>NC_091739.1:19375000-20000000 GCF_030179905.1 Drosophila bipectinata
TTTCTTTTAAAAAACTACTACCTGTCCTGTACTGTCCCTCTCCACACTAGTTTCACTGCGAGATCTAATTAGGCTAGCCACGTTTTTCGTAATTAGGCTGTAAGGTTGAACACAACAATGCTGATGAACAATGTTACTGACTCTTCTGTACCAACTACTACCAACTATTATGATTATGTATTTAATTTTCATTATTGTTTAATTACGTTTGCCCATAAGTTGAATGTTTTTGTCTTTATTATTATTATTATTTTGAAATAAAATTGTCAACTAATTAAAGTTATGGTTTTTGATTTTCATTTAAAACGAAAAGTACCGCTGTTGAATTGGGACCAACCCTCCAAATCCAAATCTGAATCTGAATCCGAACCCGTTCCTGTTTTTTGAAAAAAATATGATGAGGATGATGGTAATTAGTGGCATACTTTAGTGGCATCAATACCCAACACGATATAGAATAACCGAATATAGCACAAAAGAATCAAGTGGTTTATTTTCATTTAATTTTTAATATTTAATATTTTAACTTGCGCTTGCATTTAGTACAGAATATGCTCAAATAGGGACGATATGCATATACTTTAACAGATTAATCGCAAAAACAATAAGTCTAAACTGAAGTAGAGGAAATTAGATAATGTATACAAGCAACATGCAACATGCAACATGCAACATGCAATACGCAACAGCAACAGCAGCAACAGAAGCAGAACAACAAGTAACCTTATAAATTAATGAATTTTCCACCTCAGCGAAATAAACAACAACAATTTTATATTATATATTATATTATAGCAGGCATATACAACATATATACATAAATATATATATATACATATATATATAGATACTTATATATTATATACGAAGCCGGCAGCGGGGGCGTCAAGGGAATATCAGGAATCCAATTGAAGCGTAAAGTAACAAATTAATGATTTACAAGCATTTAATAAATAAAATAATGAGTAAAGCATAAACCAAGAAAATATTTAGCGAAACATAATACAATATAAAACATATATAATTAACAATATTTCCAAATGTGCTATTAGCGTAGTGTAAAGTAAAAACTATAAAAGATATAAATACGAATACAGCAAGGGCGCATCAATGATTTTTATACGTAAATATTGTAATATATATATTATATATAGGGTCTGCGCTAAATTGGACGCGAGTTGTAGCAAATGGAATATTAATTTGGCGCTATTAAAATAAAACTCATGTAAAATGCATATAAAAACACAACAACACGTATAAACAAATAGTTAAATTTACATGTAAAATTAATAAAACAATAAACGAAAATGAACGTAAGCGTAAACATTCGGGGAAATAATAAAACACACACTCACGCATATTAAAAGTAAAGGTATTATTATGTATATTTAACAAATATTTATTGCATATTATTATTTTAAAACTAAACGTTTAATAAAAAATATTAAAATATAATTAACAGGAATATTTAAGATGTTTAATTAAAGGGGTTGGGAGTTTTCTTAAAATCCATGGGTATTTAAGGTCCATTCTTCTTTGATTTATCTGTAAAATAATAGAGTATAATGTACACCCCCCTTAACCAATTTAAAAAAATCTTATTTTCGTTTCTGTTATCTGTATTTTATGTCATTCAAATATCTTATAAAAAAGTACAGTTTTGGTTCGTTTATCTTTAATGCATTGTTTCTGTATAATTGCGTTTATCTCATCTAAAGTGTTCCCGGTGACAATATGTTAAATTTTTTTTCATTTATTTTTTACCATACTTAGGGCTATTGCTATTTTAGATCGTACTGATAGTATATGGTTTATTGTTGTTGTTCAAAGCGGTCTGCGGGGATTAATTCGTTGGCTTAATAATAAATACTCGATCGAGTCGTTGTTTATATTTTAGAATTTAGCTGACAATGTTTACGTTAGTTATAGGCTATGGGTGCAATTCGGTTTATTTTCTTGATTTATATATTTGACTTGATGACTATATAAGAGTTTCTGGCTGAATCTGAGGTTCTAACAAATTCATTTGTTTCCCTAGCTTGCATTTTGTAAATAAGTGTATATTTAATTATACTCGTATAACATTCTATTAATCTATTTATGTATACGTAGCTATAATTTTCTTTGTTTTTTGTCGGTTTTTCATTTTTTTTAATGCATTTTGTGGTATATAATTGTTTTACAATAAAGCCTGAGGCACATTTATGATTTATTATTTATTTCAAATTGTTTTCATTTTTTTAAAAAACCTCCTTTTCTGAAGGAGTTGCTGGATTAAGACTTTTGTTTTAGAACGAAAATGGGTTCTTTCTCTGGGTTTTGTGTTTTACTTTGTTTTACAAACAAACTAACATTCATTTGCAATGTGAATTATTATGTAGAAAGATTTAAAGCTAAACTTTGTTCCAAGCCATAAAACAGATATAGACTCCATGATCTGGGGAACACGAAACACGACATTAAAACTAGAATTTCACGCCACCGAGGGCTTGAACTACAGACGTCGTTAAAATCCATTGATAGCATAACTAAAGATCCATAGCGGTGTAAACAAAACTAATAAACATTTATAACAAACAAACACTTATGACTAATTGAAGAATTAAAGATAGACAGTTAAAGACAGGCAGATAGGTGGATAGACAAAAGATTAACAAATTGAAGATTTGAACAGTGGGTTGCGTGGGGGTGATCTGGGTTAAAGGTTAGTAAAGCCAGAAGGATGATGATCAATTGACAAAGCTCGCTATTCTCGATACCTTACAAGAACCTACAAAAACACACATTTTTAAATTTGACCATTTTTGAACTTAGACTGGTTCGCTGCGACCCCGTATAAAATCCGCATTGGAAATCCGTCTAGAAATAGATACTTATATATATATATAAAGTAGATACTTATATACAAGCGGGGGTCGCGCGAATACAAACTCGTCGGGCGCCGAGGTTGGGTTCTATAGTTATATAGATATACATTCGTTTACAGTTACAGTTACGTTTTTGTAAATTTGTTTTCGTTTCTAAAACCGCTGCACACGTTTCCATCATTCAGACTTTAAGTTCGTTTCATTTGTAAGGTTTTCATCAACTACGCAACTACATATATCATATATAGCATATAGCTATGTAGCATACTATCCTCACCATAGTGTTAATGATAATGTTTGGTAATAATAACAATATGCCAAGTGAATACACACAACAAGGAGGGCCTGAGGGTAATGTTCGATTATATAGCAGAAGTATGGGCCTTGGCCCATATACCTCTAATGCTGTTTGGACACATATACTATTTGAAACCAATTAGAGGTCACCACTAGGCCGTTGGTTAGTTAGATTAGGAAGAGGGAAGAAAGGATTATTAGTTAGGTATTATTAGTGGCACGAAGAGAAAGCTCATTTGTTGGGGGAGAGTCTTCTGTAGAGTCCTGTTCCGGTTACTGATTTGTTCTTAAAAATATTAGGAACAGGACTATACAGTGTTAAGGACTAACTAGGATCAAACACAACACAAATTATATATATACTTAAGCAACAGGATAAGAAGGACAGAGTGGCTCTACAGCTGATCCACGTGCTGGAGCAAGCAGGCCACCACAGTGGTGTCCTCCTTGGCAGCCTCTTCGACCGTCAGCTGCTCCGCCTCTGCATCCTTTTCCTCTTGTCGCTTGGAATTCTCAATCTCCTCCTGAGCTTTCTCTTCATGCAAATTCTAAAAGTCGTCGAGTATGTCTGTGACGCCAATCATGGCTTCCACAACATCAGTGCTGCTGGGAGCACTGTCGTCAATGAGGGGATCTGTCGAAGCGCCTCCTATCCCAAAAGCGGACGATGGCAGGCTATCGATCGTGTTGCCGTTGATCAGAAAATCGCGCGACATCTCCACAGGGCTGTACCGGAAGCAGGGCGTTGTGATGGGCGTGGTTGGCATGGACTTGGAGATGTCCAGTGGATTCCTGGAGCCATACGAATGTGCATTATAGAATCCTGAATTGCCAGATGTGCCGCCCCAGGTAAAAGATGGCGAGACAGCAAATCCGTTTCCTGCTCCGCAACTGCCTCCGTTTCCGACTGCCGATCCGCCGGAAGCTCCTGCTCCTCCTCCATTTAGCGCGGAAAGGCAGTTTTGTGGTAGCGGTGTGGAGGGCACCGATCGCGAAACGATTCCCGCTGACCCGCCACTGCTATAGCCAGAAGACGATCCTGCCGAGGAGCTGCACGTTGTCGTCGTCTGCTGCGTCACGCTGGTGAACTTGCTGCTGAAGCTGGGCGAGATCAAGGCGCTCATGTCCACCCCCTCGTACAGCAGGCCTGTGTCCTTCAGAGACGCAGACTGCTGGCTGTTGCTGTTCTCCGAGTAGAAGGCCAAGTTGGGAGACTGGTTGCTGCTCCTTCGCTGGAGTTGGGACAGAGGCACCGACTGGGATCGCTGCAGTTCCGCCGTATCCAGATCTGCGGCTAAAGCCAGGCTCGTTTCCAGGTCCATGGAGTTCTGGTTCACCAGCGGGTCCGCACTGTGACTGCTGTCCGCAAAAGTGGAGTTGTTCCCGCCGCCAAACTGCCAGCTGCCGCCAATGCACTGCTGGAGCAGTGAAGGGCTTGGCGGCGCGGACGCCGATGTAATGTTGGGATAACATACGTAGCTGCGACCTTTGCGATGAGCTCCGATCATGGGATCCCGGTTGTCGCAATCCAGTGACTGTTGCTTGCTAAGCATACTGCTCCGTTGCTTCATTCTGGTGAGGCCCGGACTGGCGAAACAGTTCTGGTTGGGATTCGCTGATGTTGCGGCTGCGCTGGCGGCACTGGATCCGTTGATATTGGGCGAGATGGGCAGGAATATGCAGTTTTTGTTGTTGCCATTGCTGGAGGCGTTGCTCAGACTGATCTTACGCTTGTTGTTGCTTAAAGTGGGCAGCAATTTGGAGCGCTGATGGAGTGGCTGCTTCTCATGCTGCTGCTGCTGCTGCTGTTGGTGTTTTTGCTGCTGCTGATGCTTTTTCGACATTAGGGCGAGAGACGCTGAGGCAGAACCCACTGCCGCCGCCTGATTGGGCAGCATCGAAGGCACCGGAACCGGTGCCAGCATAGCTGCTGGTCCAGCGCCTGGAGCTCCGCGGCCAGGAGCCGGCATCGCCACTTGCTCCAGGGCAGAGCCAGCGCTTGGCGGCTCCTGTGGATTCCTATTCGGTTCTACAGCATCCAAGGAATTTAGTTGTTTTTCCTCAGCGTCTCCCATCTGAAAATATTGGAGCAGCTCGGTGTCGGGCTCCTCGGAGTTTTCCTCATCCTCCCCGGGCAGGAAGTAGTCATCCAGCTCGTGCTTGTCCATATTACAAATGCTGATAACCCGCTCGCGTGGCAGACCCAAGTTTTCCGGCAGTCCAGAGTCTTCGGCAGCAGCCAGGGCGGCACTTTCCGCCGCCATTACCCGTCTAGCTCGCATTATCATCAGCTGGTTGCGTGAAGCCACCTTTGGAATCACATCCACACTACTGGAAGGGCTAACCGAGCTGTTCATCATCTTTGCGGGCGGACCCATAAAAAGCGCGACTCCAGACCCAGGAACGGGTGACGTGCCCGCTTGTGGCGGTGGGGGAGTAGCGGATGTGGTAGTTATCATCGGCGGCACTAGTAGGCCACCACTTCCTCCTGTGGTCCCACTACTCGGAGAGTTGGCCCAAAATCCCTTTGTTTGCTGCGCCTTAAGCACCTTCTTGCAGAATATGTTGGTGGTGTAGTCCTCCACCTCATCCTTTATCACTAGGCCCACAGTAGGCGACGTTTCCTGCTGGGTGAGTACAACCGTGGGGTTTCCCAACTCCATGAGCTTTGGTGTAAGGTTGCGGACAGCGCTATTTGCCCTTTGATCGGTAGCCAGATTCATTGGCGTCACCTGTGCCAGGTATCCCACTGGGGGTGCCTGCTGCTGTTGCTGCTGCGGTGGTTGATGAATGGGGGAGTCTATAATCTCCTGCTTAATCTTTAGAAGCTGCTCTTCGCAGGCCTCTTGACTGCTGCCCGCATCCTGGCTATTACCCAATTGGTTACAGCTGGATTCCGAGGAGGTTGACCCCTTGCGCTTCTTTTTTCGACGCTTCTTCAAAGGTCCCATGTCCTGGAAAGGATAAATAATTAAAGATTTGAATAGTTCTTTATTCCCAAACTTACGGCCAGCACTCGTTTCTCCTTGGGCTCCCGAGGTGTGTACTTCTTTGTGGCCACTGTGGCGTTGTTGCTCCGGATACGGGCACTCAGCTCAGCTACGCTCTCCAGCTTGGTGTTGAGCAACTTTTCGGCCCAACCGCGGATTACATCCCAGCTCTCCCGATCGCCTTCGGCTGGCGGGATCCCACTTAAAGTGGCTGAGCTTGTCAGCTGGCTGGGATCGGTCGCGGGAACATCGCCCGGGTTCTGTTCGCTTTTGCACAGCTGCGGCAATTGTGGTGGTGTCAGTTTTGTGGTTTTGCGCATAGCAGCATAGCAATAACGAGAGTTTCCTCGCGTTCCCAATCTTCGAGGACGCACGCCCGGAAAGACCTGCTTCATCACCTTTCCAAAGTCCGCTGTGGATAAGGGTTTGATACTAAGGCGTTCGCAGTAAGCTCTGAAAGAATGGTGACTATTATTAGCAAGGATTATCATTAAAAAAAAGCTTCAAACTCACATATAATCGTTGTATACATCCTGTTTGGGTATGGACACTTGGGCATCGTGCTCCAGATGGGAGCGCACCCAATTTATTGTGTGGTTAATCTCAGAGCGTGTTCCCAGAGGATTTTGTGGCTGTCTCAGCGGATCTGTGTCGGCACACTCGCCCGGCAGCCTCAGATAGAGGAATAGCTTCTCAATGGGCTTCAAGCCGGAGACGCGTTCCAGAATCTGGGATATCTGCAACTTGGCGTTGTCGCTGGAAAGGATATATTAATAAAGAAATTAAGAAAATAGATAAGTGGATGCACTTACTCCAAACTGGACTCGATCACTTGCTGTACTCTACGCATCTTCTCCTCGCTGGGCACTTGAGGTCCTCCTCCAGTTGAATTACTGTGGGTCAAGGCATTCATCACGTTCTCGGCAATGGTGGAATTAATCACTCCACTGGTTGCCGACACGCCCTCACTGGGATGTCTTTGGCCGGGTATTGTTGGGGTAGCTGGTGTCCCAGGGGTTGTAGCAGCCACTGTTCCTGCCACTGGCCCTGATCCAGCTGGAGCTCCACTAATGGCATGCATGATCTTACCCAGACCCAGCTGGGCTGTATTATAGGTGAAGGAGGCATTGGCGAAGGCTATGCCAGCAGCAGCATTCCCAGCTGTGGAGGCAAAGGGGTTCGGTGTCAGCACGGAAGTGGCTCCAACAGCTCCAGCAACGACATTAGGAAAAGGTGGCGGTACAAAGCCGCTGGGCGCAGGTACAGGTACGTGGGTGTGACTCGTGGGCGAGATCTGGGAGGAGGGAGGAATACTTCCGCCTCCTGCAATGGTGCTACCCACGGGCGTAATTGTCAAAGGCGACGCCTTGGCATGGATGACTGGAGCTTGGAAGCGGGCAGCCGAATAGGAAATATCCGCAGGTTGTAGGCCACAGTTGACATATGGATTCCCACTGGATTTCTGCAGAGGAACAGGAACGGGAACGGGTAGAGGGACTGGGGTGGAGGCTTGTGCTGCTGGCGCCGCTGATTTTGTCCACTGCGCACCCAGCTGGCCGTGCTTTTCGGACATCTTAGGTGCTAGTGCTGGTGCTAGCGGCGCCTCCTTCTACGCTTATGCTGTTGCTGTTTTTTTCTTGCAGCTGGTTCCCCTCCTTCTGCTCTTGTTTTGGTTTCTGGTAAAGATTGCGCCTCCCGCTGGGCTGGAAGGTTACGCAGCTGGCGCGTATGTGTGAGTCTGTCTGTGTAAAGTGTGCGTTTTAAGAGACGGAGATTGCGGAGTCGATAGCTGGCGCGACGAACATTTCGACAACTGCGACTGCGACTGCGACGGCGACGGAAGAAGATACGGGTTCCAGATAATGGAGCATTTTCCAAGGGGCCAATTCCCCTCCTCGACGCGAGGCTGAAATCTCAGCGGGGCGCGGAAAGTGCCAGGCGTGCTCTAGTGCCAACTCGGGTGCAATTTTCCAATCAGACAGGCCACGAAACAAATGAAAAAATCCATCTTTCACCAGAGATAAGAAATGTCAATCGTTCTGCGTCTCGAAAAATATGCGACGTTGCCAGATCGTCGACCAACGGAATGTACTATTTTTCCCTCAGCTTGCGGATGTAAACAAGGGAATATTTAAAGAATTTTTCAGGTTTTCTTATTTATATCGGTACTATATACAATTCTTTAAATATACCTCATACAAATACTATTCATTAATGTCAATTAAAGCAGTAAAAACAGTAAATTAAGAATTTAGCAGATATCGGTACCGATGTTTGTCAGGGATGGCACACCGGAACTAGTGACAAGTGGAAATACTACATTTTTTAACGGCGTCAGCGATGAAATTAATATTGATTTATAAATCAGGAGTCATTACTATTATAGTAATATCATTTCTATTACTATTGCATTGGTCGGAAGGGCCCTATTTCAGGGGCTTAGGAAGTTTCTCTGTTGAGAAACTCCATTCTCAGCCTACTTTCTGTTACTCGTTACTAATATTTTTGCATTAAAAGTTTTCATTTATTAAAAACATTAAAAATTTGCATTAATTTAAAACTATATCGATATATTGAGTGCCCTATATTGTAATGATTTTACTTGCAAAAATTCTGGCTCTTATAGGTACGGGCTAGTATGTCCTTCTTCTTTTATATGTAGGAAAGATGAAATATTTCTAGGAAGTTTTTTAAATTTACAAAGTTTAAATAAAAAAATGGTGATATTTCGATTGTTTTATAAATCCTGCGTGATTACTATATGTAATGACTCTTTTTAATAAAGATTTTCGAGATGCAATGAATTAAAAAACGGATTCAGTGTTCACATCATACGAACCAGTGAGTGGAACCACTCTACGTCAGCGTCGCTATCGTCCAGCCCTGGAAGGAAAATGGCGTTGCATGTCTTTTTTTTACTCATTCACTTTACACAACACTTTTGAGCAACACGGAATTAACACTAAAATACTGTACGAGCGGTTTTTTTAACTAAGTGAAAACAGAAGAAAAGACTAACCAGGATGCGGGGTGAACTAAAACCACAGATGTGTCGGGTGTGCCTGGAGACCTGTCAGAGGCTGCAGCGCTTGGACGAATCCCGAGAGGAGGGCGAGGAGACGCCAAACGAGATGTTGATCCAGTTACTGGGTGTCTCGTATAGCAAGGTACATATATCGATTGCCTTTGTAATATTTCATTACTTTATGACTCCTACGTTCAGTTAAATGACAAGGAACAGATCCCGGAAGGCATATGCAAGGCCTGCAAAGTGGAGCTGAATATGGCCTACCAGTTTCGTGAAAAGGCTCTACGGCGGCAGGCCGAGATTGAGGATTATTTAAGGGAAATGGGCATAATCGAGGATACCGAAGACATGTTTATTAAAGAAGAAGACGAGATGATGTACATTATTGAAGACACTAGCGAGGGAAAGGAGGATGAATTTTTAGAGGTGGAGTCCGGTGAACAGCAAGAGGTTATTACAGAGAATGGCGACACCATCGAGTTCCTGGATGACAACTACACCATTGAAATGAACTCGGATCAGGGTGAAATAGTCTTGGAGGCCAAAGAAAAGTTCGAAGAGACGCCAACACAACACCAAGTGCTGCAGGAGGCTGCTAGCACTAGTCTTAAGGCCAGACGTGGTCGCGTCCGTCGCGGTCTTAACTCCCTGACCACTTCCGATGGAACTGAAAAGGGCGGGTACATTTGCGATGTGTGCGGAAACTTCTATGAGAAACGCGGTCGCATGATGGAACACCGACGCCGTCACGATCTTGTCTGCCAATATCAGTGCGAGTAAGTAAAACTAGTTAAAACTATTATTGTCGAATAGTTGTTATTATAAATATTACTTTTGCAGACTGTGCGATGCCAAGTTCCAGGTACGAGAACAGCTTCGCAAGCATATGTACTCGCACACAGGCAGCAAGCCATTTAAGTGCAGTTACTGCAGTCGTCAGTTCTTCTATGAGAGTGTGCTCAAATCTCATGAGAAGTAAGTAGTCAGATCTCATACTCAAAGGCAGAGATAAATACATTTTTCCAATTTTCTTTCCCCAGTGTACATCGTGGAATCAAGCCGTACGTCTGCAAGGTGTGCGATAAGGCATTCGCCTACGCTCACTCGCTGACCAAACATGAGCTAATCCATTCAGACATTAAGTTGTACCGTTGTGAGTACTGTCATAAGGACTTCCGTCTTCTGCACCACATGAGGCAGCACGAGGAGACCAGGCTGCATCAGAATGCGGTGATGCTGGCCGAGAGCATGAAGGTGGACATGCAGGGCGAAGAAGACGGTGAGACGCAGAAGATCCGCTTGCAGGCAATCCGCAATTCGCAATCGTAGATTTATCGCTTATCATTTTATACTTTACTGTAAATTGTAATATCCCTTTAGAAATATAACACCTCTTACCACTATAGTTTATAGCGGGCAGTAACATTCTTACGGACTAATAAGCATAACATTAAATAGCTGTAGACTTTTTCGTTCAATAAATGTATGAATAAATAATTCAATATAATGAACAACTATTTTGAGTTTTTATTCTTAAATAACATAAATGTTTTTATATTTAAACTATTGGTTTCTCTGCCTATTACATTTTAAGAATGGTTTGAAACTTTGAAAAAGCTTTTTATATAAAATAAAGCTTTTTTGGATAAGCGTGGAAAGTTCTGTTTTAAGGACTATGATTTCAAAAGTAAATAACTAAAATATTAAACAAAAATGAATATAATAAAAAATAGGTAAGAAAGTTTAAACAAAATATCAGGATTTATTTAATGATTTTAATTTTAATCATTTAAAAACTAAATAATTTCAGAATGTTAAGTGTTCTTAAACATTCTGAAATATGTATATAATATATATATATATGAATATGTATAAATTAATATTCCTTTATTTCATTTATAAAATGACTAAAAAAAAGGTGCTAATTCCGAAAAAAGGCCATCCTGTCAATTGTCCTGGGAGTGAAAATCACAACATTATTGAAGAGCCTGTCAATATTTGAGTTTCTTTATTTTCACAATCAATGCTAAAGGGAATGTGGGTGCGTATGGGAGTTATGTTGAAAATTATGCAATAAATATGGGTTGCTACATGTCCTGGAGAGTAAATAAAATGAAATGCGGGAAAAAAAGGAAACCAATTTGCACCGAACGCATACGAAACACAAGAGAATGTACCATATCAAAGGAAGTTACCAAATTACATGACTTGAATAAGCTTTTTTTTTTCGGGCATTTATTTTTTATTTTTTGTCCGCTGTCTCTTTTATTATATTTTTTACGCTCCCCCGTGTATTTTTACCACTTTAGTGTTAACAACAAAAAAGTTCCTATGGACACAGGAAAGCCTTTCGGGCCCCCCAGGGGGTTTTGTATTTGATTGGTGGTGTTGTTGCTTTTATTTTTTGATTCTTTTTAGAAAAAAAAAATCAGAGGTTAGGGGCAAAACAAATTCAAACAAATTTGCACGCGATTTGACATGTCGAATCCATAAAAGCGCTTCAAACGATTTGATTATGGGTGTGAACATCGGGCCACGGCCCGCCAACTCAATTGCCAAATTGCGAGTCGGCCCTTTTAAACTGATTACGAGCCAGTCCGGGCTATCAATTGCAAATTTATTTCCAAAAAAAACAAAAAAAAATGGTAATACCCTTTTCAGCTCGGCTCACACGGAGCTTACCTTCTAGCCTTGACCTGGCCGTGACTTTGCATTTGGTTGGCGAAAGCCCAACTGCCAGACTTTACTCATCACGAATGCCCCGCCACCTTTTTGTGGCAAACAAATCAGTAAATTTACGAGCTGAATTGCAAATTCTTTCCAGGCATTGGCAAATCTTTGAGAGAGTTTGCATACGAGGCGGGCGGAGTAGGTGGCAAGTGCCGTAGAACTTTCGGTCTACCAGGCCAAGTTTTCAATGACAAGAGCTCAAGTCGTCACAGTGTATATTGGCTAAAAGATACTTAATGAATCCTATAAAAATAATCATAATAAATTAACAAAGTCCTGAAAGAAACTAATATTTTTATAGCTATGAGATTCCAAAATAATTATAAGTTCATATACTGCTTTAGAACCAACAGTAATTAGTATTATTTATTATATATAAGGGTTACTTACTGTAACACCCAATCCAACATCCCAACCCAACATCTCAGGATAGATGACACTGTATGTGGGCATGTCAATGTCAAGTGGTTTTGGAGAAAGTTGAGAAAGCAGCTCAGGAGTGTCGCTATCTGGGTCTTGTTCTATTCAACTGTGGCTGGCTTTCACTCCTCCCATCAACTATTGTGCATAATTCATGTATTTTATTAAAAGAAAATGCAAAACCAACAACAAATTTCCTCATTTCCCCACCACGCCGCCCCTCCTTCACAACTGGGGCGAGTGGTTGTCAAATGGCAGCTGTAAACTAAATGCTTTATATTCATTTATTCCGGAGCATAAACAATGTGAGCATCCACGGCGAACCGGAAGACTTGATGAGCTGCTTGTGCCAGGATCTTGATGTACATATATACAAATAGTTGTATGTCCTTGGAGATGTGTGTGTAAGTTTGCATAATGTTGCGAATACCATGGTTAATGCATGTGCAACAGGATGCTCTTCCATTTGCGGTTGCCTCATCTAAGGAAATTAGTAGCTCATAGTCGAAGCCACCAAGACACCGTAAATTATTTATTTATTTTACTATTTAATAAGATATATAAAAATATTTCTTCAATTTTAGTTTGTAAGAAATGTGTATATTTTCAAAAATAAATCTATTAAAAGGTTTAAAAAAGGTAAGTCTAAATAATAGCTTTATGAATACCTCTTTTTTTGGTTTCCGCCATTAAAGATATTTTATTTGTGTAAAATATTTAGAAAGTGTCAAGTGGAAGACATCCCTATTTTATGGGAGTGCAGAGGGTTAAAGAGGCATATGCTCTGAGGAAGGAAAAGCCATTTAAATGCCGTGAAATCCCCTTCGATGTAGCCCAACGTTCACGCTCCACAGCCATGCAAAAACAAGAGGAGCAATCAAGGGGCGCGGGGCAAGGACATACAAGATAGAACAGAGAGGGGGCGCCCCATAAACCCGGTAAGGCACGCCACCGCCAATCAATAAAACCCGAAACAACTGGCGCTCTGGAGCATCAAATATTTGTAGGTCTCGGCCAAAGTTAAGATGTGGAAAATCCCCTTTCCGAACAGGGAAACACACAAAAAACCAAAACAACCGAACGGGCCAAGCCATTAAAAGTAAACGCTGTGGAAAATGAACGATGTTTTCCTTTAAACGTGGCTTGGCAATGGACGAGATCTGGCCGTAATAAACACAAACAAATGAAATAATTTCGACTGCAAACAAAAGGGCATAAATTTATATATATATACGTTTATGGGTGTATATATTATCCTGGTCCACAGTCCAAGTCCACGGCTGTCCAGGCTTGATTTCCAAATATCTATGTGTACGCGAATCTATGTATAATGTATAAACAGGACAAGGGGCGTGGCAGGAAGATGGGCCTGATAGGATGGCCTTGTCCAGTCCGCTTTGCCAAATTACGCATACGCACAGTTGTGCCGCTTGCGGGAGGCGCCATAATTCATGACACACGGCGTTTTGGGTGCACGATTCACAGGCTACGGACACGGATGCGGATACGGACACACGGCCTCGGCGATGAAGACATCGGCAACGTAAATTGGTTTAAGCTGACGGGCACGGACAGCCCACCCAATCTTCTCCACCCAGCCAGCCATTTAGCTAGCTCCCTGCCTTCAGCTAGTGGCTGCTTCCCAGCTTCCACTGGCATGCCGACTTTGACCTATTGCCCGGCCACACAAAACTTAACCGAGGAGTTGGGTAGTCTACACAGAAAAAAATATCTAGAATATATATAGATATGGTTATATAGAATGGTTATATGGTTATATAGAATATAACCAAAGACAAGAAACAAATGATATTGAAAAATCTACCTTTAGCTTTAATCCTTAGGAATATAAAATACAATGTAGTATCTAGTAAGAGACAGGATAACAGGTTATTTTTTCAAGTGTATGGGTTCTAAGCAACCAAACGGAAGGCAAATAAGGCCCCGGAATGAGCTGTAGCCCGGCCCAAAAGGTTATGCCAAATTACGAGAATTTTTGAGGCTCAGCAATAACAAGCCCATTGGCCCGGCTACCGGGTGGAATTTACTTTCCGTGTCCCTCCATTCTCCTCCCTTCAAGCCAACCTGCTCACTTCCGTTGTTGCCCCCCAACGGTCCTGGTCTTCGCCAGCTCTCCAGATATAAATCATTTAAATTAACAACTTTTGGTTTATTAACAGAATTTATTGGCAGCCGTTTCTGCAGCCTCAGCTTGCCGTCCTGGGGTATTTGTTGTTGCCGTTGAGGTAAACACGTTTCGGGGTGCCCACACCGCCACAAGGTCCTGGCAGGAGCCCCTTCGACCCGAGAGCATCTACCAGGGATATAACGAACGGTTTGCTCGATGATTTGTTATTTGTTAGTGAAATGATAATAGCAACAAATGAGCTTTTATTGTTCCAATGGCCAACGCCACCGCCAACGCCTTAAGGCCGCGTCGTCATTGGCTTTGCGTTTCGATATAAATTCATGAAGGATAAGCCATTCAAAAGGGGATTTGCATAATTTGTTGTCGACTCTTGGAGGCCCCGATTTCCCAATCTCGGCTGCCACTTCTTCTGTTGCGAGCAACAACTGAATACGAGTTGAAGTGAACAATGGGCCCACAATTACAAAAGTTTTACGGGATGACGACCGTCCGACTCACACACTCGAAGAAGAATTTTAAATTTCATTTTTTATGATTTTTATTTCCTTAATATAATATTTACAGGAATATTTACATTGAGACTTTACCGAGTGCTTCCATCGGAATACATTGTGCTGAAAAGACGATCTGTTTAAACTTTAAAGAATTTTCGGAAGAATCGGTTAACGTTGCGAGTCCTTCAGGAAACCACGCTCCATGCTCCACCCAACAGGCTCCACTCTGCAGCTGCTCGCCCACATTAATCAGCCATTAATATTGTGTAAACCAAAACCGTTAACAGCCGGCAGATGCCTTTCGGAAAATATGATTGTTTTGCGAGAATTCTGCCGTCCTGTTGGCTGCCGCCTTTTGAAATTTAATTCTATTCTGAACGCCTGGAATTTTGATTCGGTTTTTGCATTTAAATTTAAATATAAATTGACACGTGCCAGCCTTCGCAAACAATCAGGACACGCTCGCCAGCAAAAAAGGTTCCAAAGCGGGGAAATCGAAACTTCCTTCTGTTGGCAGAAGGAAGAGGTACAACGGTGTGCACGTGTATGAGTGATTATTTTGAACTCATCCATTGGGGGCGGCCAAGGGTCCTGGTGGGTGAAAGAAGCTGGGAGCCACAGCTGGGATTTTCCTCCATATGGCAGGAACTTAAGATTCCAAACTGTTTTAAATTCCTTTTCATGTTTCTTTAGAAATTTTTCTTCTAAAAATATAAGTTTTAATTATAATATTAATAAAATATTTTTGTTCTTTACACCAATCATTATTTACCAGAATCCTTCTTAAATCCTATTAAGGAAATAAGGAAAGCTGTTTGCCTGATTACAATACCGAATGCCGTCGACATTATAAAGATTAATTTCCGCCTGCCACAACTTGGATGAACTTCGCTGAACCCAAGCTCATCGAAAGCGAAATTATTCGTTGACCAACTTAAAGCTCATAATGACAGACAATTTATTTTTTCCTTTTCTATTGGGGTCCTGGCTGCAAATTGGAACAGTGCCACGCCCAGACAAGTCGGCAATCGCCAAACTTGGCCTGGGTGGAGCTGCTGAGATGATGACAATCACTGAATGTTATTGACGACGCCCGCCCGCCAAAAAGTTGAAATCAATGTTGATGATCTTTAGGCCAGCTGAAAGTCGAAACTTTCTCATTGTTATCTATGGGATTGTGGATTGGGGAAGGACCAGGGACGACGACCAGGGACCAGTAACTGGTGACTGGTGGCAGCGGGGAATAGCCGCAAGAGTGTCGCCATTGGAGGCTTCGATGAAAAGGAAAATATAAACAAAATCATTTGTCAAAACATTTCGAAACAGCTCTGCAAACTGCGGACTGTGGTCGAATATCGATGTTTGCTGCCTTCGGCTCACACAAAGGCAGAATGTGAAATAGGAAGCGGAACTGGAAGCGGAAGTAGAAGTGCAAGTTTTCATGGTCCTTACATTGTTGAAAAATGGCTGAAAAGGTTAGGAGTGTATCCCTATAAAAATGAGGTAACTTTATACACTTTTCATCCGATTTTATTAAAAAAATATAGCAATTATTTCAAAAATTGATGAGTTATTTTATTTTGGAATATAATTGTTGTGATATTAAATAAAATCAAGCAGAAAATAATACATTTAAAATTTAAATATTAGTTTGACGTAAGGAATGACAAACAGTCATCCCTCATTCGATTTAATTCTTCAATTAAATGGGAAGGTCCTTTCATCACTAAGACATTTATCTGGAAATATACATACATTATTTATTAAAAAGTACTCCTTCAAACTTAAAAGTTAATAACAAAACGAATAATAGTTAGGAATAATCTACAGTAAAGAAAGATTAAACCAAATGACGATTTTTTTTTACAAATTTCTTTACTTACTGGATTGGATATGATAAAAGATTGAAGTGAATATAGATTCCATTTTTCTTCTTCCAATTCCCTTCTAATTTCGTAATTAATTACCTCAAAACGTCTAAATTGATTTTTTTTATTTTGAAACAACTCATTCAACGCTTTAACTTCGGTAAGCCTTTCCTGCAGTCTGATTTTCTCCTTTCCGTAGAATCCATCTGGCCTGAAATCCTGGTACAATTGGACCAAAAACCTTCGGAACAGGCTTGCAATTTCATCCATTTTGTTAGAGATTTCCTCCCAACCATTCAAAGATCCGCCTACTTTCTCAAAACCCGGAATAAGTACTGTCGCGGTGATGTTTTGAAATATATTGTTTTGAGCATCAGAAGACTGATTGGAACTCATTAAGGGAATAACAATGTCGGCGGTGATGTTGAGCTGATTGCACCACTCGGACATAGAATTATGACCTTCCCGGTACTTTTCACGTGCCAGAGAGCTTAAATTTTGCGCCTGACCAAATCGGTTTTCGAGACTACCTTTATAGAATTCCATAGACTTATTCATAGTGTCGATAAGATCGTGTAACTCCGTGAATTTAATATAAACGATTTTAGGATTTGCTTGACACATTGACAGTATTGAAAGCGCCACAGAAAATATTACAAAAACTGATATTTTGTTCATGATAAGAGGATTTGTTGATAGTGATTCAAAGAAAAATGTTTTGTGGTGGTAAAATAGTTGCGTTATTAACGAAATATAAATCAAGACTGAATTTAAAAATATTTATACTGCTTCGAAAGAAATATGACAGGTTCTTTCTCATAAAGAGTAATTTAATCAGAGTCTATTTTGTGCCTTATCAATGTTCGGTGAATTATTATGGTTATCTCAAAACACTCACTCAAGTTTCTGAAAATACGCGTTTATATATGGAAAAAATCATTTGAGGTACTCCGCTTGAGAATCGGATTTGAATTGGGATTTGAATTGGGGAAGATATAGCCATCGCTGTGGGCCTTATAGAGGAAAACCCCATTTTCAAGGGGCCCATCAGAAAAATGGACAAAAAATCTGAAAAATATTTTTTCTCAGGGTTTTGATGCAGAATGGTGGAGAATCGATCCAGAAATCGTTTAAGGTATTCCGCTTGAGAATCGGATTTGAATTGGGGAAGATATAGCCATCGCTGTGGGCCCTATAGGGGAAAACCCCATTTTTAAGGGAACCCATCAGAAAAATGGACAAAAAATCTGAAAAATATTTTGTCTCAGGGTTTTGATGCAGAATGGTGGAGAATCGATCCAGAAATCGTTTAAGGTATTCCGCTTGAGAATCGGATTTGAATTGGGGAAGATATAGCCATCGCTGTGGGCCCTATAGGGGAAAACCCCATTTTTAAGGGAACCCATCAGAAAAATGGACAAAAAATCTGAAAAATATTTTGTCTCAGGGTTTTGATGCAGAATGGTGGAGAATCGATCCAGAAATCGTTTAAGGTATTCCGCTTGAGAATCGGATTTGAATTGGGGAAGATATAGCCATCGCTGTGGGCCCTATAGAGGAAAACCCCATTTTCAAGGGGCCCATCAGAAAAATGGACAAAAAATATGAAAAATATTTTGTCTCAGGGTTTTGATGCATAATGGTGGAGAATCGATCCAGAAATCGTTTAAGGTATTCCGCTTGAGAATCGGATTTGAATTGGGGAAGATATAGCCATCGCGGTGGGCCCTATAGAGGAAAACCCCATTTTCAAGGGGCCCATCAGAAAAATGGACAAAAAATCTGAAAAATATTTTGTCTCAGGGTTTTGATGCAGAATGGTGGAGAATCGATCCAGAAATCGTTTAAGGTATTCCGCTTGAGAATCGGATTTGAATTGGGGAAGATATAGCCATCGCTGTGGGCCCTATAGAGGAAAACCCCATTTTCAAGGGGCCCATCAAAAAAATGGACAAAAAATCTGAAAAATATTTTGTCTCAGGGTTTTGATGCAGAGCGGTGGAGAATCGATCCAGAAATCGTTTAAGGTATTCCGCTTGAGAATCGGATTTGAATTGGGGAAGATATAGCCATCGCTGTGGGCCCTATAGAGGAAAACCCCATTTTCAAGGGGCCCATCAGAAAAATGGACAAAAAATCTGAAAAATATTTTGTCTCAGGGTTTTGATGCAGAATGGTGGAGAATCGATCCAGAAATCGTTTAAGGTATTCCGCTTGAGAATCGGATTTGAATTGGGGAAGATATAGCCATCGCTGTGGGCCCTATAGAGCAAAACCCCATTTTCAAGGGGCCCATCAGAAAATGGACAAAAAATCTGAAAAATATTTTGTCTCAGGGTTTTGATGCAGAATGGTGGAGAATAGATCCAGAAATCGTTTAAGGTATTCCGCTTGAGAATCGGATTTGAATTGGGGAAGATATAGCCATCGCTGTGGGCCCTATAGAGGAAAACCCCATTTTCAAGGGGCCCACCAGAAAAATGGACAAAAAATATGAAAAATATTTTGTCTCAGGGTTTTGATGCAGAATGGTGGAGAATCGATCCAGAAATCGTTTAAGGTATTCCGCTTGAGAATCGGATTTGAATTGGGGAAGATATAGCCATCGCTGTGGGCCCTATAGAGGAAAACCCCATTTTCAAGGGGCCCATCAGAAAAATGGACAAAAAATCTGAAAAATATTTTGTCTCAGGGTTTTGATGCAGAATGGTAGGGAATCGATCCAGAAATCGTTTAAGGTATACCGCTTAAGAATCGGATTTGAATTGGCGAAGATATAGCCATCGCTGTGGGCCCTATAGAGGAAAACCCCATTTTCAAGAGGCCCATCAGAAAAATGGACAAAAAATCTGAAAAATATTTTGTCTCAGGGTTTTGACGCAGAATGGTGGAATCGATCCAGAAATCGTTTAAGGTATTCCGCTTGAGAATCGGATTTGAATTGGGGAAGATATAGCCATCGCTGTGGGCCCTATAGGGGAAAACCCCATTTTTAAGGGAACCCATCAGAAAAATGAACAAAAAATCTGAAAAATATTTTTCCTCAGGGTCTTGATGCAGAACAGTGAAGAATCGATCCAGAAATCGGTTAAGGTATTCCGCTTGAGAATCGGATTTGAATTGGGGAAGATATAGCCATCACTGTGGGCCCTATAGAGGAAAACCCCATTTTCAAGGGGCCCATCAGAAAAATGGACAAAAAATCTGAAAAATATTTTGTCTCAGGGTTTTGATGCAGAATGGTGGAGAATCGATCCAGAAATCGTTTAAGGTATTCCGCTTGAGAATCGGATTTGAATTGGGGAAGATATAGCCATCGCTGTGGGCCCTATAGAGGAAAACCCCATTTTCAAGGGGCCCATCAGAAAAATGGACAAAAAATATGAAAAATATTTTGTCTCAGGGTTTTGATGCAGAATGGTGGAGAATAGATCCAGAAATCGTTTAAGGTATTCCGCTTGAGAATCGGATTTGAATTGGGGAAGATATAGCCATCGCTGTGGGCCCTATAGAGGAAAACCCCATTTTCAAGGGGCCCACCAGAAAAATGGACAAAAAATATGAAAAATATTTTGTCTCAGGGTTTTGATGCAGAATGGTGGAGAATCGATCCAGAAATCGTTTAAGGTATTCCGCTTGAGAATCGGATTTGAATTGGGGAAGATATAGCCATCGCTGTGGGCCCTATAGAGGAAAACCCCATTTTCAAGGGGCCCATCAGAAAAATGGACAAAATATCTGAAAAATATTTTGTCTCAGGGTTTTGATGCAGAATGGTAGGGAATCGATCCAGAAATCGTTTAAGGTATACCGCTTAAGAATCGGATTTGAATTGGCGAAGATATAGCCATCGCTGTGGGCCCTATAGAGGAAAACCCCATTTTCAAGAGGCCCATCAGAAAAATGGACAAAAAATCTGAAAAATATTTTGTCTCAGGGTTTTGATGCAGAATGGTGGAGAATCGATCCAGAAATCGTTTAAGGTATTCCGCTTGAGAATCGGATTTGAATTGGGGAAGATATAGCCATCGCTGTGGGCCCTATAGAGCAAAACCCCATTTTCAAGGGGCCCATCAGAAAATGGACAAAAAATCTGAAAAATATTTTGTCTCAGGGTTTTGATGCAGAATGGTGGAGAATAGATCCAGAAATCGTTTAAGGTATTCCGCTTGAGAATCGGATTTGAATTGGGGAAGATATAGCCATCGCTGTGGGCCCTATAGAGCAAAACCCCATTTTCAAGGGGCCCATCAGAAAATGGACAAAAAATCTGAAAAATATTTTTTCTCAGGGTTTTGATGCAGAATGGTGGAGAATCGATCCAGAAATCGTTTAAGGTATTCCGCTTGAGAATCGGATTTGAATTGGGGAAGATATAGCCATCGCTGTGGGCCCTATAGGGGAAAACCCCATTTTTAAGGGAACCCATCAGAAAAATGGACAAAAAATCTGAAAAATATTTTGTCTCAGGGTTTTGATGCAGAATGGTGGAGAATCGATCCAGAAATCGTTTAAGGTATTCCGCTTGAGAATCGGATTTGAATTGGGGAAGATATAGCCATCGCTGTGGGCCCTATAGGGGAAAACCCCATTTTTAAGGGAACCCATCAGAAAAATGGACAAAAAATCTGAAAAATATTTTGTCTCAGGGTTTTGATGCAGAATGGTGGAGAATCGATCCAGAAATCGTTTAAGGTATTCCGCTTGAGAATCGGATTTGAATTGGGGAAGATATAGCCATCGCTGTGGGCCCTATAGAGGAAAACCCCATTTTCAAGGGGCCCACCAGAAAAATGGACAAAAAATATGAAAAATATTTTGTCTCAGGGTTTTGATGCAGAATGGTGGAGAATCGATCCAGAAATCGTTTAAGGTATTCCGCTTGAGAATCGGATTTGAATTGGGGAAGATATAGCCATCGCTGTGGGCCCTATAGAGGAAAACCCCATTTTCAAGGGGCCCATCAGAAAAATGGACAAAAAATCTGAAAAATATTTTGTCTCAGGGTTTTGATGCAGAATGGTAGGGAATCGATCCAGAAATCGTTTAAGGTATACCGCTTAAGAATCGGATTTGAATTGGGGAAGATATAGCCATCGCTGTGGGCCTTATAGAGGAAAACCCCATTTTCAAGGGGCCCATCAGAAAAATGGACAAAAAATCTGAAAAATATTTTTTCTCAGGGTTTTGATGCAGAATGGTGGAGAATCGATCCAGAAATCGTTTAAGGTATTCCGCTTGAGAATCGGATTTGAATTGGGGAAGATATAGCCATCGCTGTGGGCCCTATAGGGGAAAACCCCATTTTTAAGGGAACCCATCAGAAAAATGGACAAAAAATCTGAAAAATATTTTGTCTCAGGGTTTTGATGCAGAATGGTGGAGAATCGATCCAGAAATCGTTTAAGGTATTCCGCTTGAGAATCGGATTTGAATTGGGGAAGATATAGCCATCGCTGTGGGCCCTATAGAGGAAAACCCCATTTTCAAGGGGCCCATCAGAAAAATGGACAAAAAATCTGAAAAATATTTTGTCTCAGGGTTTTGATGCAGAATGGTGGAGAATCGATCCAGAAATCGTTTAAGGTATTCCGCTTGAGAATCGGATTTGAATTGGGGAAGATATAGCCATCGCTGTGGGCCCTATAGAGGAAAACCCCATTTTCAAGGGGCCCATCAGAAAAATGGACAAAAAATATGAAAAATATTTTGTCTCAGGGTTTTGATGCAGAATGGTGGAGAATAGATCCAGAAATCGTTTAAGGTATTCCGCTTGAGAATCGGATTTGAATTGGGGAAGATATAGCCATCGCTGTGGGCCCTATAGAGGAAAACCCCATTTTCAAGGGGCCCACCAGAAAAATGGACAAAAAATATGAAAAATATTTTGTCTCAGGGTTTTGATGCAGAATGGTGGAGAATCGATCCAGAAATCGTTTAAGGTATTCCGCTTGAGAATCGGATTTGAATTGGGGAAGATATAGCCATCGCTGTGGGCCCTATAGAGGAAAACCCCATTTTCAAGGGGCCCATCAGAAAAATGGACAAAAAATCTGAAAAATATTTTGTCTCAGGGTTTTGATGCAGAATGGTAGGGAATCGATCCAGAAATCGTTTAAGGTATACCGCTTAAGAATCGGATTTGAATTGGCGAAGATATAGCCATCGCTGTGGGCCCTATAGAGGAAAACCCCATTTTCAAGAGGCCCATCAGAAAAATGGACAAAAAATCTGAAAAATATTTTGTCTCAGGGTTTTGATGCAGAATGGTGGAGAATCGATCCAGAAATCGTTTAAGGTATTCCGCTTGAGAATCGGATTTGAATTGGGGAAGATATAGCCATCGCTGTGGGCCCTATAGAGCAAAACCCCATTTTCAAGGGGCCCATCAGAAAATGGACAAAAAATCTGAAAAATATTTTGTCTCAGGGTTTTGATGCAGAATGGTGGAGAATAGATCCAGAAATCGTTTAAGGTATTCCGCTTGAGAATCGGATTTGAATTGGGGAAGATATAGCCATCGCTGTGGGCCCTATAGAGAAAAACCCCATTTTAAAGGGGCCCATTAGAAAAATGGACAAAAAATCTGAAAAATATTTTGTCTCAGGGTTTTGATGCAGAATGGTGGAGAATCGATCCAGAAATCGTTAAAGGTATTCCGCTTGAGAATCGGATTTGAATTGGGGAAGATATAGCCATCGCTGTGGGCCCTATAGGGGAAAACCCATTTTCAAGGGAACCCATTAGAAAAATGGACAAAAAATCTGAAAAATATTTTGTCTTAGGGTTTTGATGCAGAATGGTGGAGAATCGATCCAGAAATCGTTAAAGGTATTCCGCTTGAGAATCGGATTTGAATTGGGGAAGATATAGCCATCGCTGTGGGCTCTATAGGGGAAAACCCCATTTTTAAGGGACGCCATCAGAAAAATGGACAAAAAATCTGAAAAATATTTTGTCTCAGGGCTTTGATGCAGAATGGTGGAGAATTGATCCAGAAATCGTTTAAGGTATTCCGCTTGAGAATCGGATTTGAATTGGGGAAGATATAGCCATCGCTGTGGGCCCTATAGAGAAAAACCCCATTTTAAAGGGGCCCATTAGAAAAATGGACAAAAAATCTGAAAAATATTTTGTCTCAGGGTTTTGATGCAGAATGGTGGAGAATCGATCCAGAAATCGTTAAAGGTATTCCGCTTGAGAATCGGATTTGAATTGGGGAAGATATAGCCATCGCTGTGGGCCCTATAGGGGAAAACCCCATTTTTAAGGGACGCCATCAGAAAAATGGACAAAAAATCTGAAAAATATTTTGTCTCAGGGTTTTGATGCAGAATGGTGGAGAATCGATCCAGAAATCGTTAAAGGTATTCCGCTTGAGAATCGGATTTGAATTGGGGAAGATATAGCCATCGCTGTGGGCCCTATAGAGGAAAACCCCATTTTCAAGGGGCCCATCAGAAAAATGGACAAAAAATCTGAAAAATATTTTGTCTCAGGGTTTTGATGCAGAATGGTGGAGAATCGATCCAGAAATCGTTTAAGGTATTCCGCTTGAGAATCGGATTTGAATTGGGGAAGATATAGCCATCGCTGTGGGCCCTATAGAGAAAAACCCCATTTTAAAGGGGCCCATTAGAAAAATGGACAAAAAATCTGAAAAATATTTTGTCTCAGGGTTTTGATGCAGAATGGTGGAGAATCGATCCAGAAATCGTTTAAGGTATTCCGCTTGAGAATCGGATTTGAATTGGGGAAGATATAGCCATCGCTGTGGGCCCCATAGAGGAAAACCCCATTTTCAAGGGGCCCATCAGAAAAATGGACAAAAAATCTGAAAAATATTTTGTCTCAGGGTTTTGATGCAGAATGGTGAAGAATCGATCCAGAAATCGTTTAAGGTATTCCGCTTGAGAATCGGATTTGAATTGGGGAAGATATAGCCATCGCTGTGGGCCCCATAGAGGAAAACCCCATTTTCAAGGGGCCCATCAGAAAAATGGACAAAAAATCTGAAAAATATTTTGTCTCAGGGTTTTGATGCAGAATGGTGGAGAATCGATCCAGAAATCGTTTAAGGTATTCCGCTTGAGAATCGGATTTGAATTGGGGAAGATATAGCCATCGCTGTGGGCCCCATAGAGGAAAACCCCATTTTCAAGGGGCCCATCAGAAAAATGGACAAAAAATCTGAAAAATATTTTGTCTCAGGGTTTTGATGCTGAATGGTGGAGAATCGATCCCAAAATCGTTTAAGGTACTCCTCTTGAGAATCGGATGCGAATTGGGGAAGATATAGTCATCACAGTGAGCCCTAGAGGGGAAAACCCCATTTTCAAGGGAACCCATCAGAAAAATGAACAAAAAATCTGAAAAATATTTTTCCTCAGGGTTTTGATGCAGAACAGTGAAGAATCGATCCAGAAATCGGTTAAGGTACACTTCTTGAGAATCGGCTTCGAATTGGGGAAGATATAGCCATCACTCCATAGGGGCTTTAGCTCATCACTCCCAAGTAAAGAGACATTTTCAAAGGCGCCAGAAACTGGGCATCGAGTGCGCATCCGAATGAAAACAAACAAATACCCTTAGCATATTTCCGTTTTATAATTATAATGATAACAATCGCCATGGATTTGCCCTGGCACATAATTAGTGCAATGTAAAAATTAATCAATTTCGTTATAACCCAATTATTGAAATTGCTAGCAACGCAATTAAGCTGCGTTTTCCCCAAAAACGGTCAAATGGCCACATTCATCGACCGCTTGGCGTCCGGGCCACGTTATCCCGACCAATATAATAATAACAAAGGCAAATATGGGATCCGATTTGCACTTGGGTCGAGTGCCATCAGTATGTGTAGTGCTTCCACCCATATATCGATGCATATATACATACGTGTAATGTATATGTTTTTTTCGGTTCTCTGAAATCAAGCGGGTCCGCTGGCACAGACAAATTTGCATTTTGGACGGCAGTAAATAATCCAGAATGGATAAAGTTTTTCATTTGCATTATGAGCCATATATGTACATATAAAGCCAATGCCGACCGAGTAACCGACTTCTCTGGCCCTGAAATCGTGTTAAAGATTAAATGGAATTTTCATACATTCAAATGGTGAGGAATAATTGCGAGAGAAATTTCCTCTTTTGAGAAAATTCTCGTGAATGTGGCAGATTTTGTGGCTCATTAGCAAATAAATATCTAAAATTGTGGCAACAGATTTAAATGCCAAAATAATAAATGGTCGAAGTGATGTCTTTTTCGTATGTAGCTCTGTGGATGTAAAATATATCATACAGCAGCAGATGTTTTAAAAAATCGAACAATCATGGCAGCGAAACAACAATTGTTACAAAAAGAGATGATAAAAAAATAAAATAAAATAGCAACTAAACCATTTGTAAAGGGTTAATTGGGGATATTTGCCAAAAGCTGATACATGAATACATGAAAACATAAATGTTTAGCTACGTCATTTAGTAAAAATAAACAATAAATCAGAAAGTGTACATTTAAAAATAACGAAATTTTAAAATTGATTCTCTGGAAATTAATTGAATTGAAAACAAAGTGCGATGTGCAATTAAATTCATTGACCCCAAGCCAGAAAAGCAAAAAGCATCCCATCCCATGGCATCGCATTTAAATTAAATATGCAAATTTGTGATCCATATAACAATGTGCTATATAACTAAGTTAAATTTATAATTCATTTGTACAGAACATATAACCAAATGTATTTCATATATTCCCGTGTACTCCGTTGCACAGAGTGGGGGTTTTTTTTGGTTATTTATACGCCTGGATGTTGATGCAAACACCACACCGCCACCTATTCCAAATGTTTAGGTATTTAAGGAGATTTTTTGGGAATACATATTTGTCTGTACATACATACATACATACAATAGAGGCCGAAATTCATCAGAGAGTGCAAATACGTATCTAAAATATTCTGGAAGAAATGCAGTCGGCAGCGTAAATTTCACAGTTGACTAAAACGTAAACACGAAAAAGTCGGAAAAACGAAAATCATTTTCTAAATATATACAATGGCACTCGAGAGAGAGGGTCTGTGGAAAATGAAAATTGAAGAGCACCGAGCACTGCATTGGTCATCCGTTTGATTTCAAATATTTTCCGAATTCTATAGGCCGTAGAAAGTGAAAAAACTTAAAGTCCCTTAAGTTGATACACTTTATGAATATTTCTATAAAATCTTATCATGATTTTCAATGATTTAAAGAGGCTTAAACGTGTTCTTTAGAAGGAAAATGTTTGTTAAAACTATATATAAGTATAGAAAAATATAAAACTTGAAATACCCTCTGCTAGAAAAGTGTATGATCGATGTAAAAATAAATTGTGTGTAGGTTTTCCTCGTTCCTCGAACAGCGACAGCTGCACACCGCCGTTGGGCTTTTGGAAAATGGGGAAAGCCACTCGCGAGTGAGTTTTCCACTGGCGGCGGGATCAGTGCGCGAGAGTGCGTCGTCGAGCGAACACGGAACCCAGAAAAGCCCGAGAAGGAGGATCAGCAGAGACAGCCAACGGGAAAACTGTAGCCAAGTGAAAGTGTGAGGAGGAGATATTTATAGAAGGCCACGCCGCAACTACATATATATTTATATATTTATCCGACAAGTAGCAGATACAGACCGTGATATACATACCCGGATAACGAATCCAGGATGACGGACGTGCCGGAGCCAGTGCGCAAGTGCGCCAACCTGTTGAAGGGCACTCGAAGCGATACGGAGAAGTTCGCGGCCCTGTTCATGGTCACCAAATTGGTGAAGGGCAAGGATTGCAATTCTGCCGGCAAGAAGCTGCTGTTCGAGGCCATTGGATTCCCCTTTCTGAAGAAGCTTCTGGTGTCCAAGGACCTGCCAAGCGATTGCCCACCCTTGGTCTACAAGAGCGTGGCCTTGTCGATCCTCACCTGCTTCTGCCAGGAGGAGGAGCTGGCCACCCACAAGGACATCATCGATGCTATTCCCACGCTGCTGGAGATCGTGGAGCAGGCCGACGACGAGGACTATGAGGACAACCTGATCGTGGTTAGCGAGGCCTACAGTTGCCTGAAGAGCATCGCCAGCTATGAGCCCGGTCAGCAGGCCCTCCTTGCCACTGGAGCTATTCCCAAGATGTCCCAGATATACTCCGCTCAGAGCTTCCAGACCGATGAGGCCCTGCATCTGATTGTGCTGTTGGTGAACAAGTTTGGAGTCGCCTCCTGGCCGGAGGACCCCACGGCCTTCCACGCTCTGATCCAGAGGATTGCCCTGGACATGGAAACGGATCACACTGACAGGAAGTACGAACTGTGCCGGATTCTGGCTGATATCCTGATCACCTGCCGCCGCGAGATCGTCATCAACTCGCTGGAGGGCCAAATTTGGCCGGAGAGTCTGTTCAAGGGCTGCGGCGACATCCTGAAGGCCAAGATCGGACCCAAGCAGAGGGACCCCGCTCTGCATCTGATTTCCACCACCCTTCAGGTGCTTGGCATCCAGTGGGCCTTCATGGACGAGCAGAAGCAGTTCTTCCTTCAGCTCCTTCAGCTGGCGGCCATCGAGGTGCGCATGCAGATGGATGAGAAGAAGCTGGAGACCACCTTCAAGCAGGCGGATCTGATGACCAGCTGCTTCCTGATCCTGGAGCAGTGCATCGAGTACATGGCCACGGACCAGCTCGATCTGGAGCCCAAGGAGAAGCAGACAACCTATACGGCCCTGAAGGGAGCCTTTAACCAGGTGATGGCTGTTTTGACCAGGGTGAGCCAGGACAAGATCCGAGACAGCCCCAATCCCCGCGACAAGAACTTTATCATCGCCATTGTGCGAGTGTTGTCGGCTTGGTTGGCCCAGGAGACGACTGCCATGCGACCAGCCATCTACAAGATCCTGCCCTTCATGCTGAAGGTGGCCAACGAGAGCTTCCACGATCTAAAGACCTGGCGAGCTGGCCCCAAGGAGGGTGTTGCGCCCAACGATGTCCTACGGATTATGCTGCCGGCTCTTTGCCACTTTGCCGTGGAGGATGAGGCCAGGCGGGTGCTGTTCACTCACAAGCAGGACGAAGTCCTCCTAGAGTCTCTGGAGCTGTACTTTAGCATTGCCCACTGGAAGAGACCGCCGATCCCCAGGGCTGAGCGCTTGAAGAGAATGAATGAACCGGATCCGGTGCCAACCCCGGAACAGCAGGCCGAAATGAAGGTCGCCCGGGGCGCCATCGTCGCGCTGTGCAACATCCTGATGAACTTCACCGTGTTGGAGCCCAAGCGTGCCGAGGATGGAGCCACTTTTGCCAGCCTGCTGAAGTTTGTGGTAGAGAACCTACCGGAACTGAAGGATACACCCGACAACCTGGTGATTCACGGAAATCTGGCTGTTCTCGGTCTGCTCCTGCTGAAGCAGCAGTCGAAAAAGGTCAAGCAGAACGACTTCTCCATCTGCCGCTACATCCAGGCCACCATCCGGTTCCTCTGGGACGCCTACAACATCGACGAGAGCAACGACCCCACCGCCCTGGTGGTGTCCATTGCCTACAAGGGCTACTGGTCAGATCTCTCGGAACTTTGGTTCCTGGGCATGCAGACCATGTGCGGAGTTCTGCCCCTGGTACCGTGGCTGTCTGAGTTCGCTCTGGAGTCCGGCTGGGCCGAGGGCATTGTCAAGACCCTGAAGAAGGTCAAGATTGGCACCCTGCCGGCCAACGTGAAGTCCGCCTACGAGGATTTCCTGTCCCAATTGGTCGACGTCAACGCCGATGTAGTGGCCGTTCTCAAGAAGGCCGACGCTCTGCGGGTTTGCCGCAACCACAGGATGATGGATCTGGGCAAGAAACTCTTCGGCGACTAAACTGACCAAAGATGACACAAATTAATAAAATACTCTTCCCTGGAGGCATTTTTTGTGTGTGATTTGTAAACAAGCGAAAAATGGAAAATATTTTTTATGGATTTTATTCTATTTTATATGCTCTATTTTAATGATTAAATAACTAAATTTATTAAAAAATAAACACCACCATTTTTAAAAAATATGCACATCCGGACATAAATTTTATTTTCAGCTTTCATCGAAATGTTTTTGCCATTCATTCGGTTTCGTTTTCGTTTGTTCTGCTCAGCTCGGTGGAATTAGTCAAAAATTTAGCTTGTTTTTGTTTTTTCGGTGAGTTTTATTTTCGAACAAAGAACGTACGTTCGGATATATGGTGGGATATACGGAACACGTCATATTTGCTTGTTTGCCGCTTTAACAACTACAATGTTAGCATGAAACAGCGATGACGAGTCAAAAATAATACTAATAATAAGTGAAATTTAATTAAAAACATTGAGGCAAACTTTTTGCCCAGAAACACGGACAGGAAGCGACGAATTAATAATGTGCTGACATGGAGTGACAACTTTTTTGGTTTGCACTCGAGGTGAGAGAAATGCATGCCAAATTTTTGGCCAAACTTTGACGACAACTTATTCATTGTGTTTCTTTTTTCCAGGATATGAGCTGGGGAAACAAACTAAAAAGTACTTTTTCAAATATAATGCAGGTCTTTAGTCGTTGCATGATTTTTGGTGTATTTCGTTTAAAACTTTAAAGTTTGAAACACATTAGAGTCGCTGTAGCAACCCATTTATTTGCAGCTTTTTTACAAAAAAACTTAAGCGAACTGAATTTACTTTTTAGGTATAATTATAATGTTTTGTGCGGAGAAAATTAATTAGAGTTAATTAAAATAGCTTCCCCATTTTACGTTACATGTCCAACAACGTTTTTATACACAATTTTTTGTTTTCAACAGATATAAGGAAAACATGAAACATTTGAGAGTTGATTATCATTTCATATTTAATAGGAAAAAACAATAAGCGGAACTAAATATTCTATGCCTTTAGAAAATTTAGAAATTTAGAAACAAAATATTTTTCTGGGGGACCTCCTTCAAAAATGACGAAAAAACATGGAAGGGCCATATGGGCCACTGGGGAGTCCATATCTTCGATCCGATTTTCAAGCGAGATGTCTCAAACGAATTGTTGATCGATTCTCTATAAATTTTAATCAAAATCTAGGCATAAAATATTTTTTGGCAGAGTGGCAACTGAAGAGGCTACATTTTGTCCGCTTATTTTATTTTATATATCATAATAATATTGATATTAAATGATGGGATATAAATGTGATTATTAAATGGAATCGCTGGTTTGTTGAACTAAGCCTGGCTAATATCTGAGATTCCAAATAGCTTGAAAATGAAACTAGACCAGAATTCGTGGAGCAGCTGCTAACCAAAGCAAAAGACGGGCATAAATCTCCAATAAATCTTAAATACATATTGCGATGCCTGACTTAGGTTTCGCTTCTGGCCCAAGGAATACATATTACGGCAAAAGAATCGCTCAATCGTGCTATCAGCCACTAGAGCCCCCTGAAACCACCCTCTCAACACCTGCCAGCCATTTCTCTTCTATATCTAAGAGTGGGCGATGGGTTTTTATTACGATATAATATTTTATTGTGTACCTTTAGATGTTTTTGGATATTTTGGCTCGCTACATTTGGGCTTCAACCCTTTTTGTGCGCCCACATTTTTTGTAGCCAACAGAATGTGTAAATTTGCCTGAGCCGTTTGTTGTGTTTTGTCACCGGAATTGCTTACTGGGGCCGTATCAAAGGGGAGTGGGGAGAAGGGCCGTTTTGGTGAATGGGTGACCCCGGGAGTGGATTTGGATTTTTGGGCTATTTGTGCATTTGACAAAGGTAATAAAAAGGGCCTTTGGCTTTTGAAGCGTCGCCTGCTTGTTGATTTTGCTTCTCTGTTTGCTCAGCTCAAAGCTATAAAATATATACAAATATATACGAGAAAACAAAAAAATGTATTTTTATTTTATTTTGTTGTTGTTTGTTTACCTCATTTTTTGGCTGAGCAAACATGCGCTGGCATTTTCCGTTCCTGTTTGGGTTTTGTGGGCTTAAATGTGTTTGTTTCTAATTAAAATTAAAAGGTTTTCGTGGCTGACAACTGCCGTGAAATAAATTACAAATGTCAAACCGAAATTCTGCCAAGCAAGTGGCTAAATCTTAAAGCTAGCACAAAAGGTGTAATCAAGGTACAATGCAATTGCTTCTGTCAACCTACCAGACCCGGTCTCAATGATCCATTAATTTTGCCAGTCAACTCGTCAATCAGACGATGAGAACAAAAAAAAAACCGGTAGACAAAGAATTGGTGGTCATGTGGGAGGTTGTTGCAGCAACAAGTTGAAGCTACCTTGATTGCAATTAGTAGGAGTCTCTGACATTGTTGCCACCTTAATGAAATGAAAACAAAGTTGAAAAGGAGACGAGCAGCCGGAGCAGCAGGAGCAGGATAAGCGAAATAAGACGAAATAAGAAATTCGAGCCAAGTCAACATTTCACTGTGGAAAAGCTTTTACTTTCTTTTTAGTTCTACTTATTATATCCCTAATATGGCTTGTTATTTAAATCAAGGATAATTGTCTAAATTCTGCACAGTGTGGTTTTCAGGAACAACTCGTTGACAAGGAATTCCCCACTCCACTTAGCAGACTGCTTAAGTTTTGAGCTTTGCTTTTCTTTGCGGGAATCGGATAAATATACTCGTACTTTGGCAGCTGAGAATGATCATCTGAGGTGTTAATGCGGGAGGGCTTCACAAGCCATTTAACCCGAGAGTCGTCTCAACTTCCAATAACAATATAAGCGATGCCACGAGATTTTGATTGCCATATTCAAGTGCCACTTGTTGGCGTTACCAACCCTCTTGTTAAAGAAATTGCTTTAAGTTAAAAAGGATACGCACAGCTGCACACCCCAAACAAAGTCACAGTCTGAGATACTGTTTTTTGATTCAACCCCAAGCAATAATAATACGAAATAAAGTAAATGCTGTTCACAAATTTCCAATTGGTGCTGTGGGGCGTTGTTGGGGAATGCTCTTAACACTTCCCATATAATCAGCTGGGGAATTTGTTTGGACATGCCACCTCACACCCCCACTTTAATATCTAGCTGAATTTTCGAGAGGCACGAAACGGTCCCAGGACAAATTAAAATTAATGCAGAGCTTGTGGACATCCAGCCGGAGTAGCAGTAGCAGATGTTGCAGTTGAAACTGGGCAAGTCATAAATTATTCACGACACTTGTCAGCTCCAACTGGCAAGTATCAGCCAGAATTCAGTTTGCTCGAGCGCAACATATGCCGCTGAAGTGGACTCAAAACTTAATCCAAAATAGATATCGGATTGTCGGGGATCTGGTTAAAATTTAATCCGAGCCAAATTTAAGCCTTGACCTTGCCAAAAATTGGAAAAAGCGAGAGCAAGTGAAAGCGAAAAGGCACCGCAAGGCATGTCGCACATTTTATAATCCCCATAAATTGTGTTCGTTCCATTGAACTTGGATTATCGCATCCAGGCAGCTCCAGTGGCAGCTTCTTTTCATATTTGTTGGGTAAGCGGGCGGGACGGTGGTTCTTTTATTATTTTGGGTGTTGGTAATTAAATTTGTCATCACGCTCAGATGGCAATTGGTCGTGGGTCAACGGGTCATAAAAAGTGACGCCCAAAAGTAGGCAACGCTTTGGTTCGGGACAGAGCGGAAATGAACTACACCAACGAGCTCGGCGCTCTTCCTGTTTTTGGCCATCTCTTAAATTTCTCTTCGGCTGCGTCTTGTTTCGGGCCGAAAAGCTCTTAACAAAAAAAGCTCATTCAGCATGATAGCTTTCTGGGGTCCTCTTGTTTTACTTTCCTTGCCTGGTGCCGTTAATGATGCGTTAAATTTAAATGGCCATCACAATTAACGATAATTGCTTTTAAAGTTATTGTCTATGATGTTATTTCGAGTTTTGCGTAGAAATTTGAAATATTTCCATAGTTACTAAGGCCATTATGTAAAATGTAATTGCAACCCATCCATTATCCAGCTCATTTTAATGTCTCAATCGAAGTTGGCGAAAAATCCTTGGTTTTGCGGCAAGGAGGTCAGCCTGCGAGTGCACTTGTTGCCTTTTAATAAATAATTTTTATTACAGTTTCACTGAGTTTTCCATGGGGGGCATGGGGAAAGAAGGGGTGGCGGGTTGTGGCCAACAGGTGAAACTAACAAATAATCCGCTACAAAACTGTTGGAGGGCCAACGGGGATTGTATTACCAGGCAATCGGAGTTCGAAACAAATGGAAACGCTTTCTGTTTTCGGTTTTCGGGAGGTTTGGCGTCCTTTGAAAGCATTTATGAAACATTTTCTTCCTCCCTACCCTCCCGACGCCCACCTCAGCTTTGGCGAATTCAATTGAAATTCAATTGCAATTGCCCATGCCCGCCCACGTTGCGTATACGTAACACAATAAATTATCCAAGTACACAGAAAAGAAAAAATAAAATATTCTCCACGTAAGTATCAAATTTTCGGATAGAGGGGCTTGAAGGGGGGGATGTGGCCCTCCAAAGGCAGCGTCAAAGGTTAGTTTGTACCTCAGTCCAATTCAAAATACAATAAATACTACAAGTGGGCGGCTCACATCGTCGGTGGGTTTCCCTCTTTTTTGTTTGTTTGCTAGCTGTGCTCTTCGATATCAACAAGAAATTCAAATAAATGCATTTTAATGCCAACAGCCTTAGCAGGCGAGTGTGGCCGCTTTAAAAGCTTTCAAATGGAATAATTTATTTCCCCCCAGGAGGCGATGGTGCCGTGGGTGTTCGACCAGAATGGGTGCGGCTCCTCCATCGATACTGTAGTACATTGATGTGTTAATTGCCGTAATCCCAAGGAGGCCAAGGAAACTGGCAATCAGATAGGCCAGAGTTGCCAACGGCGCATCGGAAATTGATAAATTAATTTATCCGCTAATGATATTTTGTCAAGTCAACTGGCTGATTATCCGCAAGCAGGCCAATATTGTGATGATGCAATTCCTCTCCACCCAAGTGAATTGACAACCCTGGGGGCAATTTACATTGCCTTGTATGCAGCACCGCCCATAACCCCATCCCCCAATAATTGCTACACATTTTGTGTAAAAGTATTTCGCCTTTCCTATTTTTTTGTTGTCTTCTCTCGCTAGCCTGAAACAATGCATTTTATCTGGGCTCTTACACATTTTATTTTTTACTCTTTTCCATTCAGCTTCGACATAAGAACACAGGCACACATGAACGTAAAAACGCACATGGAAGCAGAAGCTGAGTCGCTTGCATATTAGGGTTACCCTTGCAATCCTTCAAGTCGGGCTTTTTCTATAAATTCAGTTAATAAGAGTGTAATTTAAGCATCAATTATAATATATATATATTTTTCTTAGAGACTATTCTGTATTAAGACTTGTTATCTTAACCTTTTTTTTTTAAATAATGATCTATGCGCCTTAATAGATCTACCTATAATATTTCAATACTAAAAATACGATACGTTCCTTTCAGCTTGGAGGCAATTGATACATAATATCTATAACAAGATAAATGTTTAAGATATTTTAACGATGTGTTTTCTAATAAAAGATGCAATATTATGTGCAAGTATTAAAAATGTAAGGTTCACCCGGGAAGACAACTTATAGCTAGCCTGCATGCCGCTTGCCTTCTACCACCTACCGCCCCGGCAGTATCCGTCCGCCACCTTGGGTTCCGGGCGGAATGCAAGCCAGTATGCACGTCTACTCTAGATACGATACTACAACTAAATACTTAATTTTGCTCTTTGCCGTTGCCTTTGATTCTTTTAATTTTCCATAGCACATTCGCTGGGCCAGACGAAGGGGCGGGTCTTAGGGGCGGACGTTAGGGGCCTAATACAGGCACACAGTCACTGGCGTACACCCACAGCCTAAGTTTTCTGCCAGTACTTACGGCCTACGCACACTCAGGCATACACATAGGGAACAAAAAAAATATGTGGGCGGAGGGCGAAGATGAGGCGAGGCGGCGGACTGACTGGAAGACAGCTGTTTGGAGCAATGGGTTCGATGCGAGTGCAGCGGCTGCAGAATAAGTCGGTCTTTCATCGCCAGCGGACGTTGGTTTTGCGCCTCATCGCCACCCCCGATTGGAAAAATCGCTCATACGCCGCGTGGCGCGATCGCCAGCGATGCGGAAGTGAAATTGTTTTCTGATTGAAATGTAAATAAGCAGAGCCTGCCAAAACAAATATCGTGTTTATCATTGAAAATATGGGAAAGTGCAGGCCGCTGATTGACGCAGGAATTGGTGGCGCGTTGCACATGTGACGTCTCTTTTAGTAAATTGCCATTTGGACCAAAAATGTGAAAATTCTAATTTTCAACTGAAAGTTTAAAGGAGCTGCGCTATGCTGCGATGTTTTCATACAATTTTGGTTTTAGATTACACAAAAATTAACATTTCAAAAGGAAATTGAAATGAAGAGGCGGCGTGTGAATGTTGACAAGGTGCCATTAAGTGCATAGTGGTTCAAAATGTGTCAAAAATTAGTCAAATTTATATCTTATTAGATTAAAAATAAAAAAGTCCCTAAAAATACTTTACTGATTTGTTGGAGAAACATAAGACTTTCAAGGACCAACGAATCCAAACTCCAGCAATGAGTATTTCATTCATTGACTGATCGAATTGTTTAGTCAGATGTTTTAAATAAATTAAACATGCTATTGTGTAAACAAACATTCCGCATTGGTAAAACTCAAACAATTATACAATTAAGACATAAAAAATACACTCTAAACAGACTATAAAGCACCCATTGCTCTCCATCATCTCAGAATGCAATGAAAAGTGTTTTCAAAATGCTTAAATTCTTGTTTGACATATTTTGACACAATGCTCTCCAAGCTAGACAGTTTCAGTGCCTAATGAATGATTTATTGAAATCAGCTTCTTTCTGAAATTCAGAAATTCAAAAATATTTATTTGGCCTAATAGGACTAGTAGTCTTAACGAGTGTGGATTTTATAAATATCATTCCCACGAAGGGGAAGCCCAATGCACTATGGCTCTGTGGCGCTTGGGTGTAGGAGTATTTCCGTTGTATTTTCTCAGTATTTTGCTCAATTTCCATTTGGCCAATGTTAATGTAGAAATCGCAGAACGCCCCCGAAGGGCAGCCAGGTAATATTTATCTCCAGACGGCCCCAATGAGCTCACATTTAATACGTGGTCGGTTGGTCGGTCTGTCGGTCGGAGGTAAACACGCACACGAATCGTATCTGCCGACATGTCTAATAGGAAATTGGCCAGAAGCGGCTAACTATTTGCCCCTTGTTCCTCTGATCTGGTGTAGCGTAATACTAGAACACCCCGGACTTGTATAAAATAAACATAGGAAGGTACAATAAATTGAGGCAAACTTATGTATTTGTGTGTGTGAGAGCACACAACGAACAACAAAAGTACAAGAAAATACAAATATCGAACACAATGGAAACAATAATGTGCGAAACGATTGGAAATGCGCCACAGTCGCTGACGCTGCTGTCTCCACCGACTCAGTCTATATCTCTATATTGCTGGCCCAGTCCGGTCAGCGTCCGCGTCTCGGTCAGAAGCAATCGGCTAATAGCAGCCAATCGATATTTGTTATCGGTATAATCGACAAAGTGTAAGGGTCTTCAAAAACGGAAGTGTGTGACTAAGTGATACAATTTTAAGAAAAAGGATAAAATGATCTTAAGTAAAACTACAAATTATGAATCTTATACTTCAAAGTATCAAAATGTATTGTGGAAATTTATCAAAATAATCGATTATTTACCAAAAATTTTTTTTTCTTTCTAGCTAATAAAAATATCATAAAAGTGTAGCAAGCCTTGTCGAATTCTTGGCCCTTATTACAGCAGGTGACAAGTGTTAAAGTGCAATGTGCTAATTATGTCACACGGGGCGTATGCGTGCTGTTGAAAGGCAATCGCAAGTGAAAGCCAAAACCAAAGCGGAAGACGGAAAGCGGAGGGTGAAAATCGAACAGAAGGTGGTGCCGAAGGAAAAGGTGGTCTAAACGGCCATTCAATACTTGTTGAATTGTTATCTCTTTGTGTGTGCGAGGTGAAAGAAACGGAAAGGAAAAAAAAACAAATGTCAACTGCCAATGCCCTGAATGTGTAAAAAGAAAAATGTGAGGAAAAAAAAAATAGAAAGCAAAAAAACGGCAAAGGAATTCACGAGAAACGGAAAAATGAAGTGTCAACGATTCGAGATGAAATTATCAATTGCCCAAGCTGCTGCTGAAATGTGATTTATCCACCTGCCTCCAGGTTTAGAAGTGAGTGTGAGTGTGTGTGCTTGGTGTGTGCGTGTAGACAACAAAGGGAAATAATGTCATGCATTGGCTCGACGGTATTTCTTTGGATGACAATTTAATTAGCGGACGCGCCAGCGGCAGCAACGGCGACAACAGCGACAGCAATCAGCGGAAATCAACGCAGTCGAGCTCATCGCCCACCAAAGCAAGTAGGTTGCACCTATACCACCGAAGTATGTACAGTGTACACTTAACAACAAAAACAACACAAATACAACCGTATACCCAGCCACAACCGCAGAGCCTTTCCCCAGGTATCTCTCCGGTTGTGTGTCTATGCGTGTGTGTGTATTTGTGTTACCAAAGCTTTAATTCGTTGACGTGAGCTAACCCGAGCGTGTTTATTTGGCTTAGAGCAAGAGGCAGAGTGAAAACTATCTGCATGTAATCCATATCCACAAGGAGTGCCAATGCAAAATTGGTTTAGTTTCAGTTTTTAAAAGCCAATTGGGGCTCTAAACTCGGCAAAAAATTTTATTTTACTAGAATTTCATGATAGCTGTGGGGTATACTTTTTTATTCATCATTTTTATTCCTTATGGGCTTCAAAAAAGTAATAACCATTTACCAATATATTCTACAATGAATTAAAGAACTACATTTTCAATAAAACTGAAAATAAATATGGAAATAAAGTAATTTTTGTCTGTCTCTAAAATGTATCTATATTGCAAAGCTATTTATAATTAAAATTGCACTACGCAAAAATTATATTTCAATTAGGCCATAAAAGGTACTTGAAAATTATTTTAGCCTCCTTCCACTCGCGATTTTCAGCCAAATTTGTCTTCAATATCCACAAACAAAGGCCAAAATGAGCTTTAATCAGGCAGAACTGAAATCTACTGTACACGGTTTTTAATTGGGCAGAAAATAATTTCAATCATGGCCCCCGACTGTGTATTTATCAGCATGCTGCTCATAATTCACTTTCAATTATTAAAAACATATTCATCATTTAGTCAGAGCAATTAGCAAAGATCGAAATCCATAGGAAAAAAACCGTTTGAACATCATTTGTGTTTCCATTTTATGCGGCTGTGGCTCATTGAACTTATTTCTTTTGGGCCTGCCAAATAGCACACGTATTTTGAACAGATTTGTGTGCTAAGTTAACGATTCCCAAGCAAACTTGTGGAAGCCATTAAGTTCGTCTCGCTTCCGTTACCTTGATCGTTCATCGATCATCGGCCAGGCATTGCTTATTGCAGCGATCTGAATTTTCCGGCTAGTATTTATCCCATTTCCGAAATCCCTCAATTGGCACAACCGAATCGTGTGCAATCAATTCAAATTGCTTGACGTATTGATTTTATTTATACAAAAACAAGAAGGCCAATTTTGATTGAAACCAAAATACCAATACCCTTTCCAGAGTTTACAATCCTTTCTGTCTGAACTTTAAGCATGCTTTTACTTTACAATTTCGGAATTTAAGACACCCGATTGAAAAAATCGTATTAATCACAAACAAATCGCAAGTGCTGGCTGCTGAAAACTGGCGGCATATGGTAATTCAATTTTTAATTTATTGTTTACAAATTCTTATACGTTTGCTTTTGTTTCGCTGCGCTGCGCCCCAGTGTTGCACACACGTCCAAACATTACAACTTGTGGCAGGCAGCCGCATGGATAAAAATAGTCGCGACTCTCTCACCTTTTTGGAATGACTGCTGATGACCTAGTAAAGCCGTGTAGCAGTAGAATTTGTCAGCACGAAAATCTTCGGGAATCCAAATCTAAATTAGTTGTGATTCAGACACCTTCAATAAAAATAAATAACAGTGTTGAAATTTACACCTAAAAAAATCAAATTTCCTAAAACGTGGCATTTTCTAGAACAAACTTCCAGGCATTTAATTTTTGTTCGATATGAGAAAATTTCTGTTACATTACTGATTCTAGTTAAATCAAATAAATTGCATTAAATGATCACGCGATCAGCTTTTCTATAGAATATGTAAAACATAAATTTGTTAAACAAATTTGTTTTCTAATGATCACAATTTTTCCTTTACATATTCTTTTTCAAAATTCAATAATATGTATTTATTTATATGATTTCCTGCAAGTCATATATTATGGAAATTTGAATGACCATAAAATTAAATACATAATGTCCCATAAAAAGTAAATCTCTGTCACCCTTTTCCTTACACACCTCCCTGACTATGGGCCACCATCGAATTAGAAAACTCATATGTTGGCCATTAAAAACTTTAACTGCTGCAGCCGCACATCAAAAGTCGTGCCCCCCTTTTGAGTGCCCGGGCATTATGTGTGTTTATGAAATCGTTCATATTCGTTGTTAGCCGAAAGATCCTCTCGTTCGTCTGGCATAAAAAGTGACCCACACAGGCTAAGGCCCACTGCCCCATAATAGAACCATAAACTGCAACAGGCGGCAAAAAATAGACGCAAACTTGTTCATTTTGCTTATTTGTCCGAGAGTTGGGCTGTGCATTTTGTTTACTCACCGCTCGGCCTGTCTCACGCATCATTTCTTTTTCTAGCCGTCTCTTTCTCAGCCTCCATTCTATTTCTCTTCCGTCTCTTTTTTCCGTTCTTATTGGAGTTGTCTAGCCGCTCAGAAAGCCAAAGATATAGAAGAAACAGTGTCTAACTGAAATCTACAGTCGAGAATTTGCAAAATATACTTTTCTTCTAATTTGTTTTGTCTAATTCTTATTCTTCAAAGTACCAAAAATTCCTAATTTAGTTTTTTGAAAAACAAAGTTTTTTAGTACATTAAAATATTTCCATTGAATAACAAAAGTTAAGGTTATTAAGTAATTACTTTGAATAGTTATGTTCACTTGAAATTTTTGAGAGTTCCATCAAAATTCCTACATAGGATATTGTAAACACTGTTATATTGTAGAATTGATATTTGGCATGAGAATGGGTTAATAACCATAATCCTTAATAGAGAGCAAACATTTTTATATCGCTCACTGTTGGTAGACGGTTTAGTGGCTCACGCACATTCCGGCAGTTTATTGGCATGCCGTATGGTTTTGGCCTGTTCAAATGCACTGCCCCTGGGGCCCCGGATTCCCGATGCCCACCGTATACGCCACAGGCACACAACCACACTGACAAACACCCACAAAAGAAACAACAAATAAATTGTGTGTACGCAAAATATTTAACACGAAAACGCAGAATACACAAAATTCAATGCTGAAGCCAAGTGGTTGCAGTTCCCAGTCGCGTGCCTCACGGGCCACAACGTATGCGTATCCGTCCGACAGAGCGCGAAGAAAGTATCTTGTATCTGGCAGTTCGTATCTCATCCGATCTTTGTCATCGCCGATCGTGTCTGTGGGTGTGTTTGTGCTCGTTGATTCCATTAAGAAGCCCAGAAAGTGCACCTGATGATCATTTTTAATTCGAGAATGTGCTTAAGAATTCTGGATAAATTACCATAAATTGAATTGATATTTTTATGTGCGGCTGCTTAATTGTTAATTGTCGGTGGACATAAATCCTGTCCCGAAAGAGCGTTTCACAAAAATTAACGCAAATATTTATGAGTTCTTATTACGATACTGAGTAAGTTTATAAAACAATAATTTTCACCTTTCTCTTGTTTGTTTATTAAATGGAAATTTTTCGGAATATTCCTGTATGGTATTGGGCGATCAATCATAATTCTGTGATTTATCGGTATTAATCGTTTTATTGGCATCAATCGAAATCTTTATAAACTTTGGAAATTTATGGCCTTAAAAATATAGGATATTATGAGTGTAACATACATGTATGCTGAATATATATGTGTATTCCATTATCTTGGGTCCTGTGTGCCAGTTATGTAATCGCCAAGGAAAATCCTTTGCTTTCAAGCTTTTCAATGCTATGCGAGAGAAAAGAAAAAGTCTCCAAGTGCTTGGTTATGGTGACGGGACAGGAGGGAAGGGGTGTGCAGGGGGGCGACATCCCCTCAAGGAGCGAGGCTGAATTGTAACACATGTAAATATTAATGAAGGATGACAATGTGTACTTGACAACTTAATCGATAAATCAATTGCTATACCAGATAATGCTTTACCCCTTTTGAATATATAAAAAAGAATATATATATAATGATATATACATACATATATTTATATGGTTGTATAGGTTTCGTTGTGCTACACTTTTTGTCTGGCCCTTGGTTGTTTTTGTTGTTCTTGGGGATACGGCAAGAAAGGGGGCGGAGTCGTGTGAAGGCAATGTCTGAGGCATTCGGTGCGTGTGTAGCATACATCCAGGCGCTGGGGCATTGTGTAACAACCAAGAGCCCGCAACCCGTCCAGACACTGCCGTCGCCAAAAGCCATAAAGAACGGAATGTCATTGAACATCTAGATATTAAAACCGGAATCAGTATTCCGCACAGCAAGCCTCCAAACCCAACAATTTTTAAGGTGCCACAAAATGTGTTTCAAATTTTAAAAGCACTTCTCCAAAAAAATGTACTTTACACAAAGTACACAAAAAAATGGTCACCACAAGTGGCATCAAGGAAATACATATTTTATCCGTTTCTTTTAAAAAAGGGAATCCTATTTATAGAACACGACTATTTTGGTCGAGAAATGTAGGAATTCTCAGAAAACAATGAATTCCAAACTTAAGGACATAGCCAGTAAAGAAAAAATAATACAGAGAAACAACAGAACTCTTTTTCTTTATTGCGTTACAAAAATGTATTGTTCTTTGAAGCCTGAGAACAGAAGTAATGCCCATAATATTTAATAAACAAAGATATAAAATGAAAAATTCAAGTTCAAGGTAGTAATTTTAAGCCAATATGAGAAGAGTATTTAAATAAAACGTTTTTTTTTATTTATCTTAAAGAATATTTTATAATAACAAAAAGATAGCCACTCCATCCTCACACCATTTAAACACATTTAATATGTGTATGTACATACATACATCATACAGAATTGAAAAGTATGATTTTACAGTTCAATGAATCAAATTATTTGACGAATATATTCAGATGGGAAAAAGGATATGATGACAGTATTAATCAGATATTTTTGTTTCTTTTGTGGATACCATATTTTTTCTGCAGGGATATACCAATTTTTCAATGCGCTTACATACTTTGCTCTAGTCTAAATAAACACGCTCTCAGCTATTTGTAAACAAACAAACCAAAGAAAAAAACAAAACTTAAACAGAAATCCAAAACAAAACCAAAAAAAATTAAGAAAACACACACAAAAACAAAAATTAAATAAGCAAGAAAATAATTTTCCATTTTCATTATTATGATTTTGGTTTGCGTCCACCAATTTTCCCCCTTGTTCCTCTCTGCCCCTTTTATTTTGAATGTTGTTTTGGTTTGGTATCAAAACCAATTTTTTTTTGTTTTACTTTATGTGTATTTTGTTTTTTGTTTGTTGATTTTTCTTTCACATGCGGGAAATCTAATGCACGACTATGCTCCGAGAACGAAGACGTCATGCACACTATAAGCTAAATAGCAGGTAAACTTAACTGATTAATATCTTTATTAGCCATAAGCTCTAGCATTAAGTTTGGGTCCTGCTGGCCGATAAGTAGGCGTTTTCTGGCCAAAAGTGATCGTGGGTATAAGAGAGAAAGCTTTGAGGAGGTGCTTTTCCAACAAACAAATCTCTTATATATTTTTTTAAACTTTAAGAAAATATTAAGCTTTTTGGGATCATCAAAGCTACTTGTTTGTTAAAGCTTTTATATATGTAAACAATAATTATAGTAATTAAAATTAAGTAATATATTTTTTTTAAATATACATCCATCTTATAGTAAGTATTGTATACATATTGTATACAGTATCTTTATAAATTTCACCATTTGGACTAAATTTATTTGGTTCTTAGGAAGCTTCCCTTTAATCTCCTGGTACTTATGCAAATTACCTCAACTATTTTCAAGAAAAACAAGAAAAAATATAAACGGCCAAGATTAAACTGTCCACGTCAAATTTATGTCAAACTAAACAATAGATACCGCGGCGATAAATGACAGCAGTGATTAGCTTTGAAAAAAATTGGCACGAGTTAGCTAAAGTAAAGTATATTTATGATTCTGACGCGCTTAGCTAACCTTTGCTAATTTTCTAATTGGCTGATAAATAAGCGGATTCACACACATTTTTCATAAATGAAAATATTATTTATTAGCCGCCGATGGCCCACCCTGTGAACTTTACATAATAAATACATACCGCCAGAGCGATACTAACGAGCCGAATGAGTGGGGACTTATTTTTAAAATGTTGTGCGTAGAAAAATACATATTTGTCCAAGATTTAATGGGATATACGAATATGTGGGGGCTTGATATAGTTTTATTTAGGCTGCCAATGTCGCGACACATTTCACAAGGATAGAGGACGCTGGCCTGTCAATTTAATTCGTTCGGATCTCAATAAAAGAGCTGTTAATTTAATTGAAAATGTGGTTGTTGTTAATTTACTCTATCAACTGCTGCTTACCGAAGAAATAAATTAATTTCTCCTGTATCCATTTTACATGCATATGTGTACACAAAATGCCCACCAATAAGCCCCAAACCGAATCCAAAATGGAATGCGATTAAAGGCTTGATTAATTTCAATTTATTTCCTATGCTATCAATACCGATTTTGGTACCACAAAAAAGAATATATATCCATCGGAAATTTATTCAAAAAATAAATATGCGAGTAAATAAAGTCAACGTGCTCTACCCGAACAAAAAAAAAAAAAAAATTTTATTGGAATAATTAGATGGATAATTGATTGTGTAAGCACTGGGCTTTATTCAATTATTTTTTGCCTTCTGGACAAATAAGAACCAGTTTAAAATAATTTAAAGTTTTGTTTTATGATTATTCTTGCCATATTATTATAAGTGAATGATAAAAAAGTTGTGGGGGGAATAAGGTGTAGCTGTTCCAGGGACTGTGCCCTTTATTTATTTTATTTTTATTTTTTCACATTTTTCAAAGAAACCAAAACCAAGAAACTGGCCAAGAAATTCGCCAGAAATTGAATGATTTCTCTTTGATATTTATTTTGAAAATAAAACTGAATTAATTGATTTGGAGGGCATCCAAAGTTCGATGTCCTTTTTCAGGTGTTTCCCTTAGCTTTGTGCTCTTTATACCGTCTGGTACGTGGTGCTTTTGTTAATCTTATAAACGAATTCTCGACACAGCATGCGTATATTTCATTGAGAACAATAACTTGTTGTTCTTTCGATTTACTCGCCAGAAATTTGCTTTATGAAACTTTTTGCCATGTTCGTTTTTCATTTTTCTTTTAATTTGAATAAAAATTGATGCAGACAAAGCTTGTTGCTCTTGGCTATGGCAGCGTTCAATGCCAGTCCGTCGGCGTTTGGCGTTTGTTGTTCTAGTCGCTTTATTTTTTGGCCAAAACTGATCTCGCCCAACTGTCAGTTTTCGGTTCATAGTCGACACGTGCGGTTTTGCTGCGGTGAAATTGACTTTTGTTCGCACATTTCTCATATTGTCACGCGGCTGGTTGTTAACAAAAACCTATAATTAATTATTGGAATTGCTGTGAATGGGATTGCTGTAGCATTGAAGATCGGTCCCCATATGATTGCATAAACGCGGAAAACCCCAAGAAAAGTGATACAAGTTTGTTCACACGTGTGTCCACTTTGTGTTGAAATAAATGAAAGGCGCCAAAACAGCTCGAACGCAATATGAACGGAGTCGGAAGAGCAACAAACGCTCCGAAAAGTCCGCAAAGTAAGCGAAAGTAGTTTCAATGTTTTCCCTGGATGTCCCTTGCTTTGCTCATCGACTTCCCTTTTTGGCCGTGAAATGCCAAGTGCACTTTAGTCTTGGTCGCGTTCGGACGCGGACATCTGGCCCTCGATTATTATTAAAAGCCATTAAAATTCTCGTCTAATATCCATACACTTCAGTGGTCGTAAAATAAACAATATTCGCTTATGGCTAGCCGGACTAAAAATAATTTCAGTTTGTTTATCATCGGTTCGTGTACATTGTCCAATTTGATTTTACACTACAAAGTCGTACACAAAACTCGCTAAAAATGTTTACTCATGCGAATTCATGCTTTCTGTGTATTTTTCTTGCCGCCTCGGTGTGAGTGCAGACTTCAATAAAACTGCCATAGTTTGCTTTCCTATCGATCATCAGTTTATCGATTTTATTCTTGGTATATTCATAGGTAAACGTGACGCGAACGAACGATTTTTGTATACATTGGGAAATCAGAAAATAGATTTTCCAAACGAGGGTTGGATTGTTTGGGGAACCAGTGGATCTACAGATTGTGAACTGGAAAAAGAGCAAATTGTTTGGCTTATGGATTTTGAGAAAGCAACTTTGAATGGTATTAAGTTATTTAGTTAATAGTTCCTTTCCGAAAATATTATTCATTTGTTAATTTAACATTTAAGTTCGGTTAGGCGAAAGGTTATTCACAAATATTACTCATACGACCCGTAAGCCGGTAAAAATAGTTTTCAATCTAGTTTATTTTGGTATCTTCGGCTTTAAACATAGTTCCAAGTCCAAGTCCCTTTTTTATTTTTATATACTAAGAGCCACTTTTCTTTTTATTGAATAACAATATAAAACAGATACAAATAAAACAGAATGTACGCGGTGCGTATGCGTGTTATACTCACTTGTGCTTTGCTGACTCTTTTAAATAGAATATTAATATTGTTTGAATAAAAATAAAAAAAGGAAAGAAAATGAAATGCAAAATGGTTAGGTCAGACTAAAATTTTAAATGTTTTTCTGGGTGACGAAAGCTTCTACAGCCTACAAATTTATTATTGCCTAGTTTTTTGGGTAATTGGATGCTGCGATGATTATTAGGGGTGCCTAAAAGAATACCACGTAATTTTACATTTTTCTTCCAGTTTTCTCAAGAGATTTAAATAATATTTATTTATAAAATAAAAATATTCGAACTCTTTTCCAATCAGGCAGAATAAATGACACTTGGCTGACTTAAGCGTGGCATCTGAAAAATTCAAGTACAAAAGACTTTTCCCTCTTGATAAATATGGGGCGACGTTTTCACATTTACGCATTCCACAAATCGAATGGGAGACAGTGCCCCAGACGGAATACGTACGTTGAATAGGAAAAAATGTGTACATAAATATTTGTTTATGCCAACATAGGCGACGGCTCTAAGAGCTGGGGGCTCTCGAGCGATCGGCAGTTTGTCAAAAATTCTCAGCGCGGACAGCAGTGTCACATCGCTCGGCATAAAAAACGTAAGTTATGGAAAATTTGCAAAGAATCCCATATTTATGGATCATTTGGGATTTGAATAGATCTTTTCAAATGGCTAATTTGATTTGGGGGAATCAAGTGCTCAGGGGGAATAAATTGTTGTCGGAAACTGTGGAATACTCTTTTCAAATACTATTGATTGTATTTATTTTCTTAGCAAAATTCTGATAAAATTCCTCTTTACTTTTTACGTTTGGCAACGGCTGGTGATTGGATAAAATAATTTATTTATGTTCCGTTCTTGTAATTTATAGCGCTGCTGTGCTTATTTTCCTCTTCCGAGCCGTTTTTTCTCTAGCACCACCTTCAGGCGTACCAAAAATCAGTGAAATATTTATATTTATTTTTCCTGCGTCGCTGCCTTTTTTTTATTATTATTTATTTATATGCGGCGAGTGTTGAAAGGCCCCTGCCATATAGCCGAAGAGAATGTCTAACAATTGGTTCCAATGCTGGATCTATCCGCTTCAGTTGACTTACAGCATTCGTTGAAGAACGACCCACATTCTTTTGGGGATTTGGATATTTTTGATAAACTAAGTTTGGAAAAAGTTGGGAATGTTGATTGGCTGCCGTTCGCCATGGCAGCCGCTTAGCAGCAGTCGAAGGCAATTCCTTTAATCTTTGTTCAGATGCTTGAAGAACTTCTTAAAACGTCATTATAATTCGTATCGAACTTTTCAGATTGGACAGAAAGTCATCGCGGGGCATGATATACGAGAATGAGGAGCTCAGGCTGCGCACCATCAACATTAATGCAGAAGTCGAACGAGGTAATAACGGATCAAAAGTTGGCCCAGTAATGAGCCATAAAAAGAAATGTTTCTGTTTGATTTTTCAACAAACAGGAAATCAAATAATCGTTAAACAAATTGCGAAAACAACCTGAAAACAGCCAATTAAAAAGACATTAGATGGTGGCTGATAAAAAAAGCCAAAATAATCCAACAAAATATAGCTAACAAAAAATATACTCACCTACTCAGCTTTTTAATATATGTATTCATTTCGCTGCCCACCTATTCTACTATATACGTATATCCGCTGAAGAAATATTCATTAAAAAGTGTTTTCATTGCCAAAACAGAAGATAAGCGAATGTAAACAATGCGATTGGAGGTGTCTAAGGTCTGACAGCTCTGCGTGATGGCCACGTGCTGCCTCTCTTGACTTGGCCAAGAAGTGTTGCCATGGCTCTTATAATTTTCTAATTTTCCAGGCCAATCGGACATCAAGCGCTTGCGACGCGAAAACGAACAGCTTCGTCGGGAGATCTGGACTTTGAGGGACGAATGTGATCGGCTCAACAAGCGCTTTAAGGCGAAACTCAACGAGCATGAGTTTGGAGGCTGCCGGGGGAGCGGAGGCAGTGGCGGCACTTGCCACGCCTATCGCTGTAGCGGCGGGCGGGGTAGTGGAGGTTGTGATGTAAACAGTGATGTAAGTACAGTTCTTATTTTTTTTTTAAAGTTTCTTAATTAATATCCTTTAAGGACTCGGACTCATGTGATACGTGTCGTGGGGCAGACGATGGCCACTGCAGCGACGAGTGCTGTCAAGAAGGCTCCTGTGCGCCTCCCAAGCCACCTCTGCCGCCGGAGGTGCCCTCCCAGGCGTCGCCTTCCAAAAACGAGGCCACCAACAGCAGCCAAGGCAAGGAGTCCCAGCCAATGCACTTTGATCACCTCTCCGTGGTCTCCGAGGAGACGCTCAGCAACCCGGAGCTACTACTGGCTCAGCACCAGGAACACCTGATGATTGCCACCCAGGATCCCAATGGCTCCCAGAGCACTCTGCCCAGCCTAATGGGACCTCTGACTCCGCTGACACCCATCGAGATGGTGGCCAACCAGCTGAGTGATCTCCAGGCGACGGTTCCGCCACTCTCCTACTTTGAGAACATCCTTCAACAGCACATAGGTGGTCGGAATCCAGGTAAGCTCACTAAAAGTAACTAACAGATAGATTTTGCAATTAATTCCTAATACTTTGTAGCTCAAACCCCCTCTCCGGAACTGGGCACCAGCTCGAGCACCACCACCGGCCAAACAATGCGTCACACCAACGGCTGGGACTACAACCTCCAGTCACCGTTCTCGCAGCGCAAATACTCAGCCCACTCATCACCCTCCGGCTCGCCACCGCCCCCACTGCCGCCACCGGGCACCACGATGACCACCTTTGTGCCCACTTCCGCCCACCAGACTATGCCCAAGATCGCCCTGAACGCGGCGCCGCCGCAATTGGCACTGCCAACGGAAATGGGCGACATCGAAACGGTGGCCATCACCACGAACGCCACGCAACAAGCGCTCAACAGTCCCAAGCACTTCTTTGCGCCGATCAAGCCGCGCCTGAAGCTCAATACCAAGCTAGCCAATGAGTCGTCGCCGAGCCAGGGGCACGAACAGGACGACTTGCCGCCAGGATCTCCACCGCCGCCGCTCCGCGACCCTCCGGACATCTTCGTCAATAACGCTCTGGCTTCACCTTATCAGCGCAGAATCTCGCCTCAAGTAAGTCCGCGTCACAGGCGCACCGCCCACTCGCATTGCCACGCCCATCAGGCGTCGCACCACCGCAGCCGCCCCTGCCTAAGGCAACGCCCCCAGCCAGCACACTGCTCCCTTCATCGGGCGGTGGTGGATGTCGCCGCCGCCGTAGGCTTGGGGGAGGTGGGGCCTCATCCAGGTTCAAGTGTCCTGGATATCTATACTGCTGCTCTCGCGGCGGCAGCTGCCGCTCGGTGTTCGCCACTGCCAACGGCCCGATCCGCGGATCCCATCTACGCGACCGCACAAAAGCCCGCCCAGAGCTCGTGCACCTCGGCCACGGCCTTCTCTCAGCCGGTGATGGCCGTCACCACGCACTCCGCAAAAGCCAACAGGCCTAGGTCGGTGGGACAGGCCCAAAGGGTGGCCAAGTCCGAGGAGAACGTTAGTCAGGTGAGGGATCTCTGGCCTTCAGACGATCATCCTCGAATCATAGCCATTTGGAATCAGTCATCCGATTAGATCCGTGTTTCTATGTTTCATGATTTAAGTAATTTTTGTATGTCATTGACTAGAGGTACTTAAGGTGTCATTTTTCCTTTCTTAATCTACATCTCTGAAATTTTTGTAGCTTTTTGATTTCTTTATCTTTTGCTTATTATTACATTATTTGAGGAGCTCATTACCCTCTTTTGTAGAGAATATTCATTTAGTTCCTTTTGATTTCCTTATCAGGTTTTTAATTTTGTCATGGTTTGAATATTTATTATGGTTTTTTTAAACAAATATTTATTTTGATAGAAAATTTAATTAAAAATCGATTTAATCGAAAGAAAAAACTTTTCTAGCTTTACTTTTTCCACCTTTTTCCACTTTTATTTAGTGCCCTAGATTAGTTTAATGTTCAGAAAAAACAGAACTAGAATACAAAATATTATGTGTTATACGATTTTAAGATGGTTTTATAAGTCCATTTCTATGTTTCTCAAACTTTAGATTTGATTAGAGATTAGCTGTCCATAACCCCCTAAAAACGATCGAGTCCTTACGAAATCATAACCATGATCCTCTTACCGTAAAGACTTGCTTTGCTTGCTATATAGCATTAAAAAAATCTTTAAATTAAGATAACGTAACAAAATAACTAATTTTTCTGCAGACGGATTCCGTCAATTTGGAGTCGATCCTCAACGACATCGAGACGATTTCAGAGGACATACTGGCCATTCAGCTAGAGAAGAGCAAGTCGCGGGACAATCTCAGCCAGGATCAGAATAAGGACGATGTCCGGGCGAAGAAGCCCTATCGTTCCGAGATGAACCTGTATTTGCAGTACGATGGCACAAATCCGACCATTTCCCCCGCGACTGCCACCACGGAAGCGGAAATGGAAACAGGAACGGCAGTGGCCACTTCCGCTGATTCCATTAGCAAGCTATTGCGGCGCACCCGTTCCCTGGAGAGAGAGCACACTGACAGTCCTGCCCCGCACATTCCGGATCCCATGGCCCCGTTTCCCGACAAGTGCACATACTTGGGCTTCGAGCAGATCAACCAGGCAGTGGGAGTGCCTCCTCCTTCCCCGAATGGCAACAGGCCACCGATAGCAGCCAAGCCAAACATATCTCAGAAGCCACCGCCTCCCCTGCCGCCAGCCAGGAGACCGACAATGCCCACAGAGCCACCACCCCCGCCACCCACATCCCTCGCCGGACTGACGCCCAACAAGAGCCAGTTGTACAAGACGCTGGCCTCGGCGGCGGCCAAGCGCGCCATTTTCCGCTCCTCGCCATCGCAGATCACCCGATCCCTGGACGTAGACCTCACAGCGTCAGAGGCGTCCGGGGAGGCTGGTGGAGAGCAGGCGGCCTCAGGAGATGTGAGTAAAAAAAACATTTAAAAATATTAAATAATCTATTTTAAATCTGTCAGATGGAGGAGCTCGCCCGACGCAAGGCGCGACGCGTCTCCATTGTGTGTGGAAACCCTGGCCAGCAAGACGAGGTGAACGGCCCAGTGACCACCGCTCACACGGCCACTGCCAGCTGCGTGGACCTGAGCACTGTGCTCCAGCATCCGAATGTCAAGGCTTTCAAGCAGATCAGCCACAGCACTCCCAGCTCGCCACATTCCTCCCGCCGCCGCACCAACAGCAACTCAATGGCTCCCCCTACCGCCGGTGGGCATCCTGAGGTGGGGGCTACGGCTTCAGCGCCACCAAGTACCAGCCACCATCATCACCATCGCAAGGAGAGCAGTGATCCGGTGCCCATGACGGCTACCGTCAGCCGAACTAAATGCTCCCGCAGGCATTCTGAGGGAACGGTGCACAACGTCCACCGGAACAGCTCGGCCAGCGGCGGCGGGGGTGGCCACCACCACCACCACAGTCACCATCATCCGCACAGCGGGCTGGTGATCAGCAGCAATCCGCACCACAGCCACCATTCCCACCAGGATAGTAACCACGAGACGGTCACCTCGCTGTCGGACCGGAACTCCAACAGCTTCGCCTCCTCTCGCGAATCCTCGACGAGCTTCAGTATGCGCTCGAACCGCCGCAAGATCTCTATCAGCTCGCACACGGGCGGCAAGATTCCGTGGTGCGGCTGCTGGGGCAACGGGTGCCTCTAGGAGCTGGAGTAGCTTCATGTGCCGTCCAGAAATCGAGTGCAATATAATTCGCTTAGTTGACATTGAAAGGGAGAGTTTCATTGTTAGAGGATTCTAAAACCAAAAAAATAATACTTTTGGGAATGCAACTAAGTGAAATATATTGTACCCCCTTAACGAATGTACATTCTTAAGATCTTTAAGCCCAAAACCCATTGACATGCTTGTATATGGCTAACTATTAGTTAGAGTAGATTGTTTAAGAACATAAGCTTGCATTTTGTTTTTAGAAACAAAGTACAAAACCAGTTTAAAAAGTTTCAATGGAAGTTAACTAACCCAATTGGCGAGTCAAAATTCAATTCAAAATTTGTATATATTTGAATAGAAATGTTTAAGTTGTAGCATTTAATAATGGTTCCAAAAAAGCATGTAAATTCTATGAATAATCCTATGTAATAATTGTTGCTCAATTCGGAGAGAATATAAATCACAAAACATTATAAAAGGATGGCAGAAAGTTACGGGGGTCTAATTGGGATAAATTAAAAGAAGCGGCTTGAAAGGCAACTTTAAATTTAAAGCTCCATGTCCTGGTAAATGCTCCAAAGTTTTTCGAATGAATTCACTAAAAGTGCTGCTGTGCAAGGAGTGGGTAAAGGACACGGCAGGCGGCAGGCGGCGAGCAGGATGCAACGTCGGTGGCAGCAAATGCAACTGAAATTTCGCAACAAGCGAAAATATACAATATGCAAATTAGCCGCAAATTAAGGTGTAAAAATGCATGACACACAAAACGCCTCTAGGATATATGCAGGAAACAAATTAAATTTTGCTCCATGTACCAGTGCAAATTGCGGTTGCAGTGCAAGGCGTGAAGGTGGTCGTTCGGGTGGTAGTCTAGTAAAAAAAATACAAAACCATGATAGACCCAGAGAGCAGAGGCCACTGCAGTGCGCCACAAAATGTTGCCCAGCCCAAGGCCACACCACAGTTTATTGTACTCTTCATTTTAGCTGCGAAACATCCTCAACCTGGCTTTGGAAGGGAGGACTCTCTATCTCCATCGGTGGCCAGCTGCCAATCGATTGGGCGGCACATCAAATTCGTTTTAGAAATAAAAGTATTTATGGCATCTTGGTTTAATTGATTGGCTGCCAACTTTTCCCAGATTGCCGCCAGTTTTATTTTATTGCATTGTGTTTGTCTTGGCCATTGACTGCTGCCAGATGCAGCCCAGTCCCTATCCTTATCTAAACAAGACATGAAAAATCAATTTGTAATCATTACGAGTTTGTTTATTTGCCAATGAACTGCGACCCATAAACTCGAACACGAAAAGTTAATGATTCAAATTAAAAACTCTTTTTAGTACACCAGCAAATAACTAATAAAAGGATAAAAAAAAGGACATGCCCCGGGTGAGGATCGAACTCACGACCTTAAGATTATGAGACTTACGCGCTGCCTACTGCGCTACCGAGGCCTCAAGTCCTGGAGGAGAAAGGGTTACTAATCGACTCCATATTTAACAGTGTAACTACCCCATTACAATAGCGTCATGATTTCTTATTGTGATTCTGGATAACTTTATTTATTAAATTTTAATTGTGACAGTTATTTGGATAACTACATGTTATTGGAGGCTCTTACCTTAACTAGGATATGATTAATAGCAAGTCAATGTCTTCAACCGTCATCAAAGCCTAATGAACCCTCATAATAGTTACCAATTGTGACTACTAACCTAAGCCTTGTGGCCAGGTTCTCTGATTTAATTTGTGATGGCTTTGACGTTAATGAGCCAACTTTTGTGCCACCTGACGATTAAAAGGGGTAGATTCCTAGGAAGCATTCCGGGCACAGACTGACAGCCAGGTATCCGGGCATAACTCCTATGATTTATACACCGCACATACTTATTTTATGGCAGTTGTTTAGGTTTTGTTGTGGCGCGGCACGACTTGGCGCCTTCAATGAGCTGTGTCTGCACATATTTCTCAATCATGGCGACTTTTCAGACAATCTCAGACATTTATGCATACGTTTCCATCAGGCATACACATATAAAAGTGTTTGGGGTTTTATGACGAATCCTTGTTCTGCTGTGCTGTTGTTATGGGGAAATGTCTACTGCTTTTATTACCATAAATTCTGTGGCTTTTCAGGCAGAACCATCAAACCGCTCCCTCCCCGAATCACGGAGCGTTTCATTGTTAAAGCCGACGAGCTCTGACGTATTAACAATTTGTCAAGCAAAATTTACCAGCAGCAGAATAAAAATCAATGCATGGTAACTAATTACTTGCTGGCTAAGCATGCTTTTTCCCTCCCATCCAGTTACAATTTGCAATTTACCATTCGTTCTGAATTCAAGTCAGTTTCACATACACTGAGAATTTAGGGTTTTATGATATAGGGTTTTATGGATACATTTTGGCAATTAATTTTTAACCTAATTGGTTATAAAGGATCTTACACATTAAACCATTGCTTTCCTATAACATTATTAAGTTTATTAAGTCAATATCGAATTTTTCCATCACTATTAGTGAGTTATATAAGGTCACCGTATTTTATTAATCAAGAATAAGATGGGTTTTTTGTCTACAATTTTATGTAGACTTTAATATTTTATGGAGTAATGTTTTTTTTGGTGCTGCCGCAGATTACTGTTCTGCAGCAGATGTGGCACGCCCCCAGCTGATGTCCTCCGATCCAGATGGCGATGCTTTGTTTGCCCGCATTAACTGAGTGGACATCCCAGCAGCCGCCCATTCAGTGGGCAGATGTCCCGGCTCTGGGGAGCTGTTGCTGCTAAAAATTGCAACTAGCAACTGATGATGTCCCCGGTGACGCCCCCGCCATCCCACAGGACATCAGGACAGGGGACCGAGACCGAGGACATCCCGACAGAAAGTAGCAGACAGAGGAGCAGCAGCTGCTGGTGCAGCAGTTTTTTCTCTTTGAGCCAAACACTCACTTTGATCATTTTTCATTTTCCAAAGCGACACATGAGCTCTTGCACTCCCAAACCATCTTGCATCCTGCACGGATGTCTGATGGCTCTGGATTCCTGGATTCTAGATTCCGGCATATGTGTGTGTACGGGAGTGTATGAGGAATGTGTGTGTTCGCCTAGTGACAGGGCTGGACTTGCGTGATATTTTTATTAAGAAATATATCAAATGCACATAATGCACACATTCCCAGCTGCCATATATAATCCTTGGGAGCGGAGACTTGGGAGCCAGCCAAATGACACTTTATTATTATTTTCATTGTTATACGGTATTCTATTAAATTAAGCCCTAAATGCGATGATTGAGCAGGGCTCATCGTTCAGCCGTCAAAGGAGTTACCGTCACCTCATCGAAAAGCCAGTCAAAATTCGAAATTCGGAACTGGAATTGCAAATTTATTCATACGAGTCGCGGTTCACGTCAAGCGTTAAGTTAAGTGACCTTTCCAATTCCAGGGCTAACAAGCCAGGTTCCTCATTCTCGGCCCATGCTCGCTGTCGTCCCCCTTGAGCCTTTGTTGTTCACTGAATTTGCATAATCGCGTGAAGCTTATTTGTAAAATAAAAACGAAGCGTCGCACACACAAAATGTCAGGAATTACACATAACGTCGAGCACTTCGTGGAAGTCCTGGGTCAATGCGCAGGATTCGTGTGCTAAGCTAGAGGGGTGCACTATGAAAAAAGACTGTTATTCAATATTGTAATAAAAGCAGTCATAGAAAGACAATTTGTTTTTACATTTTACGTTTAGCATCTTTCTAAAATCTTAATATAAGATATTATTGAATAAAACAGTAGTGTAGTATCTGATATTTTGTCAAGTGCACATTGTAGAGCCGTTAAAACGAGGGAGCAGGTTAAGAGCATTGGTGAATAATTTGCATTTAACATGCGCGACATGAAAAGCAAATAAACAATGCTTTCGACTCCTCCCCACCAAGTTGAGTGGTAATTTGTCAGGCTGCTAACTGGTCGCCTGAAAATGCGACCGTTTCCTTCTGGTGATTTGTTGCACTCGTTTTTCATTTGACTAAATGCTGCAAATGATGCGATTTGATATGTAGAATGCGCACGTTTTAAGTCCATCGTCCTTCGTACGGTGTCCAGTGTCCACGCTGCGTATGCTTAATCTGTTCGAGTTCTGGCCGAGCATAACTTTTGTCCGGCTGCTAGTTATGAGTTATGGCCACTGCAGGCGGGACACATAAAAACAAAATTAACATAATTTAGTTGTGAGCAGGACATGCTGGTGTCCTGGCCCACCCCCAGACTTTGGATTTAGCCGACTATCTTTCCGGGCCAAAATAAATTGTAAAACTTTTGCGAAAGAAGAAAATGTATTGTTAAGGCCGCAGCTGAAAGTCAATAAGGCGAGCGTAAAACTTTTCCCATCCAACCGATCATCATCAATTCCTATATATACATTGGAAGTCCACTCTATGCTACAATATGTGATTGGAAGGAGGAATAGAGCATAAATTTGATTAATATTAATGCCGGAGCTGTTGCCCCGTGAATACATACATCCGAAATATACAGAAACAAGGACATGCAATATCAATAAACCCAATGGCAGACTCCTTTTTATGATTTATTGTGTTTGGTCAGAGGACGTGGCCCGAGCAGTTTCACCTTGCCCGCCATCATTCTCGTGCTCCATTAAATCTTTGGCGACACATTCAATGAGCCCCATAACGTGTGCTCTAATACCTTTTTTCCTCCCCCAGTTCCCAGTTGCCATCCAGTCCCCATCCATCCCTAATATCCTTTGTTTATAAATGTTCTAATGGAGGGCAAATTATTATTTTTTCTCTTTTTTTCGGTGTTTGTGCATGTCGAAGCTGCTTCCTTGACGCTGTTCGAGTGATAAATTGATTGGACTACACACGAGGACTCGGTCGAGCCCTTCTCGATGCCAACATTCATAGCGGCGGTCAGGCGTGGTAGGACCCGCTGTCAACCCTTGGTCCTGGTCCAGTGTGCGGCCAATTTACGGTCAGTGTTAGTGGCCAAAGGATAATAGTCGGACACTGCCCTGGGGTCACAGGTCAGCCTGAAATCGTCGTGTACTCTGCCGCCGCTTCTGCTGACCCTCTCGAATTGTTTGCTCAAGATCAAATGGCCTGTATGCGGGCCCATGTTTACAAGCTTCTCCAATGTCCTGGCCGCATATTTTTGAAGCATTTTTTTAAGCCAAGAAAAAGGTTACCGCACTCTTGTAAGAGTTTCTATGAGCTTTAAAATAAATTTAAAGCGATTACTTGTATGTATAATTATTATCAATCGTTTGAGGCAAAATTTTAATGCAAAATGTTGCCCTTTACCAAACCCTTTGAAAAAGAGTACTCCCAAATTCGATTTGATTTTGGTTCGGTTTCTGTATCCTTTGTGGGCCTGGTAAATTATAATAAATGTCATTGTACTTACCTAACGCCACATTGAGATTTAATTTATGGTGTGAAAGTTTGCCGGGTGAATATTTTTGTTTTGTGCTCCAGGTAGGGATACTCCCACATAAATAACAACCCTTACCTATCTAGTATTTTACTTTTTTATTCATTTTTTTTAAGAATTCGCAGTATTTGCATTGCATTGTGACCTTCGGGCTTGATTTAGAGAAGCGAGGCTCTGTCTTTATGCCGCCCAGATTCATTTCTGCTTAACATAAATATTTTAATAGCGGCTGTCATTGTTTTTAATTTCGCTGTCAAAATCAGCGTCAACTAACAAAACGATTTCTGTTTCCCTTTCAGTTTCAGAGCGCTGTTTGAAATAAATATGAGCGGCTGTGGCATGTTGATTATAATATGCCTCATTAAAAATAATAAACTGTCAGCCAAACGAAGGCGAATGCCAAATACTCGTGCCGCCCACGCTTCTTTCCTTTCTGCCTTTCAGTTGCTAAATTTGAGAATTTCAACATTAATTGTACAATGAGGATGAGCAACTGTAAAAGTTTACTGGTCCTAGTCCTAGTCCTGGTACTCGTACTCGCACTCACACTCGCAATCGTCCTCGTAGTGTTTCTGGTTATGCTGTGGGGCTTTGTGGGGGTTTCGCTTTTGTAATTGTATCCTTGAAATGCATATTTGATATTTTGTGCAAAAAGCTTAGAGCCATGAAGCCCCTCCCCATCATCCCGCCACTGACCCAGCTCTATTTTATAAATATTATATGCAAACACATCTAAACACTGGATACCCTTGCGGGGTGTGCGTTTGTTGAAACCGAATGCGGTTTTCAGATGTCTTTCCCTATTTTTTGTTTTTGGTTTTTTTTTGCACTTTAGCCATGCACGAAATGGTGTAGAGGGGGCGTGGCGAGGTGTTGGTGTTTATGGCAGCAGAAAAGGCCATAAAATGAACAAAAACATATTCTCCCGGCTGCAAGTGAGTGTGAGTGAGTGGGTCCAGGCATGCAGCATAAACGGCATTTTGAGACTGCAGCGAAAATGTACAAAAGCTTCAGATTTCATACACTGTCCAAGGACCCCCGCCGTTCTTTTCCTGGCGATGTGTACGTGAGTCGTGAGCCGGCCTGAGCAGGGTCGAAATGTAAATCCCGAAATCAAATCAGATCGCACCTGATTATTCCCGAGAGCTTTCCGGTCTTTTGGATTTCATCCAGGACCGCAATTTATCACATCCCTGACACCTCGTTCTGCCTGGCCCATTGAAATTGAAGCTGCAAATTCACAGAATTGCTGGGCCAAACATCAGCGTCAACACTTGTCTTGGCCATATCCCAAAACAGGGCTCTGAAGGGAACACGAGGGGCACAAAGGCATTTCGGTCGACCATGGTCCACATGGCGGATACGGAATACGGATGCGGAACAAGGAACACGGATAACTGAGAACGAATCCGGATCACGGGGAACTGCAGAGTGGAGGTAGGAGGACAGTGCAAGGTGACGCTGGTTTTGCTTTTGCTTTGGTCTTGGGTTTGGCAGGCTGCGGTTCTTTGGTCCTGGCTTCTGCAGCAGCAGTAGAAATTAAAATGTTTACACAACCGAATGCCAACGACGTTTTAGCATTCAGGCGCTTGTGTCCTTCAGCAGAAAAACATTATCCTGCCAGTGATGTGGCTCGACCAACATCTTCAGCCTCAGTTCTTTCATACACAAGGAAAAACACAATACTAAGAAACAAAATAAATAGATATATCAAATTAGAGCAAGTAGTAAAAGCAATAAAAAGATTCTTAAAAGAATTATATAAATATATTTTTAAATATAAATGTGCATTTTCTAGGAATATTTTAATTAAAAATATAGCCTTTTTTCGACTGCATAGGCAGTTGCACAAATGCATTCAGCTCTCAATGTTTCCCGGACGTTTAGCATTCTTCTGGAAACTGTGGAACTGAATAGGGTGTCACATGTTTAGAGTTTTCATTTAAATGCTCGAACAAAGACGCAACGCCTGGCATTTTCAGCGCAATTAGTGCCGAGTGGAGAGGGCCAAAAGGCAGGGACCTTGCCAGGCATTTACCTCATTGCACAAGGACACATAACTCAACTCGGGACTTGGAACTGGGGACTTGTGACTGGGAAAAGGAGTGGGATTGCGTAGTGAGTCCTTTGGGAGATAAAGTGCGATGGGGCTGTTGCTGCTGCTGCGAATGCGGATGCGGATGAGGGATAAGAAGTAGACAGTCGTTTATCCCTTGCGGGCTGAGCTTATTTATTCGCTTTGCGTAATCTTAAGCACCTCACTGCCACAGCCGCTCGGCCCGCAACTGAAATCTCCGTCAGCCGCAACTTAACACCGTTTTAATCTGCCATTTGGCACCACTTTCCTGAGCCACCCACCGCAATTTCCGCTCATATTCCGGACTCCAGACTCCCGACCCAACGGACGACTCTTTCTGCGGAATAAGGACTCCGGTCGTGGCGAGGTGCGGCCAGGAAAATAACATTATTGCAGGCAACTTCTTAGCGGCAGCTTGCTGGCTAAAGTGCAGTTGAATATTTTATGAACTCGGCGAGTACTTCGTCTTTACTTCAACTGCCCACTCCAGAAGCTGTCTCACGCCAGGAGGAAGCTACATGTCAGGGCCAATAAATAAATAATCAATTACAGATGCAGAAATAAAGAAACATCAATGATTGGTAAGATGAACTATTTGTTACACCTGAGATAAGGTCATCCTTAGCGATTCCTAATCTAAGGGTTTTTTCATTCAATTTAATAAAGAAAAGCCTTGAAAATGTATTCTTTCAAGATGAACATTTAACGAGAAAGTTGAAGACCTGGAATTACAGGAAAAAACGCCAAGGAAAATCTGTCTGAGTACATACTTTGACATTCAGATTGAATACGGCAAAATGCAATGGTACAATTCAGGGATTTCGTTGCGAGGGAAAGGATACGAAAGGACTTTAGCTGGATGGTAGTGCTTCGTGCTCCGTCTCTTAGTGTTTTGCATTTAAATAAGTTGCCGCTGCAACAATCACAAAAAAGCAGCTTATGCCAGCCACTTACCTTACTTTTTGCCAAAGAATAAAAGAAATAATTTCGACAAAAATTTACTCAAAATGGTCTCGAGAAATATTCCTGACTTTTCCATTTATTTCAATAAAATGCTTAAAGTGCCACAAAATGAAAAATCAACTAGTTCGATGACTCAATTAAACGTATAACCGGCTTGTCCCAATTCCAATACTCAAAAAATGAATAAAATAAAATATGCCAAAGCAGAAACGAAAAATGTATGAAAATAGCCCAAGAAATACAAGACTTAAAGGATGGATTTTGAGAAAACCAGCTTGTGTGAGTTGTGTTAGTTAATTTCAATTTTTCTTCGGCAGACAATTCAATAAATGATTTCTACGGCCAGGTCAAAGTCACTAAACCAGAAAACACACAAAATGAAATGTACAACAGCCGAGAAACAAATGGTGAAACAGGCCAACAGGCTGGGCTCTCGGCCAACTTGGGCTCTCTCATTCCCGGTGATTTATTTGGAATTCACTTTTGGGACTCGGCCCGCTGCTCGCTTATTTGTCTTTGTTTGCCTTCCTCCTCCACGGCCATCCTACCCCAACATCCTCGACATCCGCCTCCTACATTTTTGGCCACTCTTGCTCCCACTTTGTCTTATTCTACTTTGTTATGGCCGCCAATTGAATTTGGTTTTATTGCATTTATTGTGGTGGTTGCTGCGTCTTCTGCTTCTTGGTTTCTGGTTATTGTTAGCTGCTCGACTGACCTCAGTACATTATCTCTAAATAATTTATGTTTGTATACATTTTAATTTAATTTATTTGTCCGACTCGGAATATTTGTTCATTTCACTTCTATTCGAATAGAATGTTGTTCTTGCTTCGCGTGGGTGGTCTGATGTTTGGTCAGCAAACAACAGGCCGGGCACATAATGTATAGACACTCGTGTACGGACGACGTATACGTAATACGAGAGGCAGAGGCCAATATTGATTGAGTAGCCGCAACGTTGACCCGCTTCGCCAAATAAGAAAGATATCGTAAAAAGGCCTTTCGCTCACCCGGGGTCCCCTGTAATTGGCGATGTTATGTGCATGTACATATAATTCCCCTATAGGCCCAGATATATGGTCAGATAGTTTTTTATTTCCCAAAGATTGTTTCATTCGATGCTCTCCTTTTCGTATAATGGAAATTGCACATTGGAGGCTTTCGCATCCGTTTCCATTGATACGCAGAACAATACATAAATTACCACAAGGAGACATGCGGAAAAGTAATGTCCTTGTTCTCTTTGGATCTCTTAAAGTCACATTAGTAGATGAAAATTACATGCTGAAACATATACAAAAAATTCATTACCAAAAACTAAGGAAACATAAGCCAAAAAAAAATCATTGTTTGAGCTTGTTAGCTGGCTTGTAGATTGAAAGCAAACGCAAATTGAAGAACAACTTCAGAGTGTGCACATGCAAAGCTTAATGAGATGAGTTCTGCCAAGTGGCGTGTGTAATGTGACAGGGGCGCCGTTAAGGGGGTCACCATGTGGAAGAAGGGGGAGGGCCTGTCTGGCTCTACGGAGGAACAATAAAGCCCGGGGCTATTATCAACGAGAGCCCGGTAAATGTGACAATGCGAATGACACAAAAGCGCAACTGGATTAGCATCTGCCAGTCGGTGTCTCGATTCCAGTTTCCGCTTAGTCTCCTATTCAGTCCTTAGTCCTATTCTCCTCTTCCATATCATACCACATCCTTTCCCGTGCGAGTATGTCAGTTTTCATCCTGCCCCCTCAATACACTGTGGATGGGGTAATTTTAAAAAGTGGGCTATTCATTGAAGATTAAAATTACAATTTTTATTTAAATAGTACATTTAAGGCTATAATGGATGGACTTAGTCTGTAGCTTGATGACATTAAAATTACTGTTTTATAAATAGATCAGTTCATGATAGAAAAACATACAATTTTCCTTCAAAAGATAACATTATAATTATTATTATATTAATTGATGACACTTTCCCCTACTGAGTCTATAGACAAGTAGCAGTGTTTTTTGGCCTGCTCTCGTGGCTCGCACTTGAAGCTTTACATAGCAAATCTTACAACAGTGGCGCGCAATTGTCAAATGCAAATGTAGCCTTGGCTTAACAAAATAAAAAACAAACTAAATAAGGAGAAGTGGAGAGCAGACAGCCAGGGAGTACCAACATTGAGAACTTCATCTCTATCCAAGTCAGTTCCTGGTTGTCCTCGTAATGACAAACTTGTATTTCGAGCACTCACACTTTTCCAGTGAAGGGCGGAAAGGACGGAAATCTTTGCTTGCCGACACTGGGATTATGCATATTTCGCCAGTGTCACTCCAAGGAACTCACTTCGACGCCCTCGCCGGGCAAATGGAATTCTGATGTATTGCCGCCTTTGTTTTATTAGCCCAGCTCAACTATTTATTTCATATGGAATTACTTTGGAGTGCTCCTGTTTTAGTCAGCATTTTAAAGTTTATGCTTTGTCCGGACTCTGGACTACAGATGCTGGATGTGGGAGTGGGTGTGGGTGTGGGCGTGGGATTGAGGATAATATTTCGCACTCTCCGGAAGAGATGGTAATTTACATAAACATAAAGTCTGACGTTGGCCACATCCTCCAGGACCAGCTGCCAGTTACCGTATGTTTGTTTGCCCAGCAGCCACAAGGACATCAGCCCAGTTTCTGTTTCTAGCCAGGACAGTGGTGGCAAAAACATATAAAACATGAAACGTGAATAAAAACAAAGTATATCTTTTATTGAGAAGTTGTGTAAAATATTTTGAATATGAAGAACAAATGTTGTGAAAGTATATTTCAATGTTACAGGAGTGGCATCTTAAAATGATTATTTTTTAAAATAATTTGAAGCTAAAAGCTATTAAAAAAAAATAACATCAAAATAGGGTGAAAATTGAATTAAATTACAGAAATAAGCACATCTTAAAATTCACTAATTGACAGCACTGATCCATGGTTTTCTGGCCAGCGGGCTTTGTTCCGTCCTGTTCTGCTCTGGTGTGGCTTGCTCTGGGCCAAGTTTATGACTTTGCAAATTGTCGTAAACTTGCCAGCGGAGTTTGTGTTACATTCGGATTACGGCAGTAGCAGCAGCTAACCTTAAGTCAGTTTCCATGTCAACAAGCCGCAGTGTTAAGTGCTCCAGATTTTCCGCATCCGAATGGCATTGTCCCTTCCTAGTGCTACCCCCAGTATCCAATGGTCTGTAAACAAGTTGTCATCGTCCCTGAGGCAATAGAGTATAGGAAGGGCACCCCCTAACCACCGCATTGGCAATTAGTGATTGCTGTCAGAGGCATCAGACTCAATGCAAACAAAACCGTTCTCACCCAATTCCAATGTCCGATACCAAATTCAGTTGCGTTCCGGCCATGAAACCGTAATTTATATCGCCCTCCATTTGCTTACGGTTGCAATGGTTTTACGCTTGAAAATGGCTGCAATGTTGGTCGTGGTGTTGCCATTTAATGGATGCACAGAGAAAATTCATATCTAAAACTCTTAAATAATACAAAAATGAAAACAAAATCTTTAAATTTGAGAAGTTCCTACAAGGCTGCATCTGATATGTTATATTTTATAATTTTCCAAAAATGGAACTGTATGTGAGCTTTCAAAAAGGTATCTTATTTCGAGTTGATTGTATATTTAGTTTTTAAAATAAATGTGTAAATCTCTAACCAGTTAAATAATTAAAACAAAACCATATTTAATTAATTTTTGATTTCATAAAATATCAATTACCTCTTTTTATGAAAAACAAAATTAAATTAAAGAAATTTATTAAGGAAATCCTCTTTATTATCCTTGATTCTGTTTGGCAATAATCTTCAGTGCCCTCGTCAACTCTATACACATGGTTAATTCCTTTAGATGCCTTGGCTCTGACTCTGCCAAATGCTGGGATTGCTTGACAGTTTTGTAAGTTTCATTCAGTCAATTTCACGGCCTTGACAAGATTGCAATATTGAGACGTTGTACGCTGTTACACAGCCCCCCTAAGCCACCCACTTTAGTGGCATTGGCTCAGTCAAACGGAAACTCTTGTGTAGCCGGAAAAGATGTCGGCTGCTCCTCGCGGAGGCTGCTGCTTGTTAGCGCTGATTTTATGCAGATTTCCACGGTAAATTTATGTAGAGCTGCTCGGATACATTGTTGCCGATCCGTGGAATCCTGGCTATCTGCGGAGGAGGATTGTGGCGTGTGGAGGGTAGTTGGTAGTAGCTCCTTACAAGTAGCGACAAAGTACACGAAGTGTACGTTTCATTTCAAATTGATTTATGCGCCACTTCCCCGTTCCAGTTCTCATTCCCCTTCCGCTTGAGTTTGGGGCCCTATATGCTTGATTACGTTCGGAATTGGTTCGCCCAGCAGCTGACGGAGGCGGTAATCAAGGCCATAGTAACAGATAGACGGGCTGTGGGGAAAATACGGCCGAAAACAGGTGTCCCAGAATAGCGTCGACACGAAAATCGTATGTAGCCATACTTGAATGCCATCGATACTGCGCCAAGAGAATCAATTGTAAAAATAAACCAGATTATAAATATAATATTAAACACCAAGTACATACAAAGAATGGAGGGGAAAAAGTTATCAGAGTAGGTTTAGGTGCTTGAATTTCAGTTTGTCAACTTAACAACAAACTTTTTTGAATCCTTGTACTTTTTTATCCATCTTATTCTTATCACTTTAACAAGCTTAAGTTTTCTCAAATAAAAATTTGTGTTTCTCGATTTCTTAGAGTCCCCTATAGCCTCCTTCCAAAAATAGATTATTATTGTTTTGAACCGTAAAAAATGTTGTATATATTTTGTCAACAACATAAATAAATTTACAGCTATTTAGAGCACCTGTTAAACAATTAATGTACTTAATTTTTCAATAATTGATTTTCCATTGGCTGTAAATCCCTTATTCAGAATCCTTGACTGACACCCAAATAAGTCCCTTTGCTATTAAAACCCATTTATCATAATGCGTGAAAATTGGAGTTTTCGTAGCTCAATCAATTCCTTTTCAAAAATTTAATTTATTGCTAATTAGCGTAAAAGTTCTTCCGCACTAACACAACCCCACAGACACACACAAACATCGAAATTTGATACTGAGCTGGAAATTAATTGCGGGTTCGTTGGGGTTGCGCCCCGAAATTCGACTTTTGCCTGTCGAAGCGATTAGGCTATCGAGTTGCCTTGATATATGTATGTACGGAACTCGGTATATACATGTATATATATGTGTATATCGGGCTGATGCCAGCAGATGTCTGTATCTGAGTGTGTCCTGGCTTATGCATATGTGTCGGTTGTAGCCCAGTCTCTCTCTCAGCTCGACGCCATAATTAATAGCAGCTTAACTTATAATTACGGTCGCCGAAACCACAAACAACCGTTTAAGCCTAATAGTTGAGGTGGCCCGAGTTGATATGTTGTGGGGCAAGGAAGTAGTCCTTTGATTTGGGTCTCTTGCCATTAAGAAACCTTCTGACAAATCGCTAAACAATATTTAAAGCATTTCAATTCGGTCACTGAGCTCAAAGCTTAATGGAAAATAAACACTCAACAGCTTGATATCAATGAATTTAATAAAATATACTTCTTTTAGTAATTTTTTATGAAACTCTTTAGTTTCTGAAAATATTTTGGATGCATTTCGTTCAGTTTACTACTTGCAAACTATAGTAGTTTATATTTCAGATGCCGGCTTTTAACTGATTAGATAAATGTGTTTTTTTCTTTTAAATGCGTTCCCAATCGTGATGTTGTTTATGGTTTTGTTTGTTTTCATTAGATTTTGTGCGCCTTTTATGAGCTAATATTTTTGCTCTGTTGGACGAAATTATATAGATTTTATTGCCACTTGTCGTTCTATTTGATATCAACTGTATACATTAAACAAATGTTTTTTTTAGTCTTTCCGAAACCTGTTAAAAACACCCCACCCCCGACCAACATAAAATTCTCTGAATATATACAATATTTGTTTATGTTTTGTAAGCGGTTTACCATTTTAAATTCATGCGGATTGCAGCGAGATCAAAAGTATACAATATTTTTATATGAATGAATATGTATTGAATGTCTGTTCCAATGTCTGCAACATTAAAAAGTAAAAAAAGGGTTAAAAAACTGTCTGCCTTTTTATACCCTGTAATAGTGGTTTACAAGGGTATATTATATACTGTCTATACTAGACTATACTATACCATACTAGACTATATTCTAGACTGTGGGCAATAAAAGTAACAGATAGCATAAAGCCGAGTAACTGGACTATTTTTGTCCTTACTTCTTCAACTTTTGAACTTGTAATGGCAAACATATAACCTGAACAAACACCTTTAAAAGCCTGCAAAATTTTTTGCTAACCAGACATTGTGAATTTATGCGTGTAAACAAAAGTGTAAACAATTCAGAAAAAAATATTTGTGCTTAGGCAGGTTAAACGCGTAGGGGCTAAATATTGGCTACGTTTGCTAGTAGACCTCTTTGGTCGTAGGAGATTTGGTTTGCATGGAGACCTAGGGAACTGGCTGAAACATTATTTGTTTGAATTACAATTCTGTCAATATTTGCCCGCTAATGGTGGAAAATGGCAGGATATTTTTCACAGTGAATTATTACACACATATACACAAATATGTAAAGGAAATTAATCGAAAGCGATTAAAGATGTGACACTAATTGAATGAATTGTAAACAAAGTTTGGCTTTCTTAGTAAAAGCGATAAGGAAATACAGACAATCTGAGGAAACTTTGGGGCTCAAAAATTGTAATGTCCTTCCATCTACATGGCCCTGTGAAGCATCTAGGGAGATTTATAAGAAGTAGAATTAATGTGGCAGCGTGGCAACAAAAAACAATTTTTTTTGTGGGCCAAAAAAAAAAACCCAAAACAACTTGGGCCAGCGCGATGATTTTTCTGGGTTAGTGGGAGGGCAAAAAACGGGACAAAATGGCAGGACACTGAGATTCCGACATATTTAAAGGGGAGTGATGAGCTTCAGGGCCCTGAATCGAAAATATATTTTCCTCAAAGCTCCAAGGCTCTCAGTACTTAGTGATACATACATACACACAGAAATGTAAGACTGCGCGAATGTTGTCGCCTTTTTATATAACAAAATAGTATTTTCTTTAACATTACACGAAACGAAATTGTTCTTAAAGTCTAGACTATTTTCTTGGCTCTTTTTTTAATATCCACAAATAAAGCAAATTCTAATCAACTCCAATTTGAAACAAAACCATCATTTTGTTCACAAAATCAAGACAACAGTACAGTAAAAGAATATAAATGAAAACTATACATTACAAGTGCTATGCAGTTTATTCGTTCAATGTTGTAAGCATTATTTGGTGAATTAAGTAAGCAAAATCAGTTTCTTGGCATCTTGTTATGCAAACTAATAAATCAACTTGTTATGTATGAAACAAAATATTTGCAATGCCAGTTTTAGAGAGGAATTCGGCTAAAGCCGAATTGGATTGCAGGCAAAACACCTGCTCTTTAGTTGGCCAAAACAAATTCATTCAAAAGGCAATTTTCATGCATCGAAACGTGCAAATTTACCGAGCTCAGCATGCAGACGAGCCTCAGTTTCCGGGCAGCCTTATCCTGTATCCCTGTATGCTCTGAATGTCCTGGCTGTTGCTTTTGTTTATCCTGTTTCGTTTCGCCAGTTGTTGTGCGGGCGACACTGCGTAGTATTTATCCATCACTGACAATGTCAAATATATTGCCCATGATGAATGACTCTGCGGATTTGATGAATGTGTTTTGTGGCTTTTCCTTGCCGGCGAGCGGCCTGTAAAAGGGCCATGGAAACTCCAAATGATTTATAAAAATTCGAACGAAGCGGCATTCACTGCAGACACGTCACTTTTGATGTAGGCACCCAATTGTGGCCCTGCCCTTGGCTTTTCCAAATCAAACAATAGCGAAAATGTTTATTTATCCACACTCTCCTCCTGTCGGCGTGAAAATATTTGTGAAATTTAAAACCAGCTGGCAATGAATCTGTCAAGTGATTTACAATCTGATTCAAGTCAATCCCATAAGCAATCTGGAAGCTCCCAAAAGGCGGTGTCAAAGGATTCTTGCCCATTGCCTGCAATTATATGCCATTATTTACATTTTCATTATCAGACAGCAATTTCATTTAGCAAGTTTAAATATTTTTACTGTCCAGCCATAAAGGGAAAACCAAAGAGGAGAAAAGAAACCAAAAATGCAAAGGGGAAAATGGAAATTATTCAGAGCTGGCCAAGGAAACGTAATTGCAGTTAATGAAGTTGTTGAAATGCTAAATAAATAATATAAAAACGGACAAGGAGGTCAGTTATGGTAAAGATGGCATTCGAGAGATAAATTCATATAAGGAAGATTACTTATAAATCAGCCATGAGAATTTATAATGGTGGCAAGGAAATTTGCGGGAAAAGGTCGAAAGAGAACTGTGATTTATCAACATCTTATCAGCACATTATTGTTAAAAAAGGTGCTTGAGAAAATACTATGTAACTGAGAAGTTTATATTAAGCTTGTAAAATTTCTCATAGCTAGCACAAAACTTTGAAAATTATGGAAATAATAAATACAAGACCCAAAAGAAGCACAACGTTAGTTCAATGGTTATTCCATAAATCCCAATAAACTACAAACATTTAATTTTTTATTCATCCTTCATGGTGGAATCTTAAAACCCATTAGGCCATGCCAGAAGCTGCTGGCCAGTGGCCACCGAATATCGAAGGATACCTTCCCCTTGTCGATGCCACAAGTGCGTTTAATGATTCAAAGCTAGTCCAGCTAGACCATCGGATAGGCCATTAACTACAGGCCCCGGCCATGTTTTATGGCCACGGGAACACGTTCAAATTGAATAGCAGCCGCCTCTTTGAACCAAAAACTTTTTTGCTTTTTTTCTGCGCTTATTTTAAACTGAAAAAGGAGAGTTGGTCGGGACTGGCCTAGATGGCGGATAAATGAGTTTTGGCCCGTGCATGATTTTTGACATTTAAATAAATTTTGACTGGAGCCCGTCGACTGGTCGACTTAAATTCGAAATTTGTGTAATTTTATTGTCCTGAAATTGCTGTGCGTGCCGAGTCCTTTCTGTGTCCTGCATTGTCCTGTCCTTGGCCGGTTTCCAAGAGCCAGGACCAAGGGCCAGAGCGAAAATGTGATCAGAAAAACATTAATGCGACAATTACGACATTTTTAATTGTTTTCAAGTCGCGCAATACAGCAATGACTGTAGAATGGCTGTCATCCACCAATCTCCACCCACCTTCCACTCCATCCCCAAAGTGTCCTTGCCCGAGAATGGGTAATTAAAAACGTGTTATGAAGTAGAACACAGGCGAAAGAAGTTGGAAAAACTTAGTTGGTTGGGTAAACAGAGAGAAGCGTTAATTGCCACTGTTGGTGGAAATAAATGTTCATTTTTTGAGAATTTACTGCAGAAACCGAATGACTGATGAGGTTATAAATTATTTCCACCAATATTCAATACACGAACGAAACTATAAAATAGAACCGTATTTTATCCCATTGTCAAGAATAAAACCAGGGGAATAGCTTTCTAATGCCTCTTCTTACGTGGAAATTCAATACGGAAATATAAATATAATGTCAGAGAATAATATTGTATCCAATATAAAATAATAAACTAATTTTTGTTTTATGTGCAAAAGCTAAAATTTCTTTAAGTGTGGGGAAAAAATGACAAAAAAATCCACTAAATAAGTTTGTGGAAAAATGATTAAATTTTAATTTCTAGTTTTTCGAATTGAAGTAAATTTTCGTTTTCGGAGAATTTACTACAGTTTACTAAGCTTATAAATTATTTCCGCCAATATTAAAATCACGAAAGCAATATTAAAATACGACTTGCCCATACGACTTGACTCACATTCTTATTCCTCTGATTGATGGTCTTGATTATTCTTCACATGATTATTAAAATGAGTGTTCTCTTCAATGAACATTAAATACAGAAATATAAATATGAGCTATAAAAGTAATCTCAAAGTAAAATTCATGGTTTTTATAAAGAAATTCGTTAATGGTTTTCCAAGAAGCTGTCATGAAACCTTACCGCATATAAATTGGAGGAATATACATATTTTTCGAAATCAGTCTTGATTTTGTATTTCACGAATAACGTAGCTTACCGGCGATACAATTTTTTTATTTTATATTAACTTAAAAATGATGATGATGAAAATTGAGGTGACAGTAATCTTGGCTATGATACTTTTATTATTCTCAGTGTGCAAAGCAAATCCAAACGTAGAAGAAAAATTCATGGAGTTACAGAAGGCCATCCAAGTTATCCAAAAATCTATGCAATCTATGCAATATAACGGAGAAGCAAAGCACCGATTGAATTTAGTGCCAAACTTAATTTTAGAGACACGTCGAAAGTACCAGGACAGTGTGAATTCTGCGTCCCAGTGGTGCAACTCCTTCGAAAGCATCAAAGATAACGCTTTCACTTCACAAAGTTCCGATGATGTCTCGGAACAGACCACGGCTGTTATTGATTCTGGCTTGGAAAAAATTGACCAATCCTTGAACCTTTCAACGAAAGTCGTAGAATCAACGGATGAGCTGGATAAGCTTTTATATGAGGTTAAGCATGATATGTATGGTGATTTCCGACACGGAGGAGGTGAACAAATTTTAGAAGAAATTGATAGTGCTAGAAATATAGTTCGTGAAGTTGGGAGAGAATTAAATGATGATGATGTTTATATCAACTTCAAAAAAACAATTAACAAAATCACTGCTGTAAGTAAATAAAAATATACATTTTTATATTTTAAAGTTAAATAAACATAATTTTTAAGCTTTATGAGCTTCGGCTAAAGAATCTAATACCAATACCAATATATGATTAAAAAAAAACTATTTTTTCTTTTTTAACCCATTTTCAGTTAAAAAACTTTGGAAGATTGTGTTTTGGCAAGATTTTTCAAAGAACGTGTTTGAAAAACATTCAATCATTGAGGGAGGACTGTCGTATATACACATCAAACTGATATGGAGCTCTACCTTCTGACGCTTGATTTAGTTACAAATAAATTATTTGAAATAATACAATTTTGTAAAAATTAAAATCAAATGAAATGATAAAATGGCCTAATTTAAGGCGGCCTAAAGATGAGGTTCGATAATAAAAAAATATGAGTGGTTGCCATTTAAATAAAATAATGTAATTTTTCTTAATACACTGAATCATGAATATATATAAAAAAGTTAATAGGTAAATAAAAATTATTTTCCAATTTAAGGACAGGTCTATTCTAATTTTGGCTAGTATTAACAATTTTTTGTATTCTGCATGATTTTTTTGTACAAAATTCTTTTTGTACAAGGAAAAAAAAGTGGCACAAAAAACGTTAGGAAGTTGGTGGAAATTTCATTAAATTTTCATTTCTAATTTTCCAAATGGATTAACGCTAAAAGATGCAGAAATCTTTCATCATAATTAGCAGTCAGCTCAGGCACGCGCCAGGGCGTGAAGAGGGGGGAGATGTATTGGGGGCACTCCCTCCGCGGTCCCCTCGACTGACGGGGAAGTGGCCGGTGCTCCAATAGTTGTCCACTGTCCTTACATATGTACTCACTTTTATGTACGCCCATACATATATATTCCCTGTTCCCAGAGTGTCCTCTTTTCGCATCATTTTCATTTTGGACTTTTTCACTCTCCATTTTTTTCATGTTTTTTATTCATTTTTTATGCTTTTACTTCTACATGTTCTTTGTTCTTACTTTCCATGGCCTTGGGCCTCTTTGACTGACTTATTTTCAACAATTTGCGACGTCCCTGCCGCCCTTTCCTTTCCGGCCAGGCTCTTTAATTAAGCAGACTGATAAAAATACCCTTAAATATTCTTGATATTGAAGTCTTGAGTCTGTTAAATAGAAATCATAATGAAATCAGGGCGAAAGAGCGGACTTAATAAGGGAAATTTCGCCTCTGATAGCCAATGGCTTTTATCAATTAATTGGTAGGCGATATATAGGCACAACTACAAAGATATTGATCTTAAAATCTTAAAAGGTCCTGACTCAGGCTAGTAGAGGCTAGTAATTTACTTAATTTCCAGCTTGAGTAAATCCAATTTAATTGAAACCAAGATTGAAACAAAAACTGCATCTAACTCGCCCTTTTGTTGTCACTTTTCCGCTTTCCACAACTCGAACGGAACTCATTTGGGTTGCACTTTCGTATGGAAAAATTACAAAATACTGTCACGTATGTTTTGCTTTTTAGAATATTACCAGAGAAGAGCAGGAAGAGCTGAAGCAGCCAGAGGACAAGAAAATGCATATCAACTTCAAACATAAATTTGGGTCAAAAAGTTTAATTTAAACAAGTGTTGTTGCCGTCTTCGGGCTTCTGTGTTGATACTTTCTTTCATTCGTTGCGTTCTTGTTTTTGTTTTGGGGACAAGGATACCCCAAATATCACGTATACGCAGTGTAACACAAAGTACAAATAAATTAGTTGCACTCGAGGCGGATGGGATTGGCAAAAGAGATTGCCTGGGTTGGATTCTTGGCTCTGCCAGGCTGCCTGGCTGCCTGACTGCCGGGATGCGAAAAACTTGGCAAACGAATGCCAGAAATGAAATTTACTAATTTCAAACTTTTGCACGCATTAACCTCGAAAATATATGTGCAACTTGAAGACACTTGCACTTGCAACGACAGAGACGCCCGAAAAGTGACTCGCGTGCATACGATGCGATGACACGACGAGATGAGGGAGTCTCATTCAATTCTGTTCCGCTTGTTGTGCTTGTGCAAATAATTTGGGTCACGAGCTGAGCAAGCAACAGGGATAGGGATTAGGATAACCGGGGGGCCTGAACCTATCCAACTAGGGTATAACCATGTGAATGGCTTTTCAAAAGTTTAGCTAACAAAATTCACGACACAGTCATGTCTTCCCAAAATAATCTAACTGCATACGTTGTGGGATAATGGTAAGAAATATATACTTACCCTAAGAACCTGAGCCCAACCCATATGTGCCCATTATTTAATATTAATTTTTGAAAATATTATACCCGTTTTATCCATATTTGAAGGTATTTACTTGTCGATCCACCCTATCCACCGAATTGCACAACAGCTGACAAGTTAAAGCTGCATACACGTAACCCCCGAACAGGGCCAGGCTAAAAACGGCTAAGGACAACAGAGACATGGGTGAACGGCAGCCGAGTCGAGTTGAACTATTGTCAAGTTTTAACCTCGATATGCAGCGATGTAAGATTAGGCGACGCCTAAGACCTGCCCCTGGCCTCATCTCCAGCCCCTCCGTACCCAAGCCGTTACTCGGAATCCATGGATGGCATCGCCTTGGGAGGAAAACAAAAATAAGTAGCAAAATGCCAGGCAGTGGCTGCCGCTTAGCTGCCATGCCAACGCACAGGACTCGGGCATGGTCATGTGTGCCGAGGGTGGGGAGCTCCCAGAGGGTGCGGTGGGAGCGTGGCAGCGAGGAGCGGCTCGTGTAATCATGCAGCGCCGACTTTGTCGTCAACTGTGACCCTTGAGTGCATTACAACAATTGAAATGGCCGGGGTTGCGACTCAGACGGAGACCGAGCCGTAGACGGAGACTACAAAGACTGTAAGCAGGACGTCGCTAATGTGCGCTTATGTGGAATCAGAAGGGGAAAGAGCTTGTAAAATTTTAGGCAGCTAAAGATATCTCTGAATCTATATACTATCTATACTAATATTCTATGATTTAAGAAAAGAGAGAAGCTTCCAAAAAACACATCTATAAAGCTGCTAGTAGCTTACTAACTTGTCAAAAGTGCTAAACAAGAATTTTTAAATGTCTTTATTTAAATTCATAAGGCTTAATATTTGTTTGTTTAATAGCGTTTCACGAAACCGACCATTTTTCTCAAAGCTCTAGTATTAAGAAAAAAATTAATTTCTACCAAAAAGCTTGTACAAATTTCGAAAAACCAATAAATGAATATAAACTCATAATTGTCATGAAAATTGAGAAATGAAAAAGCAAAATAAATAGTCAATAATTAAATATTAGAAGCTTTAATCCAAAAACTTATAAATTTTGTTGGTTTTGGGTTCATTTTTGTTCGATGAGAGTTTGGCAAGAGAACGGTGCAAGCTGCCCATGGTGCAGTTGTCAGAAAACCAGGTTGAGGCTGCTGATAGGTGGGAGATGAGGTGCCTCAGCCACTCCTCGCTGCGCTTTTGTGCGCATTCAGCATTATTGTGGGCTCGTGCGTGGGCCGGGCCACCTCCCCGAAAAAGTTCGGCACTGCAGTTTCATGACGAACAAGTTCAAAATCAGATCTCCTTGGCTGCCTTTATAGGAACACATGCATGCCTGCTTTTGGAGCAGCAGCTCTTTAATCAAACCAAATTCAAAAAAACGTAAAACAATTTTGTTTGTTAATTTCTGACCAAAGTTCTGGCACTACGAATGCAACAAATGGCCATAAATAAACTAAACCCATGACCCCATTAAAGAATCAGTACAGAACTCGAGTAAATAAGCTGAACAACTTTTGCCGACCAGTTCCAGTACAGGACGGGAGAAACGAGAGAACTAAAAAGTTAAAAATAAACAAGGAGTGAACTGCACTCAACTTGTAATGAAGTTTCAATATACAAATCAATAAGGACCAACCGGGCCCAGCCCACTTCCACTCACTTTTCCGTAAGTTCGCCTTGGACTGGCCGACGTTCTGGGCAGAAACAAAACAACCTCTGAGGCTACGGAAGGAGCAACAATTTCTGAGATGCATCGATGAGGCTCACTGATGATGTTTGGGTCGAAGGAAAACTTTTTAGACTCCTTGTGTCCGGAGTCGATGCGATTGGGCATAGTTGGCCAGCAAAAAAAAGTTAATGATGTCACTTCCACTTGGCCCAGAGACCCAAGACGTTAACTCAAACACACTTGATGAGTCCTGAGGCAGACTGGGAAAATGTGTGAACAATAGCTCCTTGAATAACTCCTTAAACTCTTTCCAGGAAAGCTGAAAACTGGATAACATGTAAAATCGAATGTTTAGAGGGTTAGGTTGGTTACTTACTTGTAATCATCAATTGAAACACTAGGAGCTACTGATTTACATTCTTCAAGCTCGACAAAGTGGCCCACCTGACAATTGACAAGAAATCTAAAAATAAATGCAGCTTTCAGGGTTGGATGAGAATTGAGAGAGAAAAGATTCACAAATCGCTCCGCTCTAAGATTAAATAATTTTTCGTTTCTTTGCCGGGTTTATAAGTCCATTCCATGTTTTCCTTAGAATTTAACAAGAAAATCCCTCAGAAAGTTGGAAAAAAAAAATATTTCGTGTTTAGATATCGAAAGTAATTGTAAGAGACTCTATGTACAATTCGTTTAAGACATCCCGCTTAAGAATCGGATCAATAATGGCAAAAATATATACTCTCCAGTGGCCCATTCCGCTCAAGAATCTTATGGTAATTGCCGACGATATAGCCTATATACATTTTTGTAGATTTTTGAAGGGGACCTTCCAGAAAATTTTACAAAAAATGTAAAAAACAATAAGTTTCTTGATTTTGATGCAGATTTAGGGAGAATCCATCGATTGAGGCATTCCGCTCAAGAATCTGATGATTATTGCCAAAGATATAGCCATCGCTGGGAGCCATATAGGGGCCCCACGCCTGATTGTAAATTTTTGAAGGGGACCCTTCAGAAAACTTGACAAAAATTCTAAAAAAAATTAGTTTGCTATATTTTGATGCAGATTTATAGAGAATCGATCTACAAATCGATTAAGGTATTTCGCTCAAGAATCTGATGATTATTGCCAAAGATATAGCCATCGCTGGGAGCCATACAGGGGCCCCACGACTGATTGTAGATTTTTGAAGGGAAGCCTTCAGAAAATTTGACAAAAATTCTAAAAAAAATTAGTTTGCTATATTTTGATGCAGATTTATAGAGAATCGATCTACAAATCGATTAAGGTATTTCGCTCAAGAATCTGATGATTATTGCCAAAGATATAGCCATCGCTGGGAGCCATACAGGGGCCCCACGACTGATTGTAGATTTTTGAAGGGGAGCGTTCAGAAAATTTGACAAAAAATCTAAAAAAAATTATGTTTCTAGATTTTGATGCAGATTTATGGATAATCCATCTACAAATCGATTGAGGTATTCCGCTCAAGAATCTGATGATTATTGCCAAAGATATGGCCATCGCTGGGAGCCATATAGGGCTCCCCCGTCTGATTGCAGATTTTTGAAGGGGACCTTTCAGAAAATTGGACAAAAAATCTAAAAAAAATTATTTTGCTAGATTTTGATGCAGATTTATAGAGAATCGATCTACAAATCGATTGAGGTATTCCGCTCAAGAATCTGATGATCATTGCCAAAGATATGGCCATCGCTGGGAGCCATATAGGGGTCCCACGTCTGATTGTAGATTTTTGAAGGGGACCTTTCAGAAAATTTGACAAAAAATCTAAAAAAAATTAGGTTGTTAGATTTTGATGCAGATTTATAGAGAATCGATCAGCAAATCGATTGAGGTATTCCGCTCAAGAATCTGATAATTATTGCCAAAGATAAAGCCATCGCTGGGAGCCATATAGGGGTCCCACGTCTGATTGTAGATTTTTGAAGGGGACCCTTCAGAAAATTTGACAAAAATTCTAAAAAAAATTAGTTTGCTAGATTTTGATGCAGATTTATAGAGAATCGATCAGCAAATCGATAAAGGTATTCCGCTCAAGAATCTGATGATTATTGCCAAAGATATGGCCATCGCTGGGAGCCATATAGGGGTCCCACGTCTGATTGTAGATTTTTGAAGGGGACCTTTTCAGAAAATTTGACAAAAAATTAGTTTGTTAGATTTTGATGCAGATTTATAGAGAATCGATCTACAAATCGATTAAGGTATTTCGCTCAAGAATCTGATGATTATTGCCAAAGATATGGCCATCGCTGGGAGCCATATAGGGCTCCCCCGTCTGATTGCAGATTTTTGAAGGGGACCTTTCAGAAAATTGGACAAAAATCTAAAAAAAATTATTTTGCTAGATTTTGATGCAGATTTATAGAGAATCGATCTACAAATCGATTGAGGTATTCCGCTCAAGAATCTGATGATCATTGCCAAAGATATGGCCATCGCTGGGAGCCATATAGGGGTCCCACGTCTGATTGTAGATTTTTGAAGGGGACCTTTCAGAAAATTTGACAAAAAATCTAAAAAAAATTAGGTTGTTAGATTTTGATGCAGATTTATAGAGAATCGATCAGCAAATCGATTGAGGTATTCCGCTCAAGAATCTGATGATTATTGCCAAAGATATGGCCATCGCTGGGAGCCATATAGGGGTCCCACGTCTGATTGTAGATTTTTGAAGGGGACCTTTCAGAAAATTTGACAAAAAATCTAAAAAAAATTAGGTTGTTAGATTTTGATGCAGATTTATAGAGAATCGATCAGCAAATCGATAAAGGTATTCCGCTCAAGAATCTGATGATTATTGCCAAAGATATGGCCATCGCTGGGAGCCATATAGGGGTCCCACGTCTGATTGTAGATTTTTGAAGGGGACCTTTCAGAAAATTTGACAAAAAATTAGTTTGTTAGATTTTGATGCAGATTTATAGAGAATCGATCTACAAATCGATTAAGGTATTTCGCTCAAGAATCTGATGATTATTGCCAAAGATATGGCCATCGCTGGGAGCCATATAGGGGTCCCACGTCTGATTGTAGATTTTTGCAGGGGACCTTTCAGAAAATTTGACAAAAAATCTAAAAAAAAATAGTTTGCTAGATTTTGATGCAGATTTATAGAGAATCGATCTACAAATCGATTAAGGTATTTCGCTCAAGAATCTGATGATTATTGCCAAAGATATGGCCATCGCTGGGAGCCATATAGGGGTCCCACGTCTGATTGTAGATTTTTGAAGGGGACCTTTCAGAAAATTTGACAAAATATCTTAAAAAAAATTAGTTTGCTAGATTTTGATGCAGATTTATGGAGAATCGATCTACAAATCGATTAAGGTATGCTGCTCAAGAATCTGATGGTTATTCCCAAAGATAGCCTTCGCAGGGAGCCATATAGTGGCCCCACACATTTTTGAGATTTTTGAAGGGGACCCCAGAAAATTTGACAAAAAATTTAAAAAAAATTAGGTATGTTCCTAGATTTTGAAGCAGATTTGTGGAGAATCGATCTACAAATCGATGAAGGTATTTAATTTTAAAATTTTAAAGAAACCCCAGAAAATTTGGAAAAGATTCCTTTAACTTATGTGGTTTTTGGATTATGGTAGAAATTGATAAAGAATAGATAAAGAAAGATTTAAGAACCTTCCGCTTTGGAATCAAATGGCTTTTGTCAAAGATGGAGCCTGTGCCATTGGTAAATTGGCCTTTCTACCATATGTATTCTATAAATTTAGTTCGTGAAAAGTGGTTTTCCTACAGGTTGTTGTTTGGGTTAATTGGTTTGAATTATTAAGCACATTGCAGTTTTAATAACTGTTTTCATAAAAGTATAAGCCCCTGATTACAGTCTAGACCAGTGTTTGTAGAAGCGCTTGTGGCCACAGCTCGACCTTTTCTGATGAAGAATATAACCTTATTCGAACATTTGTCTAATTGGTCCTCGTTGGTCCTCAAATGCGAAAACAATTACATCACTCAAGTCAAAAGCGGAGGATAAAGGGTACAAAGCCGCGGAGAAACACCAATAATCACGCAACGCACTTAGCCAAATTTCGAGCAATTAAATCTTTAAATCGCACTCAAAAGCTGTTTCGACCCCCCTCCGAGCCTCCGACGGCTATTTCCTTCGTTTCGTATTATTTTTCCTTCTAAAGGGGCAGAGAACTAATTATAAAACGGATGCGCCGCATTTTGAGCCCCAAACCCCCAAGCCCTGTTGCATCCCTTTGCTCCTACTGTTTGCGGACTTTGGCCTGGCTGGGAGCGCTTTGTTTAAGGCCGCAAGTCCCGACCAAAAAAGGGACAGATAAATGCGACGGTCTGCTCCTAAAATAACAGTATTTTGCATAATTGTTGACCCAGAAAGTCTGAAAAGAAAGTAGCAACAAAATAGTCAGGACTTGAAACGGAGAGATGCTGCGAAGAATGTAATTTCTTTCGGGGGGATGGGATATTTCGTTTTCATTTTCGTTTTGGTTCGTTTTTTATTCTCCTTCGGCGTCGCTGTGGGAACCGCCAGTGATTTGTAATTAGGAAACGGCCGCCAACTGTCGCCTTGGTTTTGGCCTGGCTTGGACGTTGCCACGCCCCATTTGCACCGCAGCGAGGGCGATGTCAAAGGCAGCAGCGGCGGCTAGAGGCATTAGCGAACGTTAAATACCCAAGTGCCATCTGCTGGGCTTGCAAACAAGCTAGAAAAAAATAAAAAAAACCAAAAAGGTGACCGGGTAAAATTAAATGAATGAAAAGTGCTGGAAGAAAAGTGTAAAGCAATGGCGGTGACGCCTGCTGCTACCTCACACCACCCACCGTTCACCTCCGGCTACCCGTTTCCCATCATCTACCAACCGGTTGGCCATTTTCGCAGTTTGCGGCTTGGCGGGTAATGAGGAAATGACGGGGGTCCGGACAAGGGGAGGGATTTGGGTGTGGAAACTGTGGCAAAGATTTCTTATACCATACCCATACCAGCAGAAAGTTGTGCGTAGTTGCTGAAAGTTTATTAAACATTTAAATTCACTCTTTCCTTTTGGGACTGCTCCTTTCGTTCTCAATTCGGCTGTCTCCTTTCGCCCTTTTTGTTTTTGGCCCAATCTGTGCGCAGGGGAAATGACCAAAAATTGAAATTATTTCATGTCCGGTGTCACCATTTTGGACTTCCGGTTGGGGTCCTCGTTCGGGCACCCTTTTACGTTCCTTAAAATGAATCCATTGATGCAGAACTTTTGAAACTTCATTCTCAACGGAAATTTATAATTCTTGGGCCAGCGACCTTGGGTCATCCTTGTTTACTCATGTCCTGCAAGCATCCGATTCTCAGAGTGTTGAGACCAAGAAAGGGATGCCTTACTCTCTGCATAATTTCGGGAAATATGTTTCCAGCTTTTGGGAGTATTTCACAAAAGTTTTGGTTCAATGATTTACGGCATGGAATCCTTCATCAAACCGAACTTTTCTGGAACAAAGAATGTGGTGAGATTCATGGCAAAAATAGTTAAGTCTATGAAAACTAATAAAGTTGCCCCTTGTCCTTTTTCCTTTGCTTTTGCCGCAAATATATATATAATTCAGTTAAAGGGATAAGTCGAGTTCTTATAAGTATGCAAAAATAGCCAACCTTAATCTTGAGACCACAAAAGCTCCCCAAAGAACTTTTGCCAAATCAACAGGAACGAACACTTTCAATACGAATACATCCTGGCTGGCAATAAAATCGGTTTTAAGCATAATCCTATGCCAGCGTAAATCCCATTCAAACCGCTCGGCTTGGCTTTGATTCCAAAAGCCCCAAAAACTTTGCAGCTCACAAATTGAATGCAGTTTTCGTTTTTTTTTTTTTTTTTTTTAAGAATATATGAGTTTGTGTGTGTGAGCTTGTGGCCATGTTCCTCCTCTTGGCCAATCCACCTTTCTGTGCTTGGAGAGCGGACATAATAGGCACTATAGAAACCAGCCCACAAACATCCACAGCCATATTCATGCCCATACTGATTAGGGAAAAAGCAGGTGAAACTCATCCTTGAGGCGGTGACGTTGCACTCGGAAGTTAGTCAGGACCCGTAGCCCAGAAAATGGCAATAATGAAATCAAAATGTGAATGCCCTTTGCATTTCCTACTTACAGTTTGACCCTGTTACGGCCCGGAGATTCTCCACAGAGAAAAAACTCTATAGAGTCTTATAAGCTTGATGTCTCTTCTGTACATGAGTCCTTCAAGCATTTTTCACAGTATTTCCTTTGCTTAGAAGGACTTCCCTCCGCTTTCCACTCCCACACTGAATCAGCACTCATTAGTTCTCTTTTTGAAAATTTTACGGCACGCCCTGGCTGCATAAAATCTGCATTTGAATGAAGGATTCAAAAAGTTTCGGCAGATCCGATTTTTGGTTAAAAGTCTAAATTTAAGAGGTATTTGTTATATACATAATACTACAAATATTAAGTTTATGTTTGAAAACAGCAAGCATTATAAATGGCGGTTAAAATGGCTGTTTTATTCGAATTCGGTGGCAACGCCGGCTTAAATTTCAATGTTCTTTTGGCCAAACAAGTACCCAAGTCTGAAATCCAGTGTCTACCTAACTTTCCGCAATCGGCAATGTTTGTGGGTCATTTCCATTTAATTAGTGGCCCAGTCAGGGCAGGAATTTCTTTTATTTCGATTTCTTTTGATTGTCCCCCACTTTGATTTGGTAGCCAGACACAATGAGGCCCGGCAACAATTGGCGTGCATCGGAGGCCTTAATGGAAATTCGCAAATCAAATCCCTCAATCCTTTCAGGCACGATTGTCCTTGATGTTCAGCCCGAATTCAGACAAAGAGTTGACCTTGACCCGATGATGTCCATTGCCGAGCTCTTTGTGCCTGACTGGGATTAATTTGATACTTTTGCACTCAGTGGGCTTCTGCCATTTTAACCGAAATTCTCTTGAATTTATTTAAAGCTACATAGCTTATATTTGCATATTAAAAAAAAATATTTTCCATTTGTACTGGGCTTAAGTTACTCTTTTTGTGGGGTTTTTACAAAAGTTATTGAAAATAAAATAGATTTTTAAAGCATTTTTAAGTAGAAATTTTTAACATAAACAATTGTTTATGATTTAGCTTTTCTGTTACATAACATAGCATAACTTACATAACTTAATTGCCATTCACACGGGAGGTTATCGATAAGACACTTTTTTAGCCATCCCTAGTATTTGACGCTGTTTTTTTTTTTTAAGACAAAATTGTATACAATAATTTGTTAGTGTTAAAATGACCACTAGCCCTTTTTCTCTTGGATCCGAGTCTGGTTCTGACTTCTTCGATGATGAGGAGGAAATAGTTGTCTGCAGCGACAATGAATTCGATGAATCTGGGATCGATGACGACAGCTTTGCCGCCGACGACACGAGTTCTGCCACCGAGAGTCTGATGGTGCCATCGGAGGATTCCAGCGGCATCCAAGGTGGCAGCGGCCTCCAAGGTGACCTACGGCACTTGATGTTGGCCATAGACGCCTATGTTGCCCAAGTAGCTAATCAGCAAACAGATAATGGTCCGGTAAATGCAGAACCACGTGGTAGTTGTTATGTTTCAGAATATGGAGTATATTCAGTTCTCTCTCAGGATAATATAAAATATAATAATTTTGGTGTATCAACTTGCCAAATAATCTTTCAGGTTTTTTCACTGCCGCTTCCCGGCTTTGAGACTCTTCGTCCCGGCCCAACCCTCGGCGAACACTTCTCAGTCGATGCCATGAACATGGCCACCATGCTGCTAGAGGCGGCAGCTAACCAGTGTGAGCCCCGCCTGGTCGTGGGAGAATCCACAGTGCGATCCATTGCCCACGGCCTAAGCTTGGCTATTGGAAACACATCCCTGGATGGCTTTGTGGGACAAGGGCGATACGGAGAGGGTCGTTTAGTAGCCACCATTCTAGTCAATAGCGATACGGGCGTGGTTTCAGCCTATGCGGTTGCCCAGTTGGAGCCTTATCTTATCGCCGATGCCACCACCGGGGTTGTGCTGGGCTCGATGCTCTACCACGTGACTCGGGGCTTTGCTATCGATGAAATATCCCGCAATTCTGTGACCGATGCTGCAAGACGTCCCCTCTTGAGTTCTAACATGATTCCGTTAGAGTAAGTGTCCCATCTTTCAAAAAGGACAATGTTTAACTTATTTTAACCAAATCGCATTTATTATTAATGAGTTTAACGTTGAATTTTTAACAAAACAACATACATATCGATATTTGTGAAAACAGACTAGCATGAAACATAATTTTTGCCAAACCATTTAAAATTGTAATCTATAATTTTATTAAAAGACAAGAGATTATTGCAAAAATTGTTATTTTTAAATTATTTTGGTAAAAAGTATAAAAGTTGAGAACAAATAAAGTGTGATGTATGAAGACTGAGTCAGAAGACTATATCATATAAGAGAACTGAATGTACATTAAATGCTCCCGAAATCTGTTCTAAACATCATTTAAAAGCAAAAATATATTTTTGAAAGATTTAGAAACAAATAGATTTTATACTTGCCTTCAAGATGGAAAGAAAATATTGTTATGGGATTCTGTTTTATTATTTTATTGTATGTAATGCAATAAATTTGTCAGTTAAAGTTTCACATAGTTCTTAGTTTCGTTTACATATGTATGCGTAAGTATTTCGTATTAGTCGGTACTTAACAATAAACTTTGCTATATCATGGAGTACACGAGTGTTCGAGTGTCGGTATTTAAAATGTGACGCCCACACCTTCTAATATACTTCTTCTTTTTGCTACTCCTGCTTCGGTTTTGGGAGGACGTTGCGTAATGCGTATTATTTACAAATAGTTTTGGGTGTTTTGATAATTACACGTACATATTCCATCTATACGTTAATCGAGACGATGATGATGAAAAACACTTAATAGCTTAGAAATGTATTTTGATTTTGATTCGTATAGTACTCGCTATGGTCATATACGACTTGCCGCTTAAATCTAACAAAGTTTCGTATTCAGATTCAGTGTTGTGGTAAACATTCAGTTTTTATGGGCTGTCCAATGGGCTGTTGGTGGCTTTTTGGCGGTAAAATATAGGTTGAAAGTTAAGTATTAAATACGCGGGCGCCCTCACAGACTGTGGGTGGTAATTCAAAGGCGGTAAACCGCAGACCGCAAGCATTTGATGCATGCAAACGGTAATGTGTTAATTGTCGACACCCGTGAAAAGAATCCTGGTTAATTCTCACCAGGATCCTCCCTTCCATTCGATACACTGACCACAGAAATTTATTTCCGTGTGTTTTTCCGTTCTCGCTTCGGGGATGTTTGCTCCTCCAGCTGCTTGCGGTTGCCTTGGCAGAGTTCAATTTTTTAAACGCTCAAAGGTCGAGCGCATCAAGTATACGCAGGGTGTGACAGAGTATCGGTTTGCCTTCGAGCAATCACACACGCATAATTAATGCCGCTTTGATGGCATTGTTGGAGTTCGCGACTGGACTAGTGGGGAGTGCGTGTGGCATGCACCTAATTGCAATTAAGTTGCCGCAGCAGCCTCCTCAGCTTTCACGTAGACGTCAAGCCGGGACGACGGTCGACTTTAATTAATTTCAGACAATTTTTATGGGATTTTCCGTGGATAGTGGAGTGCACGCGTATATTCGTATATGTGTGAGTGTAATTAAAAAGGACATTAAGTGGATAAATAAATACGAGCCGGATGGGCTTGCGGGTTGGGGGCTGCACACACACGCACACCGTGTGTTTACATTCTGTCCGTTTGATTTCGGTTTATTTATTTCTTTGACTGCCTTTGTTTTCCTTTGCCCGCTATTTATTTATGCATATATGTATATATGTATATATTTATTTATTTGTATCGTTTAAATGCAATTCATTAGTGTTTGGAATACGTCTCTGGTTGGATTCTGCCATTTATATTATTTGTATATTCAATTAATTTACATTTTTGTTGAACAATTTCGCAATAGAGTTATATACAGTTCGCGAGTCAGTCCGCTCAATCCAATAAATTTACTTTCGTTATCAATTAAATTGTTTTTGTTTGCTTTTCTCCCCTGGGTCCTGTCCTCTGCACCCTGTCCAGCCTGCAGTGTCCTGCTGGCTGTCCATTTCGATCAATGCATGTTTATATTTTCTATAATTTTTTTTTGTTCCTTATGCAATTATTTACTTTATGAATTTTGGTTTTTGCCGCATGTTTCGAGCTTGTTCGTGAGATAAGAGCACATAAAATAGAGTTCCATAAATTGGCCATGCAAATCTTTGCATTAAGTGTCGCACAAAAATCAGACAGTTTATAGTTGTGGGAGTTTCTTCTCTGTCCGCAGTAGATAATTCCAACCAAAACTCTTTCAACATAAACCAAATAAAAATTGTTGTTTCTGATCTTTGGGACGGCCTCTTCGAGGGTATGCAGTTATGAGTAAATTTATTCGATTTCCTACAAAAACGAGGTCACCGTCTAGTGGCCAGTATTTGCTAAAAATAATAAATTTTCCAAAAATTGTCCAGGGAGTGCGGGCGTGAGGGAGACCAGGGGGTCAGGATGAGTGAAATACGGCTAATTGAAAAGTTCAGCATGTTGCCACATAGGAAGGAGACAGCAAATATTTTTCCAGACTCGAATTGCCATGCAAATGCATTCGAGTTGAATTTTTCCGAAAATGCATTCGTTTGATGGCAGAAAATTCCCTCCTCCGTCCGTAGCACTTCGCCTCCCTGTGATTCGTTCATGCGATCCGAATGGGTTCAGGATATCGATGCAATTTCACATCGAACTGCATAAATATTTACGGTTATGCATTTATGCAAACTCACTCAGTATTTGCCGCAAAACAAAGCCTCTCTCGAAACTAAAACCAAAACTAAACCTGCACTACAAAAATCAGGGGTCGGCCTTACACTAAGGACTTATAGGCTAGTTCGCTTAGAGCTGGTAGAACTTACAATTAGCAGGGCTAGGGATCTTATTCTTTATCTTTTCTTTGAGGGGAAACGGTCTGGGAGTAATCCAGGGATTATGGACTTATCCTCTATACGTATTGGTTATTAGTTAGTGGATAAAATCAACTAGCTTACAACATGCACTCGATTATTACGTTTAATCTCCATTTTGGTTTTTTGTTTCACTTCCGCTTCCGCTTCGGTTTCTGTTTCGCTTTCTTTATCGGTTTTATGGCTTGCTTTTGCTTTTCTTTTTTCTATTTTCGTCTAACAATTTTATATATTTTCCATTGGCAGAGTTGTGGGCAGAGACCATGCTCCTGTGATGCTTCAGTTTGGTTTTCGGGCTGCGACATGTCATGTTCGATGGCCCACTCCAATCAGGATAACGCTCAGAAGGAGGGCCTGGACGCAGAGGGCATAGGCCCGGGTGGTGGCTGCCGATGAAGTGACCGCCGAGGCCGATGATTCGCCTACGGAAATTCAAAGAAAAAACATCGTTGGCAAAAACTCGAAACGAAATTCCCCCCAGAAACCAAAATTTCCGCTCTGCAACTCACCATTTATTATGTTCAGCGTTACGGTCGCACTGGGGCTATTCGACGGGCTACATGTGTAATTGCCAGTATCGCGCTTCTTGGCCGACTCGATGATTAATGAGCCAATCTAGAACAGAGAGAAAAAGAAGCAGAAACAGACACACCATTACTACTAGCAGGTCCAAGTGCCCAAGGAAAAGTTTGGAAAAGTAAAGATAAACGCTGCCAGTTTCCACTCGGACATGGACACACGTATTCCAAATATTTGGCATGTGCCGGAACAGGGCACAAAGTTATGGCCAGGCAATTAGCCGAAATGCGACACGACTCGGATGAAACTTTTTGGAAACAATATTATAATTTGGCATTTGCACAGCCCAGCAGCCAAGAAGGCATTGGAAATTGAGTGTAATTAAATTAAAATCAACAAGGGACTCTTTGTGCCACAGCTAAATGGAATGAAAAAGCCTCTAAACTACAGAGAGAAGTAAAGACTTTATTTTCCATTCAATTTGCTTTGATGTGAGCAGTTTTCATTTTTTTAAAAACTCTTAATATTATTCAAATATTTTCTAATAATTATTATTCAAATATAATATATTCTTTATTATAGAGAACTCTTCTTTAAAGTTATAAATACGATTAAAAGCCTTTTTAAATGACTTACTTCTTGAAAGAAAAGTATTGCCTTGTTTTGAAAAAAAAATAGTCATAGTTTGTAAAATATTTGTACTCAAGGTATGTCTTTGTTACCCTTCTGAGATAGTCCCACAATTATGATACATTAGATTAATAAATAATTTATAATAATATCCCTTTTTCGTAGTGTACTCACCGTGCTCAGTCCATCGCCGGTGGCCTCCGGCAGATTGGGATCCAACTGGATGCGATGGCGCCGGGAGTCGGCGGCTAACTGCTCGGCCCCGTGATACCACATGATGAACGTGGGCGGCTCCAGGGCGCCGCGTACGATGCAGCGGAGGACCACGTTGCTGCCCGCCTTCACGTAGCGATCCGGGTCGCCCAGGATCTCAGTGCGGGGAACTGCCGGAAACGTGGAAGAAAGCAAGATAGAGCGGGCATAAATGGAAGTGGCAAATTCGACGCTCCTAAATTGTGTCATTTCGCTAATCTAATGAATTAACAGCTGCGAGTCACGTCGCACACGTAAATCTGGCTGTGGCAGAGCGCCACTTGCCACTTGCCTCACCTCATCACGCCTCGTGTGCCTCGGCTGCTCGGCTGAAGAAAATCCACTTTTCAATTTTTCACTTACTGATTCCTGCTTGCGAGCAGCCCTCTATCCCTCGGCAATTTTTTGGCCAACAGACACGCACATGCATAACAAACTAAGAGTTGTGTCAAACAAAAATGGTAGAACGGCAACAAAAAGGCGAATAAAAAAGGCACACACAGTGGCGAACAAGTTGGATATGTTGGCGCATACATTTTCACACGACCTTCCTATCCTACCGCCTCGAGGCGCCACCACCCCCTTCAAAGGGGCGTCTTCATTTGGTTGGGCAACATGAAGCAACGTGAGCTTTGAAATTTGACAAAATCACGTATACGCCGAGTTTTCACTGCTGTTACACAAAAATGTGCAAAATGAGTGCGCCGAGAATTTACACAAAATGCTCTACTATGCCCCAGAGTATCTGTGTGTATGTCAGGATTCTATGTGTGTATGCGTAATAGTTGAGAGTGTATTTATATGCGAGCTGTAGTGGAACACGCGCCACGCTCTGGTTTGACACCAAACTGTGTCAGCTTGTCAAAATCGTCATGTTGTTGCATGTTAGTTTTCCAGCTGCTGGAGATGGAGATGCGCAACACAGCAGAACACTAAAAAAATTATAAAAAAAAAATTGACAAAAAAAAAACGGAGGGAAACGAAATGTGGCAGATGGAGCAGCAGCAAGTGCAATGTTATTAGCAAATGTTCCACTTTATCGCCTCGCAGCTCGGCTCTGTAGGGAATTACGGCCCTCCTCCACCCGCCTTAAAAGCGGGTAATTTTCGAGTTGGAAAGACATGAAATGAAAATTGTGAAAACTGCGACACGCATATGGAACTAATTAAGTCAGCCTGGAATGGGATTCGGCTAATTAGCTGACAGCTTACTTTTTAATTAAGAAATAGCGAGAGAATACCTTCGTATTATCTGTTGGATTAGTTTTTACACGCAATTTATTTCATATCAATCATAATTCTTAAAAGTTTAGGAAGGCGCTCTCAAGGGTTTAGGGGTTTGAGCTTTCAGCTGTCAGAAATGATTTTAAACATGTTTCTTTTCATGTTTTTAAATGGTTTTTATGCTTACAAGGTGGAGAAAATCCATCCCCTTATTAAAATTTTTATGTTTTATGTGAAAATGCAAATTAAATCAATAGATCTTCTTCGGGGAAAAGCATCGTAATTGGTAATTGATAATCCCTTTCGGAAGGAACAAAACCAATGAGTAGTCTAATGACATAATGAATATCTAAGTGTTTGAATGAAAACGTTTTCAAATGAATTTAATTAACTTAGTCGATGGTCGAACCATTAGGGTCTCGCCCTTTAGAAATTATTTTGTAAAATAAAAGGGAAAGAAACCAAAAGAAAACCGCAGAAAGCCGAAAACTTGGCGAACAAACTAAAGTTGACCACACTTTCAGCTAATTCTCCGACGAGCACAAAAGGGAGTAACGACCCGAAGGGGAACCAACTTGGTTAAGAGTGTCAAGCGAATTGCAGCAACTTAAATTAATTGAGTTTATGGCGAAATGCTTTTAGGGAAATTAGTTGAGTCTGGCTGCCATTCGGGGAGGTGCACGAAAACATCACAGGGAATATTGTCATCTTTGATGGTGAGATAAAATACCCACTGCCATGTCCAAAAGAAGCATAAAAAAAGTGAAGGGAAACCCCAAAAATTGGCTTCGGCTATACAAGATTAGCAGCAAATTAAATAAGCAGACCGAGCGGGCCAAGAATGAATAAGAAGGCTGTCAGAGAATGGAAAGCTCGAACGACCCGGACGGAGGAGATGAGATGAGCTGAGCAGAAAACGAATCCCATAAAACCAAATCTAGTTTGTCGTTCAATGATGCAGAAAAAAATATATTCATTCATTCGGCATTCATGTGTGTGCCTGGCCACCACCATGGGTGTAAATGGTATTCCATTCACCCTCAACCTTAACCCAAATAATAGGCATCCATGTACATAATAGGGAAAAGTTTTCTGGAAGGGAGTTTTAAAAGATTATTTGGTAAGTTTACAGGAAAGTAAACTTGGTGTTTTTGCGGCATTAAAACGATTTTTCTCCATTGTGCTGGCCGTTTCAGTGACCTAGAATCTTGCGTAAATGAACCAAAACCAAAGAAACTGACATTTAACCAACAACAAAGCAAACAAGGCCATTCTTGGCCAGCCATTCCAGCCCAGCCTTTCTGGCCCTTACGCATTGGCATAACAAATTGACCGAAAACTACGAGCCTATTACCCCAACTTTTGCTCCCAGTCCGAATCTGGCTCAGAAATCAACCAGCAGGCAGGGAAAGGCCAAAGCCTCAACATAAAATCCATTGCCAAAGACTCGGAATCGAAATCATTCAGCGCCAAAGATGGGGTGAGAGGTCAAAAAGGGTGCACTGGGAAAAATGTTTAACTAAGAGCTTTTAATTGCAGCATCTCAAAGTTAATAATTATCTCAAATTTTAATTAATCCCAAATTTATTAAGTGAAACTAATTAAAAAGAATCTTTGAAAGAAACCCCGAGTATACCTATTTTCCCGTTTCCCCTACCATTTTGTATATATTCCTTTTTCCTGTATATTTTCCTTTAAGATTATTTTTATATGGCTTATTATTTTTCCAAGTGTAGGGTGGGTGGTGGCAGCAACTAGGCGAGAGCCGACAACATGCAAAGGGAGTTTTAGCCGTTTGCACAGACAAAACGATGCAATAAATACAAATTACATGGCAAAGGCACAAAATCAGCCAAGCAGCGCGACACCAAAGGGAGTAGTGGGTGGCTGGGTGAGAAAAACTGCAAGGGTGGTCAGAGATGGAGGGTGGGGCGTGGGGGGTTAGGTGCTGCCGATAATGGTTATGGCCAGTTGAATTGGCCGAAAAAGGAAGGAAAAGGAAGACCACGCACAGCCAGAGCCAAATTCAACTTCAAACAAACAAAGGCAGATTGGAGCAGGACGTGGAAATGGAAATGGATGAAGGCCAAACGACTGCAAATAATGGTTGTGCGGAAAGAGAGGGAAAATCATAGAGACAGAGAAGGAGATGGTGCGAGAGAGATAGAGATGGATGGACTGGAGGAGATCCGCAGAATCCCTGCCGGGCATGAATAGAAATCCTTTATGCTTAAACTTGTCGTTAGATTAACGCAAATGTGGCCGCGCATACCAAATCCAGATGGGCTAAAAAATATCTGGCTCCAGATGGATACCTGTTGGGTGCCACGCCCACCTCCCATCGACCCAACACACACACACATGAGCCTCTGGCATACACAGGCATATATGCGCAAGTGTTTAGCATACAAATTAGCTGAGCCGGAAATGCGAAAATCACTTTTTGGCAACACCATTATCCAGTCTATTGCCCTTGCCCTGTTCTTTATCTGTTTTTGCTTCTTTTTTTTTGTTGGTTCCTTTTCGGATTTGGCTCATCCCAGTGTGTGTCCTTTTTGCCGGGAGCTCCTTGGGCAGGATCTCCATAAAACCAAAGTGTTAGTTGGATAAAAGAAAATTCAATTTGTTGGCTTCAAATGCAAATTGACTTTTTACTTTCTCTGCTTTGCGCTGCTCTCCTACTTCTCGGTGCTATCCGAGCCTGACTAAATTGACCTTAAATTGTCAGGAATTTGAAATAATGGTCTAATTTTTAGCAAGAAATATTATCGTCAACCGCCCGGGGTGTGATGGTTGGTTTGGTTCAGACCTTGCAAGAGCTGGCGCTGTGAGAGAAAAAAATGTAGCCGCAAAACAGACAAATATTTTGTGTTCAAATGAACGCATCCATGTCATAGATAAAACTCGAAATGAAATCTGATATTCAAAAAATTCTCGCACTGATTTCCCTGTCATAGCCCCAGGCAATGCGGTTGTTATTGTGCGGTCCAGATAAATATTCGTATGCCATTTCATATCAATTACAGGACCAAGCATATCCTCCGATGCCCTCGACTGACATTTACATTGTTCATTTGGCCTGACTCTGTTTCTTCCGGTATGCAAACATGAAATTTAATTAACTTTTTACCCCGAATCCACAGTGTTCAGTGTGTGTGGGGGGATGTACGGGTCGGTACGGGTATGTGGGTTCCTGGAAAACCCGAAACGAAACCAAAAACTCAGCCAGAACGAATGCAAAAGTTTTCTCGTTAAAAAACTTGACCAACCGAAGAAATTTTCCGTCTGTTGGTGCAAGTGTGGTAATTTTTTTTTCGCCCATTTCAATGGCCAATGGTCAGCAGCCACAATTTGAATGCAATTTAGTGAGTAATTTGAAATGCAGCAGCCGCATGAAACATGCAAAGATCTCGGCTCATGTGTGGCCCTGCCCTTTGTGAATGGGATAGAAAGTTTTTGCATTTGCCGCCGCTTGACCTTTACCCTCTGCCGCCTCTGCTCCCAGAAATTACACACTCCAACTAGCTGGGAGAAACTTATATGTTTTTTCTGAGTGTGAGCTCGTATTCATATTCCATGTTCATATTCACATTCTCCCCCTTTTATGTTCATGTTCATGGTCTTGGCCAAGATGGTCTTGGCCGTGACTTACCCACAACTTGCAGCTGGACTCGTGCACTGACTTTGGGCTCTGTGGAGACCTGGCACTCGTAGGATCCCGCGTCCCGGGCCTGAACGTATTTGATTTGCAGAGTCCAGTACTTATCCGGCTGCTTGATGGCCAGGAATCGCTGGTCGGCTATGAAGACAGCTCTGAAAAATATGAAAATAGAAAACTTTAAGTTACTTTTCTGATAATTTGATACTTTTTGCATAGTGTTTTTCAAAACAATCAAATATTCGTTTACCAAGTAATTACGTAATTCTATATTTATGTTTTTTTTTTTTTTTTTATTTTAATTGTATTTAGATTTAAAATGAAATTGATATTTATTTCTAATTATTGTAAAGAACATAATGAAGCCTTGCATGAGCTTTAGTTTCATAATTTGTTTCTGGTTCTGAAAAACGAAAACTTTTAATTACATTTTTGATAAGTTGATACTTTTTGCATAGTTTTTTCAAAACAATCAAATATTTTTCTTCTTATTTTACAATAGAACTGGTTTTATTCTAATGAAATTGATATTTATTTTCTAATTATTTTACAAAACATTGTGAAGCCTTGCATGAGCTTTAATTAAATAGTTTGTTTCTGGTCTTGAAAAATGATTTAAAAAACGAGTAGATCTGCAGTTCTGGCCATTTGGAAGACATAGTTGCAACTGCAGGTGCCCAGCAGCCATAAATTCTCCGACTTTAAGCGCACATATAGCATGAAAACTAAACAAACGAACAATGGCGGCAGACCCACTTAGCCGAGTCCTCGCTAAGTCCGCTACTAATGGCCACTCAAAAGACACTCAAAGTTATTTAGTTGCGGCATTTAAGCGGCACCAAGCAGTCGAAAGAGACGGCAGCCGAGGGATGAGGGAGAGGAGGCTACATGGTGAAAGAGTTGACAACAAAGTTGCGTGTTTGGGGCAGCAGGCAGCATGCAAATGTTGCGGGGTATGTACTTCGCAGTACTAAAATAAGTTGCGTTTAATGTCATTGTTGCGATATATTTTTGTCCCTTTCCCTGTCCCTGTCCCAGTCCCAGACTCAGAACCCCACCATTCCATTCAAAATGTGTTGCATGCCTCTAGCTCTCCTAAAATTGCCCTCTGCACTTTGCCTAAAGTGCAAAAATGTTTCCGTCATTTGGCTAAAATGCAGCAAGCGCCTGGCCACGCCCACTGCACACATGCGTTGACATTGCTTATTATTCGCCCCCGAACCGTCTCTTGACTTGGACCCTCCTTGGACAAGGCCCTTCTAGCTTGTTCCCCTACCTCCTAGCTCCATTCTCCCACCCTCCCACGATGAACTAACAAGTTTTGATGCTAAACCCAGATTAGACCCTTGCGTTTTGCACTCGTAAAGCTCGACATTTTATGACTTTTGCCATTTCCTCCGAGTTCCTTATCCCACATCCACCCCCTGTTCGGGGCATCTTTTACCCCCTACTACCCCTAATCCTGCCCTACCCCTTTCCTTTACAATCGTGTCGCTGTATTTCTTATCAAGATTTTGTAGTTACTTTATAATTTTCATTTCATTTTAAAGTTTTCCCAGTGGCGCTTGACTTTTCCCTTCCCATTCCTTGAGTTACTCTGCTTCGTTTATATTTTTTGTTGCCTGCTCCTTATTTGCCATATTTTTGTGCAACTCCTTTTGGTGTCCTCCCGTTTTGTGGCATGCTCAAGTGCCTGGAAGTGACCCGATGCCGCATAAGTTTTCATCTGCAATTTATTGCCCCGAAAGAGAATTCTGTGCGCCGTTGTCCTTTGGATTCTTTGACACGAGCCACTCTAGCGTGGGTACTTGCTTCGTTTGTTGGTTGCATGCAACAAATACTCTCCTTAAATGGGCTAATCAAATGGTTGGTCCTATCTAGATTTTTCCACATTGTTGGATTAAGTTTTAGAGTTTCCGGAGAGCTTGGTTTTCTCCTCTTCAGTTACTTTGGCTGAAACCTACATACATATATCTAGACTTGACCAACATTTTTGAGAAGACTTCAAATAAACCTGTCTTTCTCTTTTAATCCTTCCCTAATATATGTAATAGTTTCTTTATAAAGCCTCATTTTATTTGTATCTTACATTGAAAAATTAAATATAATTGCTTTCTTGTGACATCCTGGAATACATTAAAATAAAGAAACATGCATCCTTAAAGTTGGGTAATTTCCGGGCACACCTCTGGTGAATATGTTAGTCAGCTTACATATCAACTTTTGCCGGAATTTTTCGTTTTAACCTCAAAAGGATCTGCCATGATTTTCCTATCCTCCTTGTCTCCTGCCCAGTCCCCCTGATGGGAGAATTTCATTTCCTTCAGAGTAGCTATCTCATCAGGTGCTTTTGCAGCTTGTTGCGGTTGCTACTCGTAGAGAGAATCCCATTAAGAGGAAGCTCATCTCCTGCTGCACATGCACATGTAACTCGTGCCATGGGGCAACTTGCATGCATTGCGTCTCGGTCTCGGTCTGGGTCTGAGTCGGGATCCGTAGATAAGAGATAACAAAGTAGCCGGGCAACACCTGGCTGGGTAATTACCTCAACCGCCACCACCCAAGGATACCAAGGGGTGTAATCCATTGTGAGAGTGCCCGGGGGCGGCTATAAATTGAGGAAGGCATGTGTCCAGCGGCAAACAAAAGGCGCCATTGCACGTGACATTTATATGATAGTGTAAACACATCATTTGCGCTATTATACAACACACTCCCCGTCGGAGGATGTTGGCTAAAAGTTTTTGAAATCTATTCCCATTATGTTTGATATGCCGGGGACTCCTTGGTAAGGACAAACAGTTGGGGCTTTCTTTTCGAGCGGTGGCAAAAAAGAAAACTTTCCAGATAAATGTGACAGAAGACATTGGAGCAGGAAAGGCACACAGAGCCACAATCAACTGGCAGCGGAAGAGGAAAATGCAGGAAGACCACTGAGAAGCAGGAGGGGTCGGCTAAGGACTCGAAGACAGTGCCATGACACTGCACACTCAGCTGGTGGGCACTGCAGGAAGCAATCAGTAAGGACACTATCTCAGCTAAATTTCAATGCTCGCCGCCCAGCAATGTTTGCCTTCCAACAGTCATTCATCTATTCCTGCCCAGCCATTCATCCTTCCTCACACAGATACTCACAAGCACACAGACACATTTTAGCACAGAGCCGCACACATATGGATGCTACTCCTCCACGAGGACAAACCGGCTGGCTGTCTTATCTAATGTGAAAGGTTCATTGGTTTTACTTTTCTATCAAAGTAATAAGCTGGAAATGTTTGCCTCGTCCCCTGAAGCTCAATACGCCCCCAAATGGCAAACGTGTCTAAAAAGGAGGAGGACACTTAAAGAAACCAATGATTAATGGCATAGTTTTTAACTTTTACAACGTAGAACTCTACTTTCTTTAAAAAAAGTACACTGTTTAATCAAAAAAATATATATTTTATAATTTTTTCTTTTCGTTTTTTTGTCTTATTTTTATTTATCAGTGTAGACATGGATAGACAGGAAACAACAAGCTGAGACGGTGACAGTTTGAAGTAAAGTTTTACTGGATTTAGAGGTAGGGAGAAAAAATGCAATGAAATTGCACACTTGCGTTTCCGCTTGGCTTGTCATACAGGGACTGAACTGAAAAAAGGACATCTCGACATCGGGCATACACATATATACTATGTATATCCAGGAGAAGAAATCCAGGAATGGCACACCTGCATCTTCTGTTCCTAAAAAGGCAGATTGAAATCGAAAAGACTCTCTCCTCTGGCAAACTTTGAGCTCTTAATTCATTTTGTTGTAAATTGTTTTTTGTCTCGATTGAATTTGCACAAAAATCGAATAGAAAGGACGAAGCAATGTTTTAAAATAAAGAAAAAATACTGCCAAGAAATAGGCTACAAAATGGCCAAACAAATCCGATATGCAAGTTTGCATTCGACAGAGTTTAGCTGCTCAAAGATTTAAATCTGTGATTGAAATATTTGTGTTCGGGTCAATAGTTAACCCCAGCAGTGCCCCTGGGAGTTGATCACTTTGCCGGACAGCTGGCCCGTCATTAATTTCAGATTTTATTGCAGCATTTTCGCAACTCATAATATTATAATTGGCAAATATCATAACTGCTGACTGCCATTCATTATTCTCATGCATAGCCAGGAATGTCTCAGACAGGACGACAATCGGTAAATCACTTGCAAATGTATATATTTGTATCTGTGTTAATGCCCGGTGTATGAATGCAGAAGTAGCAGATGAAATTGCTTTCGGGTTCGGTAATTACACAAATATTTATGCCCGTCTGTGAATTATTGTGTTTATAGCACTTGCGCTGTCAATTACGCAAAATAACAACAGTGGGTCCCAAGGCAATCATGGATGCCTTAAATTGATATCAATGATTCCGAAGACAGTGCTGGTACTGGGGCGAAATTGATTTGTAATTGTCAGCAGATATCAGGAAATGAGTTTGTTAATTACCTGTCAACGGTCAAGATGTGTCCATCCCGAAGCCGAATCCAGGAAACTGATTTGTTTCCCAGCTGCTTGACCTGCAAAGAAGATGTAAACAAATGCATGAATTAATGTTTAATTGAACGAGGATTTAATGGAGTGGAATCTCAGTAGCATTGAATTTTAGAGTTCAAAGGTCATAGAACTTAAAGTGTAGACAAATTAAATAAAACAAATATACATTTTTTTTAAATTATTTTCCTATATTTTCCTATTACTATAATAAAGTACAGAAAAATTGGAAAATCATTCACAAATTTGATAGATTGATTTGTTGATGTACGATTTTCTGGGGTTATTTAGTATTATTTCCTTACTAAATAAAAGCCCAAATGAGTTTTCTGTTTAAGGTAATATAATTTAACAAAGCTCGTTAGTTAAACTTAATAATTTTAATATGTATAAGTACTTGTAAAAACTAAAATTACTCTTGCTAACATTTAACTTATGTATATATTTGGCAGCTGCTCTGAATCGCATTTAACTAAATCGGAGGACAAATGCAAACTCCTTGCTCCATTAACAATATTGGGAATCCCTGGTGATTAGGTGGGCCGAATGGGAGGCTAGGCTGCTCAACAAGTGGAAGAGAAATGTCAAAGTGCCGCCGCACACACGAGAGTAAATTACTGCAACCGAAATGCAGGCGGGCCGGAAGAGGAGGGCGGGCTTGCCGATGGCCACAGAAACTACATTGAAATGTAATTAAATACCGAAATGAACATGAGAACCGGCAGACAGATAGACATTGCCACATAGGCTCAGACTAACTAACTAACTAAGCCACAGAGGGACCCAGTCAGAGGCAGAAAACGAGGCAGAGGCATCCGCATGTTTCAGATATTATCGAAATGTGTTGTAGTTAGTAAATCTAAAAGGCATTTATAGACGCACCCAGCTGGTGGTGCTGCACTCTGTTTTCCCAGCAACGGCTCTGTCCAGTTGACACTGTGGCCCCAATATGAGCTCCAGTGCCAGGTAGGAGGAGTGTGCCTGCTATAGGGGATCCATTAAATGTTTAGTCGCTGTCACCGCCCTGTAATTCCGATGTAATGGTCTCATTAGGCGCTCGTTGCATGTGTCGCATTTAATTGAGGCCGAAACTGAAGCAGATTACTAATTTAGTTTTGTGGAAAATCTATTTCGATTTCCCAGATTACTTTTGATTGCATGGCGAGTGCATTGCATCCGGAAGCCGGATATATTCTCAATTTAATTGAAGCTATTTTGGCCCCGCTCCTGCATTCTTTGGCCGGAACGAAAGTTAAGCTCTGACAATTACAAATAAGCTGCTGCTTGGAATATTTCAAATAAGCCATTTAGTCCCGAAAGGATGTACTTCACCTGATGTCATCGAATGCCCAAACAAGTGAGGCCAATTTGAAAAGAAGCGGACTGAACACTGAACATTGAAGACCAAAGACCATTTCTTGTCCTGTCGTTGTCTGAATCGTTGTCGTTGACGTTGTCCCTGCCACCTTCCAGCCCTCCTGCTGGTACTAAGAGGACTCACTCAACTGTGGCACTTAATGCAGCATTTGAACAGAGAATGGAATGAAAGGCGGCCCAGAGACAGAGGATGGCTGGGTGGCTGGATGGCGAAAAAGGAGCAGCCAGCAAACTGGGCGTGTCATCCTGGACGGGCATAAAGTGTAAAGCCAACGACGAGTAATTGACGAAAATTGAGATGCGAGCCTTATACTTTTCATTTCGGGATCGGCAATTGATGGGCTGATGGCCCGGTGTCCTGATGCCCTGTTGGGCTGAGACGGGTGGGTGTCGCGGGCGTGGCCAGGCCAGCTGTCTATGACTTTGCGGAGAAGCACTTAATTGACCATGACATCAAGAAATTAACATTGCTCGGCTGGAAAATTACAGAACAGAACAGACGTTGCATTAAGGATTTTCTTCCTTGGGCGGGATTAATGGGAATTTTCCAATGTTTTGTTTTCTCCAAGGAATTTAAGCTTTATTTAAATTCATCCGAATTAATTTTATTTCCGCAGGCATTTGTTTTCAAAAGAAAATCTTTGTTTGCAGAAGTTGGGGTGACATTTTATTAAATTCTAAGCTGAAGCTTTATTTTTCTGAAAATATTATGCCTGTGTTTACAAATCTTGTTAAATATATTTATTCATTGTTTATTTACCGCTCACAACTAATGGCCAGGGGACTGGCAAATACTTTAATCCCCGGTTCAATGATTAAATTGAATAAATACTAAATAATTAGCCGTGAATTCCCATTGGCAAAATAGTCACGTTGCATGGCTGACCCCGACACCTGACCCCACAAAACCTGGCGAGGCGCCGATTGCCATGGCATCGTAAAACTAATTTGTTGAAATTTAATTTTCAGTTTTCGTTTATGCTAAATAAAATATTTACAACTTGTAAGCAAACAATTTGCCTGGCTGCGTGCCCAAAGCCGATGCCCCCGCTCCATCGCTTCATCGACCCGCCCCCACCAGGATATTCCTGCTGGCCTTTAAACACCTGCGCAAACAATGGCCGAGCGTGTGAGAAATCGCCCGAGAGAGTCTTGGCCACGTTTGTTGGAATTTGTTTTTGAGCCTTGCGTTAAATACACAGACTGCGGTCACACCTCGTCCGACCGAGAGGCATGAGTATGGGCCAGGTCCGTGCTAGGTGGGGTGGGCCGCAAATATTTACGCAATAAAATTTAATGTGTTTTCTATTAGGACCCCGGACAGGTATCGCTGATGAGGGCAGGCATCACAAAAACAACACAAATAATAATAATTACAAATAAAAACACGCACGCACTCCCAATTCCAACACGCAACGTGGCCAGAAATAACAGGTGAGCTTCCTTAACTCAAACTGGGATAAAAATTGAATTTTTATTGCCTTTCATTGAATTTTGTAAATTTTTTAAACCTAAACTAAGACCTTTTAATGTTATGTTTAAAGGAAAAAAACAATTCTTTAAAAAAAAGCTAAAACCATAAATGTTTGTTTGTTCTGGCCAAATAACTCAACATCGAGCCTGAAATTTATGAGTCCTGCCATATTTCCGCTCAATTTAGTTCAAGCCAAAGATAATGCGACTTGGCAAATTCCGAGTTAGGGAAGTTCGACTGTACACGCAATAAAAGGAAAATAAACAAGAAATTATGAAATTTATTTTTCTGGTAGTTTGCTTGTCTCGGAATTGGAAGTGGTTGTGGTCGTGTGGGTTTGTGGGTATCTAGCTATGGTATGAAGCACTTACCCGACAGGGCAGATACGCATGTGTTCCAATCTGAGTCGTCACATTGGAGGTTGCGTAGCCATCCAGATACGGCTCCACCAGTCCGTTTGTCGCCGAAAGGGCGGATGCCTCCGGCAGGAGCGAGGACACTTGAGCCAGGCTGGAGAATGCGGTCGCCGACGATGATGGGTCGCCGCTCTCATCGGGGCTGATGGCGGAGCCTCCTTCTGCGGATCCTGCCGCCGCTGTCGCAGCCGCCGCCTCGGCCGATGTCTGAGTGTGAGATGCTGAAATTGATTTGGGGCCGGCCCAGAGAACGAGAGAAAAAGTAAGCGAAAAGTGGATTTCATGTTAATCGAAATGACAATTTTGGGCTTCGATTTCGGCAAAGCACATGTCACGTACACAGCGCTACTGATGTGGGTGGTTGGGTTCAGGGGAGGAGTGTTTCGATGGGATTGCCGAAATCCCATCAATTGGGAATTAAAGCTATGACGAAGAATCGACTTTAATTTGCATGTGGCTTTCTAAAAAGCAGGCTTACTTTACTATTTTCCATAGAATTTATTGGTAAGCAACTTAAATACTTGTATTTACCAACAAATATTCTTCAAATTATAAAATAATTTTAATAAAGAAAACTAACAATTATTTAGATGAAGTTACAAAGCCCATTAACGTCTTCAAAATTTGAGATACTTCAAAGATTTAAATTAAATTCTCACAAGCTTATCAGGTTTGGCTTAACCAACTTCGGTAAATTAATGGTCAGAATAATTGAAATAACAAATTATTGTGCTTGAGGGTTCACTTAAATTTAGGGAGCGGTACGCATATTTGAGGCTCTCGATAATTCCCAAAACCACATTAACTTGGACCACCAGAGTCACGAGCAGCAGTGACAAGTTAACAACATTAAACGAGGTCCTGGCATGAGGATAATCCGGAAGCCAGAGCTGCACAAAACCGCCAAGTCAGGAGCAGACAACGAAGGAGGCCGACCACACGGGGTGGCTAAATTACGGGGAGAAGCTGGTGGGCCACCTCTGCAGCTGATGGGCCATCCTGTGGCTTCCTTTCGCATCAAATACACGCACTGGCACTTGTCTGTTTGGCAAATGCCAGTTTTTCGCTTTTCGTTTTTCGGTTTCAAATTAATCAATGGCGAATGAGTGGCTGGCGGGCGACATCGTCGCCATCATGATTTTCGCACTGCCACAAAGTTTTTTAATGGATGCCGTTCATTAAAATTGATTGTTGTTTGCCGGGGTGGAGCAGGGATGTGCGAGAAGCCCATCCTAAACTCTAGCCCCCTGGCCACCGCACAGCTTCGGACCAAATTCGATGAGTTGGCTATATGCGGAAGGTCCGCTAAAACGCATGCTATTTGCTGAATTGCCAATTAACTGGCAATTTCGACCAAAATCGAGGAACGGCAACCCCCTTCGTCCTGCCAATAGCAATTGATTTTTTCCCCCGCCAGAGCCCTTATTTCAGCCCGATGACTGCACAACATTTTCGGTATAAAATTAACTTTTGGGAGGCTGGAGTCTGGCGTTTAGAAGAAAGCGGTTTACGAGTTTTGATTTTGACATAATTGCGCCTGCCACTGACAGTTTTGATATTCCCTCGGATTGCGTTCGAAATTCGAATCGACTGATACTACAGATATGATATCGCATTTGAATTTGCAGCCGCAGCCCAGTCGACTGGAACTGCCGTGCCGCTAAGCACTGAGTCTGGTAAAAGGCTAATAGTTGACAAAAGGATTTTACAATTTGTATGCCAATCAAGGTGGATGGACAGTTTTAAAATTTTTAGAATGAAACCAGGCTCTACAAATGACAAGGGCATAAAAAGCAATCATATCCTGCATAACCGTGGCTGGATTTTTGTTCCAATTAAAACGACGAATGTAGCGTAAAATGATTTCGAGTTTGACATCACATCATGTACGTCAATTTAATTGGTGCTAGCGCATGATGGCCAAAAAAGGTGCCAGTACCAGTGGCAGGCGCCGAAGCAAGAGCAGGAGCAGTGTCCGTGGCATTGGCAGTGAGTTTCAGGCGTATTCATAGCTGAAATCAGCAATCATTTCATCGAGCCCCCTTTTTTTCTGGCATCTGATGCCTACATATCTTCCCCTTCTGGGCACCCACCTTGCCACTGACGAGGAGGCGTTGCCACGGCAACGGCAGGCAAAAAAAAAAAAAATAGTCATTGAGCTAGGGAACTAGGGTATTGGGTTGGAGGGGCGGTAGCGTAATTGACAAAAGGTTTCATGCATTGAATGTCGGAGTCGGTTCGGCACTGCCAGCCAAGTGTGAGGAGCGGGCCAGAAGGACACAGCCGCTGGCAACCCATACACATGCACAAGTACACAGCCACATACAATCAACGCAATCGACACGCAAAAATTGGAGAGAGAAACACGCCGAAAAGATCAAAGCCATTCGATTGTCAGTGACGACAGCCCGAGAGGCTCCTCGGATGTGGCTGGGGGTCCTTTTGGAGGTTGGGTCCGTGATTTGTCAAAGCAGAAAGCAGCCCTCAAGGCTGCTGCCCCCGCCCCAATGTTTAGCTCAACTTTCACCAAATAAAACAGATGTCTGAAATTTGCTTAGTTTGCATTCGCTCACGAAACAGTTGATTAACGTGTGGCATGGCGAAGAAAACGGATCCCAATCAGGACAAATGAGAGTGAAAACGCAAACAGGGACAGGAGCGAATCGATTCGCTACATATGTATGTCTGGCTAAACTCGTTGTTTCAACAAATGATTGGTCATGTTGCAGCTGAAAGAAATAGCAAAGCTGCAGTAAGAGATATTACTCATACGCCCTGTGTGCATCAGTGAATATACCGTACCCCACAGAAAGAAAATTGACATAAAATCTACAAAATATTTGCAATGCTGATTTTTATGGCAATAAGCAAAAATTTGATCTACAAATTGTTTAAGGCATACATCTCTTGAATCGGATGGTTTTTGGCAAAGATACAGCGTTTTCCGCGGCTCGTACCGTAAGTAAATAAGCAACAAGCAAATTTTAAAATGTCTTTTGAATAGTCTAATGGTTCTTTTATCAACCTGGGTAAATATGAAGAATCTCATCAAGTGGTTCATTTTCTAAGTATTTTCAGAATGACAGAAAACTCAAGTTTTTAGGGAGTTTTTTTTACACAAACACACACAAACCAAATTCCAAATCTCGGCTTGTATTCTCTGACGGGCTCAGCCACGAATCGAAGATGTGCAGCCCCTGCTGTGGATCTTGCTGCGCACCTTGCTGCAGCCCCTGCTGCAGCCCATGCTGCAGCCCATGCTGCAGTCCGTGCTGCAGCCCCTGCTGCGGTCCGTGCTGCGGGGACTGCTGTAGCCCGTGCTGCAGTCCGTGTTGCAGTCCCTGTTGCGCTCCGTGCTGTGCACCTTGCTGTGCGCCCTGCTGCACGCCATGCTGCGCACCCTGTTGCGCGCCCTGCTGCAGTCCGTGCTGCAAATGTTGCACACCTTGCTGCGCGCCATGTTGCGCTCCGTGCTGCGCCCCCTGCTGTGCCCCGTGCTGTGCCCCGTGCTGCGCCCCCTGCTGCAGTCCCTGCTGCACGCCCTGCTGCAGTCCTTGTTGTCCGCCCAAGTGCAAGTGATCCGAACCGGGAGCGGGATCGGAGGTCGGAGGCAATGTCACAAATGTCACCACAAGTTCGTCGCGCCCGTTGGAGAATCATCGTCAGTAAGCAGCTCAAACCAGCTAAGGCAATCAAATACACGAGAAGTCAACATCAGGCCAACTTTATTTCACTTTGCTAAACGAGGGGGATGCTAAGGTGGGGTGATACCATCAGCCATCTGCTTCCAGGGACATGTTAATGAAGACACAGATTAGGAGATGTAGCCCAGGTAAAAGTTGGTCATTCCAAGTTATTCCAACTAGTGCTGAAGGAAACTTTTTGGCCTGTTCCAAAAATTAATTAAAATATCAGTTTCAAGTTACATGACAGAAACACAAACACACAAGAAATTACATAAGTCAGGATGAGTCAACTGCTTGGCAACCCAATTAGCTTATACCCTTAAGAAGGGTAAGTGAGAATCTGAAGTTGTCGTTAGAACTTTGGTACAGAGAAGTTAAACATGATTTAAATTTTGACGATTTAAGCTTTTTATATCATTAAATAATTAGCGAGTAAATTAATTTTACCGGGTATGTCAATCAGGGCGTATGAGTAATATAGTCTTAGATTTCATTCATATAATATTTTATCAAAAATTTTATAATTTAAAACTTTTATAATTAATCTCATATTATTATTATTTAAAGTATGTTGTGACTTAAAATTTGAGTTAAGCTTTCCATTTTTTAACTGAAAGATAATAACAAAGTCGTAATCCCCAGGCTGTTGGGCGTATGTTTTTGAGAGCGTGTCCTTACCGGAAGTTATTTGCTGGCCGACGGCGGCAGCTGACACAACTTTGCATACTTTAATTAAACATTTTACAACGCATTTGTGCAGACAAAGTGGATTCTCGTTAAATGTCTCAATGTTGCCTGCAGTCGTGTGCCATGAGTACAAAAAAAATAACTTGCCACATGCTGCTTAATAATTTCTCTTGAAACACTGCCAAGGCCTGCGGCATGTGCTCCTCCCAAGATCCCTTTCTCGGTTGGCTTGTACTTTACTTTTGCTGGGCAATGGGAACTTAATTAAGTTTAATTAATACTAGAAAAACACCCAAACACATGGAAAAGGATGGCAAGAGGGCCATCAGAGAGAGAGAGGTAGGGATATGTAGGTATATTGACAAAAGGCCAATTGGTATGCTTAAGGAGCCATCTTGCATGTGTGTGCTATCTGAGCCCATCGACTTGTGGCCCCAGAAAGGAGCCCAGTGATGGCAACAGGAAATGAGTTTTCAAAGGCCGGAAGGCAGTAATTATGTGAGTCGCTTTGTGTCCCTCTGTGTGGACTGTTAATTGGTCTGGGAATCGACGAACCGACGACCTGACGAGCCGCTCATGCGACGACTTTACGATATTTCATAAATTGCAATTTTACGATGTCCCCAAATTGAAACCAAATTGCAGGCAGGCTCAACCTTGAAATCGCTTGGCCTCCAGCAATTTGCATACCCTGTCGAGTCTTATCCCTGATGCCGCCTTTCCCCCCTCCCTTATTGGTTTGAGTACTTTGTGAGTGTCGACGCCATGTAACGTGGCAAATCCAATTTGGCCACGCCCAAAGGGGCGGACAAGAAGGTGGTTTCCCACATCACTGCCCCGAACAACTCTCACAATCTCAATAAAGCAAAAAAAAAATGTATCTGAACCAAAATGCGAGCAAAGGAAAAAAAATGCCTTTGGCAAATTTGTTTTTGGTTAGAAGGCAGGCGGCCCAGTGAGTGCACTGCCAAAGAAATTGGATGAGCCCAGGTGCCTGGCAGAGATTCATTGCGGATCCACATCCGGGTAAATATTTGCCTATAAATGACTCGGGGGTCAGTAAGGGGCCTTCTTTGCCTTCGGCTTAGCCTGAATTAATTAGGCCTGGAGGCCCCCGACCACATGAAATGAATATTAAATGCATCAGATGCGATTTTCCTGCAAAAATCAACCGTCTATCACTCACAGGATTGCATTTAATTTTTTCCGCAAAAATTCTTGCCAATTTCCATTTGCCATCAAACCTTGACACACCAGGGCTATCCCTTAATATTGTATGGTCGAGTTTTTCCGCAGGCCGGCCTGGTTTTAATTATACCTCCAATAATCATGACTACCAATATTCGGTTGGGCCACTGCAATAATATTTTGCCAGCTGTCCTGATTTTGACGGCGAAGCACTTGTTTTAATGCATAAATAAATATTTTTGCTAAAATGGAAAAACCGCAGGACCAACACACGTCCTTGTATATACCATGTAGAGTGTTATGCGTGTGTTTAAAAAAAGTGGCCGGCATTAGATGTCGCTTAATAAACCCTAATAGTCTGTGGTTTCGCGTCAGAGTGTCTATCAAAAACCAACCCGCTTTTAGTTGTTCTGTTTTCCCAACTATCAATTATAGCCCGAGATTGAATTGGGGAGGTAGAGCTCGCATCCGCTTTCATATTATTTGGTCTAAAGCAAAAATGGCCAGAAATAACCGCAAATGTAAGCGGCGCTGGCAGGCGAATAATGTTTTTTGCGGCCGTTTCAGTTACATTTATCTTGCTTGCTAACTCACCAAGACTCAAAAATTTCAATGATAAATGACGCATTAAATAAATAGTTTTTTTTTTCTATTCCACTAATTGAAATTTTCTGACAAGCTTAAAATGCCTTTTATTGTTAGTTGGATGATAAATTGAATGGCTTCTGACATTTTAACCTTTGGATAATTGCACTTTTTGCTTCTATTTTCTGTTTAATTTTTAGAAAGTGCATCATTGATCATTGAATGGTTACAAACCAACTAATTAAAAGGCCAGTTGTTAGATACTCTGTCTAATTTAAATTTAAAGCATTTTGCAAATGGGATAATTTATTTTGTTACCCTGATTATACACAGCTGTTGGGATCATATATATAAAGGGAAACTGAATAACTGATGACTTAAACTGAAAAACCATGACTGTGAAAGAAAGTTCCTTCTATTTACTGGCATTAATCGGACTTATCGTTGGTGGTCAAGGACCGGGCGATTGGAACACGAAAAAGTGAACCAACCAAATGGAGCAACCAGGTGAAGGTGAACCAACCAATGGAGCAGAATCCATTATAATTTCCGTTGCAACCTGCAATTAGTGATATTAAAAAATTACATATGTAATTCGGATGGCCGTAGATAATTTGCGGACAAAGTAAAATTTGTAATTTGTTAAACGTAGTCCAGCATAAAATATGTTTGTTTACTGTTTTTATATTCCATGGCCCGCTAATCTTTTGTGGGTCATAATTAATGAAATTCTCTTGTGCGGATAGAGACATTATATGTAGGTACGTAGTTGGTGCATTAAGCCCCCACACATACCATACACGGGTATGAAAAAACATACACCCAGAGATGTACAAATAGAAGGGGGCGTGGAAGCATATGGGTCATGAAACGGCTTGATATCTTTACAACGCTCTCTACCTGTGGCTATGGTTCATCCATCATTAGTTGGACACAAAAAAGAAGGATTTTATGATGTGGTAATGGCAGCATAAAGAACTCCGGCATCCTCTATGTGAGCTGTTGTGTGGGAGGATGGGGGGTACTTTTTATGTTTTATGCCTTTTGAGCAAACAAGTTGGCGTATTTTTGAGCTAAGCTCGCAGACATAAACTGTCGGCTGCCCCTTCACTGGCACACGAACTAAGCCACAACTTCCGCAACGTGTCATTCCAGCCACCCACATCATTACGACCGCACCCACACTTTCACACACCGCTCTTGTATATACACTTCTTGTCAGGCTATGTATGAGTAAGTGTGTGTTGGAGTGTGTGTAGTGCACGCACACACGTTCGGCTACTGCCTGTACGTGCTAAGTTGTTATGGCGCTCCTGTTCGTAACTCTCCGCTCTGTCGCATAACTTAGTTTTCCACGCTTAATACGGTTTTACGGACGCTGCCTTTGCCTCCGACCCGTTCCAGTCCTGCTGCCACTGCAAATACTTTAAAACGCATAAAAATTCCAACACGTCGTAACCTCAGTGCTTTTAACAACTTCTCCCCTGGCTCATCTCGAACCGGAGCTGTTCTGTTTTCGAAACCCAAGCCCGGAGTCAGCAATCAACTGCACTTTTCAACCAAAACCCGCCGTGGAATGACTCTCGCTTTGTTGCAAGTCATGCACATCAAGTGTAGTTTCTGCCCCTGTTTGTTCTTTTTTGTACCACATGGCGGGGTATAATGTATTTTAAATAAACAACTGTCGCTGAAGATTATGATATTTTGATACTTATTTAAAAACAATCAAATATCTATAAAGACATGTATATACATCAATCATAGATCTTATAACGATTACAATGCTGAACCATAATTTATTCAAAGTACCGGGTATCTCACAGTCGTTTTATAAACTTAGTCATTGTCTAGCAGTCGCGGTTTCCCCAGTCTGTTCCGCTGCAGTTAACCTGCAAAGTGGCGCAATTTGTTGATAGCAGGTGGAATTTCATTTGCACGTTGCATTTTTTTTTATATTTGTGATTTTTTCCATGCTTTTCTGCTCCTCCTGATGCCATCTAATGATGCTGCCAGCCCGAAGGTGGGGGAATATAAGATGCAATGTGGAAAATGTGGTGCATCCTAAACACGTTTTGCATGAATAATAAACGTAATTGTTTTTTCTGTGTCACAGTCGTTGTGGGGGAGAGAGTGAAAATTATGTTGAATTTAATTTTGTATTGGATTGCTGCCAGGGGAGCCATAAATATTAAATGTGACTTTTTTTCGGATTCCGACATAAAAACGGAAATCACCAAAGGTAACTTTATGGTCATAAGCTTTTAATTACCCAGCTGAATTTTCAAGTTTATTCTGTCAGAGTAAAGACTTAAGTCTATAAACTATTTTTGATTTTATTAAAAGTCAATTTCTATCAAATTCATTAAGAACATGACCAATAGAATGGCCAAAAGATGGCATAAATCCGAGCTAGAGCTGGACTCTCTGGCAAATTTTAAAACTGTATCCAAGTGGCGATGACATTTCTATCACTTTACCTCAATCTGTCCAATTTACCAATAAAACTCTTGAATCTCGGCTCAAAGTGCTTTAAACGGCAATCGGCCAGGTGGATGTGTGTGCGTGGAAATATGTACACAAAATAAATGCAAAAGTAGTGGTTGAATTTGTGTGTGTTTGTTTATGCGGCAGGACTTGTGCCTTTTAACTTTTTCATAAAAACAACGCAGTCGGCAGTCAGCAGTCGGCAGCAGAGTAGATGGAATGGATGGATGGATGCAGGACCTGCCCAAGCCATGCCCAGCCGGGACAAGGATGCAACTTTCAGCTGCTAAACGAAAATATAAAACACTTAACTCGACTGCAGGGGCGACAATGCTCCCGGCCTCATTCCCCTTCGTACCTCCCAGTGCTTCTGCTCCTGCAACGGCGACATTCAACTGCATCCCGGTCTGGCACTGGCAACAATTTGATGGCACCCTGCCCTCACTGTCCGCCTCCTCTGGCTCCCCCAATGCCACCCCTGGGCTGGGCAAACAAACCCAGACACAGCCGCCCCTTTGGCTGTAAATTTGGGTCACTTTTTGGCAGCCAACAACAGTGAACCGGAAGTGCAGAAAATTTGGCCTAAAAATACATAACATTTATGTGTGTGCAGCTTAGCGGCGTAAAGTTTTACGAACTTGATTACGATTATGGGGCATTTAAATGAGAAAATTAACCCAATGGGTTCATACTAGCTAAGAATATTTTTTTTAGGACTATGTAAAGTGAATTTTAAAAACAAAAAATACATATTTACAACACTAAAGTTTACATATTCATTTCTCCAGAGTTATTAGTGAATTTTAAAGGGGGATTATGAGAAATAAGGTATACAAATATTGAATATATTGAATAATATACATTATAAGTTGAATTAAAACACGTCATCCTATATAGTTTTCCCCGTTTTTTTAAAGCGCCTTCAGAGGCCCTTGCCACACGGTGCCTGAACCGTAGGTTCTGTTAGTGGGGCATTGACAGTGCGGCTTTACAATGACCGAGTGGCGAGGGCTTCGGCCAGGACCGGGGAGGACGTGAAAGGACTTCACGTGGCTTTAATAAATAACAGCTGAAGTTTAAATTGCCGTTAGCATAAATTATGAGCAGTTAGAGACGTTGCCTGCATTCAGCGGGCGACGCCTTTTTGGCTGCGCAACTTTACTTTCCGCTCGTTTCCCTTTCCTTCCGCCACTATCCTTACGAGGATAAGGCTCCTCTCGATTTTATTTTTGGCAAGCATCCTTCTGAACAGCCAGAGGAGCTAGCTAGTGCCACTCTCCTATGCATCAGAGTATGCATAAATACATATATATATTTGTGCCGGCCAAAAAAACACAAGATGAAAAGTTAGCGGCGCAAAGTGAGATTTCAATTTGGCCGACTCGCGTTTTATGGCTGGGAGGAAACATTGCCTCGAACTCATAAAGCATTTCCGGCACTCGTGAATCGGTTGGGGCCCTCGAGGCTTTTGTCCCTGCAGCTAGCTACCCCAATATTGTGGCATGATGTTTGGAGCTAAAGTTGTTTGCTTTTCTTTCTCCTTTCTCCTTTTTTGTTTTTTTTTTTTTCTTGTTTTTTTTGGTCGCAAAACCGAAAGCCTTAGAAAATGGAACGCCGTCTAGCTACTTCCTGCTTCCTGCATCCTCGGCCTGCCATTATATCCACCTTCAAGTATGCACTTGGAAAAAAAATACAGTTGTTATGGTTGTATTATTTACAAACAAGAAAAAAGCTTCTTTGGCCGCAGGTAAGGAATGGATATGAATGATATTATGAATTTCGAAAAAAATCACATTTCACATTACATTTCCGAACGCTCCTATCTAGAATATCTTATATTTATGGTTGGAAATTTTTCCTTCAATCTTTGGCACCGTAAATCTCTTGCTGTAAACAGGGTAAGTTATTTAAATTATTTAATTAGAATGAAATTATGTATATTTATTTAATTTAATTATGTTTTTTCAGAATCAAATAATCTCCCATATGATCCATCAGTTTCTACGGTCTTTGGTTTACCAGAGCTTCAGGAAATGATCACAGACGCAGAAATTAGTTATTTGCAAGTTTTATTTTGAGTGAACTTGTATTTTACGAAATAAGTCCAAGGTTTTAAATGTATAACTAGGTGTAACCCTAATAAATAATTGAAATTATGCAAATTATTACAGTGTAATAGAATACTCCCAGGCTATTCGATGCATACCTTCCATTCTGCCTAGTTTTGTCTCACTTTCGGAGCAGCAAGTACACATTTCTCTCACAATTGTTTGGCAGCGAATAAAAGAAAGCCCCAACAGCTCACCACACGGTTTCCATAACCAGAGTGCAAAGTGAGTTTGTTTGTTGTGGAGCTGTATGGTGGGAGTTGGGTAGAGTGAGTATTATGGCAGTGGGTAGCTTGGCTTCCATGGAATGCACCGACCATGACAGGGCACATGGCCCAGAGCCCAGCAGGGGCTAAGGCATTCGAGCCGAGGGATGTCTGGCGCGCCTGTGTGTGTGCATTCCTCCAAAAACATTTGAATGCCAAGTATTCAAAGCAGCGACAGGAGTGCTGTTCATATGAATATCGTGGCTGCTGACTGCGGGCCATCCGCATACGAGCCCCATACCATACCATATGTACCTATGTATGGGTATCCATATTTAATTCAACGTTTTAAGCCAGGCACAGTCGAATGAATGGCAAACACTTAATTTAATGAATATTGAACCAGTTATTCTATCAACGAGATTTACTTGAATGGCAAAGTGGAACCTAAATGGTATCTAGCCTTGACAGTCCTCTGTGCATCCCAGACCTACCCACATGTTCAAAATGTCAACTATGTAGCTGACAGGACGCCAAATCGTAACAAAATAAAAAAAAGCAAGTGAGCAATAAAGATTTCTCTTTCTTTCACAATGGCATTTTTGTTATTTGTATTTTACTATCAAATACTATCAAATTAGTCAAACCTCTACCCATTTTCATTACCAATTTTCATTAAATATAGTTTTTAAAGGCCTAACAATGTTTTTTGGAAAAGTTCAAAAATATACGAAAATCCCTAAATAACCTTAGTTAGAGTATCAAAGAAAAAATGTAAATATGGGGATTGTTTTCATTTCGATTGCAATCATCGGCAGGAACAGTGGCACAATAAATATAACAATTGAAACGGCAAATACTCTGAATAGGAATTCGTATATACGCTCAAAATGAAAATCTCTAATAAAAAAAGACGTTTCCATTACTGCGATTAAATCGTCAGGACAAAGGACAAAAACACACACACACTCACACTCAGAGACAGTAAGCGATAGATACAGATAGGAAACAGGAGGAAACCGAGGTGAAAAGCAATCCTGCTGCGGTCTTTGCCGGTCTTTGCCTGTGATACGATTTCAGTTGGCTGCCATTATTTCAATTGTTGTTGTTTATATTCATTGGATTCTCCCATTTCAATCCCTTTGCCCCTCCCCGCATAGGATTATTATGAGGATTTTATGGGAATTGCACAATCGGACTGAAGAGTGACCATAAAATATTTCCCGCCGCCCACCGCAGATATCAATTTTTACTGCTGACAATATTAGCCCGACATAATTATCAATCTTTATGGGCCGAACGGAAATGGTCAACAATAAAATGCCGAACGTAGATCTGCGATAACGAATGTCCTCGGCCGCCGAAAGGATGTCGTCCTTGCACCGAAAATGTTGTAACACATGTGTGCACGTCCTGATAAAATTAGCAATTCGAAACTGTTGGCCAGGAAGGGGTTGCCTGGGGTGGTGTTGGTGGTTTCTGGGAGTTGGTAGAATGAAGATGGGATGGGGTGGGAGGTGGGAAGGATATGGCAGGGGTGAAAGGAAACCTGATATTAGCAGCAGATATATTCATGTCGACTGCTGTCGGGCGGAAAGTCATAGCGCAGCCAACGGGGCGGATGAGTGCTGCAGTCGAAAGGGTCTGAGGACGGGGCTGTTTTGTGGTATAACCACCTCATGGCCGGAGCCCCACGCTTCCACGACCCACGCCCACTGGTTGGTGTCGCCACAACGCGGCCCAGCGCGTGTCGAAGCATCTCAGTTGGAAAATGGGTGACAATTCATGACAGGGCATGAGCAGTGCCCGTAATTTGCATATACGGTCGGTTCGTTTCGATGGTCCAATGGTTGGTTGAGCTCGCCTCCTGCATTCCATTCACCTCCCCACTCTCTATGTACATTTTTTTTTGTCATCCACGAGCCACAAAATTCTCTGGCGGATTGGGCAGGACATTTTTGGCTTTGAGTTCCATGCACTTAGCCATGTAGCTTCATAGGATGTTCCACTCGTTGGCAGTGCACATTGTGCTTAAAATTCCCTTTTCTATGCATTTTACACGAAAACTGCCCAAAATGGAAACCTCTCTCATACACATTTTAAATGCAAATGACACCCAATGGAGGACAGATAGCTGGAACGCCGGAGACGGTTTGGGGCGACAGCCCTGTCTTTGTGGCTCGGGAGGTTGCAGATTAAAAGTGAAATTAGTTTTTCCTCTAATAAGCCAATCCAGCCGGGGTGAAATCAGTTAGTTGCCGGCGTGAATTTCAATCTAAATGGGAGGGAATTTAGAAATGGCTTCAAAGCAGTCACTTTCATAGCCATAGCTTTTATTTTTAGTAACTATTTTATCTTTGATACCCCTGTATTCCCCTACTGTTGTTATTGAAGAGGAATAAAGGATTTAATTTTGTTAAAATATCCACACATATGTACAGAAAATTTTGTTGGCTTGCGAAAAAAGGATGAAAGACCCTAGTTCTTCCTGAGACGTTTGTTTTTCTTGCGCATGTGTTTCTTCCACTTTCTCCAATATTTCTGGATCTTGGAGGCGGCGCGATTCATTGTGAAGAGCATGACACGGTTCTGGCGCCGTTTGGCTTCCTCCTCCTCGCGTTTCACGACAATATTCTTGTAGACTCGCTCCAGCTTCCTGAATCCGACCATGTATTCGTCCAGCTCCTTCTTGGCCGCCTTGCCCTGCTCCTTCAGCTCAATGTTTTCAATCATCTTTTCGCCAATAACATTATCGTATTTTTTGATAAGAGCCTGCAGCTGCAGGATATACTTGTTTCTGGATTGGGATTGGGGTAAAGCATTCTGATCGAAAATTGATATTACAACTTACTTTTCCTCGCGAAGGTTCTTTTCAAGTTTCTGGTAGGCCTTGGTCGAGATTTCGTAGTTCTTGCGAGTGTTTTCAATCTCCTCCTCGAGTTCGGCCTGTCGTTCGAGACTGGCCTTTTTGCTGGTCCGAACTATTCGAGTACAGCGATCACTGTGTGGTAGGAGGTTTGTTAATAAAAGGTTCTAGAACTTAACTATTCCCCCTTCTAACTAATAGAAAGTCCAGTCTGAACCACTCACACTTCCATCTGAATTCGGTCGTTTTTCTCACGCTTTTTCTTCATAAGCGTGTCCTCGTAGTTCTTCACATAAGCCTCCTTGGCGGCGATACGCCATCGAACGGCCACCTTTTGCTCCTGAATCTTGCGACGCATGGCCTCCACCTGCTCCGTGACCAACTCGTTCTCCTTGTACATGGCATGCAACTGGCGCTCTTGGAGGATGGCGTCTGTCGATGTCTGGTACAAGCGGTCCTTGGTCAAGTCATAGAGCATCTCATAGGCCTTTAGCAACTTCATTTCTTCTTCATTCAAGTGGTTGTAGTAGCGCGGAAAGAGATGGTACATCCCGCAGTTGCGCTGAAAGAAGTCGATGATCTGAATAATGCCATGGTCCATCAGAGGTGGTCGCTTCTCCTTCAAAATGAAATGTCGGCGTCGCACATAGGATCTTATCAGACGGACGGCGGGCTCGAATTCAGTGCCATTGAGGACCTTGGCCACGTGTGTAGGGTGCTCTAGCAATTTGGGTAGAATAAGAGAGATCTTGACCCTCTCAATCGCCTCGGCCAGGACACCCATCACACAACCGATTTGGGTAACGCGAACATTTGCAAAGTCTATGGAGAAGGTGTTTTTAATCGATTTTTATTATCATTTTTTTATATTTGGTTTAAGAAGAAAAAATCTAAAGTCTTTTTAAACTTGAACTTTAAGATAAATTAAATTAAATAATTTATCTCATAGATAGCATTGCAAGGCAGGTCAACCATCTACAATAATATGTGAAGATACAGAGTCTCTCACCATGTTGGGCCAACTTAATGTCGGTCTTCTTCTCCACCGGCATCGCCTTGCCCCGCATCATCTCTGTCAAACTCATCTTGGTCTCTTCCTTTTTTAACAAGTCTCATGTGAAGCTATGTATTTTTTTTGTATATTTTTTTATGGGCTTTAGGGCTACGCGAGAGTCATTTGTTTAGTATTTGTTCGTGTGACTTTTTATTTTTTTTTATTTTTGGAGCTTTGTTTTTTTTTTTGTATATCAGTGTGTATATGTTTCTGTTTTGAGCTAAAACTCACAGCTGCACTTTGATGGAAGTTAGCCCTGTTAGTCTGATCCCCTAAACGATGACGCCGATTTATGTACAAAATATCGCATATTTACAAAACGAGAGCTCTAGCACATCTATCTGCCGCCGGAGTCCGCTCCGCTGAACTGAAAACTTGCTCAAGTGGAAGCTCTTGTTTGGACTCGAATCAAGTTGACATTACATGGCGTGTTTCAGTTTCAGCTTTCAGTCGCGGACTCCGGACAAACTTTCTAAACAAATGCCCCGGAATTTGTGACTACAAATGCAGCATTTCCTGCTCGAAATGTTAGCTGCACTTTGGATTCTCCTTTTTTTTTTGCCCGCTGCAGCTCTGGTCTGTTCCGCTGTGTTGCCAAAAATTTATGGTTAACAATATTTTTGCCCGGCAAAAGACGCACACAGCTCACAGCAAATGGCAAACAACTTGCATCGAGTCACAGGCAAAGCACCTAAATAAACAAATGCGTGGAGTTTCACGGGCGGGTCCCAGAGGGGGCTTAACGGGCTCCAAAATGGGGGGCGTCATTTGTATGCACAATGCGAACAGCCTCCGACTCCGCCTGGGAATCCGCATCGAGCAGCATGCGCCAGTGAACTCTTTGGGTTTTATCTTTATTCGCCATGTTCTTTGTGTTTTTCACTACACTTCCCTGGGGAGGGGTCACACTCCAAGGACACAAAGTTTGTAATGGAAATAAGGCTAAGGGGGACAGTTCCTAATTTAAATGGTACTTTTTATAAAATTGTTTTCAACATATGGTAAAAATAATACATAGGGTGCTTTGAATTTTTAGAATGTTTATTTTTATAGAAGAATAATTTCATGAAGGTTTTTATCCTTTATGATTCATTATTGATTTTAATGTGTTTTTGTTTATGCATTAACTTACCCCAAAGTCATCCAATTGGTACTTGATTTAGGTTAAGTGTCTTCAACATTGTTAGGATAATTAATGAAGCATAATTATTGATTTGTGAAATTTTTAATGAGCATTTTTAATTACTTAAGTGGATACTACATTTTTCCTACTCTACGTAATCTGTTAAATTTCCTTTTAAATTTTTAAATTAAAATCCCAATGCTTAGATATGTTTGGCGAAAGTGTAGAACAGTTTCGTTGATGAGGCACTCGACTAGCATTTTTGTGTCACTGTTTTTTGCCGTCGTAGTCGTTGTGCGCTTATTGCATTTGTCTCGATTCGTTTGGCCCGCACAAAAACAAATTGCCGGAAGTATGCAAATGTATGATGCAGCTTATCAGATATTGTTTGAGAGCCGGAGCTCTGTTCGTTGTTCCCCTGAATGCCATGGCGATACCCATTGGGTAGGAGGGTACAGTAGGAGGGGCATTGGCATGCCGCTCATTTGCCTTGCAAAAGGCGCGCCTCCTGTAAGCAACCGGCAAACAACCGTCGGGCGACAGCAAATAACTTTCAGAGACACTGCACAGAGATCCCAGCCCCTCGCACACACCCTCGAAAAATATCAAACAATAAAACAGGAAGAAACTAAAAATTGGTAATTGAACTGTCAGCTGCAGCTGGATGGGGGAAATCGAAATTGAATTATATTTGCACTTTGGGCTAAAGATCCATCAGATCGCAGCATCAGGCGAGATAAAATTTAATTGAAATGTTGCGCCAAAGGGTGACGTGGCAGGACTAGTTAGGTGGACTTTAATTAGATATTTATGAAGGAAATACTACAGGGCTCTTGTTCTGGAGCAGACCGTGTTCTGGGCCAAATTAATACATTGGCGAGGGGCGGACGATGTCATTTATCAAACCCGAACTTTGTGACATTTATGCACTGTGACAAGAAAGGACAATCACTGGGCAGCCGGCAAAGTTTCCTTTCGACAGTTGACATATTTTCTTTCGGCTTCGGCTCTTCTACATGACTATTTGATATTTCCATATTTTCTAGGACGACCTCGTTGCTTGGCCCTATTGATAAATGATGCTGATGGATTTTTATTGCCAGGGGCTCTTTTTCGGATGGACAAGAAGACGAGATAGCTGGATTTTTCTAGGGCCGGATCGGGGTGTGAGCCACATGTATGACACGCCGTTGGCCAACTGCTTATCAACGGTTTAGCGCGGCTTGTGTGTCTGACAGGTGAATAAAAGCAGCTGTCAACACTTTTTTATCCCTGTGTGCGTTCCAGGGAGGTGGGCACGGAAACTGAGAGTCCATTAATATTGATATAGAATGTATTGATTTTGCTGGTTGTTTTTTTGCTGCCAAGGCTAAGATTGATGTATAACACGGTCGGCAAACAAGCATTTGAATAAGCCTTCAGGGAACTCTCGATAGTCTCGGCTTTCGGTTCTCGACTCAGAACTCTCGCAACTTGGCTTGAAGTGAAATGCCAGCAATTAGCTTTTAGCCAAAGCACTTGCCAGCTTGGTAAGCTTATTAAATATAAATTGCTTGGTCATCCATCAAAACTCTCCAAGGAGCTCAGGGGGAGGAACATCTGGAGGAAGTCAGAAGGCAAATTGAGAAACAACTTCGATGCCAATTGGCCAAATCCGAATGCATTTTACGGCCACAAAATCAATTCAATGGCTCAACAAGATGCTCGGTTTATGTCGAACGATGCACTTTTCTCCTTCCGTGCCTTCCGGCTGAAAATTTTATGTTTAATTTATTGATACACTCAGCTTGCAATAAAAATTGATGGCAAAAACACATTTACACACAAGCCCACACACACCGGATGAAAGCTGGATCGGGAGGGGGCGGCTCTTGGCCATAATTTTTCATTTCATTGTTTTGTTTCGCAACAGCCGTGGGAAAATGCGCGGCGGCGGATAAAGCCGAAACAAAAAGCAGCCAAAGTAGCAAACGACGAGCTGCGACGAGAAAAAAAGCCAGATCCAAAGAAAAACGAGGAAAATTCTTTTCTATGCGAGAGAGAGAAATTCATGGAAATGCCTGACGGAACGGGAAGCGAATTTTTGTGATATTTATTTGCTGTGCCAGGAACAAGGAAAAAAGAGGAAAAAACTGAGAACTGTATGCTGCGAGTTGGGTGAACTGCAATAAAACCCAAACAGACAAAACAGACGGAAATGAAAGCAAAGAAATAATGTCCCCGGCTCCATTTTCAGTTTCAGTTTCCAACGAAGGCAACAAAAAACCGAAAGTGGAAAGTTTTTGGCCCAAAAAGATGCCAAGTTGAGGAAACTGAGAAACTAAAACCGAAATCGAGAACGGCGCAGCGCTGTTGATTTTAGTTTTTATTGCCATAATTTATACATCTTTGGATAGGACGCGGCGAGGCAACGAGGCGGATACGCAACGCACTTCCCAGCAGCTGCACATTATGAAAAGGCCTTGATAGCACTCAACTCCTGGTCATGGATTTATTCGGTTTAAAGGCAAATCGAAAGAGCGGGCCACTGCAAATCATTTTTAAATGCTTACAAATTTCCAACACAATTTACAACTTAAATATATTTACTGCCACTTCTGGCAAGCCAGAAGAGAACCAAGCCAGAAACCAAAAAAGTTATGAAAAATGTTGAGAAGCAGAAAGCAAAGCACAGCAAATGGAAAATAAATCAATCTTACACTCAAAGTTGGCCAGCAGTAGTGGGTGGGTGGGCTGCTCTGAGGACCGCAGTCGAGTAGAAACGGGAAATTCAATAAAGTTTAAGAATGTTGAAAATATAACAGCATACCTCCAGCAATAGAAACCGGAGCTGCACCTGCAGCTGGTTATGTGTCTGAATAAAATTTTACTATTTGTATGGTGAGCTGGGGAACTCTTAATGGCTTCACTAGTAGCTTACCTCTCCCCATTAGTTGCCGTTGCCTGATCATTTACAATTCAACATTTTTCAGCGCCAGTGAATTATGCTTTCCATGCTTGCCATTTCTATGCCATTTTGCAAGGTATTTCCTACGGTTTCCGGTTACTCGCGGGCCATGGCCCATTTGTGGGTTTTGAGGCTCTGGGCGACAGCAGTAAGTACGCTAATAGCTTCTTTTGACAGCAACGACCCAGAATCATGCGAAAATTCAATTCCACAGCATTTTCTCTTCCGCAGAAATAAACAAGGAATTGTATTCAATGACTTTTATGCATGATACTAAGCCTGGTTTTTATTTTTCCGTCTTATATTAATTGATTCCCTACACGATGCAGTCACGAAACGAATAAATCGAACTTTAATTTCACCTTTATATGCTGTTATACCCCTCAATTGAAATCCCAATTTATATGAAAATGGCAGAATCCCCCCAACAGTCTGTTATTAAAGGACTGTCAGTCACAAGTGCTTGGACTGCAGGTCCTGTCACACATGGGAGGGGTGAGCTTTGATGGACTGATGCTTCAACTTAATAAGAGAATTTTCACTCAAACAGACTAAAAAACGAAACTAAGTGAGTGGAATTGTTTTGACATTGAATGGCAAAAAAGGAGCCAACAATTGAAACAAATTAAGGAGGGTGAGGCACGATTGAATCGATTGTTGGCAGCGTGTTAACAAAACCACTTTATGCAGTTCATTGAAAGCACTCCCTGCCCCTTGTTCATATTTTTTAAACTTTTTTATCAACGCTTTTTATGCTCTTCCAGAGCAATTAACGAGCACACACGGACACACACGCTCGGGGATCATAATTGTTGTCGTTGGAAACTGAAGAGTCCTGCACAACAATGCTGGCAACACCAACAACAACTGCAATGCTAACAGTTGTAAATTCGAAAATTTCAAGAGGTGCACCATGGGGCAGACGTGGCAAGGTGAAGCTCGGGCTGGGAGAACATCTGTTCCAGCCAGGCGGCACTCGTTCATTTTTAATGTATGCAACTGCAATTGAGCCGCCTCGGGCTGAAGAGACAGTGTCGAGAACTTTCCCACCGCACATGGCACACCTTACTTTTATATCTCAAACTTTTTGCCCCAAAATGTGGATGAAACTTTATTAAAATTTTCTATCTAGAAAATTAGGTTTCAAATGATAAAGATTATTAAAAATTCAAAAACTTATCTTTAAAGTGTTCGCTATTAATTTTTGTAGATAAAGTTTGTGATAAATTTAAGAACTTAACTTTTAAAAGTTAAAAAATAAAACCTTTTTTTTAATACCAAATGTAAGGAATAATTGATGTAAAATATTTAATGATATATTTAAGGCTTATATCGTCTATGTTCGGTAAAGTTGTTCATTAGTTAAACTATACGATGATAAGTCAGGTAAGATCATATATTTTTTAAGAGCATTTTCGCTTCAAAATTTGGAGGCCGGGACTTTGACATTGCATTCGGTGCATGAGGATAGTGTGTCATCGGAAGGCTAATTGATTATGGGCGGATTGGGTGACCGAGGAGATTCAGTGGTATGGTCCGGATCATAGGGATTAATTTTTGGGGGGCACTTACCGATTGTCAGGCAGAGGATGCCACCGAGTAGCAGCTGCGTCAGCTGGGCGCCTTGCAAGAGGAGCCGCGTCCTCGATTCCACGGTTTGCATTTCGGATCGACTGCGAGTGCAACTGCAACGACGACTTTTCCAGGAGCACATCCCCTCCCGCGGGGGGAGAATGTTCACTTACGCGGAAATAATGCACAGCTCGGCACTTTCACTGGCTTTCGCTGGATGCTGGATGCGGTGGATCAGGCGTCGAGTGGGGTGGTGTGGGGGCGACGCGATATGCGAACGCATTTAACACCTCCCCGGATCCTGCGGAACTGCCGACGCGGCGTATACGCAACGTAGATGCGTGGATGCTGCGGGAAATGCGAAGACTTTCCCCTGTCTTTGTGCAAACGTTCACAATTTTACTTTCCACTGCCTCCGATGACAGTTTGTCAAATAATAGTTTTCCGTTTGTGCTGTCTTTTATTGTTTTGGGACGGTGTATGACGGAGTGTCAAAGTTTTTATGGCCAATTTTATTGCACATAAATCGCGCTGCTGTTCATAGTTTGTTTAATATTTCTTTTCGCGTCAGTTCATTTCGTTTGGCATTCGGAATTTGTCTTTAAATGTGATTTTTCCACCGGTGACCATCAATAAACGTTGGCTCTTGGCCATTCTCATTGCTCCCTCACTTGCCGGGCGAGAAGCAACATCTGTCTGCGGCTCCAAGTCCCTATCCTTCCAATGGATTTTTGTCTATTTTCCGTTTGTTTGTGCTTTGTTTGCTTAGCGCAATTATCTGAAATGAAACAAAAGGCAATCGGGGTTTTTAATGTTCCGTTAATAGAGAATCGATTTATTTTAGACTGCTAAATTCCAAGTGATTTACTATCCAGCTGTGAGTGTGTCTGTTAGTGTCTTTGTATGTGTGGGCAGTCCTGCTCTCACATGTGCGGCTTGGGCTGTGTTATTGTAGATAATTGCTTTTGGCCTGTTCGGTGCGGAATTCGTGTTTAGTTTAGCGCTCAATTAATTATCTCAAGTTTTGCCATTTGCCGGCTTAGTGTGGCGAGAATTGGCCCCGGGCCACATGGCTACACGATTTGTATTCAATGTGCCAAATTACTCCCCTCGAACATCTGAAACAGTTGTCAATTAATTTCGTTCTCAACCAGTGTCAGTCTGAGTCAGCCAATCGAAACTGCCATTAAATTTAAATGTACCTCTGTTACAATCTTGGAAACTAAGGAACACGAATAACATGTTGCGAAAAGTAGGTTCTACATTTAAAAGGTTCTTTAGTAAACTTTATGCTGGCGTGTCTTTATATTCAGTCGCTTTAATACCTCACCCTTCGAAAAACTATCGTCTATACTTCGCTCGGATTTACTTGGGTAATTTTTCATAGAATTTTTCGTGTCGGCAGCAGCTGGCTCCGGCAAAGTGGCACACGACTGACGCTCTTCGGGGCGCGCACGAAAAAAAAAAGACAAACACAAATTTATCTTCATAATTTTCCACACGTTACTGGCAACTCATCTGCATAAGCACGCACACACACTCACACACATGCGACGTTGTATGCAACGCTGCAAAATGTCACCGAAAGTGAAAGGCGGAGGCAGTAATGCTGAAAGTACACTCCAAGCCCCATTTTGCCCCCCATCGTCGAATGTAGGCCACTGGCAGCAGAATGTTGACTTTAACGTTGCCGGCACAAGTGAAATTTATGCAACTGACGGCTACTCAGAGGAAAAGGGGCTTTGCCAAATGGAAAATGGGGGACTTCACGTCCCCGCGGCTGGCAGCCGTTTTAAAGGCTTACGACGAAACGTCGAGTGTTGCGTTCATAACGTTTTTTTTTTTTGGGTAAGCTCCCGGCGAAAAGATTTATGCGGGTGGCCCAGGTCTCGTAGCGAAACGGGCAGGACTTAGAATTCTGACCCGAAGCTGCGGGCCACGTAATTAAAAACTTCGTCTAAACAATTCTCTAATTAAATATTATTCGTCTGTCGGCCACATTGAATCGAGAATGGCTGTTGAGAAACAGTTTTCATTCCTGCCGGCGTGTGAATATTAATGACTTGACATTTCGGGCTAAACTTCTGAGTGCGAAAACTTGCCCACAAATGCTCCTCAATTTTGGTCGAGGGCCCCCCCTCGAGCTGGCAATGCGGAACGCAATTAAAACTCCACCCCGGCCCCCCGGAGGGTCCTGAACCCTTTAATGGCTTAATGACGAAACCACGGAATACATAGTTGAGCGACCAAATTGAGCAGCACTTACTTATTCCGTGCGAATGAACTCCAATACTTCACATCTGCCCCAAAGTGAAGAGGGTGTAGTGCGGTAATTGAAATTAAATAGCGTTTAAAAGTTTGCTTAGCCCTCAGAGAGCAGGCGAGAAGTGGATTCTCAGAGAGTTTGTCTTTTCATTAGCCATTGATCGGCAGCTCAGTTTTCAATTATTGGGATTTTCTTGGGAGATCTGTCAGGAAGACAATCAAATTAAAGTTGTCTACCCATCCAAGGGGCCAGAGCCATTTAAACAATTTTTACGCAGCTAACTGCGTATGAAAACTAGATTTTCTACAGTTGCTAGTGGCACTGCATCATTCCGTCCATGCGTCTGCCGCCCGCCTCCGTTCCAAGTCCCTGGGGAAATTTAACTAAATGTTGTTTCAAAACTTCGACTTGTACGGCTGGCTCTGGAGCTCCCCTATATCCAACTTCCACTTTTTTCACACACTCTCTGAATCAGTTTTTGCTCCGGCCTGAGTTTCCTCCCCGAAGTTGTCACAACTAAAGACATTACACAACAGATTACGTATACGCCGGGTGGGCGCTGAAACAAGAGGTGATTGGGCGGGGCAAAGTTCGTATTAAAGTGTGCCTCTTTCTAGTTGCGAGCAGATTTACAGCAGCAAATTTTTATGTTATTGCCTAGCGTGTGTGTGGGTTACGGGGATGGGAATGGGAAGGCACTTCACCCACTGTGTCCTGGCTGCTGAATTAATGTCTGCGGCCCCCAACAGGCGGCGCCCCCTTTCATTTGCCGGAGCGTGGCTCGAGATGTTTATCTTTACATCCATAAAAACACATTCGGTACACACAGCCAAGTCCCTGTCCATGCCCCTGGCACGTTCAGGGCTCTGATGTAGTCTAGTCAAAATAGTTTTCCCCCGACCTGCATCTCCGATCTCTCAGCCTGTCTCTCGGCCTGTCAACGGGTCCGAGTCGGTAGCTCCACTGATGGGGCTGTCTCTGTTGCTTTTAAAAGCTTAAGCTGGGCAAACACTTTTCCACATTCCTAATGAGTGCTTGTGTCTGTTTCTTGCTTGTCTCTCCACTTCTCCACATCGAAGCCATTGTCAGACTTCAACTGAGGCCCTAAAACGTGCCCAAAAATGTATGCTATACTTATTGTTGAGGTTGTAAACGGGAAGAGTATTTTCTACACTTGGCTAAAAATAATATGTTGCATCCAGGATACAGGAGTATACTTCAAGTATGCCTCAGCCTGAATGCTTTCGGTTGAGAAATTTCTGTGTTTTTAATGGAGCTATTCATATATTCTTGTTGAAAATTAAATTGAAACTTTATACTTTCCTGGGCCCTCTCAAGCTAGAGTAATTAAAATACATATGAAATTGATAAAACAAAAGCTAAAACATTTTCATTTCGGAATAGAAACCGAAGTCCTTTCTAGAGTTTTTATAGGTTTTTTATATACCCCAAACAGCAGCACATTCGACCGTTTCGGCTTTGTTTTGCAGCCAAAATAATATCTGAAGGGTCACTCAAGCACATACAACCGACACGGGTAGAAACGGAAACTATTACGACGGGCAGCGAAAAGTCTATAAAAGCAAATGCCGCCTTCTTCCGAACCCCCTCGGAAAAGCAAGGAAAAGCTAGACCATAGCACGGAAGGCAGAAAAGAAAGTCGGCTATAAAAATCACAGGTTTATATACATTTTTTGAGGACGGCCAGTTGCGGGCGTCGTTATTTTTGCTGTTGCTGCAGTGTTTGTTCTACATCAGAGTTCAAAGTTGTTTCTGGAAGCACTTTTCTCCGCTTTAAACAGCAATTGACTGGCTGCTCCTTCCGCTCCTTCACAAAATAGAAAATTCGGAAAACTTCCCAATTTGTGAGTAAGTTCGGAGAGGGTGGAGGAAGGCTATCGAACGATTACGTCAGTCGAGAGTTTGGCATCTTGTCACTGGCACAATGGAAAGTTAATCAGGAAGAGTGGCCAAGACACTTGGTAGTTTAATCTTCAATTGAAACTTTGGACATTTCTGAAATAAGCTCGACGATCGGCGGGAATAAACAAAATTATAAATGTGGAGAGGCAAAAAGTTCAGGAATCCTTGGACTTTTTCTTTCTTAGAGCTTCCCGACTCGGGTATCCGGCATCCCGGCTCGTGGCAACTCCAAGATGGTCCGCCATAAATCAGATTGCACAGAAACTCACACACACACACGAACGTAAACAGGAGTGCCATAAACTTTGATCTGTTAATAAATGGCCCACACTTAATCATCCCAGGTAGGAAGAAAGTTTGCCCGACCAAATAGGGCCATATATATCTACTATACTTGGGTATAAGTTGGAAAAATATCTGCCTCATTTATTCATATGCCAATCTGCGAAAAACTTAAGCAAACAGTTGGAGCCGAGAATTATTACTGCCGACTTACTAAAAATTTAATTTATGACCCACCGACCAAATTACTCATACGCCGCATGGGCCGATTACCCGTTGAGTGTCCTCCGCATTTTAAAGTGGATTCGCGCTTGTTTGGCCCAACATTCGCGGACACTAAGGCCCAAACGCAATTAACACATACAAGCCAAGCCACACACACAGCCAAGTGTGTGTAATGCCATTTAGCGAGGTGTGGGTCTAATCGCTTCGCTTGCCAAATTTTCCGGCCCATAGTCCCTCCCGACCACCGATCCAGGTCGGAGTGGATGCTGGCCTCTATTCCCAATCCACTTGGACGCCGCATCACGAGTACTCTGGCCGGGCCAAAAGCAAACGGGCCAAATTAGGTAAACTAATCAATGCAAGTGCATTTGTTCTGGGCCCGGCCCGAACGGGAGGCCACATTAAATTTAATGCCAGTTTTTAGCAGGCATTTACTGCCGCCTTCTGCCTGCTTTCGCCTGCTGCCCCTTTTGTGCATGGTTGTTTGCTTAGATGCAACTTAAGCTTTATTTGCCTGTTTACCAAAGCCACTGCCGGGTAAACAGAGATCAAGTCAATTGCAACAACAATAGCTGTATCTCCTCCTTGAGCCAGCAGCACCCGCAAATGTGTGCTGATGCAGCAAATTTTCGCATTAATAAATCTTTTGTTTGCTAATAAATTTCTAAACAGCAAACGTCTCTCTTTCCTCTGCCTGATTCCGGAGCTGGTTTATTTATGGCTTTGTTAGTTGCAGCCTCCTTCGAAATCGAAGATTATGTACGTAAGCTCTTCCAGGATTCTAGCTTGTTTTAAGTTCAAGGCATTGGCGAACATCTAATCATTCGATTCCCTGGATGTACCAATTACCCTGAACTTTCAGAGAATTTGCATGTTTTTGTCCGACCGACCAGCTGCAGTAGGTGAGGCATTCCCTGGGTGTTACTAATTGACTGCGGGTCACAAGCGAGAGCAACAGGACAACAGGACATTTACATTCAAATCAACCTTCAAATACACACGAAACGGCATGGCCATATCGATGTGGGCGAAAAGTTCAATCATGTAAATGGTCTGTCAACCGAGTTAGAAGCTAAATCACAACACACGCCCGAGCACTCGGCACCTTTGGGAGAGGGATTTCGGTCCATCTACCTCCAAATAACTAAGTTTGTCCTTGACCTCAGGTGAAGGACTCGTGTCAAGCGAGGCTCTGGCCACGTGCAGTCTCAGTCGGGCGAAAATTGCCCAAAAAATAAGGCAAGAGCCCAGTTCGTAGTTGAGTAATGAAAGTCTGATTGAATTTATTCGTCGACGTACTTGAATATTTATTAGGCTTCGACCTTTTCTTATGATACTAATATATATCACCGGTGTATGGCCATCAAATATGAAAATTAGGGGTAAATGGTGCAATCATTAATAAAGTAATTTGTGGAGTAGCCACTGTAAACAGCCCTTTTCAACACCAGATGACATCACTTTGTGTATCGCATACTGGCTGTCTATATCAATTTAGTAGGCAAACTAAAACCAAATCAAGGGCAGACAAATCCCAATCGAAATTCATGTCAAATTAGTGTGTGAGTGGGTATTTGTGTATTCTCGATGGCTTATTTACACACGTCCACATGGTCTATATACATTTTTGAATATTTTATGACGAAACCGAATGCGTTGTCAATAGCGTGTGTCCTTCGTCAAACAGACGTCACCGAATGCCCCATCCATGAGACCCGGAACCTCTTTCCGACAATTTTTAAACCCCAAGTTTAGGTCTATGCTTTGTTGTAGAAAATAAAAGTTTAGCTTTTCACACGTGCACCAGCCTGCCTTTTCCGGCTTCCTACGTCCTGCGTCCCAGCTGTCAACTCTTTACACGAATTATTAAAACATTTTCCCACGGGTGTCAACACTTTCGTCGGCCGTCATCTCGGCCGCCGGGGAGTCCGTCGGCGCACCGGATAGATAAGGGGCGTGGCAAGCCGGGAGCCCTGGGACCGAGGACACCGCAATGAGAGCGCTTTAATATTTAAGGCAGCTTGAAAAATGCAAAAGACAAAGGACTCCGGTCTCCGGACTCGGGACAGGGCAAAGCAGCGCAGCGCCGAAAGTTCAACCATTTCGCGGTTAAGTGTGACAATATTTTATGTCGAGTGTTAAGGGTGCTCCAGGGGTGGCTAAATCTTTTCCGTCGATGGGTTAGCGACACTCCAACCGTAATGTATATGGGCCAGCGACGCCAGCCGGATTAACCGGAGGAGCCGGAGAGCGCTTAATAAAACCTAAAGACTACAGAAAAACCAGAGCCGGCAGAAGCGGGGTTGTGTGAATGTGTATTTAGGTCGCTCCTGGGGGCAGACGGCTTCATTAAGATAAACCAATAGCTGCTAAATTGTTAACATTAGGCATACATAATGAATTACGGCACACGGCCTGAAAATTTAAGTCGGCCGTCGGAGCTTCTGTGGGTTTGTACTTGCAGATACAAGCCCCCAAGCCCACACCCAAAACAGGGACATGGCTTTATCTATGAGTTTATGGAGGTGGTGCTTCTTGTCTGCTGTTTAGTCATTCGTTTCGCTTGTTAACAATTTCTGTGAACCAGACAGGCGACAGGAGACAGGGATCCGAGATCCTGCAAAGATGTTAGGCCTTTCACTCAACTGCACCTTTTCGGGTTGGTTTCGTGGCAGGACTGAGCAGATGACTGGCAGATTCCACCTGCCATCGCAGCTTAGGTATTCATAATTTAATACCAACTTACACGACACTTGGCGTCATTTCGCATCGTTTAGCTCAATTTTCGAAGCGCTTGCACAAACAGCCCGTTAATGAATTTGTCTCGATTTATCAGAGCCTTATTACCTGGGTGAAATTCGAGAGTGCCACGTGGGTGCTTCAGACTGATAGGGTTTTGATTTTGGCAGGTAGCAGGGGAAGTAATACAATGACATTACTCCTAATATTATTACTACTACTACTATACTACCTGTACTACTATCATTATTACTAAACTCCACATATTAGAAATATCATCACATGTTTTAAAATGAAAATAATAGACCAAAAAAAAATAGAGAAACCCCTAAACTAATTTTTGGCAGTGTACACGTTTCCTGGTCTCGTCTTGGGTTTCGTCTTATTTTGTTGTCGCATGTTCATTTGCAGTTTTCGGTTTCTCTTGTCTGAGCCGCCCTCAACTTTGGCTGCTTGTGGCCTCCAGAGGTCATGTGCTTTCTCCGCCACCGCCTCCGCCTCCACCTACTCCACTCCCACCCACACCCGCATTCCACAATTCGCCTGCTCCTCCCCCATTCCGTCCTCCATCACTTTCACTTTGTCCCTGCTTAGACAATTTCTGTGTTTTAGCCCCAGGATGCCCCGTGACACAGCCCCCCGCCCGACGCTGCCACTGCCCACCTTCCGTTTCCCTTTTGGCCAGGCTGCTCTGGTGTTTTGTTGCCTGACTTTTTACATAATTTTGTCGCTCGGCTGGCTTTGTCCTCCTTTTGGCAGCTGGCAGCCACTGCTCTGCTGACACCCCTGCTTCGGGCCTGCCACTGTCATCCTGTTTGTGTTATCCTATGTGTTATTGGCATTGTTGTTGGCGGCATTCTGTGAATTCGTTGTGGCCATTTCAGCTTGTAATTCACTTAAAACCCCACACAATGACAAAATGTAGCAGCGCCCGCAATCCCCGAATAGAAACGTTTCTGGTCCCCAGTTCTGGAGTCGAAAACAGAAGCTTTAAATTATGTTATTAAATTTGTTTACCAAGGAATTCGTTCGGAGTCTTCGTCCTGCGCTGTTCAACTTTGATAAAGTTTCTCAGTCGGCACTTGACACAAATCTGTTGGCGTCCCAGGCATAGTTCTGTACCATTTTAATTAAAGACAAGCTTCAACAAAGTCCCTGTTGTAATCGAATTGAGAAGTTGAAACCTGCACTGCGGAAAATTTAACACTACTTTAAATCATAAAGCAGCTCTCAACTTATTTATATAATTTTTAAGTTTTGTAAACCATAAGCCCTACTATTTCTCTTAGTGCCCTCTTTTTGGCTTGTTGGCTGCCTGATCTGCTGCCACGCCCCGTGAGGCCCCGTCGAAAAACCTTAATACCTTAATCCACCCTAAAATCCCGAGCACGCGTTCCGGTGGCGATGATTTCGCTTGATTGCTTCGATTGTTTGCAATTTGCCCCGCCCTTTTTCGAGACTAAGTGCTTCTAAAAACTTGACTTGACTTGGCTGGAATTGAAAAATAACACGCAAATTCCTGTTTCGGGCTCGGTTGAACTTTAATTGGCGTGGGTCTGAGTTCCAGCCCGAAATGTTTTCGGGGCCGACATGAAAGCGTCACATTATTTAATAAAAAACTTGCTCCTCCTGCCTGGGGAACAATGCCCGGCCGCTGAATGGCGAGCGGTGCTCCGAAACGAGGCTCGAGGCGCTATTAAATATTGACGCGCCGCACAAAGGCGGCTAAATGCCACAAAAGAACTCATAATGGCGACTTTGTGCCACTCTAATGCCATTTTATGTGCTTTATTAGGGCCGAGAGGTGGTGGCCGGGGGCGAGGGTGAGGGCGTCAAGAAGATATTCATTTAAGGCGATTCCCCGAGTACTATAACATCAAAAGCGAATTTGTGTCAGGTGAAGCATTAAAATTACCAATTACCGCACAATACAAACTCGTCTCCGGGCAAAGAAGGCTTTAACTAGGCCCACTACAGGCACTATATTCTCCAGCTTAGGAAATCTCATTAAGGATTAGGTAAACTAGTTATTCCAATTATGGAAAGGCGATTGTGGAAAGCCGTCTTAATCAACTTCAAATGAACTGATGACTGCCATCATGGAAGGTCACGTATGAAAACTATGCCTTTGCCCGAAAGCCTCATTAATATTTAGTATTCCTTCTTGTGTTTTAATGTATGTATATATTTATTATTTTTTCATTTTTTGTTTAAAGTTAATTTATCTGTTGTGATTTATCCGTAGCTTTCAATAAAAATAATCACGTTATAAATGAAAATTGAGTTTTATTTGCTTTTAATTATCTTTGGGGCTTAACAAATATTTTTGTTTATCCGAGTTGCATCAATTTGATTAATTATAGAAGAGTCTTTAAATATTTAAAGAGTGGTTTTCTCTTTAACTTTTACAGGGCCCCTGCTCTACTGAATCCCTAGACAAAACAAAAATGGACTATAAAACCTCCAGAAGGCCAGACCCGAAAAAAGCATCGAGCAAATCCAACTTTATGACTCACTCTAACCCCAACTCCAGAAGTTCCTTTCTTCTCCTCTAGCACCTCAACCCCGGAGAAAGTTTCCCAGCCACCTCGTCCCCATTCTCATTCCCGTTCTCCGGCAAAGCTATAGATACGGATGTATGGACATTATGGTACGTACGGTCAATTTATTACGTTCGCGCTTTAGCCGCCCATGCATGGCTGCACATTAAAAAGCAGATTTAATTAACTTTGGCCAAACTTTTATTAATATTGAACGCGTTTATGGTGGGATGGCCCAGCTGACGACGGCCCTCCGCTTTCCCCTTTCCTCTGTCTTCCTCTGGCCCAATGGAGAGTGGCGAAAAAGGGCGTTAAATGCGCTAAGCAAGTTTAAGCCGTAATAATAAAAAGTAGCGCACAAGAAAATAAATAAATAAAAGACATACCATCAGCACGCATTACGTACACAATTTACTTTATTGCATAAACTGATTATAGTTTTAATGCCTCGCAGCCGAGATCGGAAGGACTGAGACTGCGGATGGCGAGACGTTCGACATTCAGGCTGCCGGGCAGGAAAACTTTAATATCCTGACGTTATTATCATTATTAAACTGTGAATGGCATAATAAACGAACAGGGTAACCGCACCGCGTCGTGCGCAGCGCGAATTTCAAGTTGCCTCAAGTACCGTGGAACGAAGGTGACAAAAGGTGGACAATTTTTCTAAAGATTTATGGCTAAGAAGCGGTCAGGAGAAACAAAATTTATTTTATTATAAAATGTAAAATAAGTTAAGATTAAAGGTTTATTAAAGATCTAACAAATTTTCATTAATACTTTTTTTTAATAAGCCTTTATGTGGTAACTTATTTGAAAAGTACCTTTCACTGCCAAGTACTTGGAAGTTCTAAGTTAGAACCCATTTAAATCAATTAGTATAGATCTCTAACTTTCCACTGTGCTTTAAATGTCGATGGAAATGTTCTGTTTACCGTCAACATCCGGCTAAAGTGCAGCACCACTCCCGGGGGCAAAGACAATGGGCCCTCTTATCGATGTGCGGCTTGAAGTTATGGGCGCGTAATAATCTATTGAGATGCGTTTTATTGCGCATACGCCCTGTACGCCTCGAATGCCTCAAACGCCCTGAATGCCAGCCAGAGCTGTTGGCTGCGAAGCCATAAGCACTTCCCCAGCCCGGGGCTGCACTTAACGGCCAGCACGAGCCACCGGAGTCACTTCGATTGCATTAAGAGCCCCTCTGGCTTTCACTTAATGGCGAAAAGATTTCCGGTGGTCGGGTAGTCCGATGGGGTGGATGATTTGGGGGAAGACTGGGAGGGGAAACTGTTGCTAATTTCGTATTGCCCGCTTGCTGGTCATGGGATTATAAAGTCTGAGCTGACAGGGCCGTTGACAACTTTCGGCCACAATTTCCTTCGGCATTGATTTCACTCTGCAGCTCATTTCGTTCGGTCAACATGTTGGACGGTCACTAATTAGTCGTTAATGATGCATTTCCCCAGATTGCATGTCTCGATTATTTCGTTTCACTTCGTTTGACTTGGGTTTCCCGCACAGACACGCACATACCCTCCATTCCGTACCGTTCTGAGTTAATCTTGTATCTGAAATCCCGGCAGACACGCAATATTGAAGCCCTGCGGAAAGTCAAAAGCAAACGGCGGATAAAAAATCTTCTTACTCACGCCGTGAGTTGGAGCTTTACGATTTTCCCGCTTCCCGTCCGTGATTCCTTTATCCTTGTTTACCTGTAAGCAGATAAAGGCAGGAGACAGCCACGGGATGAGGACTAAAAATTTGTACTTGGCATTTCAATTTGCTTTGCATATAATTATTATTATATTACGCATACGCCCGGTTGCCGCACACATGACGCGTCTTCGAGGAATTAGTCTGTTGTAAATGATACTGCTTTCATAGCTTGAGAACCGGATTTCCGTGTAAGTAAACGGTGAACAAAAAATTCGCATAAATCCTGGAAAAATATTTGCATTACTCAGCATTGCCTTCTCGTTCGCCCCGCAGCATTTAAACCGCTTCGCCCTCTGCCATTTGTGGCCATTAATTTGCATTCATGAAATATGGCACGATTCTGATTTAATTTCCAACCGAAAATATCTGCAACCATCCAGCCGTGGCCCAGACAGTTTTCTTAGAATTTCCGACAGTCTTCGGTTTTCATTGTTTTAACACATAAGCTGATTAAAGGACGTTCGAGTGCCTGTCGTTCGAATGCCAGGGGCTTTAAATTTAAAAATATATATATTACGGGAAATATGCATAAAATTGCGATAAGTTTTTAACGCATCAGTTGTGATTATTTTCCCGATTCCCGGCTGACCGAGAAAATTGACATCTGGACTTGGCTGTCATTAATTTGCTTCGTTAATGTGAAAGCAAACAATGCGAAAATGGCATCGGTGGTCATTATTTTACATTGTAATTAAATTTATGCCATCACGCCACGACCCGCCACTCCACTCTACACACAAGTGTTCTCGATAATGCTTATGCCGGGCTCAATTTGTTGTTACATAATTACAAGAAATAACACCGCGGGACATCAAAAGTGTAAACAAAGCACTTTAATGCGTTGCGCTTCAATTAAATCATTAAGGGATGTCCCGAAAAAAAAAAAAAGAATATGTTGCTTTCATAAAGTCAAAGGCATTAGCATTTAAATCTTTTGGGCTAATTAATTAAAGTCCTGTGTGATGCACCTTTTACAGGATACCATCAACCTGCTTGTCTGTCATTCAGTTGAAAAGTTTTCTCACTTCCGGCTACTTCTCATTTAGAAATTGAAATCGAGTCGTATCTTGACGCCAATCTATGCATCCGCATCCGTGAAACTCATTTCGGTGCTCACTGAGCACTGAGCTAATTGATTACAACAAATTCAATGGATGTTTAATTCAATTAAAATTTTGATTTTATCAGAACCTTGTTCACTGGCATATGTTTCTGCCCAAGGGCCCTGGCTGTGGGCTTTAAATCGGAAATTTAAGCAAAATATTCCAGTACCGGCTGTGCAATTAGCCCACCTAGTTAATAAGGTACGTGCTTGATTAAAATTTGTGTGTGACTAACACATTAATTAAAGTTTCATGAGAGCAGACAACAAAAAGAGAAAAGAACTGGACAGAAGACAAAACTGGGCGACTATTTAAATATTTATTTCAGTCATTTGTGTTGAGGCGAGGTGCCCCCTTCAGCGACAGAAATTACCTTTCGCTCACACAAATTGCATTTGCGTGTCAGCCGCAGTGCGCCAAAAAGGGGGACAAGTGGGCGGCTCCAGGAGAGGGGGCGTGGCCCTCCTTAAGGGTGTATCTGTACAAGTGTGTGTGTGTGTGTGTGCTTGGGCTGGAACATGCGAAGCGTGCGTAAGTCGGCAACATGTAAACGCGTATTAATTAAGGCAAAACAAAGCGTCGCCGCTCAAGACAACGCAGTTACAGACCAAGACGACAAGGACATGCAAAAGGAGTGGCAAACGGGCGGCGACAGAAGCAGTTGCTGGGGCGAGGGTCCAAGCTGGAGCAAAAGGAGGTTCAAAGGATGGGAAGTCAAGAGCTCGTTCTCAGCCATTTTCCCCTGTCAAGGCCTCGATGTGTCCGTGTCTGGGGTGGTAAGGCAGAGAGGCAGGAGGAAATGGAAATGTCCTTATAATATGCCAGACGTGGTACATTTAATTTCTTTTTTGTGAGAGCCAACTTCTTTGACTGATTCTTTTGATTTCATTTATACATTTTAATTACACAACCAGTTCACATCTCTTAATTTAACGGGCGTTATATTTAAAGAGTCCCTTAATGAAGGGCGTTCTCAAGTGGTGGGGGTTCTATACTCCTCTGGCCACTTCACTCCTCTCGCCACTCTGCTCCACGGACCCCTGGCAAAGCACCTGGACAGGTGAATAGCACTCAAAGTTGTCGTGTGGCTGGCAGCCGCACTTTTCCGGCATTGTCACAGCTGTCAGCAGCAGTCGGTCCGAGCTGCCGCAAATGTCAATCCCTGCTTTAAATGCTGACGGAATGAGTGGAGCAGCGTATAGATTTGCATGAGCTTGAAACCAATTAAGGTAAAATCCACGTGCACTGCAAACCCAAATTGCAAAGATGACACTTTGTGAACTCATTTTTAACATGTTTATAACCAGTACTTGGAGACTAAATACTCAAAATATCTCTGAGAAACGTCAGAGATGTATCTACTGATATAATGCATTTTATATACATACATAGTTAACTAATCTATAGCCTTAAATATCTGCTAACTTAACTTTATGTTAATATACGATATATATTTTTTTGACAAGTGCAAAAGGGAGTGTCGAAATAGGCAGTTGTGGTTTTTCGAATTGAATTTTCGTGACCACTTTAATTGGAATTCGTGTTAATTTCAACGGGGAAACTTGGCTTAACAACCACTTGAGGCGGCCAACTGCCACTTCATCGGTCATTATGGCCGGCCATAAACAAATCAACAAACAAAGTGGCCCGCCACCTACCACCTGCCTCAAGCCGCATGCCACCTGGCAATAGAAAAGCCAGTGGCCACGTCACCACTCAGCACACCCACTTTTCGCACAAATTGCACACGAAATCTTGAGAGTCTCAGGAAAAGGAAGTCGAGCCGAAGAATCCGAAGGGAAACAAAAGAAAGCAGGAAAAGAAAAATCATTCATTATCATGTCACGTCAATCGAAAAACAATCTAATGACTGCACATGATTTCTATCTCAAATACTAGAAGGACCAAATACTAGGAAGGACCAGCCTGCCAAAGGGGCAAAAACAAGCCGGAAAATCACTCCGCCGCCCCCACACATGGCAGCAATTTCACATGGAAGTGGTTGAAAAGTTTGCGGCGAAACGTTTATTATGCATTAGCTATGCTTAAACGGTTAAATCAACTGTAAATCCCTCCTCCCCCCCCCACAACAAGGTCAGTCTGGGGGGCCGATGGGCGGTCAACTGCACAAGTCAAGTGTGAACTGTGTGTGGGTCGATGAGTGTGATTTGATAAATCACTACGATACCACTATTCGAGTAGGTTCGTGTGTAGGCAGTTGTTTATCGAAAACTAAGATGCCGTGGTGCGTAGGCTTTTCCAGTTGATTTCGACTTGGGAGTGAGGAGTAGTGAGTTTCAGTTTACTTTGGACCAAGTTTATTTCAGTTTTGGTTGCCTTAGCAGCGGAGTGGCTTTAGTTTAACGAACAACTCTTCTAGAAATTAAAGTCTAGACACATTCGAGAGACAGAAAAGTTTGTCTTGCTATAAAATTCACTTCAGTAGACATATTTGTATTCTATATATTTGATTAAAATGAGCATGTAAGTGAATAGATCCAAGAACCTTTTAATCTTAAGGTGGGCCATTAATACTCATTCACGGATGGAACCACAATTAAAGTCTGAATTTTTAAAACTAGCTACTCTTTGTTATCAATTCTAATTTTTAGATCCGGGGCAGACAATAATGTGTTTGTGTACCAGTATCCCCTGCTACCGCCGCCCCTCATCAAGTACAATTTAATCTACCATCTGGCCTGCACACGATCCCAGGATGTGAGCTTGCCACAGGTGGTGGAGGTGGACCCTCTCAAGAAAGCGAGTCAGCCTAGCGTGCCGGATCGCGGGAAGAAACCTGCGAGCCGCCTGACTTACCACACTCCCTACTCCGCCAGCTCCACTGAATCGGAAGTAGAACCAGAGCTGGAGGAGCAGAAGTACCGTTGGAACTCGCCACGCCTGATGATCCTCTGCGAGGATGGAGACATCAACTGTGCGCTCTACTACCTCTTAGAGTCACTACACGATCCCTTTGCCGCCAACTCGGTAGCCGTTCTCTTCTTGCAGGAATCATTACTAAGTGAGTTCATTGACCGACTGGAGGACCGGCTTGAGCCCCTTAACGAGCAGATCACCAGCCATCCGGCTTTCATTCACACACTAGAGCGACTGAAGGAGCTACAGCCCAAGGTGATAATGGGAAATCCCCGGTCGGTCCCCGCAGATGCCAGTCCCAGGTTCGTCTTCGACCTGAACCAACGATTCCTGGGCGAGGGACCCACCGGAGTGATCACCCTGCACACTTTTCGGACGATGAAAGAGGCCATCGAGTTGCAGGCAAAGGAGCAGGTGCCCTTCACATCGGTGAGCATCTGGAACGAGAAGCTGGGAGCTGCCTATGAGCTGGTGGCAAGGCTGAAGCCCCAGATATTTTTGCTGAACTGCTTTTACGTGAACCTGGATCCGATTGGGCTCCCCTTTGCCTGTCGCGTTAGCACCTCCAAGATCTCGGATGGCTACCACTACGAGTCCTTGACCTTCAAGGAGAAATGGAAGGTGGTCGTCCACCCTATTGGAACTATCTGGGGAAAAATAGCTTGGGACGCGGAACGCAACTTCTGACCTGGCCCCCAACTATATTAGCAATTCAAAGCTCCAAGCTCCAATTCAAAGTCGCTGCCAATTCAAATTATTAGTCAATGATCTGGGTGGCTGCTAATTGAGTTTTCGCAGGGGCAACTCAATTTGCAATTTAATTGCCAAAATAAGACGGCCCATCCCCCGGAGTCTTGGCCTATAATTTTCCGGGGAAACTCAAGACCTCTCTCCGTGCGAATAATCAATGGAAATTGTGGGCGGCGTTCTGTGTCGCTTTGTATTCTGAAATTAAAAATTCCTTTGGCGGAGTAATTCACCTAACGTGCCAATAATTTCAAAAATTTTCCTTGCCTCTCATCCTGCCACCGGAGCGGAGGCACAAAGGCAACAAAGAAGGTTCGTGCTGGCAACAAAATGTTGAGTCTGCCAGGCAGATGGGTGGAGGCTCGTGGGTGGTTTCAGGTGGAATTCTGAAAATGCCATAATTACTCTACTTGCTGCCTACTAGCAGATGGACGTGGAAGTGGGTTGTTGGTAGTGGGAAGGCGGTCATATTAGTGGCACATTTCGGCTTGTTGGTTGGCCAAATAATACGAGAATGGCTCTTGAATGAAGGGCGGGGATCGTGGGGATTGTAACTTTATAATGTACTTCCGTTTGCTTTCATTCACATGGCGGCGGAATATCAAAATATTTGACATTTGCATAAATAACAGGCGCAGCAACGGAGATCTCCGGCCAGTTGAAAGGCAAATAAGCTCGGTTCTTTACTGGCACGTCCCTCCCTGTCCTCCGTTCTACCGGCCCGACACGCCCACATATCATGCCTGGAATTGGGCAAATTTTAAAAAGCACCACATGCCACCACCGAGTAGATGGGAAACGGGAGAAATATGCAACGCGGGTAGCGAAAACAAAACCGTGGAATTTTTGCCCACCAGCCGGTGTCCGGAGATCGGAGTGGGGATTGGGGAATGGGGAGTTCGGAGTGTGGGTCCGATGGCTAAGGGCAAATAAGATTTGCGTGGAATCCGGCTGTATTTCGGCCAGGAACGAAGGGCGGCCGACTGTTGTGGTAGCATGCCTGAAAAGCACGACGGGCTCACTAAATAAACAAATTCATAAACAAACAAGAGCCCAGAATGAGGGAGTTTGCTTAGAGCCAGTTTTGATACCCTGATAAAGAGATTTGACGTAAAAGAATCATTGAATGTAAGGGCAAAAAAGTTAAGAGGAGTTCATGCACTTTTTTTTTACTTAAAACTAAGTATTAAATACCCAATTCTCCAAAACATTGTATAATAGTCTATAACTTTTATCAAGCACATTATACAAAGTTCACAAAAAAAGTTTAAATAAAAAATATATAAGGAAAGTGTAAGGAATATAAAATATATGAAAGATGTTGATTAAATAATACTATCCTTAGAGCATTTGTATGTATGTGTATGCATTTTTACACAATCTGTCTGAATAATAAATTGCATTCTAAACGTACGTGCTAATTGTATTAAAATATGCATTAGAAATGAGTTTTTTTTGTATCACATAGTAAAATCAAATTAATATGGCCAACATATAAGTTAGCAGTTACCTCAAGTAAGAGCATATCACACCACAAAAAAATGTATATATGGAAAAAGAAAAACAAGGAGGAAAAACCCCAGAGCGAAATGAAGTTTATTTATCCAGCGAATGGGCAAAAATTAGACGCGGCTGCATGCAAATTGGCAATTAGGAAATCCTTTATTTTATGAATTTTTCGCCAGAGTGCCGATTTCATTTTCTTCATGTTGGCTCGTTGGCTGCCTCGCCGGCTGGTTTGGGTTTCAAATGCAAATAAATGATTCCACATCCACATCAACATCTAACACAGACCGGGCTCGACTGCCACTTCCATCACACGGCGTTGAAGCCCCATTTAGGGCTTTTATTTGGATGTGTATGGGCTTCGAGTGGGTGGATGGGATAAGGGGTTTCATTTTTCACGCTTTTATTTGGCATTTTATTTTGGTAACGTATTTAATTTCATTGCAGGTTCTTGCCCGGGGTAATATCCACCGTATGAATGGAAATGAATTTTCCTGGCTGGGCAGAAGCTTGGCTGGGGCTGGGCTGAGAAAGGATAACTTGTTAAAGTTTTAAAGGCAAGCCATATGCAAACGGCTCTAATTAAGTGTTATAAGAGAGAATCGAATAGGATTTTTATGGCAAAGATACCACCTTAAATTCTGTAACCAGAGACTTAATGAGTTCCTAAGAGGTTCGATTCGCTTCTTCGTTCAAATATCGAAATATACTCCGCACGTATGTTTTTATTTCCCTCCATTTTTATTCCTGCGAGTATCTCACTGCAAAGCAATAACTGACTGGCCAGAATGAAAAGCGGATATCTCTCGAAAAATAAATCCACAAGCGATAAATTCTGGCGTGCGGAAAACTCTTGGCGTTGGCTTGGGAAACGCTTACTTGACTTCAATTCCATTCGGCTTGGCGTGGGAAATTGCAAAGGTGAGGGTCGGGAAAAAAATTCAACTGAAAATCTGGGCAAACAACGAAAAACCAAAACAGAACCAACGAGGAGCACAGTGAAAATCTTAGTTGAGTTGAAAGATTACATCCTGTTTGGAAGGGATGTGGAACGGAAACCCTAACTAAAAGTCAATTCCCAAATCAGGACTGCCAAATAACTGGGAAAGTAGCTTATTTCAATCGAACATTGGGCGGGCCGGTCCGTCTGGACGATTTGGGTTTTTGTTAAATTGTTAAAATCCTTTTATTTTAACGACTTTAAACTTTGTCATTGTCTATTTGGATCGTTTTCGTCACGAATTGCTCCCTTTTTGGCCCGTTTGTTTGGCATTGTTTCATGCAAGTTTGATTTTCAAATCAACTGCAGGTTGCCTCTACCTTAATCCTGTCCGTTGTCCCCTTGGTCCTTGTGCTCCTGTCCCCTGTTCCCACTTAGTTTTTGTTGCTGTTGCCCCATTCAGTTGTCAAAATAAAAACCTGGCAACCTGTTGCCACGGAGGATTACTCGTGCGTTGAATGCTTCCCTACCAAGGACCTCCCTCTTCCTGCCCCATGCCATGCCCATAGTGAAGGAAAAGTTTTCGCTTTGATATTTGATTTCAGTACTGGCCTGCAATGGCTGGAGCCACCGAAACGGAAAAAGGTTCAAATTACCGCGAGTTTTTAGTCGGTTTCGTTTTCGGTCCCGTACATTTCGTCCTTCTGTTGTGATTTCTCCTTTTTTTGTTGCCTAGTGTGGTGAGCACTTTACTCTTCGGATTTGACTTTTATGCCATGCTAGTATAAGTTTTGGCCCACTCACGAGATTCAAGGTTTTAAGGCTATTCTGCGGGTTAACAATCAATGAAGGCTTTGCGTGGGTGATTTTTTAAAAATTCTCTAGAGAAACTAAACTAACAAAGTGAATTTTAAATTTACGTTAAATAAATAAAAGGCTTAAAACTTTAAAAATACTTTAAAGTTATTGGCCACAGACAAGATAGAATAATGTAATTGAAAAAAAATTTAAAACAAGAAGAAATTCAAAATTACATAAAAGTGGGTCATGTGTTAAAAAAACCTGAAGCTTTAATACATTTTTCCTTTGCAGAATCGCTTTTATTTCTTAGCAAAAACTCTACTAATGCATTTCTTTTTAAATGCCTTCAGTATTTTCTTTTAAGCGCTTTGAACTCTTCGACCTGCCTTAAATATCGATTTAATTAATTTGAAAACCGCTTGTGCTGATTAAATATTAACAGAGCTGACGTATTTACGTTGAATGTCGAGTATGTCGAGTGTGCCGAGGGTATCGAGGCCCTTTGGCGGGGCTCCGGTGGTTCTGGTTGGGTACAGAATATCGTATGACAGCCATTAGGAATATTGATTTCCATATCGCAACATTAACCGTCGTCAGAAGGCAACAAAAAGTCGCATTCCATAGCTGCAAAAAAAAAGGAAGCTCAGACAGGACCTGCACACACACACTCTCGCGTCTAAATACGCTGACGTAATGTGAAAATTATGCGTTGTAATTTGCGCCAGAAGAAGGAAACGGAAAAGCGGAAGACGACGCACTCAAACAAAAAGAGGGGGCGGGGCCAGGGCGGAAGAAATGGAAGAGGAACGAAAACAAACTCAAAAAAAACACGCAGGATATGTATATCAAAGACGAAGATATAGGCGGACGAACAGACGCATTTACATATGCTTCACAGGGTCGGTGTGTGTGTGTCGGTATGCAGATGTGGACATGAAAAATTGGAACACTTTAACAGTCAAAGCAGATTCACAGTTCCTATCTACCATTTCCCCAGGTTTTTTTTCTTCGCACCACCCCAATCCCTTGTTGCTTTAGGTCTTGTTGTTTTTTGGCACTTTTTCACCATCGCCCTCTTCATCACAGTTTTTTTATTTGGTCGCAGCTCGAAAGGAAGTTGTAAAAATAAAACATAGCACGTTTGCAAGTCCCAAAACAGAAAAAAGCCCTAGAGGATTTCCAACAGGGGTTCCGACATAACGATACCCGGTACTTGTACAAGGTAAGTTGGTCTCAAAAAAATAGTCCAACTATGACAACCTACTAGTTTTATCAAATCAAATTTATAAGAAAAATAATTTTAATGTATTATTTTTTCTCTGGAAGGGAATCTTTTAGCTAAGGAACATCACTTCCTGTTTCCTGCTTCCCGTAAAACAAACATCCATGTAGGGACAGTGGGTGGATGGAACATGGAAGGAGGGAGGCGGAGGCCCGGAGGCGAAGAAAAATAACTACATGAAAATTTGTGGTCGCTGAAGAATGTGGCAGGCGAATACCGCCCGCTGCCATGGGAGAAGCTCAAATTTGCGGGCACTAAACGTGGCATGTGGCGAACTCAGCATCTCGGCATTAGAGCCATCGCAATTGGAGGCACCAACCTGCGTGTGTAAATGCTACGAAATAAATTTGTGTCGCCTTGCAACGTTGGCAAAAAAAGAAATGGAAATAAAAGTGTGTAACAACGCCAGAAACAAGCAGATGACGGGGCAGAAGCAAAGCCTCATAAATGTTTACACCTTGTCTGGGTAGAAAATCAGGAGCTGGAGGTGGTTGGGTGCCGGGTGAGCGGCCCACGCATAAAACGTGTCAATGACGAAGGTGCCAGGAGGGGGCAGGTGGAGATGCTGGTGGCAAAACGCTGCTGATAAACGTCGTTCTAATAATGATAATGGCTGACGTTGCATCCTGTTGCACAGTGGAACGGAAGTGTGTTGGTCCATAGAAGCTAATGAACTCAGTGAGGGGTATCCTTCTCCAAGAGGTGAACTCAAGCTGGTAATTTATGGTATTTAACTTGCAAGAGACCTAATTTTGTAGCTAAAGTGGTGTAATTTTAATAAAAATTTGAAGATATAATAATCTTTATTAATCTTTTTCAATACAAGATAAGCACCCATAAGGATGTATACCCATACGCACCACTTATAAGATTATTTTTGTTTATTTGATATATTTTTTGTTCCAAAGGATATTTTTTTGTTTATCTAAGAACCATAAATTGTTAAATAAACTTTTCCAAATCTTTTACTGCTTTAACCCACTGTATATTTCTTATTTTTTCCCCATTTTTTTCAGCACACATTTGTATCATTGTTTTTTTCACCCTACACTTGGACTTGTTTTTTCCAACTTTCTGGTATTATGTGTCCTACGAGATACAATGGACAGCGAAAGACATTTAAAATTTTCGTCGAGCTGAGTACATAATTTGTTTAATGGTGATTTATTGTCTGGATGCTGGCGCCTCAGTCTAACAAATTGTAAAATTTTGCAAATTCTTTTTCTTTCCTTCTCTGGCCAGGATAAATGTGCATTATTCTTTTTGCCCCACATTCAACGATATATATATAAATCTAACTTTTTCTGCTGGGTATTCCTTTCACTTGCCTCGCGTTTTTGTACTGGACTTTTCAATTGGCTTGCTTTCGCCTAGTTTGCCGCAAGTTTGGATAATTTTTTATTTGAGATTTTTTATTGTTCAGGTTGTTGGCAAAGTTTCCTTTTTTTGCGTTTCATATTTCGGGCACTTTTATGGTTGCCTATACATTTAATTAAAATAGTTTTTGCAATCACTTAATGAGCTTAACTAATTTCCACTTTGTTCGACAGCTGAATATGTTGCAACATTGTTATGTTGGCATCTCATAAACCTAATGAGTTTGCCTCATTAATGGAAAATTTTAAATTATGCATATTTTTTTTGGATAGTTTCCAGACATACATAGTTGCAAATGGAATTTATAGCCAATCTTATTGTGAATAACGTCATAATTTAAATGCTTTTTTATTGGAGTTATATAAAAATTTAATTTTCTAGTGCGACAGAAAAAATAATGCTATTTATGGTAAACAAAAAATAAACATTTAATGAAGGGGTTTTGTAATTTTTACCTACTTATAGAAAAAAATAAAAAAAAAATTAAAAAAATTATGCATATTTGAATTAAATTTGCAATTAAAGCAATGGCAACAGCTTGAAAATGAATTTTTGGTATCGCGGTGTCGGAGCGTACAGAAAATGAAATTAATATTAAACAATGCGTGACATTTTTTGCAACAAAGCCAAGGCATACAAAAAAAAGAAACAGAATCTGTGGAAAGAGTCAGAGGCTACGTGGCACAAACAACCGCACCTCGTTAAAATTGTATGCCGAAATGGCTGCATATATGTGGCCAAAACAAACAGCCAACAAGAAGCCATTCCCAAAAAGTTAAACAAGCTGGCAAGGCAAAAAGCACAGGAGGACAAATAAAGCAAAATGAACCAAAACAAATTCAAGAGAGAATTAAAAATTCAATTCAGCAAAGCCTTCGGGTGAACGCTATTTTTTATTAAGCCGAAAAAAATGTTCCCCTGATATAGGGTCTCATTCGTAGCCTCTTTAATTATAAAACTGGGGATATTGGTAAAAGGATATGCATAATTCGAATTTGTTCGGATATAAATATTAATCAACGCCACATATGTCGAGGCTCAAATGCTAACCGCTCACCCAGCACTAAATGTGTGACAAATGAAATATTTAAATACGTTTCAGACCCACAAACATTTTGACGTTTTTCGCACTGACAAAGTGCCGCAAAAAGTTGCAAATTGTGGTTATTGTGGGAGACAACACAAAAGCCCGAAAAAGACGAATAATTTTATATAAAGCGAGCCCCCAACTCGATGACTTGCAGTGGGGAATACTCCTCTGTTAAAGTTTTAAATTTACAAAAAAGTTTTTTCCACCCACCATGGCATTTGCAAAAAACTTACACATCATTATCGTCATGGCGATGGCAATGATGAACATCAGGGACAGTGTCCTTTTTTTTGCAACAGCATTTGAAACGGAAGTGATTTCATCAAATATTCATATTAACTAATTGGATTTGATGCCAGTTTGCACATTTCTGTACGTCCTTCGGAGCGGATATTGCCTCTCGATCTCATCAGGCCTGCCTTCCGACTGGCATAGTCATAATTTAATACAGTGCTTATTTTAAATTAAAAATGTATTTTTACTCCTGCCATTTCCAATTAACAGAGTTTACAGGACGAAGGGTATGCATAGCATGTTTGGATAGTTTGAGTTTGAAATGCTTACCTGAAAAGAAATAATTAAATATTAAATAATGTTGGGGGAAGATATTAATGATTTTATAAGAAATTGTAATTTTTATTTATGTTTTATTAAAACAACTTAAGTCTGAAAACAAACAAAACACTTCTTTTAATTACAATGTCTACAAAGACGCCATGAAAACTTGTAAGAAACTTTCCATATTTCTACAAGAAGCTCAAAGGCTTGTTCGGCTAATCAAACTACTGTGTCCCCCCACTGTTTTGATAAACTCACTGCGAGTCCAACTTGAATTCCCCAGCCTTTTCATTAGCATTCAAGGCGAGCCACGTTTTCCCAGTAGAAGCGATGAATAAAATAACAAACATGGCAAGCGGCAAAGAAAAATAAACCCTGAAAAGACGCTCGCTCGGGTTGGGGAAAAAACAACGCGAAAATGTGTCAGTTAAAGTGGCGTATACACAACATGTGGGCGAAAGCAATGAACTCGGTGCAAAAACTTGGCTCGGCTCTTCACTGAGCCAAACTCTTTTGGGCCAAATGCAGGCTCCTCGCGCTTTTTCAGCCCCCCAACTTCCCAACCGCCAAGCCGTTTCCATTACTTGCACGCGCCAAAATAAAAGGAGCGAAGAAAACGTGGCAAATATTACGAAATATTAAAAAAAGGGGAGAAAAATATAGAAAATTCTGGGCTGTGCCAGTGGCAGCAGAAACAGAAACCAGACCAAAAGAAGATGAAGTGGCGGGACTGTAAAGGAGGCAACAAAATAGCATAGAAAATTAATAATCGCGCAATTTTTGCGCCAGTAAACAATGAGAAAGTCTTGGCTCGTTAGTTTCCTCATTATTCTGAATTTTCATCTTGCTCCATATACCTCCATCCTGCCATCCTTTGGCCCTGCCTTTGTGCCCAGCCCTGCCTTTTGCAGTTGCAGCCAAAGTCCTGAAAAAGTCCTCCTGGAAAGGACAAAACGCAACGAGCTTCGGCAAACGGAATGGCGGCAAGAGAGCCTTGAGGTTCGGTCTGCTCTGATTTTGTTTTTTTTTTGTTGCAGACCGGGCTGGCTGAGACAACTGTCTGACAAGATGAAGAACGCGATTTCACCGGGAAAATAATAATGAAAAATGCGATTTAATATCATTTTTCATAGCAACAAATTTTGCCAAGCCCAACCTTCTTGGCGCCTTACTTTCGTGGCTCAAAGTGGAGTGCAAATGAAGTGTTGTAGCGCAAAAAGTTGCGAACCCCTAATGGATTTCAGTTGTCTCATACTTTTAAGCTGCAAACTCTTAAAAAAAGAATTTAATATATTTCAAGATAAATTAAAATTTAATAGCAGTTTACAGAGATATTCCTTTTTATATAAAAAGACCTCTTTTCAGGTAAGTAAGTAAACTGCAATCAACTGAAATCATGCCGTGAATGGCTGATAAAAAAATGGCTGAAATGAATGGCTGATAAAAAAAATGTTGCCTACTTATGAGCTGAATGGACGGAATTTCGCAAACTGCAATCAAAGGAGCATCTGGCATGGACTCTTTGACACAAGAGAAACCCAAATAAAACAAATTTAAACGATACTGACTGTGAAACAGATGAAAGCAACAGCAATTCCCAACGAAGCTGCTGACCAACCACTGGACGACCGAAAACAGGGAAACAAAATCAAATTACAAGCAAGCAAAAAATAAAACTGCTCGGAAAAAGGGCAACAAGTTTTCCTGGGTGTCGACTCGATTTTGCATTTGCAAGCCAGTGGACGCGGCGACACCGAAACGACAACTAAATTATTAATGCACAATGAACTTGAAGCGAGCTCCAGCCCGGAGAAGCGGCAAGCCAGAAAATATGGCTGGCACAAAAAAAAATACCAAATTATATAGTATGTGTGTGTCGGTATGAGCGAATGAGAATGCAAATGACATTAACTTGGCCGAGAGTAGGGCAAGGACAAGGGCAACTGCGGCGTTAAAGTAACCAAACAAAGTGTGGAAAAAATGTATAATACGTGGACAAATTGCGTAGAGGACAGCTGGTCCTGTGGCCCATTTTGTCCTTTACCGTTTTCCCGTTCGCTTTGTTGTTTCTCCTGTCCTTTCATTTTGCATTTTAAATGAACATTTGGTTTTTGGCCGTATATCTTCTCTGCTTTTCATGTTTTTTTTTTTTCATTTTGATATGCATTAAAACTTATTTATATAATTTTTCATGGGAATTTCACCTTTTGAAGTTTGGATATGAAATGCGTAATGATTTTTTCATTGCTGTTAAATAAACAATTGAGCTGGAGTGGTTGACAGGGGCATCCGGCGGCAGGTGGGGTCGGCTGGCAGTTTGTTGACGAAACTTTTCCAACTGGGGATGATACCGGAGGGCCTAACAACCTCTCATTTATTATACACCCGGAGCACCCAAAGTCGCTTGCGTGTATGGGACTAATCAAATTCTGTCATTTAATTTGGGCAACTTACAGGGCATAAAGGTTAAATGCTTCTAATGCGAAGTGCCGAAGGGCCGCAAAAACCTTTCGGGGTGACCATTAGGATCCCTCCTTTATTTATGGAGGAAAAGAGTCAATTTAATTGCGGAAATAATCGTATATCTTGGCAAATGTTTCCTAAATATATGTTTTGTTGGAAATGGTCGTTGAATTTTTAAATTTATGAGCAAGATGAACAGTTTTTTGTCGCATAAATTTAACAAACATATCATTGAATGATAATCAAAAACAGAAACCTGTAAGCATAGTATTCATTCCGATGCCCATGGTCTATTTCATTAAATTAATTGATTAATTTCCATTTAATCAAAACCGCATAGACCGCAAAGTTATACCAACTCGATTCGCAATCGGCTTAACTTTTTTTAATTTTCAACGTGATGAGGTCCTTTTTTGCAAAGTCACTTCATCTCCATATGGAAGACTGGGGGGAGGATTGGCTCACCTTTGTGTGATTTTTCAATAAATTCCGATGCTCCGCAGGAAGGCAAGATATCCAAAACACGTGACAGATTTGCTTGGATTACATACGCATTACGCACATACACTGAATGGGACACACACGCACACCCACTGGGCACAAAAGGACACGGCAGCACGACACACACCAGCGTGTGTGGGTCTGTGAGAATATCTGTGGATTAACTTTTTCCACCGGAGACGCACAATTCAATGCGGTTTCTGTTATTGTTGTTATTATTGCTTGTTATGGCTGGTACTTGTTGTTGCATTTACCACTATATTATCCTTGAGGTGGCGCGGCAAAAAGTGACTGGATGCACTACGACACTCTCGGGGTTCTAACCGGGCCAATTTGGCGGTCACTGTAGCTCGCAGGCACTCAATCACCGATTAATTGAAGCGTTCACAGCACGGTACACGACAATGCCCAGAGTCACTGTTACAGTTTGGGTCACAGTCACAGTTTCAGTCACAATGGCGGCAGTAACGACATCGACTCAGCGTCAGGCACAACTGAAGCCCACGACAACGGCATTCGAAGTGGCGACGGGTGATGGCAGCGGCCACGACGGCCCCAAAACAGCTCCACGGCTCACACGGGTCCGTCCGTGGGAAAAGCCGAGCACTCGGTTCGGAAAATTCCGTCCCTGGCGAAGAGAGAGCTGCCGCTTAAGAGAGGCCCGTTGAGTGGGAGTGCCGGCGGACCTGCGCCGTAATGCCCTACACCAACGGACTCTTCCAGTGCCTTACTTTACGGCCCGGTCCCAAAACTTGTCCCAAACCAAACAGCAACAGCTGTTCCGCACACAAAAAAGCTGTCCTCGTTGTCGGCTTTTCGCTGACGCACTCTCTTTTCAGTGCTCCCAGGACACAAGGATATATGTATTTATGTGTGGCGTGTCTTAGGTCAGAAACGTCGGAATCCGCAAGTAGGCTAATGAGGGAGGGGCGAGGGCCTGGCTAAAGTGGAGGAGGGCTTTGGTGGGCTGCCGAGAACCGCCGCCTCCCCCGGTGTTGGCAGAATTTTTAATTATGATAAATGCCCATTCATAAAAATGAGTGGCATACATTTGCGTTGCGTGTTTATTTTTATATTTCGTATATTTGGTATATTCTGCATAATTATTATTGCTATTATTATTTCTTTCATTTTACTGCCCCACTGTCTCCATGGCTCATCTTTTTGTTCCTTTTTTGTTGGGTCTGTGTCAGTAATTTGTTAGCTCCGTCTTTGGGGGTCCGGCTTCCCCGCCCCCAGGATGTTTTGCTCCTGACAGCCCAAGATTTATGCGACTGCAGTTTGGTGGCGATTGGTGGCATTGCTAAGTGGCGGTGCGGTAAGAGGAAAGAGCGGCGGGGTGGGACATGGCCTCAGGACATGGGTGTGGTGGGTGCTGGCTGATGATCGACTGCCGGCTGCAGGTGTTGATGGCCCAGATGTGCCTCAATCACCATCAGCGTCAGTTAATAAAATCAGAGCACGACGTTTGATGAATGGTTGCGATTTTTGCAACTGACGCTTCCGAGAGCGAATCTTTAGCAATCTATTAGCAAACATTGAAAGACAATTGCAATAGGATGGGATAGAGCCTATAGTTTATGTAATTTGTTATATAATGGCTGTTAAAACAATAAATAATGGTATTCCATACTCACAATCACACAGAGAGTTCCCAAGGACCCTACAGCTTGGGTCAAAAGCCTTTTCAAAGGTGTTTCCATTTATTTTCCTGATAAAGAAAATCACAGGTCTGTAATATACTTTATTTTAATGTCCTACCATGTCCTGACACTCGACAAAAACCAAATTGACCAAAGTTAATTTAACCACTGTAAACACACAGCCCTGACTCGAAAGCACTCGAATCTGGCCACCACTGAAGAAAGTGCAAAAAAGAAGTCCTGGGCGGGATGAAAGTGGAGGTGGCAAAAGACACAAGGGCCGCCCTCTGAGAGGGGGTGGATGGTGCAACACACGGATACGTACTGTAGTGAAAATCAATTGGAACGCCAACAAACGCTTCAATCAATTTTACTTTGGCAAACATTGAGTGCAAAATAAATCACAGCATCGACTCGAGACGATGGTGGATGCCTTGCCCGGAGATCCTGTAGCCAGGATTCCGGATTCTCGCAAGGAGCGGCCACTGAAGCGGGGTGTTCCGGCTACCCACGGAGCACATCCTTGTGTTTATCTTATTTATGCAAAGCTGTGGCAAACACCAACAATAACACACCGCAGTGTTCTGGGGCTGGGGGTATGGAGCTAAAAAATGAATCAAATCAATGAAATGCGGGGAGAAGTTACCTCTCTTCTGGTGAGGAAGAGAAAGAGGGGGGCAGTGCAAAAAACTGCAACAAGCCGATTGGCAATATGGGACTCTGTGTCTGTGTGAGTGTGCAAGGACATCATGCTACTTGGAGGCACATCAAACATCTCAAACGAAATGAATAATTTATGGACGCAGAGGAGACGCAGGGCGCAGGACGAAGGACGGGGTGTCTGACGCGAAATCCCACTGCAGAGATACAAGCACGCACACAAGTACAAATACGCATTAGAGGACACATTCGAGCCATTCATGGATTTCAGTGCGATTTCAATGCAGTCCACAATATAAAATGCCAATGCCAGTGCGAAATGTAAATGGCAACCTGAAGTGCCCGGGGTTCCTTTGCATTTATTTTCATTTCTTTAGCATAATTCCCTCAAAAAGAAATTCATTTCGAGAACCCATCCAGGGCAAACAGAGCGGCAAGTGTCAGACTCTGGAATGCATTGCCAAATTCTCGTATTAAGGCGAACCATTTCGGTGTGTCAAATGCGATTATCGCGCTATCAAAATATTCAGGATCCGAGTCGGCAGTCGCCTATCTCCCTCCCGTATAAAATGACAAAGTTTTTCAAAATAAATGACTGCAGAAAACTTTGCTAATCTGAGTGAGAATACAAGTGAGTGTGGTGGGTGCACACCTCGTCATGAATATTCCTGACAGAGCCCAGGACAGTTGACATTGATGTTGGTTAGACCGCACAGAAATTCGTCAATTTTTTAAATGCCTGGTAGAGAAGCAGAATGGTTCGGCAGAACCACTGTCTCGTGGAAAATATTAATTTAACTTTGCGCATTTGCCGAGCAATGACACTTGCCGGGAACCTGTGACAGCCACAATGCGTCGCCATACTGGCCACAAACAGGGGCAACTGCTGGCAGGATACCAGGCCGTATACTACACACCATCACCAAAAATCCTCCATTTGTTGTCTATTTGCCTATGCGAAATTTGATGCGCTGTTTGCGTCTGTGGTGGTGTGGTCGCTGTTGTTCTGTGCTCTCATTATCGTAAATTTTTATGCTAAATACATTTTGCTGTCGGCCCCAAAAAATACAACCACCAAATCCGAAAGCGACAAGAAATCCGAGGTCTGTTTATCCACAAACAACGACTCTGCCATACTCTCTGGGCTTGGTATGGGATGTTCTTCGGAAAAAAAACGTATTGTATTTGTTATTCCTTATTCTGTATACTTGCTAGTGTAATAATATTATTTATTTACTAGTGTACTATTATTATTGGGAATACATGACTTCATATTTTAATTTCAGACAATCTGGTGGTACTCTTAGCCCAAACAGATTCTTAGAACATTACAAATTTTGGCTTTCTGTAATGAGACCTTCTTGGTGCTCCAGGAGATGTGTTTTTCATAGGTCGAAGGACAATAAAGTGCCGCATTTAGAACAGCTGTCACCAAAGGCTAGGGACACGTCCAAGGGCCAAAAAAACAATTTGAGACCCAGGAGAAGCCCAGAAAAATTGAACCATTTTAAGATGCTCCTTAAAAGCTCAAGCTGGAAAACCGCCTGCCTTTCCGATGCTTCATGAAACGTTGGACCACCCGATTTAGATCCACGGAAGAGGGTTTACCAGTTTGCTCTAAAATCATTGATCTTATACAATTTAGTAGGAACGCGGCGCCATTGTAGAGATAACAAATAATGAATCGGGCTCGCTGCTCATAGTCCTGGTGATCTTTAAACCTTAGCAAATGGTGCAGTGATGTCAGCATTATCATTTTATTATCCATTACGGAGGTGCCGAGAACAGCGAACGATTCCATGCCCAACTTTAAGAGCTTGATGCTTCGGTAGCGCTCCTGGCATAGGTGCTGCTCCCGTTCCAAGTGATACTGGAAGGATTCAAGGTTTCCCAAGTTTTTTTGATTGTTTTCACAGACTTTCAAGTCCCCACAAATGGAATTTCTCAGAATTTGTATGCTCTGTTCGGTTGCCCTACGAACATTTCCAATCTCAACCAGCTGATGATCCAAATTAAGACTGTCGATGCGAAGAGTGCGGATGTCAGGTTGTGTGTAATCTTCAGCAAGTTTCATCTCATAAACATTTTCAGGGCACGAGGGCAAAATTATTCCTAAACGGTTTTGAAGTTTATTAACACGACGCTTTAAAAAATTGAGTTCCTCAAAAATATCAAGGAGCTTAGTCTTCCTTGGTGTTGTTTGGACTGAAGACTCCTCTGACAAATCTTCCGCCAGATACAAATCACTCAACTCACATGGGTCTACCTTCTGCGTTATATTAACAGGCACTCTTTTAATATACTTTGGTTCCTCAGAAATCAATAGAGGCTTTTCTTTCTTCGGTAGTCCTATAGCATGGCAATTAGCCTGCGTTGATTTCCAACTGATTGTTGAGCCGCTTTTCATGATATGCAAAGTGCAAAATCGATAGAAATATATTAGGAAATATAACAAATTGTATAACGAAGTGTACAGTTTCTAGAAGGAGTTTTGGCTTCTGTCGTGTCAAAGGTTTTGATTGAAAATTCAAAATGTTTTAGAATCTAGAAAAAAATGCAGAAACAACTGTCTAATCATGGAAATTAAATGGAATATGAATTCGTATTCTCTAGAATAAGTCAGAAGAAGTCATAAAAAACATTACTCACACTCTGAGGCTTTATTAATTCATGGATTGAATATTTATGATAAGTTTAATGACTCACAAAACTTTCTTGCTAAAAAGATTAAACTAAAAAAATTATATTTCCTAAAAAATTCCCTAAATAATCTCAGCATTGGATGAGACTGACGATTATAAATAAATATAATAAATAAATTTATAAATAATAAATTCATTTTTAATATATGTATAAATATTAGGGCAGTCTACGTCGTGTGAGTTAAAGAGAAGTTTAAAAATTCTACAAAATTAAAATTATAAATCGACTTAGTAATGAGTTTTCTGATTAGTTGGCCCTGATAAATTTATTACCTTAAAATGTACATTATTTAAAATGTTTCTATCATTCTAGATTCTAAAAAAATCTTTCAAACCGTTCGAAAAAATTGCTTAAAAATTTTCTGCTAAAATTAAAAAAAAAAACTAGAAATAGAAAGTAAAAAAAGTATACAAATTTAAAATGAATTTTATGGGCGTTATTTTTACGGTCATCCTTATTCTGGCATTGGCCCATGCCTATGACGTTAGTCACAATTATATAAATGGCAGAGCATCGACCAAGGAAGCAGAAGAAAGTCTGGAAGACCACAACCGTCTGAGGGCCATCCATGGATGCCCGGCTCTAAAATTATCTGAGAGTCTTAGCGAAGGCTGTGCTTCATATGCAATAGTAAGAAACATTTTGCACAATTTTTAATTTTCGGTAATATTTTGTTTTTGGTCATAGGAATTGGCAAAGATTAATACATTGAAACACTCGGACGGCGATTACGGCGAAAATTTGTGCGTTAGATCCGACAGTCCTAACAAATGTACTCAGGACTGGTATGATGAAATCAAAGACTACGATTTTAGCAATCCTGGGTTTAGTTCGAAAACTGGACACTTTACTGCTCTGGTTTGGAAGTCTTCGGAAGAAATGGGTTATGGTCAAGCCGTAAACGGCAGCCTTACCTTCGTGGTGGTAAGGTATACTCCAGCTGGAAATGTGATGGGCAAGTTTGAGGAGAACGTTCCGAGGTAAGTACAACAGTTAATTAATTTTTTTTTTTAATTTTAAATTTTTTTTAATTGTAGTAAGACTGGGGCTATCATGATTGATGTGCGAATAGGTGCAATGGCCTTAATTTTTTTCCTAACGCACATTTTTTAATAGGCCTGGTAGAGTCATGTTCCCCCAGTAATCCTTTTCATATTGTAATCAAAATGCTGAAACCGGACGACCGCAATGTAAAAAAAAAAAACAATTTGTTAAAATTGAATCCAAATCCAAAACTATCTGAGTTTGTACTAAGCCCATTATTTTATAAGCAAATTAAAATACATATATATTAATATATATATAATTAAAGTTTTTTATAACTAAGTGGTGGGCATAGAGTTTACGAAAATCTTGTATAAGTCATAAATACCAAGGATTATGGGTTTTATTTAGCTGCCAGGTAAATTTATTTCTAATGAAAATCGGTAGTCTGACTAAACAACATGGGATTTCATAAGTGATGTTTAGATTTGGAGCTTCTTTTTTTCGGTAATTGTAACACGTTCATTCAAACAAAAGATGTGCCAACTATCTACAATAATTTTGCCATTCAGGAACCCGGACGATTATCTATAAACTATTGTCTATGATATGTCGAGCTCCGCATTATCTATTAAGCTTGACTTCCTTTTTTCGACCATGGATGAATTTCGCTCTATGAAGGACATTAGCGTCTGGTGCCGATCGGGATAATAGAGACGGTCGTCAAGGCTATGAATTCTCGTATGCATGACATCAATAAGGTTCATGGCGCCATTTTTCAGATTAAAGACCACCTGACAGGCCAGCTTCTTGCTTTCCTTGAACTGTTTAAAGGTGATCAGCCTTTCCATGTTATATTTCAATCCGCAGTGCTCCTCCATGTCGAAGGTGATGGAATAGTTCACATTCTTGAGGTCGCTATTGAGTTTCCGATGGTTTATAGCCCGAAAGCGTTGGAGGCACAGAGTCTGCTCCTTTTCTAAGTTGCGTTGGAAGCAGTCGAGCTTCCCAAACACACCCTGTATGCTATTGGCAGAGCACATACTCTGGCCGAGAGCGTTCTTTAGATGCGTAATGCCAAGATTGCTAGCCCCTGCAACCTGTCCTAGTTGGGCCTGCTGATGAATCAACTTTTGGTTGTTGCGCTGCAGGTCCTGGATTTCGGGATGGGTATCTAGTTTCATCGTCTCCAACCCAATATCACTACAGGGATCGATATCAGGACATTTGGGCACGTACAGGCGGAATTTCTCGTTCAGGTGGCTTACTCGGAGCTTCAAGCCGCTCAACTCATTCTGTATTTCGTCCAACTTAACCCATCTAGGCGTTCCCCGATCTGAGGATTCTTCTTTATCCGGCGTCATCTCTTCAAGAACAGAATGTTCGTCTACGTCGCAGTGGAACACTTCATTGTTTACCCTTATCTTTTGCTTTTCCTTTTTCTTTGCAAGGAATTTCGACACCTTTACCTCGATGACGGGAACCGGGTTTTCTTGTGGCGGCAGTCCTGCTGCTCTGCAAGGTGGTGAACCCTCGGGAAAGTCTGCATCCATAGTTCAATAACTGTAAATCCAATTGAGTAGGTATGAAAAAATTTTAAAAATGTATAGGAAAATTATAGAAATTCAAAAATTATTGTGTTTGTGTTTTGGAGTCAGTCCTATTTTGTTTTAACTGGTAAGTCAAAGATGACTCTTTTTTAAGTAGTTTATTTAGTGTTTAGTATATTTTGTATTCGTGACGTATACGTAATATGACGTAACAACCATGTATCCGCTCCATGTGTTGAAGCCACTTTACCTTCAAGAAAAACCCTTTTACCATAATAATACAAAGAGTATCTATTATATATTATTTTAAGTTTTATTAGCGAATTAAGAAACTTAACAAGAACAAGGCTCAAAGTTTCTCTAAAGCATCCTATCAGACAACCTTCCAGCCTTTTTCTCATTAAGTCTTAAAGCTAGCTACATGAGATTCGTTTTCGACGTCTCTACCCTCATCGGATCCATAGGAACTTCCACTAAGCCTAGTAAATTCATCTCGTACATGATTCAGCTCTTTTATCAACATAACACGAGCTTCTCTGGAGCTTTTATAGAGGTGTTTAATCAGTTTAAAGACGTATCGTTTTATATCCGGGTATTTACTTTTCTTAATTAGTTTTGACATCTGGTAAGCGGCAAGTCTGGCCAATTTTTCAGAATCCCTGTCGAATTCACACCAATTCAGCTTTATACTGTCTATGTGCCGATAGCGCTCGAGGCAAAGCGTCTGCTCCTTTTCAAGCCCCTTTTGGAAGAAGTCCAGCTGTCCCACTTGTTTCGACAAAGCGTCAGCTTTTTCCTTATTACTGCAAAGTTCATTGTTCCTCATTTTTATGCTCATGACAGTAGATTTATGTGCAGATAGCAACTGGCAAAGTTGGATATCCAACTTATGGCCACTGATCTGAAGGTCTAGGATGAGTGGACAAGTTTCGTAGAGTTTTGAATCTATATCGTCAAAACATGATTTTACAGAAGGGCACTCTGGTGCATCAGTTTGCAAAAGGTGATTCAATCGGCTCACTCGTCGTTTTATCCTATTAAACTCTTCTACTATGTTTTTTAACGGTATCCTCATTTCTGAGGACGGCTTTCCACATTCTTCTTCCTCGGGGAATGTTTCCTCAACATCAGAGGACTTGCACTCCACTATCTTGAGACGCTGAAATGGTTTATAGTTGTTTTTGCTTGGTATTATTTCTTCTTGTGGTCTTGTGACTGTTTCTTTGATGTCTTTGGATAATCCTGGCGCTTTGCAACTATAATTTTTGTCATGTTGTGTGAAACATACTCGGGAATTTTCAAAAGTCCGAATATCACACTGGTTCATACTTCATAAACACGCTCAGTTTATTAATAACTAAATTGTATGAGAATTAAGAGTGAAATACACACAAATACCTGTGTCAAATAATGTACTAATAAATATTCCACAAATGATACCAAATATTTTGAAAAACTACTTGATGATTTTATTCCATGTTACTTTCCATTTAACTAAACATTTGGTCATCGGTATTATTTTAAAAATGGCTCAAGATGCAAAAAGCTAAAAAAAAACTCATTAAAATCATTTATCCGCTTTGCTGGTCGAAATGGAAAACATAGAGCACCCGCTGTGCATTGCATTGAATGACAGCGGAAAATAAAGTAGAATCTAATTAAAAACCTTTGCCCTCTGGGAAAATTACAATTGTCAGCGTAAAATAAACGCACACCTGCTCGCCCAACCCAGACACAGGCACACACTTCCTCAGATGGACACACAGAACCGATTTCCCATACGCAAACAAACAGCACCTGAATCCGAACCCAAATCCAAATCCGGAGGAGAGTGGCGGTGAACGCAAAGCTTGGCAGGTGAAAAACAGACGTCGGCTGTCCGAATCGCCGAATGCGGAATCTGGCGAAAATAGAGCCAAACTTTGGCCAGACAAAAAAGCAAGGTGAACTGTCACGGCAGAGTGCTTTAGTTCCCTGGTTAGAAACAAGGAAAGAGCATCCAATTCAGTGATGTTAAGTTGGGATTCTAATAAATGGAACCTACTAAGATTATCGAAATATTTAGAAAACTAAAATATGAGAATAAAAAAAAAAATTGCTGAGCATAATTTTAAGAAATAATCAATATTGAGTATAAATAAAATGTCTTTTGAATATTCTACAAGTATCTGAAGCAATGTACCGGCTATCTGCAAGTTAGAATATTTGGCATCACTATTTAAAGGGGGCGGGTTGCATTGGTACGAATGGGGTGGAGCCCCATAGCCTCCAGGACGAGAGAAACGCGCTGTTGCACACGAAAAATAACAAGCTGCGTGGGTCAATTCGTCGAATGTCGGTCAGGGCAGCCACCGGGAAAGAAGCAGACCGAGGGGGGCAGTGGCCCGAATCATTCGGTTGGTCGAGGGAGGAGTGGGTATCGTCAAAGTTTCGCACCCGGACAGTTGGCCGGCATTGTCCGGAGGCACCATGGGGACTTCCATCCACAGACAAAACTAAACCGAATACGCTCTGTCTGAATTAAAAGAAATTAGTTTAGTTATGCCACAGTCCCATCGGTTTCACAATTGAGTTATTGGGCTTGTGCGAACGAGGATACCTTGGGGCTGTCGTCACGACGCCACAAGGAAGGATAAATTGCATTTATTATGCAAGTTTTTCCATAATTTCCTCTTGCCATATTGGGTGCTTCATATGCGAGCATTAAATTAAGTTTTATTGCGTATGAGTTTTTTGATGTCGGTTAACACCTTTTTGATGAAAAACTGGCATTTCTAATTGCAGCCTATTGAAAAATATTCGAACAATTGCTTGATGTCCGGAATTTTTGATATTATTACTTTTTGTACTGGTTATTACAACACAAAAGGAAAGACTAGTTTATAAAATATTTCTCTCTAACCAATGTGACATCAAAATAAGGAAAATATCTAGCAATCAAATCTGAACCAAAGCTGTCGAAGCCATGCGGTCGAAATTGATAGAGGAAATATGTGTGAGGTAAATGAGATATTTAAGAGTGCCTATTAAACTCAAACGCCCCCGACACCCGCACACAATAAATCTTCGTCAGGGTCCCAAATTGACATTTTACAGCCAAAAACCCGAAACCGAAGCCAAACGGAGGACAAAGTAACTTGCAGTTGTCGCCGCTTCTGGGCGGTTGTTGGAACTATTGTTTTTGTTGCTGGGGCTGTTGTCACAAACACTGATATTGTTGTCAACAATGATGGCCCAAAGCATCAGCCACATGGGTTGCGGCCGGAGCTCATCTTTCGTCACAGGACCCGCAACCAGGACACATGCATGCCAAAGCCAACGACGAAGCCGAACGTTTATTGCCGCACCACCATGGAGCGACCGTAGGAAAAATTTAATATCTGTCGGAGGGCATGTGGATTGGGGGCGTGACCGTAATAGAGTTAGCCCACTGCCGCTGACGATCTAAACTCATCGCATTATCCTTTGTCCTGGTGGCGGTTGCTCGCTCAAAATAATTGCACATGGGCACCTCCAAAAACCAAACTCGTCAGCCAGTTCCCTTCTAATGCCAAAAGCATTAAAGCTCCGACCAGCTGTCGACACTAGACACAAATTGCCAGCCATAAGCACCAGATTTCAGTTGAATCGGGGGTCTCGTTTAAAGGCATCTTTCAAGAGATGGGATCGAATGGTAATCTAACTCCGATAGAAATAGTAATAATTGAAGCTCAGGAACTTCTAACTTTTGCCGATCAAATAAGTAAATAAATGATTTTTGTCTAAATCTTTTTGACTCAGTTTAGACCAGAATGGGTAAAATAAAAGCTTTTTATACTCTCGCAGGGGGTACTATATTTTGGTCAAAAGTGTGCAACGCAGTGAAGGGAAGGGAAGATATAGCTGTGGTTCATATAGGGCAAAACCCCATTTTCAAAGGATCCCATCATGAAAAATGGACAAAAAATCAAAAAAATATTTTGTCTCAGGATTTTAATGCAGAATGGTGGGAAATCGATCTAGAAACCGTTTAAGGTACTCCGCTTGAGAATCGGATCAGTATTGGGGAAGATATAGCCATCGCTGTGGGTCATATAGGGAAAACCCCATTTTCAAAGGACCATTTTCACGAAAAATAGACAAAAAATCTAAAAAATATTTTGTCTCAGGATTTTAATGCAGAATGGTGGGAAATCGATCTAGAAATCGTTTAAGGTACTCCGCTTGAGAATCGGATCAGTATTGGGGAAGATATAGCCATCGCTGTGGGTCATATAGGGAAAACCCCATTTTCAAAGGACCATTTTCACGAAAAATAGATAAAAAATCTAAAAAATATTTTGTCTCAGGATTTTAATGCAGAATGGTGGGAAATCGATCTAGAAATCGTTTAAGGTACTCCGCTTGAAAATCAGATCAGTATTGTGGAAGATATAGCCATCGCTGTGGTCCATATAGGGCAAAACCCCATTTTCAAAGGACCATTTTCACGAAAAATAGACAAAAAATCTAAAAAATATTTTGTCTCAGGATTTTAATGCAGAATGGTGGGAAATCGATCTAGAAATCGTTTAAGGTACTCCGCTTGAGAATCAGATCAATATTGTGGAAGATATAGCCATCGCTGTGGGTCATATAGGGCAAAACCCCATTTTCAAAGGATCCCACCATGAAAAATGGACGAAAAATCTAAAAAATATTTTGTCTCAGGATTTTAATGCAGAATGGTGGGAAATCGATCTAGAAACCGTTTAAGGTACTCCGCTTGAGAATCGGATCAGTATTGGGGAAGATATAGCCATCGCTGTGGGTCATATAGGGAAAACTCCATTTTCAAAGGACCATTTTCACGAAAAATAGACAAAAAATCTAAAAAATATTTTGTCTCAGGATTTTAATGCAGAATGGTGGGAAATCGATCTAGAAATCGTTTAAGGTACTCCGCTTGAGAATCAGATCAGTATTGTGGAAGATATAGCCATCGCTGTGGGTCATATAGGGCAAAACCCCATTTTCAAAGGATCCCACCATGAAAAATGGACGAAAAATCTAAAAAATATTTTGTCTCAGGATTTTAATGCAGAATGGTGGGAAATCGATCTAGAAACCGTTTAAGGTACTCCGCTTGAGAATCGGATCAGTATTGGGGAAGATATAGCCATCGCTGTGGGTCATATAGGGAAAACCCCATTTTCAAAGGACCATTTTCACGAAAAATAGACAAAAAATCTAAAAAATATTTTGTCTCAGGATTTTAATGCAGAATGGTGGGAAATCGATCTAGAAATCGTTTAAGGTACTCCGCTTGAGAATCAGATCAGTATTGTGGAAGATATAGCCATCGCTGTGGGCCATATTGGGGAAAACCCCATTTTCAAGGGATCCCATCATGAAAAATGGACAAAAAATCTAAAAAATATTTTTTCTCAGGATTTTAATGCAGAATGGTGGGAAATCGATCTAGAAATCGTTTAAGGTACTCCGCTTGAGAATCGGATCAGGATTGAGGAAGATATAGCCATCGCTGTGGTCCCTATAGGGCAAAACCCCATTTTCAAAGGATCCCACCATGAAAAATGGACAAAAAATCTAAAAAATATTTCGTCTCAGGATTTTAATGCAGAATGGTGGGAAATCGATCTAGAAATCGTTTAAGGTACTCCGCTTGAGAATCGGATCAGTATTGTGGAAGATATAGCCATCGCTGTGGTCCATATAGGGCAAAACCCCATTTTCAAAGGATCCCACCATGAAAAATGGACAAAAAATCTAAAAAGTATTTTGTCTCAGGATTTTAATGCAGAATGGTGGGAAATCGATCTAGAAACCGTTTAAGGTACTCCGCTTGAGAATAGGATCAGGATTGAGGAAGATATAGCCATCGCTGTGGTCCATATAGGGCAAAACCCCATTTTCAAAGGATCCCACCATGAAAAATGGACGAAAAATCTAAAAAATATTTTGTCTCAGGATTTTAATGCAGAATGGTGGGAAATCGATCTAAAAATCGTTTAAGGTACTCCGCTTTAGAATCGGATCATATTGGGGAAGATATAGCCATCTCTGTGAGCCATATAAGGGAAAACCCCATTTTCAAGGGATCCCATCACGAAAAACGTTGAACAAGGTAAGAACATTGCAATGCAAATGCAATATTTGAAGACACTTTTTAGTAAATATGGCCCGTTCACTATTTGAGGTCTTATGCACACTGTGGACTATTGTGAAGCCTTTTTCCATTAATTTGCATAGATACTTATTAAAATAAACATATCTATAAAACTAACAGTACCAGACACCGAATTGTCGAGTCACAAATTGATAGTTGGCGATGACTTAAAAACATTTTAGATACTTCGAACTCTTTTGGAATTTCGGAATTTTCAATTATTTACTAAAATTATGATGATCTTATTTGTCTTCTTACTTGTTATTTGTCTGGTAATAATTTTAAAATGTTCCCTTTGATAAAAGAACTGCGAATAATCCGTGTCGATAATCGCAGGCGATCGTCGATGTGAAAGCCTCTATAGAGGAAGACAGCCTGATCTTGCACAACCAGCTTAGAGCTCGGCATGGTGTCCCAGATCTTAAGCTGTCATCGTCCCTTTGCGAAGAATGTCAAGCGCATGCTGTCGTGAGTTAATTTTAGGTCAAAACGTAGAGTATTCATTTAATCCTAACACCAGGTTATAGCAAAAAGCCAATCTTTGGAACATTCGGCAGAAGATGGAAATTACACGGAAAACATCGACGCCGTTTTGGGAAATCCTTTAAAAACTATACAGAAATGGTATGACGAAATACAACGTTACAACTTTCGGATGCCAAGCTACAGTGACCACACGAGCCATTTTACAGCCATGATTTGGAAGTCTTCAGAGTGGTTTGGGTATGGACAAGCGGATGATAGTAATGGAAAAACATATATAGTTGCCAGGTATACTCCAGCCGGAAATCTGGAGGGACACTTTCGCGAAAATGTTCGGAAAGTCAAGAAGTTAGTTTCTCCTGTTTATTTTTCATCTTTGGCAGTCAATTAATTTCGTTGCAGGATCCTAAGAAACAAAGGAATTTGTCTGTTTGTTAATTTCCACATTCTTGTCATTTCACAATTAATAATCTTGCTCCATTCCAAGTGAACTTAAAAAATGAAAATCTTTTAATGGTGGGCTGAGCCGGATGCGCAAGAGGTGAATGGAAAATGGATTCTAAGAATGTTATATAAAGAGTGGATTTTTTGGTTTCTTAAATTTAAATTTATATAGGAAATGGACAAGTAAAATTGTTTACACGTTAAGATTTGTATGCAAAAATTAACCGAATCGACTTTTAAACTTGTAAGATATTTTGGATTAACAATATGAACATATGTATGGGCTATATGTTATTTATTTTAAATAAATTGGAGAACTACTTATACTCGGTATCTGTATCGGAAGTTTTGTTTATAATTTGCAAAAGTATTTAAATCCAATAACAGGGTATGAGAGTTTACCTCGCTATCCAACAAAACAAATACACATGCATACATAAGTAGTATGTTGAAAGAAGCCCATATATATCAGGCATCCTTTCGGGAAACAATCGCTTTTACTTCACTATTTATTTTATCTTTATCTTTTTTTGGCAATCAGCATTGGAGAAAAATTCCCCATTGGCCATGCCGGTGTCAACAGCGTAGAGGGGTAGACCCAGCATCAGATTCAGATTCTGTGATTTCACCGCGATGTGTTGTGTTTTTGGGTCCTTCGCTCCATGGCTGCTCCCCAGTGGAAGCCAGTGACAGGGAGCGAGACATTGGGAGCTGGGAGCACATTAAATCCTTAAGCACACATTATTATTCAATCAGATATGGAGTTGCTCGTTTTTTGTTTTCTGGTGGTGCCGTGCGTGGGCGCTCACCTAATGGCATTCAAATTGCTTCCGGCTGGCTTGAATTGGACCATCTTCAACAAAAATTAATGGAATTATAGATCATGGCATCCAGGGATACTACTCCTGAGAGGTTAATGTACTGATGACTTTAAAATTATAAATAAAATTTGAAGTTTAAAGTTTCCCTTTACAAAAAACCAATCTGACCAATAACAGCTTTATTTTCTAGCCCAAATTTTTGGAAGTCACGCCTCTTCATCGTCACTTCATTAGGCTGGGGTTGTAAAGTTCGTCAACTACAATATTTATAACCGAAACTTGGTCATAAAATTTATGTGCATCGTAAACTCGGAAAGTTGGGGTGACTCACTCTCTGACAAAATGTTTTGAAATCAAATTCCTCCACAAACCGACCCTAATGACCTCGCCCACAAACATTACGGCAACGCGAAGGCGCTCACTTACCAAAAGGATGAAATCAAGACGAGCGACAGGACGGCTGTATGGCTAGATGGCTGGCTGGCAGGACTCCATTTCGTTGCTCTGAAAATTGTTTAAATTTTCCCGCGCTTAATTATCTGCTCAGTGCCGGGTGCTTAAATTATAACGATGCTGACCTAATTGAGTAATAATTAAAATTAAGTACATGCTAAATTGTTATTAATTATAAAGTGTACGCGAAGGGGACCCCACTGGCACTGACTTGCCATCGATTGCATAAAAGAAGATGCTTAAAAAAGGAGTTCATTCCGGGGCAGCCAGTTGATGGCAAGAGTCACAAAAAGTTACTACCATTGTCATGAATTAAATCCGCATTTTCAAACATGGAGCTTCCCTGAGTGAACTATTCAAAGAATGGAAATCAAAGGAAAATTTATGCATATTACTATAGAATGCTCATTTTCGGCCAAGACATCAATTAAAAACTAATGGCAACTTTAAGCTTTTTTCCATTAAATATTAACGAAACTAACAAATAGCCACCAGCAGTAAAAGAGAAGCATTTTTATAGTTTTCCATATTGCATAATATGACTATCAAGTGAAATGGGTCTCTGCTACTAAAAGTTGATTTGCTACACGCAATGACTAATGGCTGCAGCCAGAAATTAAATGCGGCAACCAGTCCCAGAAACTAATGCAGCTCCACCCTCACGGAGATGACAGGGAAGCCGTTTGAGCCCCTCCACTTCAGCATTTGCAGTGACACATTTCAATATAAATTATTGTCAATGGGAGTGCATAAAATGTTGCATGTAGCTGAAACATGAAAACACCAGCCACTAACAAAACAAAAAACAAATGGAAGAGCCAGAGGCAAAAACAAAAGCAACCGAAACACGTTATTCATCGTTAAAGCAACTGCAGGCTAGATCGTTGACGACAGCGGCAGGCGGCGAGCAAAGGATAAGGGACGAGAGAGGACGTGACTGTACTGAGACGAGATGAATGTACGGGGCGTATGCGCAATGCGATATGCAACAAATTGCTAAACAAATCAAATTTATTGCCAGAACAGCGCATACAACAGAACGCATGTAACGCGTCACACAGATAGCAAAAATTAATATGGCTCTCCCTTTGTTCAAATGCAGTTACATGTAGAATGCAGAAAAAATATTAATAAATAAAATTTTAATTATAAATCTTCACAGTGTCACACAGTGTATTGATTCATGATTCAAAATTTAAATCCATAATTACCATATAGTTATCATTTAAAAAAAATAAAAATTGTTTTCTCTGCAATTGTTAAAGCCGCGATATTTGTTTGCCTATCAGCATTGGCATAACTTCATTTGTACCAGGCTCTGGCTCGTTGGCTGCTGGTTGGCTGGCTAGCTGTTGGTTTGTTTGGACAACTCTTCTTCCATTCTTTCGGTTAAGTTGAATTTTTACCCACGCATACAGGCTCAGCCTGCAGGCTGCTGGTTTCCAGGCTGCATGCATAACAACATGGCGGTCGCTCCGACCGGAAGTCCGACTTGTGTTGCGTTAAATTTATGCCAGACTGCAGTTTCGCAGCTGCACTTGCAATTGCTTGGCTGGGAACGGTACAATGGGTTAAATGAGCCGGACGAAGGAGACGAAGATGAGCTGGCAGGACACTCAGTCGAGGCCCAGTTCAACTTTCGCTCTCCAAAGTCACGTTTAAGTCAAAAAGCTCAATCTATGTATTTTTCTTTTAACAGAGTCTTAAGGCCAGAAAAGTGGGTTACCGCAAATTGTTGAAAATTGAATTTCTAGATAATGAAGTTTATGAATTCTTTCGAATTCATACATGAGATATGTAAAAAAATGTCAAAAATGTGAAGTCTAGCATGCTGGGCAATAAACTCAAACAAAAGTTCATTGAATTAAACGTAATTTAATATTTTATTTTGTCAGCTTAATAGTTTTCTGGGGAGAATATTCTTTAAGTTCTGTACTTGAAGCCCAGAGTTGGCACCCATTGTTGCCACTTGGGGCAGTTATCTTCGCTGTTGATTTTTATTTTCTCAATTAGGAAGTTGTTTTTATAATAACTGCTGGCTGCGTACAGTCAAGCCAACTAAACAGAGGGACACGGACTGGGGAGGGCAAACACCTCCCCCCATGTTGTGGGCGCCAGTAGACACTTATTCATCAGGCGGAAGTTTGCTGGCTGCTCGCATTGTTGCTGTGGCTGCTGCAGACTTGTTAGTTGTTCGTGGGTGTTTGGCGCTCATGCAAATTGCATAAGTAACAAAAGCGAAAGAAAAAACCTGGCTGCAAGAGATGAAAAGAAGAAAAAGGCTAAAAACCCAGAAAGTAAAAACCAACAAGGAAAATAGTAACAAACAAAGTTGCTTTCGCCCAACTCGCCCGCACACTCGTATATATTTTGAATTTATATTTAACAGCATTACAAGGCAGCAGCTCCCACAGCCCTTCCTATCCACACCCCATTCCAGGACTTAGAGCCATCCAGTCAGCCAACCAACGGAATCGGAAGTTATAGTTATGCCGCTCGCGCGGACGCATTCTGAAAATATATTTTTCCTAGGAACACAGGAACAACAGCAACAAAAGTTTATTTAAAACTTTTGCGGTTAAGCTTGTTACTTGCCAGCTACTTTGGCCCACAACCCAACTCCGAACTAACTCGTTTAGTTCAAGAGTTCTGGTCTACAAAATATTTAAGGCGAGTCATAAACATTTTCGGAGAGCACGTGTAGCCCATCGGCGCTCATAAAAATTATACGGACTTTGGCTTTGGCTTTGGCTCTGGCCATTAATGTTTTAAAGTGGCCAACATTGGTCTTAACCCATTTTGGCCGCTTGAATAAACAGAGATCTTAATTGCTGCTTTTTCGACAAGGCTTTAAAAGTATAATTTCTGGTAACATTTCTAGATAAGTGAAAAAAAAGATAAATTTTTTGAAATTTAAAGAATTTTAAAGATGAGTCTATTAATGGGTTAAGACAAGTCTTCCGTCGACGGCACTTGCTGCACTCAATCTCATCTTAATCAGCTGGCAGATTAACCAACTTTATACAGCAGCTTAAATTTTCAGCATTCTATGGGCCCATCAGGTTGTCCGACTCTCCTGGTGTTGCCATCATAAAAATTTTCAATTTCATTTGCCTGGGACAAAGAACAGCAGCAGGATGGGCTGGCTAGGAGCTGTGGCAAGTGCAGGATGCTGCTGGCATATCGATGACGGCTACCTCTTCTTTGGCAAAAATAGAGGAGCAGGACTCAAAAAGACACGGGGCGACAGGGCGAGCCAATAAAAGTGTCGAACGCTGCTTGACAAAGCGCTGGCCTGCTTTGTATTTATGATGAGCCATCCGTGCCAAAGTCCTCGTTGTGCCAAGCTCGTGCCTCCTGCGGGTCACACTGTCGTGTCCGAGTTTCCTCCATCTCGTCCTGATGGGAGCTGGCTTGTAATGCTCGATAGTGTTGTCGAGTTATATGCTTAGTTTACTTATCTTTTTAAGAACTGACTTAAGATACATTTATTTAATCACACACAAGTTACTATAGATTACTGTGTGGCTCAATACTCAATACTATATTTTGTTTAATTTATTTTCAGATTACCATTTAGCTACCTTTTTTTTAGCTACTAGTCGGCAGCACTGAGTCCTAACTTGAACCTTGCAGTTGGAGTTTGTGCGGGTCACAGTGGGATGCCGGAGTGGGAACGTCGGAGCTCTGGGCCTTGCCATTGATGGAATTCCAATAAATTCTCCTCTCAGCTGGCTCCCAGTTTGTGCTCAAGAGTGTGCGTGTGTGTGGTGGTGCAGCAGGATCTGCAGGAGCCAAAGGAGCAAAAGCACAGGCAATCGGAGTAGCAAAACCAGAAGCAGCAGCTCTTAGTGCCATATTTTTGTTGGGCATTTGAATTTTGAGCTTTTGTGGGCTTCTGTGGGCTGCTGTCTCTCTACCCGTCTCCATGGGAAATAAATTATGGCTTAATTTAATTTGAGGTGCCGGCCCGGTCACCGCCTGCAATGTGGCGAAATCTGTCTGTGGTTGCTGGATTTATATGCCAGCGCGTGTGGAAGCCTCGCCGAGATTAGATTAGTTGCCAATTCGGTTCAGTTGCCGGGTGATGAATGGCAAAAAGGTTATTTCCGTAAAAACGAAAAAGAATCATCAGCTTGGTTCGAAATAGAATCGTGTTGGGAGAATTATTAGGATTACACAATGTGGTTTCTGCATCAAAGACAAGCTAATAGCTTTATTTAAGATGCTTACAAGATAAAATGCAGAACCTTATCTTTATTAATTTAAAACCAAAAACATACTATTTATATTGCTTCCTTGAAAAATGTTTTCGAGAATTAATTTGAAAGGAACTTATGTTCTAGAAGGAAACTATTTTCCAGAAACTTTATTTGCTTTCCCAACCATCGTCAGGGAAACGCGTATGCACATCCTCTCGGAAATGCCAGGGCAATAATTAATGCGATGCTTGTTTAAAAATATGTAAGTAAAGTTGCAAAGTAATCCAAAAATGAAGATATGAAAGAGAAAGTTAAAAGTTGAGCATCGGAATCAGCAGCGCCACCAACAAACCGGCAAACAACGCATCAGCGCAAAACAGCACGAAAATGTGGGGCGTGGAGGAGGCCTTTGGGGGGAAAAAGTTGTTCGGGTGAAATTTTCTCATTAAGCGCAATGCAGCTTGCCACTCTGCCACTCCGCCTCCGCCACACCAACTCCCGCTCCACTGCAACCCATCTAGGGCGGAAGGCCCTGCTGGCTAACCGGAAATGCATCAGTGTCAGTTTCGTTCGTTGGCTGCGCAATTTCGTTAAGAAGTGCGCAAAGTTGTTAAATTTTACGATTTAATTGCGAAACTATTAAAAATTACGTCGCCTTTCGTTGGGCGCGAGTTGGAGTTGCCGCTTCTGCTGCTGTTGCTGCCACAAGCTGCAGCGCCGCAAAGTTTTAAGTATCAAAATGAAGCGCTTAATGATGCCCCCACCAGGCTGACACTCGCACTTGCAATGACAGACTCGGTCGGGTATCTGCTTTGCACATTCGCGAAATATGCTGCCTACATACCCCGACCCGCAACACTTGCCGGCGATTTTTCTGCACTCTGTGCCGTTTTTTGTGACCCCTCGTAAATATAATTTGAGCAAGAGGGTTTATTAAAGTAGCAATTGATAGAGAACAGAGGATGGGGGATGTGTCCCTCACTCGCGCCATAAAATGACAAACTGAAATGGGTAAATTAATGTGAAGCGCAATCAATGCTCGCCTGCTAACGAGAACACGAGGCAAAAGTTGAAATCTCTGGCCCGGCAGTCAAGACAAATTAACTTAATTACTCCAAACTGACTGCGAGGGGCTGACAAATATGTCCTTTCCCACGGCCTCCAGCCCCCAGACAGACCACCCCCACGCAAAGGTAAAAGTTTCACATGGCACTTGCCACCGGGGAAATGGAATGAAATTATACAAATGATTTAAGCAGAATATTTCTAGAAAATGGCCAAGTTTTATTGCAAACAAATTCTGGAGCTTTGGTTGCAAAGTTTAAGTTTCGAGAGTGCAAGGATTAAAGCGCAAGGATCTCTCTGTGGCTTCCAATGTAATAGCATTGGCTGGCATTTAATTTACTGAACGAAATTAAAACGGAAAGTCAAGGCAGTTCCACCATCATCTGTGATTATCCTGTGATTTTATTGTCTGTGTATCCCTTAATTTAACCTTACTTGCGCCCATTTGAAATATATTTAAATAGATTGCAATTGATATAAAAAGCCTGTGTGCGGTTAAATTGTAAAGCATGGTAGATAAACAATAATTACGCACATTTAAACACACGCAAATTAACTCGGACGCATACTTGTATAACTAACTGTATGCGTGTTCAGTTGTTGTCGGTTGGTTGGATGGCTGGTTTGTTGGCCGGTTGGTTGGTTGGTCGGTTGGAAGGGTTGGCCCGGTTGGCCTGTTCTGGTCATTACAGATTTATCGCAACATAATGTAGGTGTGCACGATTTATGCACAGTTTGCTGAGAGCGACAACAGTAACGATGCCAACAAATCACAGTCGGCGGCAACAACAATAACGATGATATGGCTGGACCACCAAGGAGCGCTGCAGCCGGAGGAGCTGCGGCAGCAGAAAGGGCAACACCAACAACAGTCGAGTGTCCGGCAGCCATCAAGCGGCAACAATGGCAGACTGGAGGCCCTATGCATGTGTGGCTGTACTGATTGCCACACATTGTCGTACACCCTGAAAAAATATTTGCATTTGCAGCCAGGACATGTTTACCCTTAAACGTTGCCACTCCAAGACATAAAATCATAAAGACATAAAATATTATATGGCAATTATCTATAGTCCTTTCTCCAAGTGTAATGCGTATGGACTATGAAAGCTATCTGACCCGGGGTCTGGCGGAATACTGTCACTTGTTGTTGTCCTGCCCCATGGAACGTAACGCCTAATGTGCCAGTGTGTTGGTTGCGGCCTGAGGCGGAAGCGGATACGCCCCACAAATCGTGTCCTAATGATCGGGCTTTTATTTAATTAATTGTTGATAACGGCTATGGTCCCAGGAGTTGACGGTCGACCCTTGGGCGACCCATCCTCTCCTGGTGGCTAAGGTGCTTTCGTCCTCTTTGCTAATTTTAAGGGAACTCCCATATTGTCGGATGGAATGTTTTTCGGAAATGCAATCCTTTGCCGATTATCGCTGGCGTCGAACCATTCTGAGATTTTTGTTTGCACAATTTCTCGGCAATTTCACGCCACATACGATTCAATATGGCCCGGCCAGAAGCCTCCCATCATCGACATTCACGTGCCACACAATGGGATAATTAAAATGCTGGCCTGTGGCATTGAAGGGGGGAGGGAAGTGAGTTAAAAGGAACAACAGGGACAAAGGGGTATGTATGCTTAACCTCGTATGACGACCTGGAGACCTCCTGGATGACTGCTGAAGCGGCTGTGGTGCCCAGTGTCATTACAATGCAATTATCAGTTACAATAAAAATGGCCACAACTCAAAATTTTATTGAAGCCCACGCGCACGGGGGCGTAATTGTTAACTTTCATTACGTAATATCCGTAACGGGCCCCGGATCGGCAGCCGGCCAGGCAGCAGGGACCATGTCCCGGACAGTAGCCTTGGCCTCTTTGCCGGATTATGGAGGAATATGGCGGCAAAAAGATGAAAAATTGCATGGCTCTCATTACGCATCCCATTGCATATTTGTTCAGCGCCCTTTGTGTCTCGCTCGCACTCGCCATCACGGCTGTTTCCGCCCTCCCGAGGGGCGGGCAATTACGCCGCCACGCATATATCAATTAATTACTTTTATGATTCCATAAAACCCAGTCGGAGTCAGAGTAGGAGCCGGAGTCGGACAGAGCACCCAAGCTCAGGCCCAGCCGCCGTAATGACAGATGCAAATATTTGGCCGAGCCGTACTACGGATTGTGGCTCGATAAATCCGTAAAAGTTAAAAGTCAGCCAGGTGAAAGTTCTGGCATGTAAACGCAAAAGAAAACCACTGCTGTATTCGATTCTGAAATTAATATTTGATGCACAAAAAATGGGCTTCGATTTAAAGGGAATATATTGAGTTTAAAAATAAAAAATGCATTGAATCAACAAATAATATTCCATGACAAATGCACTCTGAGGATATCAAACATCTGTAATATACTTACCTACATTCAGTAAACATTATCAGGGTGTACTAGGAAGGGACATGAATATTTATAAAACAGAAAGCAGTGAGACAGCTTTTACTTCACACCCTGTCAAAGAAACTCTCATTTTAATATATTCCCTGGCACGACTTTCATTTGTTTTCACTTTCGTTGCAAGTGTTGCCAGTGGGCGGAAAATATTTCCAGCCACCCACCTCAAATCCAGACTGAAGAGCCCAAGAAGCTCCAGGTCAGGACTGCAAGGGATTTGCGCCTTCTTTTCCCGGACTTTAGTGCAATTTCCTTGCACTTCCAGAGCTGAAACAGCTCTCGAGTGGGAGTCCTTTGTTTGTCTGTTAGCTTAGGAAATTGAAGTGGCGTTGAGTCTCTATTGATGTTTTGTGATTTGCCATTTGCTATTTGATATCATTGAGCCACGCAACAATCGAATACGGTTTTTCCTAATTGGAATGACGAAATTGACTTTCAAGTGCGTGCGGAGGCTAGCAAATGTCCTGAGCTTGCTCCGAGCAATGCAATTATTATTGGATTTGCACCTAAGATGTGATTGAGTTCTTTGTGTTATTAGATATTTTATTTGTTTTACATTAATAATTGTAATTATTTTTGTGATTCGGCAAAATGCCCTCTTGCCCGGCATTGTTTGTGCTGTAAATGGAGATGTCCTTCGAAATTCAATTAAATTTTAAGCCCTGAGAGGACAAGACCTTTGTCCGAAAACGGCAAACGCTTAACTAACAATTACTAGCACATCAAAGAATCAAATCAAAAATCTTTATTTGATTTATGATTTCTGCTCGAATAATGAATTCAATCAACAGGGTGTTGGTATGTCCAGGTTCTCGAGGTATCGACGTCTCCCGAGGGCATCCTTAATCTGGGATAACCAACGCCTAGCTCTGCACTGATTTCCTTGCGGCTTCTCCCCAGCTGCTCCGTAATGAAGAGCATGGAATAAATAAATATATAAATTCTTAAGATTATAAATTTTATGCAGTTGTAAACAATTTCAGACATGCGACCACAGGCCGGGTGGGAATCTTCCCCACGGCTCCAATTGCAGGATATGGGGGATTTACGTAGGCGAAGGGATGGGCGGGGGCGGATGTGCCACAGTTGCATAAAATTGCATACGGAAAACTGAACCGCCGCAACTTCTGGGCCAACGTCGATGGCTGCGACGGCGTTGTGGCTGCGGAAGAGTGGAGCATCTGCGGAGTGGAAGGTGATGGCAGTGTGGGTGGCAAGTGGGCGGCCAGTGTGTGGGGAAGAGTGGGTCGTGTGCATCCTTGGCGGACATTTCGGTTGCGAGGCACGTTTTAAAGGCTTGATTTATGCGCACTAACTTGGATTTTACAGCTTACCCCTTGGTCCTCTCCCTCCCCTTTGCACTCGTTTCATCTGCGGCGGCTGCCACTTTTCTCTCTGTGTGTTCCTTTATTTTTTTGTGTCGCTTGGAAAGGATTATTTAGAGTCAGCGGCGGCTTGCGAGCGTCTCAGTGATAAGAACGCAGGACGTATGACAATGGCCGGGGCGATGGCTGTGGGTACAAGGATGGGACTAAGGATGATGGTGGCCTTCTCATGACGACAAAAGCGTTGCGATCAACGCAGCCAGAGAAGCCTGAATAGCACGACTTGCAACTTGTTCTGTAAAATGCATTACAGGCAGAGACAGTGGTCTAAAAGATGTTTAAAATCAAGGATAATCTTAACAAAATATTAGTTTAAATCTCTCAAATTTACCTGTAGCTCTAAGGATTAATAAATAATTTAATTTTCGGTTCAATAAATAAACTATTTCCTTGCAAAGGATTAAGCCATCTCATGGCTGTCGGAATTCCACAAAATGCGGTGAGTTAGACGTCATAAAATACACCTCGACAACAGGATTTCGACTGGAATTCCTTAGTAAATTTTGTCACTTAATGTGCACCTCAGCTGCATACGCTTCGATAAATACATTTCGGGCACACGCCTTGGCTCCTTGGCCCGTGGTATCCTGCGAATGTGTGTACAAGTGCCAAATGCCAAATGAACATCCGTTCTGCTCTGCTAGATTTTTGCCATTGTTGGCAGCAATTTCAGCAGCTTTTTGGGGGCGAGCACGTGCTCCTGAGGCAGCTAACCAAATTCTGAATGGGAACATAGTTGCATAAAAATGGCTAACCAAATGTATATGGTAGCTCTTGGAATGGCTGGATGTAGCTGGCAATGTGTTGAATTTTCAGATAGTCCGTAGAAGAGGTAGCATCGGGATTCAGTTCGGTTCCTTCTGGAATTTGTAGCAAAACTAACAGGGCTCAGATGAACCTGCCTGTCCGTCTCTTCCTTTGGCCAAAAGGGAAATTTCCCTTTCGGAAAACACCCCACAGCGATTCTCTCCCACTCAGACGTTTCCTCTGCGCAAAATATGAAAATTAATTAAAACTTTGGCAAGACACGCACACGGTAGAAAAAGAGAAAAAAAAACACAAAGCAAACAAACAAACAAACAGACAAAGCCAAAAGAGCAGAGACGGGAAAAAAGTGAAGAAAATTATGATGACCATGATGAAGCTAAAGGTGAGGAAATAAGGAGGAGACGGAGCTTGGGGTTCCGGACTCGGGACTTTGGCATTGGGGTCAGCGCGTGCGGCAGACGTTCCTGCCATTAATCCATCTGAACACACACACACCCATACACACACTGCGAAAGAAAGACAGAAGTTCATAACGCGAATATAAAAACGCTGCAGGATATCGCTACAACAGACAATTTCCGGGCAACTTAAACTTGAAGACGTCTCCCAGATCCTCCACCCGCGCATCCGGTTTTGTTTGCCAAGTTTCTGCTTCGTTGGGTTTCAATGCTTTTGGTCAGAATCCGAAACAGAGGCTGCACCAATGGTAAAAGCTGGCCAAGCCTATTCACTGGAAAAAAAGACCCAAAACTATGCCATTGGATAACTTTTTAAAAAGTCTTTTAAATAAAACCTATTTTCATCTAAAGTTGTATGTATCACCTTTTAAGCCTATTTCTTATTTGGGAATTTTTTATTCCTAAGTAATTAGGTTTTTATTGTCAATAAGCAAGACATTTCTTCAAGTGCTGCCTCTTCAACTGTTCCCATTGGGAGACCCATGAAGTCTTCCCAGTTGCGTGCAACGAGAAAAAGAAAAACAGTGTGGAAAAAATTAAATTATTAAAACATCACCGGATGTCCATTGAGTATAGAGGCAGAAATCTCAAAGGAATCTGTCGCAGCTGCTAACAAAGTTGTCCAGCCGGATGGGGCCGAGGAGCTCTGGCCTCTCAAGTGGCCAACTCGTCAGCATAAGCGCTGGAAAATCCGTACAAGCTGCAAAATTGCAAACCAAGCATAATTTCCGGTTCAAAGATAAGGATCGAACAATAAACTAGAGATCCGGTGCGGATTTTGATGCTATGACTGTTAAATATTAGACAAGAATTAAGGCCATATCATAAAATTAAGCATATCCTTGGGATATAATTAAAAAATGATTTAAAAATTATAAGAAAATTAAAACTTTAACATTAATAAATATATAAATGTCTTTTCTTTTATAGCTTTTAGACCTCTGGCTAAAGAGTTTCGCAAAGAAACTCAAGGGCCCACACAGATGAATATACATATATGTATGCGTTTATGCCTTATCCTTCATCGAGAAGGTCGCTGAGAAAACACAGATGCGAAAGACTCAGACCGACAATCGTTTCCGTCGGATTACGTTGCCCACAGATGGCACCTGTACGGTGCGGCACCATTACCAGCAACGGGATTATATTTCTGCGGCATCTTAAGCATATATGCCAACTGTCAGGTTATCCTTTTGTACGCAAATTAAAGAAAAGGTTTATAAAATTGTTTAAGGAAAAGTGAAATTTAATGTTTTTCTTAAATCTTTCTTACCTCTTCAATTGATTGAATATTTTAAACTGCACCCAAAATATTGCACAATATATTTTTGTTTTTATTAAGTTTCCCCAAAAAGTATGCTACCAAAATGGGTGAATTCATCGATAGTGCAATGCCGAGTATGTAGTTTATGTTTCGCTTGTGTAACGATGGCAAACATGCAGAACACTCAAACTGAAAATCTTCCCAAGCATATTTCGAAGCCATTCTTTGGAAGTTATGTAAACTTTATGGCGAAACACAAGGGCCAGCAAGGATTCTGGCCAAGGGAACAGGTAACTATTAAATAGCCTGTCATCTCACACACACACAGCTACACGTGACATAGCTGTATGCATAAGTGGCGGAGAGTGGGTGTGTATGGATGGGTGTATGCGTGTGTGGATATGTGGGTGTATGGATATGCGGCATCCTTTCATTGGGGCAAAGCTGCAATAAAGAAATGACAACAGCAGAAGAACAGTAAAAGCTCTTTGTATGCAAATGCAACTCATGTTGGATCTGAATCCACTTACAAATGCCCCTACACCCTCCTGTCCTTACAGCCACTCCCACTCTCCACCCCTCTTCGATGCAGTTCTATGCTGATTTTTTCCCGCCACTCGTCTGCTCGAAAAGGCGAGCCAGACCACTCCAGGTGGATGACCACAGAAATTAAATGGAATCTTCCCTTTTTTGTTCTCGCTACCGGCCAGCCTACATATAAGTGCTCTCCTGGCCCGGTACTTTGTATGTTTCGGTTGTTTATTTGTGGATTTTTGAATTTATTGTTATTTGTTTTATTTATAGTTTTCCTTCAATATTCCCGCTTAAAAGGCAATGTGGTGCGAAAAATACAATGAAATATAAGCAAAGTTCGGCTTAAAACAAAAAGTTTACGATGCCGATGGAGGGGTAACTCCCTTTAATTGTATTTATTTCAGTGGAATGGTATTTGAGTTTTTCGTACGGTTTGTTTTATAAAAACTAAATATTTATTTATCCTAAAAAATATTTTCATAAAAATCTAGTTGGGAGATTCTATTGAATTTTATAAGAAACCCCATAAAATATGTACATACATATGTGAAAATTGAGTCAATTTCAATTTCTTCAAATATTTAAGCCTCAAAGAGAAATCATAGAGATTTTTATTTAGTAAGACTTATTTAAGTTTAAGCTTAGGGTACAAAACTGTTTCAACTCTGAGTTGAATGGATTTAAAGATACCTGCTTTTTTAAGGAGCCTTCTTTCCACCTGTCCCTGGTAGCTACTAGCTAGAACTTGGACACTAACAAGCACACACACTCATACGAATGGAAGGTCCTGGCACTTGGTTGCTCTTCATGGCTGATTTATGCGATGCGAGTGCAGCGTGTGGCAAAAGTGCTCTGGCTTCAAGGTATGCTCGCTAAAGTGGCTGGCCACGCCTCCTTTTTTTGCGGTCGCAGCCTAAGTGGTTTATACTCGGCGAGATTTTAGCCGAAATACCTATAAATTTTAACTCGTTCGTTGTCTAAGTGGGCAAATACAAGTTACTGCAGCTTGGCATTCCCATTCGCATCCGCATCTGCAGCCACATCCACATCCACATCGACATTTGGTATTTTTGCCCCCTCTCCAGGTCCTGTTCCTAGGGCTCGTGCTGCTCCTTTGCCTTTTGCTACAACTTGCAGCACTTGTGAAAAGTTTGCGAAATTGTTGTCTAAAAAGTTTCTCCTGCGGTTTTGTGTTTTTGTTGGGTCTTGCGTTAAGCTTAACGCACAAATTATTTGCCCAAGTTGGCCCTGCTGCACTTTTGGCTAACAGAAAAAACCCAACAGAAAAGAAAAGGTTAAAGGCCCAAGGTGTGCTAAAATATTTAGGGCCCAGTGCAGTCTTAAAAAACCGCCAGCTCTCAAATGAATTGGGCATTGTGTTGAACGGGAAACGTTGAATTAATTTATGCGCCATCAAAAAGGGAACCTGCCAGCTAGGATCCTGTCCCAGGGCCAGTCCAGCCAGTCAGTACCAGCCCCCGTGCGGTTAAGGCCATAAAAGAGAGAAAAAGAGGAGAAAAAATAGCCGGCCACATAATCCCTTGTAATTATACCCAAATCGCTTAATTTTGCAAATCCACCGCGATAATTAACTAAAAGTGTCATTAAGTTTTAAGCAGAAATAAGCAACAATGCGAGACTCGAACTGGGAATTCAGTGAAGGAAGGACTCCAAGTCGGTGGCTTGTGGCGATGGCGATGGCAATGGCGACTTTGTCAACAATAACAAGGAACGTAATTACGGCGGACTGGACCCGAGTCTGGACCCAAAGCTGGTGCAAAAACAAAAACAAGCCCAACACTTGGACACACAGGACGAAAGAGAAATTAAGCAAACCGTAAAGAGGATGCGGCCAAAGCCTCGAACAATAGGGCTGGGTGACAAGGATGCGCGAAGAGGACGAACTAGGAACCTAAGGCCAACTGCCACGACTAGGAGATACCTGGTATACCTGGTACCAAGAACAAAAGAAGGGACTAATCGCTAATATACGCAGTATATGGAGTTAACTATACCTTGGGCTTCTGCTACGATCCTAAATATCCAATATCCTTGGATAAGATCCCAGTACACCCCAATCGAATTCCCCAATTGCCGGATATAAAGAAGAGGGCGGGCTAGTACGACTTACACTAAACATCCATTTGGGTATTAGCCGACGAGCCGGAAGCCGCACAAAGCGTGCCACCATTTGCGCCCAGCTGGGCTGCCCACTGGAGAATTCGCAGGACGCTGGATGCTGGATGCACGGTTGCAGGACGAAGGACAAGGGACCTTGCTGTGCAGGCGGACCGATGACCACGCTAAGTGCAGGTTTACACAGGCCAATGATTGTGCGCCTGGCGATTGCGTCGGCGATCCTTATTACAGACCGCGCTAATTCCCATTTGAGATTGTCGCCACTGCTATTGCCACTGCCACTGTCAGTGCCAGTGTCTTTGCTGCCACACCCCCTGCACATCCTGCCCTTTTTTTTGCTGGAAAAGCGCATCGGGAATCGGTACTCCCTAGAGGGAATGGGGAAACAAAAGCGGAAGTCGAGAACAGCTAAACAAGGAAGCAAAGCGAGTGGGAGAAAAAATAGCTTGAATAGCCATCTCTGTTTGTCGTCCTTCTGGATTGTTGGAACGGCTGTGGAAGGATGAGGAAATGCGGATACAAACATGGAAAGCAATCAACTAAATTTCACAGAGCATTGAAAAGGTGAAAACTGCCCGAAGCACGTTTCACTGAGGCAAGGCAGGAAACATTGGATAATTAATGGAGTCGAAAAATGTTTGGCTTAGGGCATGGTTTCGTATTAAATAGGACATTCCAGACCAATTACTGTTAGAAAATTCTATACTTTATTTATGATTATATTTTTAAGACACAACCAAATAGTGCTTCACAAAATGTTTTCTTTTAAATTTCGTTTTTATAAGCTACTAGCAAGCTATTAAGCACTTAAAGTTTTAAGGCAAAAGTGCATCTGATAGCTGCATTACACGAGATATAGAGCCCCATTTAGTAAAACATTTACGATTTTTTCCCTCCGGGGCATTGCCATGGATACTTTGCGGCTCTTTCGGGACAGCTTAGGGAACCCATTAAACTTACTTAAAGCATTTTCAAAAGCCAACAAACGTCAACGTCAGTCGCAGCTCTCGGAGCCCCAAGTCGGAGGCCAAACCCCAGAATCCAAGTCCAAGTCGGAGCTCTCAGAGGAGAGTGAAACTGGAGAGTTGCAGTGCCTGCCGAGTGGCAGTAGCAGCAGTGGCAGAAGGACTGTAAATAAGTAACAAGGATATCCAATTATTCCTTTACTACAGCCCCTGACCCCTCGAGAGGAGGACAAGCCGAGTGCACAAGTACACAAATGGCTCTGCCTCCGACGAGTGGGAGAAACGATTAAAATGCCCTAGCTCTGCCTGAAGGCTTTCATAAATTTTCACATAATAAAACGAAATCTTTGCCTAAACTTGGCCTATTAATGTTGATCCACCACACCACACCACGCCACAACACACATGCACCCACATGCCGGATGGGCTTATCCTGCGAGAGACAGAAAAGGGACACAGACACGGAGACAGACAAAGTTTATATTCAATTCCCAGGCTAAAATGCGAAAATGCCTAGAAATCCATTTACGTAAATTCTCTATTTAGCATGCATTCGGGGCATTTTCATTGTTTTTTATACTCGTTATCCTGCCGGTTTGGCTTTCACTCTCGCCCCCTTTGTCCTTGCCCCTTCTGTCATCAAATTTCAAAGCTGAGCTGTAGTTTATTTTGATGGGTTTCCACTCGGCACCCGGCTTGCTCCTTTTGCTGACCCATTTGTGTGTCCTGCGGCACTTTCTCCGGTTACAGCCCCATCGCTTTCCTTTTGACCGACTGTGTGTGTGTGAGTTTGTGTGGATCTCTTCCAAATATTATCGAATTTCGATTGTCTTAGGCGGCCAAAGAAAAAATCTCCCAAAAGGGAATGAAAAAACAAAATTATGCGCATTGAGCTGTTGGGACACTCGGATATACACACATCCTCCAGATATAAATAAGGACGTTTGGGTGTGGGGGGCAGTGTGGGTGGGGCATATTTGTTTATGGCTAGGCATAAAAACAAAGCCTTGAACTGAGTCCCTCAACTGGTAGTTTGTGGTTTCGGGCATACTCCATATCAATATTTAGAAAGCTAACGAATTTCCGGAAATTTATTTTCGCAGACTTAAAGTTTTGCTTGCATCCTTGCATCCTGAGCTAGTTGGATCCTCGGCGAAGTGCTTCCGCCATTGGCTTTCGGGTCATTACTTGACTTCTTGTCCCAGAGTTTGCCAACAACTTGAAGTCAGCTTAAAACTTAAGAGCTTTGACACTGGCTAACACACACAGTCTGACAAACTGGCTCAAACACACACACACTCACTGGCTTACACATTTATGGACGAGTGTGCGAGCCTTCGCCGCAGTAACTGTGTCATTGCGGTTTCCTTAATTCATTTTGTTTGTAGGCGGCGCGACATTGTCACTGTCATCGTCATCCCAGTCGTAGTCGTCATCGTCATTGTCATTCCCAACCGCAGCTCGCTGATTGTTGGGGCACAGTCAGCGAAAGAGACAGAACCACAAGCCGTGAAAGAGATGGAGGCAGCCAGACAGTGGGTGACGGGGAGGCGAATGAGAAGCCTCCTCCAGCTGTTGTCCGCCGCGTTGTTTTTAGTTGAAAGGCAGCGCTAAGCGGATTAACGCTGTTATTTTAAGTTCAACAAACGAAACGAAGAATAAATTAATGAGTTTTCACTGTGGTCGAACAGACGGCATTCGGCCCTCCAAATGGGTTTAACAGCTGAAAGCCAAAGCCGAAACCCACATACCCATACCCACCTACCCCAATTTGGGGTTGCCTGGTAAGGGACCCAACCATTAAGCGGACTTTCCCAAAACTGTAATCTGTTCAGTGCGCCCTGTGCTGATATACCCTTCCTCCAAGGGGAAGCACCAACGCTACAATGGTTTAAGCCGCGGTAATTCAAGGAATAAGGAGTTGAGCATTTATTTCCTCTTTGAGTTTAAGGCTTAACATTGTCCTTGGTCGCATAAATATCCCTGAAAATTAAATAATAAGCCTATATTATTTAAAACCTATCATTTAATTCAAAACCGGATGTGCAAGGCCAATTCCAAAAAGAGTATTCCTTCTTTGTTTTGGCCAAAATCTCTGGTGGTGTTCTTGTTTGCCTTTATGTATGGCAAGTGCAAGTGTGTGTGCGAGGGGGTCCTTTGACTTTTTTTCAAGCTTATATTTGCATTTGTATTCGTAATTGTTATGGTTTTTGCATTGATTGTGAAAATGTGTGCCAGTGTGCATGGCTATGTGCCGGACACTGAAATCGTAATTAGTTCACAATTTATGCGGAACCGTTTCCGCATTTTTCCCGTCGAGTATCACGTCCTCGCCGGGCTTTATTTTTTATGTTTGCGCTTCCAACCACGTCCTGGTAAAAATTATTGGCTGCCATGGGTTTCCCTCTTGTTTCTCTTGTACACATTTTTTTTATGAAAATTCTATGAATTTCCAATCCCAAATCGGATTACGGCATTAGCTCGCTGCGAGGCAGTGAGTATGAAACTGTAATAGCAACATCAACCAAAAGATGATAAAACTTTCACCAAAAGGAAGGTCGAGGGATGCCCCACAAATATTCAACACAAAATAAAAGCCAGCTCCAATGACTTGAGCTTTTGTCACAATGATATGCAACTTGGGGCCACCAATACTGGGCACACTTATCCTGATCCAATGTCAGATGGACCGAAATTGGCCACCAAAGGAATGGAAGGATAAAGGCACTGTGTAAAAAGCGCATAATTGAGCTGCGATGCAATTAAGCAGTTTCCGACAAGTTGCCGTCAAATATTTTCTGGCCCGGACAGGGCCAGTTGCTCCTTTGCTTCCCCTTTCTTCAATGTCTCTCATCCTGCCAGGATGCATCCGCCCGTGCATCCGATCCGGGTACTTTGACGAGCACACTCAACCGGATAATGGAAAGCTCAGACTTTGAGCTGCCCACAGAACTGTTTAGTAGCTGCTTCAAATTACCCAGAAAATGTTCTATGGAATTACAAAGTTTTCCCCAAAATAGTTGGTAATTAGGAAAAGTTGTACAATTAATAGCAAAAGTCGCTGATGGTTGGTTGGCGAATTTTAAATTATGACTAATATTGCATGTTATTAAGGTGTATTTAATTTTTAAATTCCAAGCTCAAGGATTTAGATTCTAGAACCTACCTAAATTTAAGAGTTAGTTCTACCAAGTCTTTAAATACAAAACACACATTCTCCTTATCCTAGCTGGGCCATAGTTGACAAACGTTTCTGGCTTTTAAACGGTTTTGTTTGTGTTTCCCTTCTCAATTTGCCACAAAGTAGTTGCCACCAAAGGAGGACGCTGGGAATGGCCAGGAAGAGGAGATGAAATTTACTTTAACGAACTCAAATTCCGTGAAGCTTTTGACTTGGCCAGAAATTAACTCACTAGCTTACGATGGCCCAGAGAAAGTCAAAGCCGAAAGCCGGTGCAGAAATGCAGCAAAAAATACTTGGCTTTGATTCCTTGGACGCCCTTTGCCTTTCTATCGTTTTTGTTTTGTTTTATCTCCTCTCCTCCCTCACTCCCTTTCATTCATTATGCCACGACTCCCACTTGGCCTGGGAAGCTCCCCAATGCGCCTCCATTTATCACAGTTTGTGCGCATTTGTCGACTGCCTTATCCCAAGTGGGTGGCCTAACATCCGCTGCCACTTTGACAGGCCGAGCCGAGATCCCTAGGGAAAGGTCCTGAGACAAAAAAGAGAAATTTGCCAAGAGTCCGTTGAGAGCTAAAAGGGTAAGCGAGGGGCAGGAAGGATATGCGTCAGTAGGAGACTGAGGAAAGTTGTCAAAGGGAACGCCCTGCTCGGCGGAAAAATGTCTTTTAATTAGTGTTTAATTGAATTGCAAACTGGAATTTTAATCGAAATTGCAGCTGGTGGGTGGCCGAGCTAGTTCTCGACTTTTCCGCCCTGTTAGAGTCCAAAGTTTGTATTGTCCACTGAGCTAAATGGTCTGTTTGCTTAGCCCCCTCAGCTGGCTTTGGGACATTGATAGCTCAAATTCACTTCCCGCTTTCTCCGCAGGCACTTTTTCGGCCCTGCGGCTAAATGAACATAAAAAATCAAGCAAGGACTTCAAGTTGTTTCTGTAAGTAATAATAGACTTCATTGATTTAAAAGCCAGTATTTAAAGGGACAGGTTAAATACTTTCATACAAAAAAACGTCAAGCAGATTCATTAAGTGTGTGGAATGTCCCGTTGAAAGGGATTATCCTTGTGTCCATAGTCGCTCGCTGGCATCCTTTAAAATGCAGACCAAATTGCTGAGCTCCCCTCGGCTGGTCCCTGTTTAATTGATTATAATTACATACATGTCCTAATGCAATTCATCAAACGCGTATTCTCTCCGGACGGTCCGGTATCCAGAGCCTCCCAGATCCTGCCTTCCAGCAGGACTAGCTCGCTGCCTCGCATGCCTTTGACGACAATAATGAGCATAATGATGGTGGCGGGGCTGCAGGCCAAGCGGATACTGCTGTTAATGCCACAATAAAGACCGCAGCATGGATTCCGATGGCCCGGGGGCCGCTAGTTGGAGCTCCAAAGGCTGAGACTCCCAGAATCGGGCTCACGTACAAATTGCATGATTACTATCAGGGATAATTAATGTTGATGCCGGCGAGACTCAAACATGTTAGTTGCCGGCGGGTAGCGCAACAAAAGACCAACTATTATAGCCGGGACTATGTACGTATTTAGTTCTGACCGGCCAAGTCCTTGGGCCACATGCTGGCCGAGTTTGTTGATGTGGGGCTTCCCAGCTCGACGGTTGTCAAGTGCAGCTGGCCGATAAAGTCAATCTATTTGCCAAGTTTAAATTAAGCCATAAAACGGGCCCCCGGATGTCTAAAGCAGGCTCTCTCGGATGGCCCTATTGAAAGTGTAGTCGGCAACCACTAATGTAAATCAATTCGCCTCACATAATGCCACTGCATAAATGCCAAATCATGGCAAATTACGTATTTGTATTCATCGGCTTAGCCATACCCCAAATACAGGAAAATGGCAATTGAATCGGTAAAATTAACAGAATGAGGTGCCAGCAGACTAAGCATGTGCCAGCCAGCACCCACAATTCAGAAATTATTTGCCATAAAGGCCGCATCAAACCAAATGTAATGCAATCAGGGGTATTGAAGCTAATGAGCTACTTAACCGACATCTGGAATCCCATCCAGGATATTACATGTGGTGAATCGAAAGACCTCACGAATGAGGTCGAGGAAACAGAATTAATATTGAACTGCAAACCAATAGTATCCAGGCGAATGTCCTAAAGTCCTTTTTAATACCCACATTTCATATCATTTCTAAAATCTCTTTATTAAACACATATATACATATAGATATATATAGACAGAATTCTAGCTACCAAGAAGACTAGATAGTATTGTATCAAAGTTTATGCAATGGGCCATGAGGTCCTTGACGTCTCTTGCTGGGAACAAATATCCCAGGAAATCGACCAATTCGGGTTGACGGGTTACAACGGCCGAATAGTCCTCATACGAGATAACACCATCCTTGTCCAGGTCGAACTTTTTCATTAGGAACTCGGTCATATCCTTTAACAGAATAGATCAAACAAAAAGGATTTAAAGTAAATAAAATAGCTCACCAATTTGAGCTCGTTGAGTTCTTCCTCGTCATCTCCATGAAAGAATGCATCGCAAGCCACGCCGACTTGTTCCCGATCAATGACATCCGTGCCCTTTGTATTGTAAACCTGCAAGAAAAGGATTCTGTGTTCTCAGCCCAATACGATCTGGTCCCGGAGTGATCAGACTCACCTCGAAGGCAAAACGCATCCGCATTTCCAGATTCTTGGTTGTATAAATTTCAAAAAGCGAAATCCATGCCTCCGGACTTATGTATTTTATATCCTTGGTCATTGTCGCCATGGTGCGGTCAACTACCTTGACATTGCCCACGTTGAAGAGCGCCAGGAAGATTTGGTACATCTGCTTCTTGGTCATTTTCCTTGCCGTAGGACCGTTCGCCTTAACGAACTTGTAATAGATCAGGATCAGGCAAGTAACTTCCGAACTTTTCAGACCAGTAGAGGCTGTCAGTCTCTTGATCACCGGACCATAGATGGCAGAGAAACGACTATGCTCCATAGGGTCCATAGATGCATCTAAATATGACATATTTATATTTTTTTATTCTTCGATTTGGCCCGGGTACGGATATTGAATTATTTTATTCCAGGACTATATTGAAAGTCACTCGATTTGATTATTTGCAATTTTTATATGCGCTTCTTCTTCAATCATCTAGAGATTCGACTTGTTATTTTTTTGTGGTTTTTATGTTTTATATTTGATGTAAAGTATATTTTATTAAATATTAGAAACTTGTAAATATTAACTTGTAACTTATAACAGTGTTTCGTGTAGTGGTTGTGGTTGTCTGGAGTTGTAGTTTTGAACTGAATAAATGAACGTTTCAACCTTGAATGACAAACATGATATTGAAGGCCTACTTGACAAAGAAATCTTAACATTTTATGTTATATGTAAAATTGCATAAAACTTTATTATCCAAATTTAAGAAAACAAAACCTGTAACGGTTTGGCACATGTCCTGAAGGTACTTCGATCTACTAACAGGCTCCAGCCGTGCTCAGGGAAAGTGGGAGTGGTCCTTGTACCTTCAGTAGGGACATGGTCGTCACGCGAATCGTCGTAGATCGAATCGAAGCAAAAGGGACTGGGAGAAGGATACCCAAATAGCATTGTGAGGGGGGGGATAACAAAAAAAAGGTTCCTTGCTGAAAGATTTGTTCGAGGTGGCTAAATGTTGTGGCTACATAGGTGGCGAGATTCTTCCGGTGCCCAAACAAAAGATCTATTACAAACTCATTTTAGTTAACGTTATAATTCTGGAAAATCTCTTATAAAAATAATTAACATAATTAAGTATTCATGTTTTACAAGAAGGTGGTTTTCATTAACCATAAGAATAAAAAGGTATCTAAATTATAATAATTCAAGGGTGATGCTTAAAGATAATAATTCAAATTTGGTGCTTAAGAATAAGAATAATAATCGCTTAAGAATTAAGGAAGTAATTAAGGAAGTATTAAAATTAAATAACTACATGATATTAAATGACAGTATTAAATGATTCAAGAATTGATAATTTTAATTTTAATTGAATTTGCTTAGAAATAATAATTCAGAAATTATAAAAAAATTATATATATAAAAATTGATAATTATGGATTTTTAAGTTTTTTTTTCTTTTTCATTTGGTAAACTTTACGTTAGGGTATTTGAATTTCATGGTTTCTTTGTCCCTTCGCTGGGAATAGTTAAGAATGTATTTACGTGGTTTTGTATTTATTTTTATATAAAAAAAAATACATAAAAAAATCCAAGACTCCACAGGCAGGGGGGGAGGGGGTTGATGCTACCGGCGGGATTTTAGCGACGGGTCGTAAAAATATGATCCCTGATGCTTGGGGAGATCTCCTGTAGAAAAGCCTACCGTGGCACTGTGGTGCTCCCGTTGGATGGATGCCGGGGTTAGGTCAGGTGGTACCTCCAAATCCACTGGCATCGATGGTCATCCAACAGCAAAAAATCCGCTAAACGGGAAAATAAACACTAAGCCAATGCAGGGAATGGCGTGGAGCTTAATATTTTCTCACCTCTATTTAAAAAAAAAAACACACACTAATAAATATTTTTTTTTCCACGAGGTTGGGTCACTGGTCTTAGTATTATTCTGCACGAATTTAGTGGTCTGCCCGCAGCGAGATTTAGAGGAAAAGTGAACTCAGGTGGCAGACAGGAAATGCCACTTTATGGTTGTCACCTTTTGACAGGTGCATACGCGGGTGGGTGAATTCCAAAAAGGGTGCAGCTGAGGGGGGGGGTGAATGTCAGTTGGGGTCAGCTGAGCCTATCGATATCTATTATCAGCTGCATTGGGGTCTAATAGGTGAACAAGACCATATGTTATTGTTTTTGTTTACTATTTTTAAAAAAAATTTTTATTAATCTTTTATTTAATTTAGTTCAATTCCTCGGTCCAACGAGCGACCCCCACATCACAGGTTTTATTTTGGTATTCATGCCTAAATAAAAGCTGAAAAATGGTCGGCGAGTTGGAATTAGGCCTTCCAAATATCCTTAGCATGAAAATTGCCTAGATCCTTCCCCTTAAGATCTTCCAATCTATAAATGGCAGAGCCAACTTTTTGTTTTATCCTAGCTTTGATGCCGATTGGCCCTAATTTAGCATTAAAATTCGATGCCAAATTACTAAGCTGAAAATTTCGTTTAATAACCTCTTCCCCTATTTCAAACGATTTTGGTCTTGCTCTCAGATCGTAAGTCCTTCTATTTTTCGAGAATGCCCTTTCTAAGTATTTCCCGATATCAGCACGAATGTTTGTAAATTCGTCTTCCCTATCTATATGTCCTGCTCCACTATTTAACAAATCTAACTTCCTAAGCAACGTGTAATCCTTTCCATGCGTTATCATGTACTGACCAAATACAATACGATAAGGATCAGCTCCGACTGATTGATGTATGGAGTTTCTCAACGCGCAGTTTATACTGGGCAGGATGATATCCCACTCTCTTTGATTATGACGTACATAGGTTCGGAGCGCTGCGTTAATGGAGCGATTAACCCGTTCGGCGGCATTAGCTTGCGGGGCGTACGCCGCAGTGCAGATATGCTTAATACCATACTTAGTAAGAAATGCTGCGAACTCATGACTTTTAAATTGCGATCCATTATCACTTACAATGGATTCGGGAACTCCAAAACACGCAAAGATGTCATCCCTTAAGAAGTCGATAATAATCTGGGACGAAAACTTCCTAACTGGCTTGAGAAAAGTAAACTTGGAGAAGTGATCAAGAATGATGAAAATACCTATATTGCCTTTTTTCGATCGTGGAAAAGGCCCTATAAAATCTATATAAAATCTTTGAAAAGGTCGTTCACTGATGATTTGGCTTCCCATAGGTGGTCTTTGGCTATGATTTGGATACTTTGACGTCCTACACAATTCACATTTTGCAATATATTGCCTAACGTCTGAAGCCATTCCTGGCCAAAAGAAATTTCGTCGGATACGTTCCAAACATTTGGCTACGCCCCCATGTGCCGAAGAAGGCTGATCATGACTAGAGCGGATAACATCCTCTCGCAGGGCGGTTGGAACGTACAATTTCCAAACCTCATCTTTATTTCCATTTGTGGAAAAGCAATTTCGATGGTAAAGGAAATTGTCGATAACCTGGAAATCGGGTAATCCGGCTTCGATAAACTTTTCTTTTAGTGCCGTGTATTCTTCGGATTGAAAGGCACTTGACGTTAAATCAATTGTTGGTGAAAGCTCTAACTCAATTGCATTTACCACATCCTCTTCTTCGAAAGAACGAGAAAGTGCATCGGGAACTATATTCTGCGATCCCTTTCGATGTTCAATTTGAAAGGTGTATCGTTGTAATTTGAGTGCCCATCGGGCCAATCTACCACTAAGATCGGTCTGGTTCATTAACCACCGTAAACTGGCATGATCCGTAACAATTTTGAAAGGATGCCCTTCGATGTACATTCGAAACTTCAAAACTGCCAAAACAACAGCCAAACACTCTATTTCGGTTACGGTATAATTACGCTGAGCCTTGTTTAATTTCTTCGACATATAGGCAATTGGTCTTTCTATGTTGTTCTCATCTGTCTGAGCGAGTACAGCTCCCACTCCATGAAAAGATGCATCACATTGGACAATGAAAGGCTTTTCATAATTGGGGTGCATTAATAGAGGTGCTGAACATAGTCTCTTTTTTATTTCTTCAAATGCGGATTGAGCTTGCTCATTCCATTTGAAAGCCTTCTTTCCTAAGAGCTCCGTTAGTGGAAATATTACGGTGGAGTATTGGGATAAGAACCGCTGGTACCAACCAGTCATTCCCAAAAACCGCCTTAGCTGTTTCTGAGTACTGGGAACGGGAAATTCGGCTACTGCTCTAACCTTCTCAGAGTTGGTTTGCAACGTTCCTTCACCTACTATAAAACCCAAGTACTGTACTTGTTTCAAGCCAAATTGACTTTTCGCAACATTTATAGTTAACCCCGCCTTTCGAAGTTGGACAGCTACTTCGGCCAAGTGTTTCAGATGATCCTCAAATGTTGAAGATAGAACTAATAAGTCATCAAGATAAACTAGAACATGAGATTTCATACTATATGGAATCACTATATCCATTAGTCGACAAAGAGTCTGTGGCGCATTGGACAATCCAAATGGCATACGTTTGAATTGATACAACGGTCGATTGGGGACTGTGAATGCTGTTTTCGCTTTTGATTGAGAATCTAACTCGATTTGCCAAAAGGCATCTTTGAGATCAATTTTCGAAATACAGTGCACGGGTGGCAATCGACTCAACAAACCTTCTAATATAGGCATCGGATATGCATCTTTAATGGTGACTGAATTTAGTTTCCTTGCGTCTAGACAGAATCGAACCTTGTTTGGTTTTACTAGCAGCGTTACTGGTGATGACCAAGCTGATGAAGGTGCTTCTTCAATTACATCTTGTGCGATCATTCTATCAATTTCTTCACATAAAAGTTTTTCCCTGGCAGGAGATAACGGATAAAATCTCTGTTTAATAGGTTTGGCCTCCCCTGTATCGATAGAGTGTTCTACTAGAGAAGTTTTCCCTAATCCGTCTACCTCAAAGGACGGAAACGAATTTATTACTGATTCTAAACGACGTTTCTCCGAAAGAGAAAGGTGAATTTTGTCTTTTTCTGTTTCCCCTTCCGTTTGGTTTATCTCACTTATATTTCCCACTAAAGATAATGAAATTCCGAATTTCTTCCAGAAATCCATTCCGCAAATAACATCCTGATTTATTGACGGTACTATTAGAAACTCTATGTTGTCATGCCTGGTGTTAAACGTCAATGATACGGTGATCACTCCAGCGATATTCTGCATTTGCCCATCGGCGGTTTTAACCATCCCCTTTCGGGACTTAAAATTATTTTTCTCCGCCAGTATGCGTTTTGCTAAAGCACCACCTATTACACTTTTGTTGGCTCCGCTATCCAGCAGAGCTAAATATGGTTGACCTAATATTTGTATTTGTGAAAAGGGTCGAATGTCGTTATGCTTGTGTAAGAGTGATGAAATTACGACTTTCTTTAGCTCCCGAATGTTTTTAAAATAATTTTGAATGCGCTCAGCGCTACGACTTTTAACTCTTGAGGCTGTTAAACTGTCCTTACTTTCGCCGTCAGTTAGCAGCTTGTCTAAACGTATATGATAGGGAGTAAATTTGATAGGGTTTACGCTAAGTTCGTCTTCATCAAGTTCTGATTTGATTGGTTCCGAGACTTGAAGAGGATATTCGCTTAATGGTTTTGGCGAATATCCCGAGATCGGTTTTCCGACTCGGGATGACATTTCGAACAATTGGGCTTATAAGTGTTAATCGACCCACACCCATAACAAAATATGCGACGTGTTTTAAGACAATCTTGATAACGATGTCCTAATTCGTCACAGTTCCAACATTTGATTTTGTCCATCGAACGAATGGCACAAACTTCGTTTGATTCCTGGTCGCCTTCAAAATCCTCCTCCGTCTGGTTAATGAATTGAATTTCGTTAAGAGAAGGTCGAGTATTTGTTCGTGGGACGGCTCTATTACGAAATCCTTTGAAAAACTCTTCATGCCTGCGGCATTCAGTGCGTAACGCAGCCAAGGTTGGTGTTGGAACATGCAACAACTCGTGTTTCAATTCCGCCCTAAGATTATGTCGGACCTCTTCCGTTATTTCGGAGTCAGACAACGGATCCCTTAATGCGTCCGCAATCCCTAACATCGAATCTAGGAAGTCATCAAAGGTTTCTGTATTTCCCTGCTTCCGACGTCGTAGAGATTCTTTGATATCGCGGTCTGATCGTTGATCTTGATATCTTTCCTTTAGTCGGTCACACAAACAAAACCAGTTGGTGAGATCGGGAGACCGATGTACTCGCCAATAAAACTTCAATGCCGGACCCGTAAATAATAAGTTTGCAAATTGAAACAACAAATCATAATTTCCATCTAGACACTGATTGGTTAAAATATTCACTCGATATATAAAATCCTCGATAGGGATTTCCCCATTTGAACCGCTAAATTTGAGGTTCCAGTTTGAAATTACGCTAGATACCCTATCTGGTCTGTCTGCTGAGTGATTGCTTAAACGATTTCTTGACGGAGCATTTTCTCGGAAATTATCGCGAGGTGGGTTACTCCTAGATACAAAACTGGGTACTTCATTATCCCATTCGAGTGGAATTTCACCCCGTGATCCTCTACGACTTGGACCCAAATTTAAATTTGCCATTGTGGCACTAATTTGATTAGATATCGACGCTGCCAAGCTCGACATCTGATTTTCTAAGGCCCCTGCTATTATTTGGTGTACCCGCTCTTCTGAGACGCCGTTGCCAGCCGAAGAACTTCGCGTATGGTTAGCCCTTTCGGGATTCTGCATGGTATTCCGATTTACCCTGGGAATTGTGGTGGCAACTCGATTATTACGAGTGCCCTGCCTGGTCTGAGGACGTGTACGCGGAACGGTGCCTGTACGAGGACTATTGCCAGTCGATGGCACTACATCGATCAACTGTCGGGCCTCACCTGCTTCAGGATTCCCTAATTCGCTTCTACTACATGCTCTTCTGCAGAGTGGACAAGTGGCGTTGGTTTCAAGCCAAGTTGTGAGACACCTCAAATGGAATTGATGCCTACATGTGGTTATAGTCCATTCTGCTTCCTCATTAGCTTCATTGCAAATGGTGCAAGTAAGAGATTCCCTGGGCTGTGACAAAGCGGGGATATTTTCAAGACTTCGTCTAACCGCCATGATATTGATCGAATATTATAATTGTTACTTTAAGTTTGCCTGATAATTTTAGTGGGGTAATGGATGTTTTGTTACGTAATTAAATTATATATATGTATCGGTATTGTTGATCGGTAAAGGTAAATTATCAATTTTCGTTATCAAACTATTATTTATAAATTTTTATTGGGACTTATCCTTCAGAACTCTCGCCATATTTTATTTTTCCTAGCCAAGGAACTAAAATTATTTATTTAATTTCAAATGTCTTATTTGGAGAGGGCAAAGCTCCGTTCGCCCAAAGCTGTACCATCTCAATCCAAAAATGACCAAAAGATTCTAATAAAATTTAAATTAAGTTCTTCCTTGAAGAGTTCTCCGCTTCCAGCTTACGAAAACAAGAAAAAATCTCAATTCAAGTAGAAATATAAATGTAAAACCGGAATGAAAAATTACTACTGGAGTTTCGCTTGTTTTTTTTTTTTTAAGAGGAACAGACTCCATACTTGCGAAGCCTGAGCAATCTCAATTAAAAAAAAACAAAATACCAAAAACAAATACTATAGAAGTTTGTTTGATTACCTTTCTTGAAGAGGGACACACTCCCAGCTTAGGAGCATGAACAATCTCTATTCAAAAAAAACTAATCAAAAGAAATTAAAAAAAATTGACTTTGGATGAAATAAAAAAAATACTATTTGGGGTAAGAAAAGGTTAAAGGAAATCGGGCATTGCAACTTTATATTTTTCGAATATCCTTAAAGGATAGTTAAAGCCGCGTCATGCCCCACGTTGGGCGCCATAATTCTGTAACGGTTTGGCACATGTCCTGAAGGTACTTCGATCTACTAACAGGCTCCAGCCGTGCTCAGGGAAAGTGGGAGTGGTCCTTGTACCTTCAGTAGGGACATGGTCGTCACGCGAATCGTCGTAGATCGAATCGAAGCAAAAGGGACTGGGAGAAGGATACCCAAATAGCATTGTGAGGGGGGGGATAACAAAAAAAAGGTTCCTTGCTGAAAGATTTGTTCGAGGTGGCTAAATGTTGTGGCTACATAGGTGGCGAGATTCTTCCGGTGCCCAAACAAAAGATCTATTACAAACTCATTTTAGTTAACGTTATAATTCTGGAAAATCTCTTATAAAAATAATTAACATAATTAAGTATTCATGTTTTACAAGAAGGTGGTTTTCATTAACCATAAGAATAAAAAGGTATCTAAATTATAATAATTCAAGGGTGATGCTTAAAGATAATAATTCAAATTTGGTGCTTAAGAATAAGAATAATAATCGCTTAAGAATTAAGGAAGTAATTAAGGAAGTATTAAAATTAAATAACTACATGATATTAAATGACAGTATTAAATGATTCAAGAATTGATAATTTTAATTTTAATTGAATTTGCTTAGAAATAATAATTCAGAAATTATAAAAAAATTATATATATAAAAATTGATAATTATGGATTTTTAAGTTTTTTTTTCTTTTTCATTTGGTAAACTTTACGTTAGGGTATTTGAATTTCATGGTTTCTTTGTCCCTTCGCTGGGAATAGTTAAGAATGTATTTACGTGGTTTTGTATTTATTTTTATATAAAAAAAAATACATAAAAAAATCCAAGACTCCACAGGCAGGGGGGGAGGGGGTTGATGCTACCGGCGGGATTTTAGCGACGGGTCGTAAAAATATGATCCCTGATGCTTGGGGAGATCTCCTGTAGAAAAGCCTACCGTGGCACTGTGGTGCTCCCGTTGGATGGATGCCGGGGTTAGGTCAGGTGGTACCTCCAAATCCACTGGCATCGATGGTCATCCAACAGCAAAAAATCCGCTAAACGGGAAAATAAACACTAAGCCAATGCAGGGAATGGCGTGGAGCTTAATATTTTCTCACCTCTATTTAAAAAAAAAAACACACACTAATAAATATTTTTTTTTCCACGAGGTTGGGTCACTGGTCTTAGTATTATTCTGCACGAATTTAGTGGTCTGCCCGCAGCGAGATTTAGAGGAAAAGTGAACTCAGGTGGCAGACAGGAAATGCCACTTTATGGTTGTCACCTTTTGACAGGTGCATACGCGGGTGGGTGAATTCCAAAAAGGGTGCAGCTGAGGGGGGGGGTGAATGTCAGTTGGGGTCAGCTGAGCCTATCGATATCTATTATCAGCTGCATTGGGGTCTAATAGGTGAACAAGACCATATGTTATTGTTTTTGTTTACTATTTTTAAAAAAAATTTTTATTAATCTTTTATTTAATTTAGTTCAATTCCTCGGTCCAACGAGCGACCCCCACAAACCCAATCAACATTATTTTTTTTTTAACAAAATTAAATTCATAAACCTTTAACCTTTAAGCCAATGCTCACATATATTCTCTTATACTTTTTACCTACAATAAGACAATCTGTATAACATATCTGGACAATCTAACTATTGTCCACAACATTAAGTATGGTATCGAAGTTGATGCAGTGGGCCATAAGGTCCTTATCGTCTCTAGATGGGAAAAGCCATCCTAGGAATTCAACTAGAATGGGTTGCTGGGATACCACCCCAGAATAATCCTCATAGGAGATGACACCATCTTTGTCGGTATCGAACTTCTTCATTATGAACTCGGTCATGTCCTAAAATTAATATATGTATCATTGATAATATCAGTACCTTTTTAATCATATGGGTTATGTGGCTCACCGCTTTGAGTTCGTTGAGTTCGTCCTCGTCTTCGCCATAAAAGAACTTATCACAGGCTATACCAACTTGTTCCCTATCAATGACGCCGGTGCCCTTGGTATCGTAGACCTGAAGCAAACGGCATTATAAGAAATGTAGCAGATGAAATAGAATCTGACTTACCTCGAAGGCAAAGCGCATGCGCACATTAATATCCTTGGTAATGTAGAGATTGAAAAGCGAAATCCAGGCCTGAGGACTCACATACTTATTGTCCTTGGTAATGGCCAACAGAGTGCGTTCTATGATTTGGACATTGGCCACGTTGAAGAGCACCAAGTAGAGCTGGTAGAACTGCTTTTTGACCATCTGCTTGGCCCCGGGCCCGTTGACCTTCGCAAACTTGTAATAAATCATGAGCAAGCAGTTGACCTCCATCGGGGTCATATTCACAGAGGCGGCAAGATCCTTGATCAGTCCGCCGTAAATGGCTCCAAAACGGCTGTTCTCCATGGTGTCAATAGTGGAGTCTAGATTGTCCATGATGTCCGTTTACTATTGTCTTCTAAGGCGGAAGTGTTCGTATTTGTCTTGAGTGTTAGAGTTGTGGAAAAATTTCTGTTACGCTCCGAGTTTTTGAAATGAATACCTTGTAGAATTTTGAAATACTTTCAACTGCCTACTTTATGGGAATTGAATTGTTCCCGAGGATTCCTCGACCTCACAATTTGTCTTGCTTAACTTAATTTATTCCCTAAGTCTCTTGCAAATACCAAATACAAAATGTATCAATCAAAACTCCACACAATACCCAGCCCAGCTCCCTTTACACGGGTCGCTTGTAAATCCGCCAACACTTGGCAATGTCAACTTTCGGAGACATTAAGGAGCGTGAATCCTTGCGGCCTTTCGCCTTCTTTTTTCGGAGGTTCCTTGCCTTTCGTTTTATTGTTATTATGCCATGTTGAGCGGTCTTTTTTGGGGGTAGGTGTGGAATGCGTGTATGTGGCATACAATTACACAACACAGGCAGGGGTCGGAATGGGGCGGAGTAGGGTGGGGCACTCAAACATTTGTTACCCCAAACAAAATGGCTACACAGCCATTTCCGCCAAATTTCCACATGGAAGGCTTTACACCCATCTCGGCGCTTTTGTTTGGATTATTATATTCGCGTTTCTCATGCGCACAGCTTTGAGCCATTCATTCTTTCGGTTCCAGCCCTTCTGTTCCGCCCGCTCCAGTTTTTTCGGATGCGGAGGATTGTTTCAAATATTTATTCGAAATCCTCAGACCGAAATGGGGGACAGATGTAGTCCGTGTAGCGTGGCTGATGTATTTTTTATGTCGCGGCCTTGTTTTTATTGCTTTTAAATTGCGCTCGTTACATTCTTGGGCGGAACAGAGAGTCTTACCCAATCTATTTGTAATTTGTCTCAGTTCTGAGCCGGGTGCTGGCTCAGGCATTCTTTTTTAAGTAGGCCTGTAGCACACACGTTAATCATTTTTGGCACTTTCGACACTTTGGGTTACTCAAAATTAACACAGCATGTAGACAAACACTCCCCACACACTCCACAACACACATACCCCAAAAAAAACCCAAAAAAACCAAAAAAAAATAGATAGCTAAATCAGTGCAAAAGAGGATAGCCACAATGAATCGCATCGACCTCACCATGGACGATATGGCCAATACAAAGTTCCTAACGCTGTACAATAGCCTTTTCAAGACCTTAGCCTCCTCGACCGACTTCAACTACAACGAGGTGGTCAGCCTTCTGACCGTCTTCTACAAGTTTACTCTCCACAACGGTACCCGGGAGATGTCTACTCGCCAGATGTACAACCTATGCCTCGTGATGTTTGACATCTTCGACGTGCAGATCATCGATCGCATCTCGATGAACATCACCTCGGATGGGCGGTTCATCTCGCCAGAGGCATGGATGAAGGTCTTTGGGGTATTTCTCAACGGAAACCTGGAGGAACGCATGCGATTCGCTTTTAACGTATGACCAATAATTACTTTTTGATCTTAATGAATATATATTTGAAATCCTTTCTCTGGTAGGTGTATACAAGTGCTGGCACTGTGTTTCTAAATCGTGAGGTGGTTGGCTTTGCCATTGAAAAATTCTTTTACGGTGACGATGACGACGAAGTCAATGAATTGCGAGCAGTGAGTCTGTAAAACAAATACTTTAATTGTATAATTTAAAAATAAATGTCTTTAGGACATGGTTGAGTTTATATTCGGTAAATTCGACCACGACAAGGATGGCGTAATTTCATTCGATGAGTATGCTGCGGTTGTCTCGCGGCAGCCCGGCCTGTTGGAGTTTCTGGGAAAGATATATCCAGATAATCGAGATAAAGCATTGATTGCCTACTGTCACAATATTGAGTCTCTATTTCCGTCAGAAGATTAACGTCGAATAAAAATATATTCTTGTGGAAGAAATTCGGGGTGTTTTAAGTTCTGTCATTGCATATTATATTTTATGGCACCCCTAAGGATACTGCGTATAATAGCACAAGTGTTGAAAATTGGCGCTTGGAGAAATCCAAGCCGGCTTACAATAAAGTCATTTTCTATTAAGTACACACTGGGAAAAGTTGAAATTGCCTTCCCAAACTGCGACTGCCACTGCGGGCTTCTAGCATTGTTTCGTTATTTTTATTTTTGGCAAAATCTGTGTCTTCTCTTCATGTTCAACTCCTTCAGACGGTGCGGGATCTTTTGTTTGTCTATTTTGCGGCTTTGTACAGCAATTAAATTTGCGCAACACATGCGGGCTGTGCTGCCAGAATTGGGGGAAACATACAGACCCAGCTAAATTCTAATTAAGTCCCCACAAAAATTATGCTCATGGAGGCTGGAGATGAAAGGGAAATGGATTACATGCCCTAATAACTAAAGTCTAATCGGTTAAATGAAAGAACCGCAAAAAAATACTACAAACTATACTCTTTCTCATGCTTTATATTGTTTAATAAATACTTAATTTAATATTATTGATTATTGCCCCTTTAGGCCTTGAATATTTCTAAGCTCTCTCTTGTTAACTGGTATTTTGTGGAAATTCACTTTCCACCGACAGTTGGCAGCAATGCTTAAGAACAGCCTTGGCATGTTTTATTCTGCGGTTGCCTGGTTTTGGCATTGGAGATGCCACAGATTTCCATCTATCTATCTATCTATCAGCCCTTCTGCGTTCAACGGGGCGTATGGGTAACGAAATCGAATGAGAATGAGATCTCAAACTTGGCCATCGACTTTTGTTGAGCAATCAGTGAAATGCCAGAAATCAGATTGCCTGCTACAACCATTTGGTGACCCAGAGTCATTGACACGCCCCTTTTTGGGGGCATTGGCAGGGCATTAAATTCAGCGCGTGACTCTCAGCCCCAGACATTTGTTGCTGGCCCAGCCCAGCGAGTGCCACAAACAAGCACCAGTCGGCAAAATGAAAAAGGATCTGAAAAGACTCAGCAGAAAGCATGAAAAGTGACCGCGACATCCAGCTGGCACTTCTGGCCCATTCCCCTTGTTTTTTCACTTTTTGTAGGGTTCAGAGTTCGTCACGACTTTGCCACTTTGCTTCCAAAGGGTCCTTGGTTTGTTGTCCTTTTTTCAGCATTAACACGCGGCCTCCTGTTGCATTCCAGTTAAAAAGCGGGGGTTCCCCCTCACCTCCTATTACTTGGCCCGTATGCCTCGAGTGGGTTCTCGCCAAAAAAACAAAGCCAAAAAGCGAAAACGCAAAAGGGCAGCAACAAATTGAGTAAAAACAAACATGTTTCCCACATTTGTATTCCTGAACGCTGGCCCACACATGTATCCTGCTGTTATCCTTTCGCGTTCGTCAGTTCATTTATCGCAGCCCAACTTTTGACTGGCAACGGTTCCTGGTTCTCTTTTTCTGCTTTTGCTGGTTGCAGTAAATCTTGCGGTGCAACCGACTGGCATTTTTATGAAGTTATACCCTGAACTGGAGCTGCATGCCACATTCCTCTTGCCCCATATCGCATTAACACACATGCCAAATGAAAATGTGCATTTTCCAAATGAAATGACCGCTGGGAATTTGTGGATGTTGATGGGTAAAGTGGAATTCTTTTTTTAAACATTACTTGAAATGATTAAGTCTAGAGTGTGTAGTTAGTCATTTAGTTTAATAAAGTTCTTTATGGTATATTATGGCAGGCAAACAATTTTAGTCTGTATAAATGTTATTCCTTGTAAACTTAAGGGTCCTTTTAAAGACACCAGATCGTGCCAAATCTTTAAATGTTGCTTGTATTTGATTTTGCATTAGCCATTAGAGATGAAAACAAACAATTTGAACACAAAGATAAAAATCATAATGCAAACAAATTGCCTTTTTAGGATTCAAAGTGCCGACAGAGTCGGAGTCTAATGCGTTTATGCCTGAAGGGAATCAGCGCACTCAAAGGGAGAAGCGGATTTCATTGCGGCATGGGGAAAGGAACAGAGGAAAGGACATGGGGGAAAATGCGCATTTTGCTTTTGCTTTTGCCTTTTACGATAACGATAACAATGATAATAATAATCCGATTCGCATAACATCGGGCCATATTGGGAGACACTGGAATAAGGAGAAGGCAGAGGTATCTGGCGACCTGGAATCGGTTTGATTGTCACATTGTCATCATCTGCATATTAAGTACAAGTGATTACACTCTCGCTTTTGGAAGATGCTCACGGACAGATACAGGTGAGCACATGTCCTTGGCTTGGCACCCCCCACCCGTTCCCCGGGGAAGATGTGTGCTGCATTGAAAATTCGGCATTTAAATCTAACCAAGCAGGAGGGAATAAAAAACGCGCACACAAAAGCCAAGCATCTACCAGATACATATGTATCTTTTGTTAACGAGCACGAATCGGGCCAAATGTAAATGTTTTCCAATGTGCTGAAGACCTAGGGGAGGCTGGATGGCTGGCTGCCTAGGATGGGATCTCAACACGTTTGACACAACAAGGAGAGAAATCAAATCAAATCGGGTTTTTGGCTGAGAAAGGAACGGAAACGGAATCCATTTCAGGCACGTGAAGTCGTTTGATTATCCTGGTTTTTGTGCAAATAATACTCATCTGAGACTCTTCAAGACAGGGACCCTGTGTATTGCTTAAGCTAAATTGTATAAATATACTCCATAATCTCTCACGTGGCACTCAAGAGGAAAAACTCATTTGGCGCAACACAAGTTCCAATTAAGTATGACCAACTTTCTCAAATGACTAGTGCACTTCCCGACATACAATATATATAGTGCTCTGTGTATAGTCGAGTATATACAGTTTCGTTTTCTTTGTTCTAGGTCCGGAATTAAAACTAAGCACTTCGAAGCACACAACCCGCATAAACAAAAGTCAGACAATTGGGAGTGCAACTCGAAAGGGGGATCGGAAAGCGAAGTCTGTGGCAGGAAAAGCAAACCGAAACCCCGGCCTCGCTTTTTCTCTGGCTGTGTCTTGTGTCTGTGTGGAAAAGTCGTACTTGAAAAATCGTAAAATTGAAATTATAATTGCCACTGCAACTGATTCGCAAAAGGCTCTTCCTCCGCTGCGGTCTGCCACCGAAGATGCTCTAATTACGCCCCTAACTGGCGGGAATCATTAAAATGCTTGTCAAATAATAATTGCTCGCAAACAATTCATTTCAGAGCAGCTCTAGACAATTCGCTTTCATAATTGTTGGGGTTTTCGAGCGTTCACCCAAAGAGCTGAGAATTCCAACCTCTTTTAGGTGAAACTCCAAAGAACTTAAGCTCCTAACCGGCTTTAGTTGGCTGGCACTGGACGAGTTCATGTGTCTGCCGGATATACAGACAGCGCCAAAAATATTTTCACATTTTTCCACAGACCCCAGGACAAGGATAAAACCCTTCTCTAACTCCCGGGCCCTACGGCAGCCACACTGCCCCAGATAGATTTCATTTTTTTGTTCCGTGTTTCGGGTTCCGATCCGGTCAGTTGTTACACTCTGTTTTTGTACGTTGACATTTTTGCTAAATATTCAAAAAGTTTGGCTCGCACTGGTTTCTGACCAAAATGTTTTTTAGTTCTTCGAGCATGTGCATTTTTATACCACATCCGAATGTTTGTCGAACACGCCGTGCTTTTTGAGAGAACAAATCAGGATGATGGCTTTTCTGTTTCCCGTTCGATAGTTTTTAGCGACGCTGCCAGGGCAATGCGACCCTTGTTAGCCCGAAGCTTAGTCCTTGAATGGAAATTTAATCTCAAATGGAAGCAATGGCCAACATTCAAAAGTGTCTATTGGTTATTAGAAAAGCAGCCATTTAAAGCCTCAAAACCCATTAGACCCACACATTCTTAATCCTCTTTTCATTAATTTCTATATGAATAAATAGAAATAAAATCCGAGTGTTCGTACTGAATTTTTTATTAAAAGACCAAGGCTCCAGTGTACAAATTTCCAACTACATTTCAGGTGAAATTCAAAATATTTTTGTTTATAAACTCAATAGTTCACTAGTTAATGGACATTCCTGTCAATATTTGTAATAACCTCCCACAGCAAAGACTCTTTCTGAATAGCAACTCTTTAGCAAAAATTTATTTGGCACTTCGGAGTTATCAACACTAACTACAGCAGCACTTTGGTTTTCGAATTATTATTAAGGACTCAAAATCTATAAATTACACAAAAGCCAATCTCGGAATTAGGAAATTGTTTTGCACTTCAGTCTCTGGTTGTGTTTGGTATCTCTCACATGCGTGTTCGATAAGGAATCCCAAGCAAACAAACATAAATGTATCTTTTCTGAAAGGAGCAAGTATGTATGTTGAGTCGTGGTTGGAGTCTCTCTAGGAAGGGGACACAGAAAATAATTTTAAAAGATTTAAGTTTTAGTTTTTATTAAGTTTGCATTTTAAGCTACATATCATAAATTTATATTTACGTTTAAATTATGAAACATATCTAATTTTTTTTTCACAATTTTTGTTAGTTCTTAAGTTTTTGTTTAGTAAAATTTATAATTAATATTAATAAATATTGGTCATTGGATTGTCACATTTTTGTTCACTGCACGTAAACCGAAGCAGGCGCTACAGGGACATGGACCAAAGTGTTTGTTGCATGCAACTGATTGCAAGGGATTTTATGGCTGCTGCTACTGCTACATCCTACCCTGTCTCTAGACTAGCCTTCTGGCCTGGCAGGACGATGCAAAAATCCACAACAGCCGCTGCCGATCGCAGGAGCTGCAACAACGGCAACAGCAGAAACCGATGCAATGCTCAAGTGCTGCAGCTTCCAGAGGGTGGGGTGGAAATGGTTTTAGGATTGGTATCGGGAATGGGAATGGAAGTGAAATGTCTGCAGGGCTTCCTTGTTGCCACAGAAGGTGTCGCTGCCTGGCAGTGCCACGCTGTTGTGGCAAAACACGAGCCCGCATCAGCAATGGCAATGGCAGTTGCAGCAGCAACAGAAGCCACTACAGCAGCAGCAACGGCAGTAAAATGTCGACATCAGCATTACATGCGAGAATAGCTCGACTGCGGATTTGCAGTTTAATGCCAATGCAACCTGGCAAGCCTCGTTGCAATCGGCAGGCAATCGGTGACGGAAATATGCTGCGGTCCCGTGTGATGCGGTTGCCATCCTGTCGGCTTCACCAACTCCGACGCCCTTTCCCACTGCACCAGATTAGCTTAGAGGTGAGAATCCAGGTGGAGGCATTTTCCTGAGCCCATCAGAGGCGCGGTTGTCTTCAAAACAGTTTGACGTTTTTATCCGCCATTCACCACAGCCATTGTCATAGGGTTTGGTTAATTGGGTAGAACTAAATAATCCTTAAAGGCTTATATTCGACATAGACAAGGTTCAAAGTAATATGCATATTTCAGGCAATGCTTTAACATATATTTTTATCAGCTTTGCTTTCGAGACTAGTTCTAGTCATCAATGAAATTGCCAAACTTGTAAATTAAAAATTGTAAAATGGAATTAGGTTTTTGTTGTTTTATGATATCCCTAATAGTGAGTACCATCAGCATTTTACGGAACAGGATATAACCCAAAGCCGAAACACAAGGAAAAAACTGAACAAGTTTTCCAATAAAATTAAAAGTTTGGCTCCATGCACAGATTTCGCAGATTTTACAGAATCCATTGAAAGTAGCAAATACAAATACTAACGAAAAATAGACAAAGGTGCTGGGGGGCAGGGAAAATGGGAAATGGCAGAATGGGCAGTGGTGTTAGCAAAGTTTTGATTGCCAATAAGGATTTACAGGTGATAATACAGCATAATCTGGCCACGTTCCACGTGCCGAAGCGGCGTTGGCAGGGAAACATTCTGTTGGAAAATTGTATCTGGTATTTTGTAGTTACCTTGTGCTCGTTGGGCTTACCCTCGCTTTGGGAACTGCATGCGCGGAAAAGTGGGGAGCGAAATGCATTAAAATGGATTTTGAAACTTTAAAACTCAATTTCAATTGCACAGAAAAAGTTTCGTGGGGCGATTTGCATATTTACCTAAAAGGTAGCTGCAAAAAACAATATCACGCAGGAGTGTTGCACCTGGAAAAAATGAGTGAATAAAATCCTTAGATCCAGCTGCGATGTTCACAAATTAATTAGTTTCGCTTGTCCATGGGACTTGACTCGACATAAACTCCAGCTGTTGTCGCTTCTGACCTGCAAATTTTTGTTTTTTTGCAGGTTTTTGGTTTTTGTCAAGCAAAAAACAAAACGAAAACAGAAGAGATGCCCTCCTTTTTACGGACAAAGTGTAATAATTTGAGAAGCCATTGCGTCGCTGTTGGGTCGGAAAAATTCATTTGAGAAATTAAGTTTTCTCACGGACAACGCCGCGTCGCACCGTCGGCCAATGGGGCGTATGAGTGACCTGATTCCAACTTCTGTCTGCACTTAATTACAAAATGAGAATGCATTCAACGGCTGTGCCAATGCCAGAGCCAGCTACAACAACTCCAACAAAGTCCGCGCAAACAAATTTTAATAATAAAATTCCGTTTGCAGGAGAGTTTGGGTGTCTCCAAGGAACGTGGGGGCAGTTCCAGTGCAAGGAGTCAGGAGTCAGAAGTCGGGTGTCGGAAATCAGAAGTCATAGAGACAGCGCATCTGTGTGAATGAAACTGCGTGATAATTAAAATCAAAGCCATTCGAAGAAGTCAAGACAAAAAAAAACGCATAAGAAAGGGTAACTGAGGTGCAACTTGAATATTCAAAGGTGGAGCTGGGAAGCCATAAGCGCTTTGTTTTCAAACATTATTGTAACCCGAAAATGAAAAACTTGAAACCCAGATCCACGACTCTAAAGAGTCATAGGTCAGGACGATTGAATCCTGGGAGTGGAGGGTGCTGGTATCAAAACAATGAGGAATAATTAAAATTCACCCTCAAACAATTTGTACGCTTTGGCGGAAGTGAACGTTGGCGAAGGACCCTACGGCTGGGTGGTTGTGTGCGTGCCAGGACGACGGACACATGCTCATAAATAAATTTATGTTTGCCGAAGTGTATTGGGCGTGCTGGGCAACATTGGATCCTTGCTCCTGGTGCCAAGTTCCAAGTTCCAGTTGGCCATAAATTTCTGGTTGTTGTTGCCCACTCCGACAGCTTTCAGCCAAGTCTACAGATAGGATAGCGGGCGACGGGGCGTGAAGGCCCCAGAGCAAGGATGTGTATTTTGTAATTACAAGGAATTCTATTTTATCATCCTGGCACTGCAGCTTGTGTGTTGGTAGCAGCTCTTTCGAGTTTTGTTTGCTGTTTCGACTAAATCAATTTGCCCAGGCAGAATATAGAAGCACTTTCAAATTAGCATCCATTTAATGCAGGCTTTAAGCGGCTTTTACCCAGCTGCCTTGATAATCATACTTCGCACTTTTCACAAAGTTAACCTTTGATTCAATTTATCAACTTCAATAAAAAGTGAGACAAAAAAATCAACACACACTCACACACAAACACCGCAAAAACCAGAGTACATAAAAAGGGAGCGCGGTGAAGACTTGGGCAAAGTTGCGCCTGCGAATCGCAAAGGACTAACGACATCCTTTGAACGCTCGAAAATAATCCCACAAAAACCGAGAGCTTAACTTTTTCAGAACGGGGTGAGCTCGGAACTGGTTGCATTCGCTTATTTTTTTGGCCAAAGCCCTTTTTTGCAATTTCTGTAGTTTAGCACAAAGTTGAAACGTCAACGCTGTCTGATTCTGATCGTGTGCCACCAGCAACAAAGGCAACATTGTCCTTTCTGATGGATGGATAGATGCACCGCACGAATGGATGGCAGAATGGCTATAAGGATGTATAGATGGGCAAAAGCCAACCAGCCAAGTTAACTAGGCTAAGTTGATTTCCCCTGCCGCGGCTTTTGAGGTTTTGCTTGTGTGTCATTGAGGAATTATCCATATGAATAACTATGATTTATGAGATAATCCCAGTTTATAAAATAACAGTTTTTCATTTTTCATTTACTTAACATAATATTGGCATTTAATAATATTATTAAATTATTGGCACCTTTAATCGAAACTTAAATAAGCAGGAAAGACATTCCTAGGGAATATGTTTTTGTTCCCAAAAAAAACTTCACTTTCTGTGTCCCCATTCTCCAAAGTCCCATGAATTTACTCGGCACTGGATTCCATCATCAATTTCTGTCGATAGATAAACAATGTTTACCTACACCAGAAACACAAGAGCTGGCACCCAAATGCAGAAGGATATCTGCCAATACATATGTATCTATGTACATATGAATGTATATATCCAATATCCAACAAGTCTGAAATACAATCACAGCTGGTACTCGGAAGTGGAAAGACTGTATTTATTTGTTGTAATAATATTAGTTTTTGCATTTATGTGCAAATGCGAGAAACATCTTTGTTTTGCTCATCTTTCACCGGACCTGAGCATCCTCGGAAATAAGATTAATGCAATTGGGAAATCCAACTTCGGCCAGTTGCTCCCGGTTATTTCGGCTTCTGTTTATTTTTGTCCTTGTCACGGAAAATATAGGAAATGATATATGTATATTTATTTGTGCGCTAGCATTTCATTAATTGTGTTTTCGACTATCCTGCAAGTGCCTTCAACATCTTCGCTGGGCAGCCGATTTATTAAACAAACAAGAAACTTTAGCAAATGGCTGTCTATGTGTAGATTAAATCATAGGAACGTATTTAAACCAATATTTCAATTGTTTTCCTAATTTACTTTTTATATGTAAATTACCAACCAACCATCAGTTTAACCATCGTCCCTTCCATGTATTATTGAGAATTTGGCTTTCTATATTTTTATATTTTTTTCTATATTTTAAAGCAAAATTACAAATATTCGACCTAAAAACCGTTTAAGGTATTCTGCTCAAAACCCTGATAATTATTGGTAAAGTTATAGGCTTTCCTGTGGAACATTTTGTAAGGGAATCTACCGTAAAGATTTACAATAAATCTAAAAAATATTTTGTGCTCAAATTTCGATGCAGATTTAAAAATAATCCATCCACAAATCGTTTAAGGTATTCCGCTCAAGAATCTGATGATTTTTGGCAAAGTTATGGTCTTCTCTGTGGGCCATTTTGTCCAGCCCAGCATTTTGCACATTTTGTCAGGGGATCCCCTGGAAAAATGTACAAAAAATCTAAAATATATTTTTTGTTCGGGTTTTGATGCAGATTTAAAGATAATCCATCCACAAATCGTTTAAGGTATTCCGCTCAAGAATCTGATGATTTTTGGCAAAGTTATGGTCTTCTCCGTGGGCCATTTTGTCCAGCCCAGCATTTTGCACATTTTGTCAGGGGATCCCCTGGAAAAATTTACAAAAAATCTAAAAAATATTTTGTGTTCGGGTTTTGACGCAGATTTAAAGATAATCCATCCACAAATCGTTTAAGGTATTCCGCTCAAGAATCTGATGATTTTCGGCAAAGTTATGGTCTTCTCTGTGGGCCATTTTGTCCAGCCCTGCATTTTCCACATTTTGTAAGGGGATCGCCTAGAAAAATTTACAAAAAATCTAAAAAATATTTTGTGTTCGGGTTTTGATACAGATTTAAAGATAATCCATCCACAAATCGGTTAAGGTAGTCCGCTCAAGAATCTGATGATTTTTGGCAAAGTTATGGTCTTCTCTGTGGGCCATTTTGTCCAGCCCAGCATTTTTCACATTTTGTCAGGGAATCCCCTGGAAAAATTTACAAAAAATCTTAAAAATATTTTTGTTTCGGGTTTTGATGCAGATTTAAAGATAATCCATCTACAAATCGTTTCAGGTATTTCAGGTATTATTTTATTCCAATAAAATAAAATCAAATTGATATATAAAATTCTTTCATTTTTATTTTATTTAGACTTTTTAGGAATTTGGTAAGGCCCAAATGCGCGAACATGCTCCCGAATTCGCACCGCATTAATGGCAATGAAGCCACCAGCGTCCTGAGGCACGTATCCCCCATGGACATCCATTGAGACTAGTTGCTCATTGTACAAGGCACCCACCTCGTCAGCAGCCTTTCGGGCGATGGCGCGGCAGTAGCCGGGAGCCAATTCCACGGTCACTTGCCCGGACACCCTCTCTTCCGCCAGTTCAATGCACTTGCGAACATAAATGGCCTCCGGACTAAACCAAAATCCATTGTACACATAGTCAGCCATGCGGTCCCTTAGGATTTGCTTTGTGCGAAGCACCTCCCGGTCCAGAGCGAATACCTCTAGGTCCTGGTGGGCCGTAAAAAGAATATTTCCACCCGGCGTCTCGTACACTCCTCGGGATTTTAGGCCCACATACCGATTTTCCACAATGTCAATCCGCCCGATGCCATAGGAACCTCCCAGTTTGTTCAGGAAACGTAGAATCTCCAGGGGCTGACTAAACACCTGACCGTTGGACAAATTCTTAACGCTGGTGGGCAGCCCCTGGCGGAACTCGATGGAGAGACGAGCGGGTTGACTTGGTGCTTGGGTCAGCGGATCGACGGTCATCTCGTACAGGCTGCTAGGCGCCACGGTATTGGGTTCCTCGAGTATCCCGGACTCGTAGCTGATGTGAAGAATGTTAGCGTCGGTGCTCCAGGGAGTGGCCGGCTTGGCACTCACCTCGATGCCGTGCTTTTGGGCGTAGGCGATAAGGTCCTGACGGCCCTGAAAGCGGCGACAGAACTCCTCGTTTCGCCAAGGTGCTATTATCTTAAAAATAAAAAGAAACCATTAATTACCTAATTCATTGTAAAAAATAAAGTTTTTAACAAATTAATCTCAAGTACCCGTAGCTTATCAGAATTGTGCTTTTTTTTAAAGAATATAAACTGGGTAATGATAAGGCAACAGAGCGTCTGTCAGTGGTTTTGCTTATCTATCAGCTTGACGCTGTTTGGGATCTTACACTCACTTTTAAGTCCGGCTGAAGAGCATAGGCACAAAGCTCGAAGCGCACCTGGTCGTTGCCTTTTCCTGTGGCACCGTGAGCCAGATACTTGGCGCCACACTGATTGGCTGCCTCCATAAGAGCCACACTGATGCAGGGCCGGGCTAGCGAAGTGCCCAATAGGTATCGCTCCTCGTAAACGAGACCCATCTGGATAGCCGGCCAGATGTAGTCCTCCACGAAAGTTTTCTTGACATCAGATACAATTACCTTAGAATGCAAATTATAGATAAAACAAAAGCGCTTTTAAAAATATAGGTTTAAGTCTATTTTACCTTTTTGGCTCCTATTTTCAGAGCCTTTTTCTCTGCTGCGACAAAGTCCTCTTTTTGGCCCACATCAGCCAGAACGCAGATGACATCATACTTCTGATCCAACAACCACTTGAGGATACAGCTCGTATCCAGGCCTCCAGAGTAGGCTAAGATCACAGTTTCTCCCGCCATGTTTCGTACACACGACTTTCTTCGTTTAGTGGTGCAAAGACACTGAAGGCCCGCAGATTCTGTGGAGCTAATATCAGTCTAATCGAGCGCAGCTATCAACCCACACGTGCTATCGCCAATCGTCACTCGGACTAGTGCTCGATTTGGCTGATAAGCGGCTTTAAAGGTCCCGAAAGCACACACTGTTTTAGCCCAAGTTCAAGTTGCGCGCGCAAAAATATTCGTAGCTTTATCGGTGTGGTGGCCCCGGTAAATTCAAACGAAGGAAAAAAAGAGAACGGTCCATAAACGGTAAGAAAGATTATTAAATATAGAATAGCAAGAATGCAAATTTTCTTAAACAAATTAATTACAATTTACAAATACAAAACTGAATTATTAACAGAGACTAATAGTTTTAATAGTTTTTGCTATAACATCGATATTTTTATATAGTCCGTTATCGTATTCGTTATTCGTTATCGGTTGGGTCTCGTTATCCGTTTTTTTTTAATCAGTTTTCAATTGATGAAAGTATGGGTCACGGTAAACTTAGTATTGATTTAAATTAAATATTGATTTTATCAATAATTCTCTTCAATATTTAGGAAACGTCTGGGAAAAGTTTCTGCTTGATGTCAAAGAGGCGGACAGACTCAAAAGCTTATCAAACGAAAGGGTTATAAACGATCTGAAGGAAGGGCTGAGCGTTAAAAATATCGACAGTACCATTTATGAATTTGGATCGCGGATTGTGGGCGTGGCTAATTCGAATTCTGATTTGGATCTTTATGTAGATATTGGTAAGTATTAATACCAGTAAAGCTTCTCCCAAATTCTTAAAAACGATTTCTTTGGCAGCTAACATAAATTTTATTTCTATACTGCAACCCGAAACTGTCAGGAGCAATCACAATAAAATATTTTCCGCCATTAAATGGAATTACTCGAAATGGGCCATTGTAGACAATTTATCATCCGTCAGTTGCCCCATAATTATCGCGAAGCATAAAAGTACAGGCCTCATGTGCGACATAAGCAGCTCGAGTCCCATGGCTGTTTACCAAAACTTTTTGGTTATCTACCTTTTTGAAATTCAACCAATTGGTAGTTGTGTTAATAATGCGTATAACTGGAAAATCTAACATAATTTATACTTCTAGCCAGGTACATGGTGATTTATGTGCGTGCGTGGCTCAAGAAACATGGTCTAGATGGTTTTCGGAGCCATATAATCATCTTGATGGTTATATTCTTTTTGCAAATTCGTGGAAAGCTGCCGGCCATCAAAAAACTACAAGATGGTCTCTCTCCAAACCTATACCGTAAGTCAGATCAACCTAATCATATAGTTATCAAAAATAAATTCATCTAACCATTGATAGCTTTTACAATGCATTTTGTAAATTATGACTTGGCCCATTTTAACATGAGCGAAATACCAATTAACAAAAAGGAGTGCAGCGATGTCCTTTTTGATTTTTTTAAATACTACTCTACATTCAACTTTAGCCAAGTGGCCGTGTGCTGCTATATTGGCATGGAAAAAACTTTCAAGGAAAGGCGTTTCTGCTTGCCGGATCGGTAGGAAGAAATATTATTCTCCAAAGCTTACTTATTTATCTTATGCTTTATACAGATTCCAAGATACATTATCGCATGAGGCAGCTGATGTAATGATTTATGATTTCATTAACGTCGCTGAGAACATAGCCGCGTCCATAAATGGACTTCAGTTAAATGATTTGCAAACAAAAATGGCCCAACAATTGCAATCAACATTTTTTTGATACAAAATTTGTAGGTCACTGAAAACCTAAAAGGTTTTATACACAAATAAAGTACAAATATCTTTTATGCGAATAAAAGATACAAATGGAGCCACCCCTTAGAATTTGCCTTGATTTAATTACACTTGACCCCGATGTTCGATTCGATTATCTGGGATGTCAGTTAAAAAATCGTGCTTCTTGGCGGAATCCTTGACAAGTACAGTAGAGCTTATCTAAAATAGTTATTAATTATTTTTTTTTATTGGGTTATTGAGTGTTATTGGCACTTTTATGCAAATAGATATAAGTTTCTTCAGTTAATAATAGTTTCATCTGACCTTTGACCACTGAGGTTTGACAGAACTTTCCCATTTCCACCACGATTCTGGATCGGTCAAGTTCGTAGGTTGTTCTCTCGCTTCAGTGAGCAGGCCTGATTAATTAATAAGTCTATTCTGAGGCATTTACATAGATTAAAATCTAAATGGGATAGTGAGTATAAAAGGAGCGGAAAGGACCGAAAGTGGGCAGGAAAAGGCTGAGATGCGTCCCCGATTGCAGCTCCGTTTGGGTAAACTCCTCGTTCTGGCATTTACCCTATGCACAGTCATAGTCCAGGCCACAGAGTAAGTATAAAAAACTTTACAGAATTAAACCGAAATCTATAAGTAATTTATAACTAGTAATAGTTACACCTGCTGATAACAAATCGAAATATTAGTTTATCTTTTTATAGATGGCCCTGTAGCCCAAACCCTGGGCAAGATGTCGAATCGGAGTGCCCGGACAACTACTTCACCTTGGAAGACACTCCATCGGGCTGCCCAGACATAAGGTTCTGCTATCTGGGGTTAAACCAGACCTGCAATAACAGCTTAACCGAGAGCCGGTGTGAAGTCGAGCTACGATGTCTGTGCAACAGGTGTTTAGGATGTGACGAGAATTTTAATTGTGTTGACATTCCAATGATATGCGAGGTAATTGAATTCCCAATGGAGGAGAAACGCATGTCCTACCGGCCACCAATCCGTGCACCTATTCACCCGCCGATCCGTGCACCTATCCACCCGTCGATCCACGCACCTATCCACCAGCATATCGGCATACCCTGGTTTCTGAGGCGTGGGCTTGAAAGACAAGGCCGCTATCCTCACTCATATACGAAAAAGACCTAATTCCATGGAGCCTGATACCCGAACCCAGCGCAGACCCCTGACTACCCTTCGCCAATGTTTATCAATACGATATTTTTAATGAATGACTATTTTAACCGCAAATAAAGGCCTAAGCATTGCAAATTGGTAATTTAATGAATAAGAAATACAGAAATAAAAGAATATATTTCCTCGGTAAAAATGCATATTTTGAAAATATGATATGACCGTTTCGAAGGCGTTCTAAAGGACCCCAATAGGGATGACACTTTTGTAAAAATAAAATTATCGGAACAAGGTGATTCAGCCATCTGGCAACTTTACGAACGTACCTAGCGCCATGGCAGCTCTGGACACCAATATCTGGCGTGGGTCTTAACAGCAAATATTTAAAATGTTTAATTAAACTTTACCGTAACAAAAAAACAATGAATTAAACTCTGTGAAGCGAACGACGAGGAAACAATGGCCGAGTGAGAGAATTGGAAAAGGCACCTGTAGAGGGAGAAACGATTGAAAATCAAGGACTGCAGACAAAAATCGATTTTTTCAGAGGAGGTGAGAAGTAATTCATATACACCTACACACATATCCTTAAACGATGTAAACGCTTTTAGGATGCTGCTGGACAAGGAACTGTAGACAAGGAGATTGTTAGCTTAGAAGGAAGCCCCGCCATGCCGGAGAATTTGGAGCTGCAGCAGTTCCAGGAGGCGACTCCGCCGGTTTCTGATCCTGCCCCCCGTTGGCTGGAGCGATTACAGAGTCGCCTAGGAGCCAACTGTCCCTACTTGGGTATCCTGCTGGCCACACTCTCGTCGCTGTTCTTCTCGCTATGCTCTGTGATTGTGAAGGGGCTGGTCGACGTAAATCCCATGGAGCTAGCCTCGTTTCGATTTGTTGGTGTGCTCCTTCCGGCACTACCCATCCTCATCTACACCCGGCAGCCGGTGTTTCCAGATGGCAAGCGAGTGATACTGCTCCTGCGATGCTTTATGGGCACAACTGGTCTGATGCTCAGTTTTTATGCTTTTCGGCACATGCCACTGGCGGATGCTAGCGTCATTATTTTCTCAACACCCGTTTTTGTGGCAATTTTCGCCCGCGCATTTCTCAAAGAGCCCTGCACGCTCTTTAATGTCCTGACCATAAACATGACGCTGGTGGGCGTGGTACTGATCACTAGACCGCCGTTTTTCTTCGGCGAACCGGCGGGAACCGAGGATATCCTGACCGGCAAATCGTACGATATATGGGGACCTGTAGCCGCCATCTCATCAACATTGTTTGGGGCCAATGTCTACATATTGCTGAGGGCTTTGAAAAATCTGCACTTCTCCGTTATCATGACTAACTTTGGCACCATCGCTTTGGTCTACACCTTGATTGTATGCGGATCCATTGGAGCAGTATGCTGGCCCAGCTGTGGACGTGACCGGTGGCTGGTGGTAGTCCTCGGCATATTCAGCTTCCTGGGTCAGATCTTGCTGACCTTGTCCTTGCAAATAGAGCAGGCTGGACCCGTGGCTATCGCCCGTTGCGCGGACATCGTATTCGCCTTCGTATGGCAGATGATATTCTTCGGCGAGACCCCCACCGCCTACTCCCTGGTGGGAGCATTCATGGTGATCGCTTCCGTGGTTCTCACGGCGCTCAAAAAGTGGGCCAGCACCCTTCCTCGCGAGTCCTCGCTGCGAAAGCGATTAAGGCTCGTCTTGCTGGAATAGTTCGACCAAGTCCAGGTCCCGGTCGGACCAGGAAGTTTGCGGTTTCTCCCCAGCTCTCACCCGAAATCACACCGACACTTCATACCATAACTCACCATTTCACCCTAGTCTTAGCATATATCAAAAAATCTGATCGTAGATTAATCCAACATTAGCGTCGTGATATTCAATCCACTAATCTTGAATTACTCGTAGTGCGTTTTTAGTTTAGCCAATTCGCCGATTTGTTGTTTTGTACATTGTTATACGTGCTTAAATATAATATTAATAATATAAATAATGGTAACAGAATTAAAAAGAATAAACCCTTCTTGTGAATGAATAGAAACTGGAAAAAGATTTAAAATTAATCCAGTTCGGAATGTTTTAAGGGATAAAAAAGCATAGGATACGCCAACAAAATAAAGATTTTCCATGCTCATTACCAAAAGCTAAGTTATTTTTATCCTCGCGATTCATAAACCAAATTCCTAATTTTTTGTGTTTCATCTGTGGAATTTTTAATAATTTAATCTTATTGTTATTGTTTTTAAATTTGTTACGAATTTAAACTAATATTGCAAAAAAAGAACTGTTATTTCTAGAAGTTTAAAAAAATCAAACTATTTCAAAAATATCCTTGACACTGGAAACCCCACTATTCGTTTTCCGTGCTGTTAACGCACTGTACATTAACATTAACATTTTTAGGGGCTTAACATTGTTTTGGTATTTTTTTTTTAGTATTTAACTGCAATGTTTTGTTTATGTCCTATTTAGAGTGTTTACCAATACTGGCTAGGAAAAGTTTGTTTACTTTCGTTTATTTAGGTTTTTGTCAAAGTAATACACGAGTTAAATATAAGTAAAGGCGAGACTGAAATTAATTAGAAACCCAGATCGGCGATAACCGCGTCCAGCTCGTCCTGCAGATTTGTGGCCCGCGATCGCACCTGCACAATTTGGTCCTGCAAATTGTCGACATTGGCTTGGTGCAGCACATTGCATTTTTTCATCGCCGCAAACCGGCTTTCGTGCTTCTTCACGCGAGGCTCCAGATTCGCCTTCTTGGCGGAGTTTGCTGCGTCCTGAAAACGGATAAGGGTGAGTCCATTGTTAGAGAAACCACGATATTAACAGCTCTGTTTTTAAAACTCACCTCTGGCTCGGATTCGCTGCCCGTCTCCGCCTCACTCGCCTCGGACTCTGACTCTTCGGACTCCTCCTCGGATTCCTCCTCCTCCTCGCTCTCGGCTTCCTCCTCGTCGTCGTCCTTTTCCTCGTCGTCCTTCTCCTCGCCGTCCAGCTCGTCTTCGTCCAGCTTCATCGAGGCGGCCATCTTCTGCACCTCCTTCTCCAGCTTCTTGAACTTCTTGTTCTCCTCTCTGTTAAATCGGACGTAAGATTGAATAGTATATTGGATAGTATAATAATAGATCTCATACTAACTTGAGGATAACATGGTTCTTCTTCATGGCCTGCTTGAGGGCGTCCTTCTCCTTCTTGGCGGCCTCTTCCTTGACCTTTAGCTTGGTGAGTTTGCTGCGTAGTACCTTCACTTCCTTGCCCATGCGTCGTTCCCGACGTTCCGTCTTCTTCTCCTCTGGCTCATCTGGATCGCTCTCACTGACCTCCGGTTCCAGTTCCGGTGAGCTATCGCGTCCGAAGTTGGCATCGCTGGGTCGCCGAGATCCGTCCAGTGATCCGCCGCCCTACATTCGCACGAAACATGGATAAGGAATGCCAATTAAAAGGATGTCCTCTGTTGGAGCCTGGCTTTACCTGGTGCGTGCCGTGCCGACCATGGTCGTAGTAGAAGCAGTCGTCGTCGTCATCGTCGTAAGCAAAGCAATTACTAATGTGCGGTCTGTTAGTGCTTGGTGTCGCGTAGCCCTTGCAAAAGAGCGCCAATGGGTTAATCGGTTAGTTGCCTGAGCTGCTGAGTGCTAGAGCAAAGCTTTCAGGGATGGGACGGTGGACTAGTGGGTGTCCATAACGGGTCATAGTTCCGCATGGGCCTGGGCGGAAACTGGGATGGGCAAGAGGTCATGCCGCATGCAGGAGTACTACTTCAAGACATCCGCACCCCAAGAGTTTCAGAACGAAAGCTTTCTATTTTTAAGTCGAAATGTAACTCAACACCAAATTCTATGTTTCAGAAACAAATTTTAAGTCTCAAACTTTTTTAAAACTTTACATCACGAGAGATTCTTTTGAACGAAGCCATACTAGTGTCGAAGGACAAGTTTTATAAACAAAGTCTTTCAGGGTTTCTTTCGGCTCATGTTTTTGAAATTCTAATAAAAATATCTCGCTTTAAAGTTTGAAATTCATTTAAAATTTTAATCTAAAAGCATAGTTTGCTAAAAACCCTTGGGAGGGATGCCTTCTACAGGATATTCTATTTCCAGAACCTTCCCAGACTTGTGTCAAGTGTTGTCAGCTGATCTGTTTCCTGCACTACAATGTACAACTAACGAGGGATATCTAAGTTGGTGGCTACTGTGCTGTGGCTTTGTTAGATTCTCCCGTCTACTTGCCGCCTCCAGCCGGGGCAGCTGAATCAGCAAGGCGGCGCCGGCGATTCTAAAATCAAGAAAGGAAGACTAGCTTCGGGGTCCGATGCTTGGAATACCCATGCAGATTGTTAGTTTAACCCAACTTTGGCATCTGCTAGAGTATTTGAGGGGGGGATGTTACTTTTGAATTAAAAATAGACCCTTAGACTCAACTGACAACACTTTTGGAGACCCCCACCCGCAACACAATCCCGGAACTTAGACCCTTGGAACTCAGAATACTAACCTGGAGGGCAGCTGCCAGCTTGCGCTCGAGCAGCTGGATCTGGCGGCGCTGCTCCTCGATTTCGGTCTTGGCCTCCACCAGCTGCTCGCTGGTACTCTTGTAGTTCTGTTCCACTTCCTTGGACACCTTGCGGGCGTCCTCCACTTCACGCTTCAGCGAGTTAACGTAGGACTGCTCGGCCGTGGGTGTGGGATCCATGGTGGCCACAATAACATTCGATCCGTACTCCAGGTTCTTTTCGCGCGACTTTTCACGCTCCAGTTCCGTTTCCAGGGTGCGGATCTTGGCCAGCAGTTTCTTGTTCTCTCGCTCCTGGGCCTCCCGATTGCGCAGTTCCAGGGAGAGCATCTGCTTGGTGCTCTGCAGGTCGTCGCGAATCTTGTCAATGTCGTCCAGTTCGTCGGGACTCTCCTCGTCGATGGACATCGCAGAGACGATGCTGGGCCGGGAACTGCCCGCGCCCAGAGCCGTGGCACTAGCCGGGCCCAGGGCGTGGCTGCTGGGCGCCTCGCTCAGCATGTTGACCTTCGACTGGGACTTCTGTAGCTGCTCCTCGATGGTCATCTGGCGGCGGAACTTGCGCAGACCGTCTAGGATGGGCTTGCTGCGATCGTTGGTCTTCGTGGGCTTCAGCCTTATGCCACCCTGGATCTGCTTGAGGAGCTTGTTGTGCGAGTTGTCCTTCTCCGTTTCGTAGATAAACTTGTCGTCCACCTTCGTCATAGACTTGCATGTCAGGATGGGCTGAGATCTGTGAAGATTAAAAAGAAAATCATGTACTTTAAAGATTTCTGAACTTAGATTTCGCTTCAAGATTGCGTTGTAATTACTTTCTAGCTGAATTCCATTGCGAAAAGCACTCACCTGTCGTTGCAGGCCACATGGCGCAGCTTCTTGCCGCTTTCCACCTCCTTCATCATCTCGGACCAGTCCGGACGCCTTCGGGGTCGTGTTCTGCGAATCGAAGCATTTCAAAATTATGGACATCCTCTAGCTGAAAGCCGCGACCCGAGACCCGAGTTCGGGGGTCAGCGGGTCACCCCTCCCTACATCCCTACCGTAACTCACCTGAGCTTCTCGAGAGTCTGTTTCTGGGTATCGCTGAGTATGCGCTTCTCTCCGGGCGCTAACGGCGGGGGCGGCGGTGGGGGAGCCTTGGGCACCAGCGAGGGCAGCGGCGGTGGGGCGGGAACTGTAACAACAAAAACACGAAATGCACCCGCGGGGGGGCCGGGGGTTATTTTTCGTCAGAGTAAGGAGCTGTTGTGGTTGTGGAGAAAGTGGGGCCGAGGGTTGGTCGCTGGGCATTAGAGCAAATCGCTGGGCGCTGGCGCTGCGTGCACTCGCGGTTATTAAATATAATTTTAATTTAATGAGTTTGCAATTTGTGTCAGTTGTTTGTTGTTCTTTCCTGAGCTCCCGCTGATTTTCCATTCCCCCTCCCCTGGTCGCTCCCATATTTAGCAGTACTTTGCGAGCAAACTTTCTCCATACATATCAATAGAGGTTGCAGCTCAAATTCAGAAAGTGCCAGCATTAAAGGCTCTTTTGCACTGTTGAAATTATTTTGGGAAATAATAGGCTTCCGTTGGAGCTTTCTACACTAAGACATTAATTTTAATCAAGGATGTCGAACCAAAATAACAATATTTGTTATTAAAGCTTAATTTTTAGAGACAACATTAAGCCTAACTTCCCCTAAAGCTATGTATATACAAGAACTAAGTCTATCTTGTACTGAAAATAGACATCTATTTGAGTGTAGAGTGCCTGGCACATGGGCTGTCTCTGTCGGAAGTTGCAGCAGAGATTGAAAAGTTAGTGCCGCTTCTTCAGGACCCCTACGAACCTGGCCCTGGTCCTGGCTTTGATAGTGTTTTATTGCCTTAACACCATTCAATTCGGTCGGTGGTGGTGGGTCGGTGGCACAAAACTTTGATTGCATTTTTTACTTTGTCGGGTTGCGCCCGACTGGCTGGATTTTAGTTAGTTTAAAGTCTTCGTTCTGTGACCAGGTCCCGAGCAGGTCCTTTGCCCTTTTCCTAGCAAGTTACTTTTTCTTGGTCGTGTTCGTCTTGGTTTTCTGTTAACGAGGCCAATTAGGGCGACTACTGGTGGACTCCTGGGTCCTTGCAACCGGCTGTTTCTAATAAATTTCCGCTTAAATTGTTGGCCTAACAACCTTCACTGGCCGGACTGCCTCTGCCCCGTTCCTCTGACCCTGTTTCCCTGGTCCGTCTCGTAATTAACAATTGAAAAAGTTTTCCAGCTTCGATTTTTTTGTTCGCCCTCTCACACACAGGCATAAATCAAAATATATATTTTTATTCACTTTTTTTTATCGAATACTTTGCATTTCATTCTTTGTCTCTTTGGGCTTTGTTTTTGTTGAAAAAAGTGTAAAAGTCAAACAAGAAAAAATGAGAAGAAAACAATGGGGGCACTGCCAAGTGATGAAAAGCTGACAAATCTGTTAATTAGCTTTGTTTGAGTGAGCCCTCGCTGACAGGGGGAATGGCTGCTGGGTGGTTTTTGTGTGGGTGCTGTTAAGCCAAGGCCACCACCTCAGCTTTATCCTTTGTCTGCCAGTCACCCAGTCTTCCAGTCTGAGAGACTGTTTCTGAGAGACCCAAGAGGAGTTCCCCTTCCAACCAGCTAATCTCCTTCTTTTTTGGTTTTTCGGTTTTTCGGTTTCTCGGTTGCGCCTGGCTGGATCTGCACTTAATCTTTAAGTGGTTGGCTGCCTTTTGCGGTGCATTAGTGACGGCCCCCCAGCCACCTGGCTATACTAGCTATAGCTAGGGACTGAAACTGAGGAATGAAACTAATCTGAACTCGTGTTACTTTAGTGAATGGAATCAGAGCAAACGAGAAACTTGATTATTGTCTAGAGCCCTTCACCTCCGGAGTGCGGAGTCCGGACTTTGGATCTCCCCTTTGTGTCTGCATGTTAATGAACTGCTTGTGGGAGCTCTGATTAAAATACGTGGTCAACTTTTGGACAGCCAATTGAGGACGCGTTTAGTAAGAGATGCGCTTAATTCGGTTTAGTAATTTATGGAGAAAAGCGCTCGCTTTAGCCACTAGCCCCCAACCCCACCAAAGTACCACCATGGCAGTTATCCTAAATCAGCGGCAAACAAAAGTGGAAGCGAGCAAGAAACAAAAGAAAGCAAAACAGTCACAACAACAAGAACATCAACCCAAATCCTTGCCACTGAAGACAGAAGGAAGAAGGAAGGGTGCCGGGCAGATAAAAGTCTTCATTCATTCATGTCGACAAAATTATTTCTTATTTAAATAAAAAGCAAGCACTGCCGGTTGGAGTTGGTGTCTTGATGTCGGGGGGGGGTAGGGCTTTGGAGCTGGAGCCCTGGATCTGAGATGATGCTACCCACTTAATATACCGCAAAGCCCGCACTTACGACGTCGCAGAATGAATAGCGGGGTATGTAAACATAAATTTTGCGAGCTCACTCCCGGTGGTGTGTCCTTTCCCCTCCTGCCATCCTGCCATCCCGCCCTCCTGCTCTCCTACTTCAGCCCCGGCTCATTGTGTTATCATCAGCTGAATATTCTATGCATGCACAAATGTTGCCGTTGTCATTGAATCAACTCTGGGGTTCTGGTGCGGAGTGCTGGGTCTTCAAAAACCAAGAGCCCGGCAAAAGTGAGCTGGGAAAAAGGAGGTAATTCTAAAAACTGGTAGACAGGGTACTGGGTACCGGGTGCTGGTGACTGCTAACTGGTAGCTGGGGGAGTCCTGGTCACGGACTACTGACTGACTTCCCAGCATTCTGGCTCCGGTTCCAGTTCCTCCATTGTCTGCCGGGGCATGATGAAGCACCGCTCAGTCAGCCCATATATTTCATGGCTCAGAATAGAAGGGAGCTGTTCTCTCTGGGAGCTCCCCGTATGATTAGCCGTTTTGACGTGGCCGAAACCGAGTGCGAAGAAGCTTTCAGGGATTACATGAACGTTTTTGGTAACTATTTGAAACCCTATTAGCTCTGGAAATATGGTCTTGTTATGTAGGCGAGGGGTTTTTTGGTTTCATTGTTTTTCAGACAGCCAAACTTTTGGATACTGCTTGGGATTTGAATACATTATGGAGTTTTATATAAAATATTCGCATTTCTACTTTAAAGATATGCGATGATACTTTAATGAAGCAAACAAGCAATTTATTTCAGAGCCCTTTGTTTATTAAATAATATCCCTGTTTCCGCGCATTAGTTTTCTTATTTAATTTCACTTTGTGCCCAAGGTGATAGGCCATAAGTCCAATTACAATTTTCAATTTTAATTTGGATTTGTTTTGCCATCGCCGGGGACTCTAATCCAATTATGCAGTCAACCATTTCACTGTCGCCCAGTATAATTATGGCCAACAGCTATTGGCCAATATCCCAGAGAGTGTGCTGTTGTGTGTGAGCTTTGAACGATTTCCTTTTACGTCACTTTGACCACGCTATTTCTAAATTTGAAATGGCCTAATCATCTTTTATGCTTCGGTGCCTGAGCCACACACACAAAACCCGAGTGGAAAAAAAGGCACCCTCACCTATTGAAAGTCGACATTTCTAATGACAGCAGACCCGAGTCTGACCCGCCAACCCCCCACGCCGGACCCCCGCTTGCGAAGGATGCCAACCAAGGAAGAAAAAACCCCAAAATGGGGCGCAGCCGTTACATGTCTACCATCTACACACGAATACATAGAGATGAGGCTCATTTAAATAAAAGAAAATATTTTTTTGTCCTGCCGCCTGCCGCTTGCTGTCCTTTGAAGACATTGGAGTATTGGACCTGCGGCCAGCGCCGTCTTTTATTTCGTTTTGTTTTTTAGTGGCGGATATTTGAATATAAATGGCGCATTTAGTTAGACTCTATCAAGCACATTCCCATATATCTTTGGCAGCTTTCGGTTCTCCCCCGTCTTGGTCCTCCCAAGGACTTGGTTCCGATTCGAGTTCGAGTCCAAGTTCGCCTTTTATCATTTGATAGTTGCGACTGCGAGAAAACAGGAAAGTCCCGGGCTGCCCCGTGTCCCTGCGCCTCTTTACCATTCCTCATCTGGCTTTAAAACATTCCGTTTTATGTTGTAGTTTTGACAGAATGAGCAATAATCATGAATTTTGCTTAGCCCATAAAAAAACGCCACTCCACTCGAGCTGAGACCCTCCTTCCCTAAAACTTTGCCCAAACACATTAAATAAATGTTTCGCCTTCTCTTCCTTGTAGCCTTTTTTCCTTGTAGCTGTGCCCTTTTTTTTTTTTGATAGGGTGACAGCTTTAAAAAGGACAACTCTGGACGTTACTCTGTTGTTTTTTTGGCGGACTACGTTTCGGTCATTTTATTTAGTGACCTCTTTGGCCAGTCTCCGCCCATCTCCCAGTTCGATCCCTTTGTTTGTCGGTCAAGATTAGGAGGCATTTGCGGTCACGTTATTGCCCACTGATTAGGACAGGGACAAAGGCAACTTAACTGCCTCACACGTAGCCTCTTTGTGGACTCCCTCCCCTCCTCCTCCACTCCTATAAAATTCAGCATCCTACAGCTCCCGAGGCCTAACGAGCTTTTCACTTCATTTTAGTTGCCAGCCCCAGGGGGAAAATGTAGAGCCCCGCCTAAGGACAGCTTCCTGCAATTCAATTTTGAGGCCAGGTGACAGCATACTTATGCAGCACACTGTCAACATTTGATTCTTTGTCTCGAGTCCTTGGTCTCAAGTCCTCGTTTCATTTCTGGTGTCTTTCGAGCCCAGCCTCGCGGCAGCAAAGTCCATTTCGAAATTACAACCTCTTCATGCCGAAGAGTGTGTGGCAATAAATACGGAATTAGAGATGGTTTGCTGAGGCATACCTCTGTTTTGTTTTGTTTCCACTCACACTAGTCCCACCAGGAGCCAGGACTTGGCAATGAATCCTTCCTGGAACCGAAACGCAATTCAGAATTGAAACCGAAATACAGCCGAGAGTGGTATGGTAACTGCAGGCAGGAAAACACTTGGCGCCCCTCTCGACTCAATGCCCAACACTCACTAAAATTTAATAAATAAAAAATGATATTTATATTGGTTTATAGCCTTGTTCAGCCACTGGGCCTCAGTGCCTCGATTTTGCACCCGATTTCGTTGTTCCTCCTTGTCTATTTGCCTTTTGTGGTTTTTGTTTGGGCGAAACATTTTGATGAAAAATATTTTTTACACATTCATTTCGAGTATATTATTCGAATGGCTGTATTCCTGTATGCATACCAGTCTACGCCCTCCATATACATACATAGACGCTTGCATTTTGCATATTTCTGCGTTTTCCGTTTTTATAAATAAAGAGACACCAGTGGCTGAGAGCGACAGGTAACAGACACTGGTGGCAGCGTGAGTGCTGTTTTTCGGTTTAAAACCAACAATCAAGTCCCCAAAACCACTAACCAACATGTCATAAGCTCTAGCCCGAAAGTGAAGGATATTTATAAGTTTCCTTTTGTTGTTTAGACCACCGCAACCCACACGATGCAGGTGCCATTTTTGGAGTCGAACCTAGCTCTTAACCGCAAAGGTTTCCATGGCGTATGAGTAATTTAATTAAGCCGAAAGCCCAAGTGTCGGCAGCGCTGAACAAATGTTTTTGCTCGGCGGCCTGTCTTAATTATAAATTGCTAAATTGAAATTCGCCTGAGCACACATTAATAAAATATCAAGTATCCGCCCCGTAAAGCCAATCGTGGCTTTAGTAGTGATTAAAGCCTGTCTAATCTATGCAAAATTAGTGGCAATAAAATTATAAGAGGCAGTGTGTTTTAATATGCAAGAAGCTCACTCTCACGCTCCCATCCCCATCGACCATTCATTTTGCATATATCACTCATACGCCATGGTGACGCATTATTTGTTTTGTTTGATGCTCTCCCACTGGCCTTGCCTTTTGGCCAGGGACGACGTAAATTCCCAACCGGAATGAGAGAAAAAAATATAAAGAAAAATATATAAACTATGCTGGTTAGAGATTAAACATTTAAGAAGCTGGGCGATAATTTACAGCGCTTGTTGAGTCGATCCTTTTGCAGAGGTTAATCGGGTTAATCCTTTCGGGCTTCAGGTTAGGTTCGGGCTGCTTCGGTGGCTGGCTCCGCAACGGACCGCACTCGCTCTCGGATCGGACAACTTACCGCTTTTGATGCTCGCCTCGCGCTTTATGGACGGGGCTTTCCGCAGGGTCTTGGTCTTGAACTCGGGCTTGGGCTCCTCCTTCGGCTCCTTGAGGAGCTCATCGATCTTGGGTACCTTTTTGAGAACGGGCCTGATCTTGGCCAGGTCGTCGGTGCTCTTGCTGGGCAGCGGCTTCTCCTCGCGCTTCACATGCCGCAGCTTCGGTTTCTCCAGCTTGAAGCGCAGCCTCCGCTCCCGCTCCTCCTCAGTTTCGCCCTCCTCGGCGTCATCGTCCTCCTCGGGCGCCAGCTTCTTCATCGACTTGTCCCGCTTCACCACCACGCTGCGCAGTTTGGGTTTCTCTATAGTGAAACGTTGGCTTAACTCACTTTCCGGCTCCGGCTTCTTGTTGACGGTGGTGGGGCGCAGCTGGGCGGCCTTCTTCACGTGCTCCGGCACCTTCTCGTCCACAACGGTGTCCTCCTCGTCTTCGCTCTCCTCCTCCTCGGACTCGGTCTCCTCCTCGCTCTCCTCCTCCTCAGACTCGGTTTCCTCTTCGGTCTCCTCCTCCTCGCTCTCCTCTTCCTCCGAAGAGGACTCTGGCGGCGGAGTCGGCTCCTTCTTCTTCTTCAGGGCCGAAGTAGTGGCCACTGGCTTCTTGAGGCCCACGGCGGGGGCCACCTTTTTAACCGGCTCGGGAGCTTTCTTGCTGCTCACCGGTTCCGGAGTCTTTTTCACCGTGGTGGTTGTGGCCGCCGGCGTAGATTTCTTCGCGGGCTCAGCCACCTTCTTAGCCGGTTCCGTGGCGGTGGTTTTCTTCACGGTTGTGGTCGGGGTAGTCCCTGCTTTTGGCTTGGTTGTTGTGGACTTTTCGCCGTTTTCCTTGCCAGCCGGCGTGGCGGCCGTCGTCGTCGTCGTGTTGGTTTTTTTCGCGCCCCAGGGCGTGCTGCTGGGCTTTGTGGTGCTGGAGGCGGCGGTGCTGCCGCCATCGTCCTTCACCCATGGCGGACGGAAGGTGGTGCGTCCGCCGGGCGCACTGCTCCCACTGCTAGTGCCCGTTCGGGCCGTTCCAAATGGCATCTCGTTGACTGTTTTAAATGTTTGAGTTTTTCGCTGGAGTTCTTTCCCAACTTTTCCTCGGCGGTTTATATTTTTATTTTGGTTGTTGTTGTTCTCGAGGGGCTGATGTCGCCACGCCCACTTGTCGTCAACCGTCTATTTGCACACTCTTTTTAAATAATTTGCCGTGAATTCTTTGGCTATTTTTTCCCGTTTCTGTTCGCGGCCCTGCTGATGAAAACACAAAACTTTGCACATTAGCACCGACGGGGGAGAGTCGCGACTCGCGAGTTGTCCAAAAAGTTCTTTCATTCAGATTTTCCGTGTTTTTTCTCCGAATTTTCGTTTGTTTGTTTTTTTTGTTCTATTATTTTTTACGCGTATTTTTTGTTCACATAGATTTAAATACAATTTTCAGCGCGAATTTGTTGCTAAGAATTTAATTCGAGGCCCGCTGCCGACGACGAGCAACAGCTGTTTGAGATATTTTCAATCCAATCCGATTCAATTCATTTCAATTCGTGTATATTTGGGTATGTTTCATTTCCAATGTTATTTTTAACTGAATGCGCTCATTAGCTTGTTTTAGTCTCTGATTCGGCCACTGAGAGACAGAATGTAGGCCTTTGTGTCATAGTCATGGACAGGGACATTGGTAGGGTGGGGTGGTATCTATACACCTTGGGGATATAGGGGCTAACGAAGCAGAGGGACTAACGCATCAACAAATCGCAACTAACAGGAATGCTTTTGAAAATTCACCCGAAAACAGATACAGCTGAGGTCAGAGGAGAAGCCTGGGCAGCCTGTGTGTTTATTAATTTGTTCAAGCCTAGAAATCATATTCAATTTTATAATCAAATATATTAATATACATATGACATGTTTAGCCATAGATTGAATTAATTTTGGCATAATTAATACAAGCCACAAACCCAACATGCCTGCATATTAAAGTGATTTCACTCATAAAATTAGCTTGCATAAATGTTGGGAATACATAGATAAATAGCCACTTTGACGAAATTTCAGGTAACTTTTTAATGTTTCATATTTTGAGGCAATAGTAAAATGAGCGATTTTAAAAAAGTTTACTGATTTTTTAACAAGAATCAATATAACTGATAGTTATTTTAAATAAATTCATGATTTCTTTGGTCAACTCATTCAGCTAAAATGCTAAATGTATGCCCTGTGGCTCTATTGTTCTGACCACAACTGCTGCTCTCCGGATGAGTGTCCAGCTAAATGTTGGTGTGCGTGTCCGTTTATATCTATCCGTGCATATGCACTCCAATAAACAGCAGCTCCGGCCAAAAGGAAAAGCAAATGGATAGCAGCAGCAAGATCAACAACGCCAAACAGAAACACGACCAACAAAAACAACAACGTGCCACTGGCTGCGATATGTAAAAGGCGAAAATATTTAATTTTAGGTTCTTTGTCCGCCGAGAGGCGGTGGGTAAAAGCCGAAAAAATCTAGAGAGCGAGCCGACCCGCCAAAGTGGTAGAGACAAAACGGAACCAAATCGACGGAATAAAAGGAAACACATCTCCGGCGCTTTCGCCTTTTGGCCCGTTTTTTTTTTTTGTTAGCTGTTTTTATTGTTGCTTTTGTTTTTATTCAACTGGCTCGTTTCACAAAGTAGAACTGGGTGTATGGAGCAAAAAAAATACAACAAAAATAAAGCGAACGCGGGGAGGCAAAATGAAATCCGAATTTGTTTCATTCCATTGCCATTTCCATGGCATTTTCACCCACAACCCCCACATCATCCACCCATCCGCACACCCACTCTGCTCCGGCTGCTCTGCTACATATTCATTTCAATTTCTCCCGTTCAGGGCGACAGGCGATTGCAAATTTTTGGCCAGAACCGAGAACTGAGAACCGAGAGGCTGAACACTTTCTCGGGCCTTCTTGCATGGAGGCGTTAATTAAACATGACATGCAAATAAAAATTATACTTAGGAATATTCCAGCGGCAGAACTGCGAAAAGGATGGGGAGGGACGAAAAAAATGAAATTTCAATTAACATTGTTAACGAGAATCTGGCGCACTGGACGGCTAATTTGGCTCGAAATTCGTGCGGAATTCCATTTGAAATACCAAAATATAGAGAGAGCCATGGATGCCAGGCCATATTTCATCCTAAGATTGCCTGTCAACAAACTAAAAAATTGAAAAATACAAAAAAAAGATAGCCAGAGCGTTTAAAAATATCGGCCGCGGGATATTTTTGGAGCACCCATTCATAACGCCCCTCCAGAGATTTATTAGATCGATTGGCCAGTGACAACTGCTGAGCAGAGCGCTTTCCCAAGTTTGTGCGCATTTTGCAACCCAAATGTACACGACAAAACCGATGCTATATTTTTGGATATTTCACGGATTTTTTGTCGGATTTTTATTATGTGTATTAATTGGTTCATTCGTCCGTTCGTTGCAGTTTGCGTTGCACGTTGAACGCTGCATACGTATATAGAATATATCTATAACATATAGTATGTCTGTATCGGTTGGGTCAGACACCCGCGCACCACCACAACCGCAAAACACGCATACACTACTAGCACAGACACAACACAAACACAACACAGACACACACACACACGGAGTGAATTTTCAGCAATGGCAGCAACAGCAGCGCCTATGACGGCGTTTCAAAAACTAAATTCATACATTTTCCAACGGCCCGGTGATGCCCGAAAAAATTTCAAAATTTTTCACGCTCTCGGACGACGAGTCTCTCTTGTTCGGTGGGTGCTGGTGCTTTGGGGCACCTATGTATGTAGTAGCTCTCTTCGGATGAGCATAATGAAGTGAAATGAAAATTTTGTTGACCGACAGAGGAATATTTTTAGCATCTTTTCATTTTCGGCACGCGGCCGAGGGGTAAACAGTGGGGGTGGTGGTGGGTCCGATTGACCTTATGGCAGGTGCAGTTCAATGGAATTATTAATAACCGTATATGTGGCCCACTTCAAGGATGGCCCTCCGCTTTTCCCCCCTCGTTATCCGCTCATTAGGCGGCTCTTATCAGAGTCCTCCCAGTGAATGGGCCTCAATTACGCAAGTTTCTCGACGACGGCGTGGGTGTCTCAGCTAATTTAGGGACGGTTTGGAGGGGGTTTGGTTTTGGTGGGTGGGTAGGTGGTGGCCTTACCCTGTGATAAAAACCACTCGTCTAGAAAGTCCAAACCCATTAGTGCTTCTGTGTGATGGTCTGACTGGGGCTAAGATTTAATTCTCTCTCCGATTCGCTTTCAATATTTACATTGTCTGCCAAGTGGTTGCTGTGGTTGCTCCTCTTCTTGATCACTCGGTTGGGGTTGACATTTGTCTTGGGTGGTGCAATCGATCGATCGATCGGTCAGTGCGTGCCTGTATTTATAGTTTATTTGATCGCATATCGATTAGACTAGGGCTAGGCTAGGTAAGGGGTTCCCACTATCAACTAGGATAAGTTATGAAAAGTTATACATCCACATTTTTGCATCTCCATCTCTGAATAATTAAAAAACATAAATTTACATTTTGTAACACTTGAAAATAATATTGTTCTATTGACTGTAAGCTCGTTTATTTATTTAAATTGCAATGCAAACATCAAATAGTTTATTTTCTGTTTATTGGTTGAGTTTCATTTTTTGAAAACTGACTCCCTTTTATAATTGATACTGCCTGAAAATATGCAGAGAATTTTTTGTGGAGAAAGCAGCTGCCGAGAAGTATGCTACGCATGGAAGTCCATTTTAATAGGCAATCGATGAGAATATGTGTGATAGTAGTGGTGAGATTTTGGCCGGGTTTGTTTAAAATTTGGCTTAAACCTGATTGGGCGGACATTTTGCCTTGGGCTCTTTAATAATTCATAAAACTGTTTTTAGTCCAGCTCAGTTTTTTCTCTTCGCTGTCTATGGGGTCTGTGGGGCACGCTCTGGCCCCCAACCTCTGGCATCCAATGCCAAATAGTCGGAAAAGCGAGGTCATCGACGCTTTCGTCGCCGCGTACCGCGCAAAAACTTGTCCCATCGAAATCGAATTTGACGCAAATTAATTGCTATTTGATTTGACAACTGCGTTGTGGGTTGTGGGTTATGGGGGCGGTGGCGCGAGATACAAAGACACCAGATGGGGGTTATGCTTAAGTGTTATCATCTAGAAATTGCTTTATTTGTGAAATGTTCGAAGAGATATCTAATGAATACTGAATGAACTCCTTGGCATTGTGCGGGGAGCCGAGCTCGTTGTGGCTTCTCTCAACCTCTGGTGGGTTGAGGGTTATTATATAGGGTCCTAGGCCAGGCCTAGGCCTTGGGCTGGCTAGCGGCTGGCGGGGATTTGGCAATAGGTGGCTGGGGATGCACATGGGGCTCCACCGGGGCCTGGGTCGTGGTGGTGGTCTCGGTGGCGTTGAGCTTGGTGAAGTGCGGCCAGCTGGAGATCTCCTCGAAGAGCCTGCCACCGGGGCACTCGGTGTCCCGAACCTGCCGGTGACCCAGGAGCTTGTAAGTGGGGTCGATGTATCCCTTGTAGACGCCGAAGGCGATCAGGTTCTTGGCCGCATCCAGCATTTGTTTGGGCGGGAGTTCAGCTAAAGTTAATGACAATTTGGGGTTAGAAGCTCTTTCAAATTTGTGAAGGTAGGATCTACTTACTTCTCCAATCTCCAATGAGGACAATGCCCACACTCTTGTCATTGTACTTGGGTGCATGGGCTCCGATAACGTTGAAGCCCCTTCCAGTGTAGATCATGCCGTCTCCGCCTATGCCGAAGCTATATCCGATATCGTTCCAACCGCGCTCCAGTTGGTGAAAGTCCTGCATGTCGCGCATGCTCTTCATGCACTCCGGCGTGCTGAAGCAGACTCCCGGCATGTACGAGTGGTGGATGATCACGTACGGGGCTGGGCCCTCGAAGTGCTCCACGGATTTGGGCAGCCTAGCGCCCCAGTCGGAGCGGGATAGTAGTCGGGCCGTGCCCGCTCCACTGTCCATGCTCGCCTGTTGCATGTGCTGGCTGTAGCCTGAAATAAAAAAAGAGAAATTAAGGTAAACGAACTATCTACAAACTTCTTAGGAACATCTCAATTTCAAGCCAACAATCTTTCACAAAAAATAATATATATAACGCCCAGAAACACACGAACTTTCAAGACAGGCAACGCCTTTTTGGCCCTAATTGTAGAGGGGCTAGAGTCGTAGCTGGGTGACGTGTGGTAGTGGCGGTGTAATAGGTGGGGGTGTGGTCTGCGGTACTGCTACCGTACATCGCTCACATTCCATTGATAAATGATGGCCGGATTCCCCCACGTGAAGCGCTATCTACTATCTGCTGCCGCGGTGGCTGCGGTTCCGACGAGCCACAAACCGAAACTGAACCAGACACCGACTCCCCGATTCTAGCCGCTGAAAATCCCCGTTAGCTCCCCTCGGAGGTCTAAAGGGGAGCGGAGCTGCTAAAAAACAAGTCGCCGATCGGCTCCGATTGGCAATCAACAGCGTCATCAGCCGCTGCTGAGCGGGTATTAAATATGCTAAACTACCGGCTGTTGGGTGATTTTTATTTATCGTAGCTCTGGTGCCACATATATCTGTAGTATTCCAGGGTTCAGGTGAGGTATACTGCTTAGCGAGTTATAGGTAATCACAACTCTTAAAAAATTAATTTTCCTCTAAAATTTAAGATATTTTCCTTTCAAACTTTTAATGTTTGTTGACTTAGCTGGCAAATTATGGAGAACGGGAAACTGAAGACAAATTTATGGCTTTGCGTATTCACGTTCAATGTATATTAGGCAATAATTTCCAAAACGTTTGTGGGAATGTAAATATTTATACCAGCTTACGTCAAAGAAACGACTCAATGTGTTAGATATTCTCCGCCACGTATCCGGATCATCTCGAGATAAATGTTTCCAAACCTGTAGGGAATCTTCAGTTCTATTCAATTCGCAATCTATCACCGTGACTCAGCTTAAATCCCCCCCAATGCGAAACGTTCAAACGCAAAATAAATGAAAGACCCCGGCCAAACAGCAACAGGTGCTATCATCTATCAATGGCGTGAGCGTTTTGGCCGTTGACACTGCGACCCGCGGAAGCGAAGAGCCAGGGGAGAGGCAGTATTATAGAGGGGAACGGAGGTCGTTCCGAGTTCCGGATGGCCCTGGTTCCTCTGCGTGAGTCATAAATGCAAATTTGGACTCCAATTCAAAAACTATTTCATTCAAAATTTGTTTTATGTGTGCCAGCAAACATGAAAGCAAATCGTATAGGAGGAGAGGAGCAGGAACAGCCGCCGTCATCAACTTTCGGTGTTTGCTGGCGTCTGCCAAAAAACTTCTGAGCCACGCCCCCCGTACAACTAGAGCTGTATGCCTCCGGCATTTATATGCATACGGAAAACTTGGACAGCGAAAGTGGCGTGAAGTGGTGGCGGGAAACAGGAGACGCCAGCGCCAGTTTCTAATTAAAATTTACGGAGAGCGAAAGTTGCGTAGGTGAACAGGCAAGGTCACAACAATATCTCTAAAAATAGCGACTAATTTTGAAATTATTTTACTAAAATAATAGCAAGCGTAAAATGGTTGTGCTTTCTATTTTCGTCAACTGGTTAGCATTGAAGCCTTAAAAATGATCCTATTTTTCTTAGAGCTATAGTTCCGGGGGACTGAATGTCACGCCCACATTTTGGCACCTATCCTGAGTCCTGAATCCTGGACTTCATCGACGGCGCGTGCTTGAATAATAAACAGAGCAGGAAACAGGAGCAGGAGCTGGAGCTGGGAGGTGGGAGGCCAAATCGTTGGCTGTTTAATTTATGCCGCTTACTTTTTAGTGTGTGTAACATGTTAATTACATTTATATTGTTGTCAAGGTTGTCAAATATCTCCCTTCCGCCTAAGGTTGTCAAATATCTCCCTTCCGCCTTTTTGTCTTTTGAATTTCGCGGCTATGTACAAAGCGCTACAGAGCTCGTATCTGGCAACACTATACATAATTTAAAAGGTCTTGACATAACCTACAAAACGACGCTATGCATGATTAGTTTGGATATTGCGTTCACCAGTTATAGACGTGTAAACATGGAGTTCACTAACGCCGAAATTCGCGCTATTTTAAAGTTTTCCTTCGTTAAAGGCAAATCCGCTAGAGAAACGTTCCGTGAGATTAATGGGGTTTTGGGGGATGGTACTCTATCACTTCGAACCGCGGAGGAATGGTTTCGACGATTCAGAGCCGGTGAAAACGACACCATGGATAAGCCAGCCGGCGGAAGACCTGTGACGACAAATACCGATCAAATCATGGAATACATCGAGTTAGACCGGCATGTGGCTTCTCGTGACATCGTCCAGGAGATGGGAGTTAGTCACCAAACCATTTTAAACCATCTGCAGAAGGCTGGATACAAAAAAAAGCTTGATGTTTGGGTGCCGCATGATTTGACGCAAAAAAACCTTGTGGACCGAATCAACGCCTGCGATATGCTGCGGAAACGGAACGAACTCGACCCATTCTTGAAGCGGATGGTGACTGGCGACGAAAAATGGATCACATACGACAATATCAAACGAAAACGGTCGTGGTCGAAGGCCGGTGAATCGTCCCAAACAGTGGCCAAGCCGGGATTGACGGCCAGGAAGGTTTTGCTGTGTGTTTGGTGGGATTGGAAGGGAATCATCCACTATGAGCTGCTCCCATATGGCCAGACGCTTAATTCTACCATCTACTGCGAACAATTGGACCGCTTGAAGCAGGCGATCGACCAGAAGCGTCCAGAATTGGCCAACAGGAAGGGTGTAGTGTTCCACCAGGACAACGCCAGACCACACACTTCGTTGATGACTCGTCAGAAGCTACGGGAGCTCGGATGGGAGGTTTTATCGCATCCACCATATAGCCCGGACATAGCGCCAAGTGATTACCACCTGTTCCTGTCCATGACGAACGCCCTTGGTGGTGTAAAGTTGAACTCAAAAGAGGCTTGTGAAAAGTGGCTGTCCGAGTTCTTCGCAAATAAGGAGGGGGGCTTCTACGAGGGAGGTATTATGAAGTTGCCGTCTAGATGGAAACGGATTATCGAACAAAACGGCGCATATTTCAACTAAATCGGATCACTGTAACACTTTTTATAAAGCATTGAATAAAGAGCAAAAAAGCGGAAGGGAGATATTTGACAACCTTATATTTACAGCAAAGCTCGCAGAGCACTTCTCTGCCAGCCTGCCTGCCTGCCTACCTAATTGTTACCCTAATTACGCGGCCTAATAAAGTAAACATTAAAACTCGTTGGCCTAATCAATGTTGCAAACTTGTGTGGCACACACACACATCCGACATCCGCTCGACTATCGCACGACCGTGCTGCAATTTATGTGGAAAATCACCTAAGCCCTCGCTTATGGCCCACACTTCGTTACAAAAAGTAATTTCGGAGGCATTGGCGTAAAGTTCTTTGATAATTTTCGATTAATCCAGTGGGGGAGCGGGGGTTCCCTACTATCGGCATGCTTACACGCTTACAATTACTCTACTGATTAAATTCCGGCATAATTGAGGTATTTAAATTACCGGCAAATAATTAGAGTGGCAGTGACACACAGCACCCACACACACTCGGCAAGGAGTGGGTCTGAGTGGTCCCTTAGGTAATTGTTTGTTTTTAATCAGGCAAAGCACATAATAGAGACATTTCAATATTATTATGTTGACGATGCTGGAGAGCCCGTGCCGTCCGACTCTCATTAAACAAATATCCGAGCCACCATACATTGTTCATCGGGAATGTGCGAAATTAAGTCACGCTCGATTACAGAAAAAAAAATAAAAGTCAACCCGTAAAAAACGAATGGAAAAACAAAAAAAAAGTACCCGGATCAAACAGGAAAAAACTTAAAAAAAAGAACAATAATAAAAGCTGAAAAAAATGCAAAAAAAAAAACAAGAAAAGAAAGCATTCATTCTAGTTTCGAAAGTCGAAAAATCAATGCTCTTCAGGGTTTTTATTCTAAAGCTTGTTTAAAAATCAAAGTTAAAATTTTGTATCTTAATACTCTCTACTTTAAAAATTTATCAAATAAATTTTATGGCCCTTATCAGTATTTAACTTTTATAACAAACACAAAACTCTCACTCAGTTAGGGTGCGAAAATTATGAATATTAAAATTAAAAACAATTTCACTCAGCCGGTGGCTGTCAACCCGTAAATGACAATTTTGCTAAATGTCAGTAATTAATTGAAACAAAAAATCACATATCTGGCAGCGTTCATAAATGAATATATTATATTATATATGTATGTATAATATTATCAGGGCCCAGCTGACGCGATTGACAAGCGAATGGGCGCCCAGAAATTAAAGAGCAGCCCCTGCCGATAAGGCAGGTGAGGAGCTATCAGCATTATACCCCACTCCCGATAACCGGCGCTCGAAATTACTTACCCATCATTGATAGCAAAACTAATCCCAGCGCTGTCATGATGTCTTGCTCTTTACTGATGTTGCTGCTTCTGTTTGTGTTGATGTTGCTGCTGCAATTGCTGCTGTTGCTGATGATGATTTTTCAACTGCGATTGCTGGGTGGAGCTACTTAGGAACTTGTGTGCGCACCAAATGTGACTTTGATTTAGGAACTTTTGTGTCGATTGCTTCGCGCCGAGCGCTCCAACTTGATTGTTGTTTGTTTGTTTGTTTGCTTGCTCGATAGCTAGCTAGACTGGCTTGTTGTTAATATTGGCTGGCTGGCTGGTTGGTTGGTTGGTTGGCAAGTTACTTTTGTGCAGTGGCAAGAATTGTGCAAAATTTCGACTGTGTGTGAAGGTCAGAGATATCGAAGCGCTGTGCTCACATAGCGGTCTTATGCTTCGTATCAAAAACGCGAGTGTTGGCCAACATAAGGGCGGACCTGAGTTTATAGACGAACGAAAAATTCGCACCACGGCTGCCGCTGCCTCTGCCTCGGTTGACGTCGCTGCTGGCGTTGCTACCACTGCCGCTGCCGTTGCCGCAATGCCAAACAAATGGTTAATCGCATGAAACTTATGGGCTGATCGCTCTCCATCGCCACCTCGCCAAAAACCGCACGCTCATCGATTCGCGGCTACTTCCGCTCTCCGAGCGAGCTTTTCTCTGCTTCAGTCGACGACTCAGCCGCTGTCGCAGTCGCTGCCTCTGCCTCTGCCTGCGTCGCTGCTGATAAAACTGTTATCAATTCCAAGGGGGGAATGCCGCTTATCCAAAGGTTACGGTTCCCTTGAGGGAAATTCGACATGGTGATCGGCAATACGGTGTGAATTACACGGCTCTTGGCAAATTCCTTCCATTTAATCGTGAATTTGTTTTACTTAACCCCATTAAACCGCAACCATGCCATTCCGCGGTACTTTTTTTCCAATTCATAGGGTTCTTTTTTTTCAATAGAGATTACTGCACGTGTATACAAATATGCAGATGAGGAGGCACGAAATGAAAATGCCGGTTTTCGGCACCTAACACACTCATTAGGCAATCGGCTAGAAAGTATTTTGACCTTTTATAGTAGGAATCTATTATGAAATTTACAGATTTCAAAATATAATTTATTTTTATGTGGAAATGATAAATTATAATCTTTTATAGGGGAACACAGCCCACACTCAATCTAATTAATATATTTAAATTATATCCCCAGTTTTTCCCCAGTGATCGGGCGAGACCTATCACTCTGATATGCAATTAAGGTTAATCATCGAAAACGTTGCCTAAGCTCTAGGGCAAAATTCACGCCTCGCGTTCCGCAATCACGACTTCCGACAGGGACAGGTGACTGGCAATTATAACAGCTTTGATTTTCTACTATTAGGTGACCGCGATGCGGATCGCTGATCATATTTGGGTTGTTAGGGCGTACTTCAATCAAGTGGTTCAATATCGGTCACTCTTGAAGGCCGTTGCTGATAAGAGACTTCTATCGAGGCAATAAATCAGCCGAGGGGGAACTTTGTTGACAATCTTGCCAGACAATAGTTTTTGAAACAATTGCTATGGGAATGTCCACGATTACTCCAACTGCCGACCCCCCAAACATCCCTCGACGAGTCGCGGTGATACTCTATAATAGATAAGCTCTAAGATATTCTTTTTTGTCATGTTTTCTTGTAAAAATTTCTAGGAATTTCTTTTTAAAGATATCATTTCCAAACGGTGACTAATTTTTATCCAACATTTGCATTGACGATGGACTGGCTTTGACTTCCAGATGTTCATTTAAACTCTTTTTTGTGGAATCCATAAATATTTATGTGATAACTCGAGGCGCCATGAATATTTATTATGTGGGAACCAATCATCTGTTATTAGTGTCTTGTTATGACTTTCTTTATGCCCATTATTAATGTATCTCTCTTATTTGGGTGTTCCAACGTCATTATTTTATGTTTGTGGGTTCATCGAAAAACTGTGACTTGTTCACTGTGACAGCATCACTGATCCTCAGTGTTCTCTGTGTCATTTGCTTTCTTTGACCGACCACCGGACATTCTTTTTCATCTGTATTTGTATATTTGTGTACAATTTTTTTAATTTTTTGTATTTTTTTGGCAGGGGATGCCCCTTTGTTTCGGGGGAAGCCCACTGCAAATGCGGCGGCTGCTAAATTGCTTTAGTCGGAGTGCCGAGATTGGATGGATAGACAAATTAACAGCATTTTATTTTCCGTCGTCGATTTATGGCGAACAAACAAATTCCATTTCATCTTCATCTTCATTTCGATCCAAATCTGAATTTGTATCTTACTTTTTAGTATCTTTAGAGATGGCTGTGGGACTGTGGGATAGTGTTTTCGGGTCGAAAATTTCGGGGGAGCACCGCGAAGATGCGTTCTAGCGCCACGGCCCAAAGGAAGTCCAAATCACCAGACCCATTTTCTCTTTGGTTCGAGGTGCTTTACTTTTTTTTTTTTGTTTATGCTTGTGGCAAGGTAAACACGCAGGCCACACACACCCTGGCCCCCTCGACGCGGATGCCAAAAAGCTTAATTTATTACACATCAAAAAGGGGAAATTTTTCGAGCGCTCTTGAAAATAGTTGAATAGTTCGGGCAACAAAATAGTTGCGGCGGTACTTACCACAACTTGAGGACAGCTGTTGCTTGAATTGTTCGAAATCCATCGGGGCGAGGTCTGAGGGTAGGGAAGGTAAGCTGGAGTGGGTGTGGGAGTCCAGTGGGGAAGTTGAAACCGATCCAGACGCCTTGTCGCCCATGTTGTGCGTGAATGCCAATGAAGCTCTAACTGAACAGAAGTTAGAGTCCATCGACAAGAACCCACCTGTATATTTGTAGGCCCCTGTCAGCCAGCGCCTTTGATTAGGTCTTGTAATCTCGATTTGCTCTTACTCTTAAGGGGGTATAGGGGAATGGCAATTCTACTACCAGAAACCCCACAGAACTCGTAGGCATAATCATAACCGATTGCGATAAATGTATTAATGGTTTTGAAAAGACTAACTTCCTCACAGGCAATAAGGTCTTTTATGCATGACACCACAATATTACTGCAATAATTTTGGATATCAGATATTTTACTGCTGCAGGTGTGTAAATACATATAGTAATAAAAGTCTTATGATTACACAGAAAGAAATTAAAACTTAATAAGATATTTTTATATAAAAATTATAAAAATAAATAAAAAACATGATAAGCCTAGACTTATTTCAGTTCTTAGTCAAGACTCTTAATAGACATCCTTTGGGTAGCTACTAGTAAGAGTATTATTTGTGCGGCTTGGATCGCCCAATAATACTGACCATTGTGTCCATAATTTACCCTTCGGCTGGGCCCCCGCTAATCGCACATCTTATCAGGGCATTAAGTGCCCCGCTCACTAACTACGCCTTGGCACGCTCTCCTCCGATGAAAAATGCTGGTGGGGGAAAAAATCACACGCAAAATCACTGGCGTTCTTTGATTCCCCACAGCCACTGGTTGTAGCACTGCCACTGCCAGTGCCAAAGCCCGGGTATTCACCAAGGTAAACATTATCTGGGCAGAAGCTTTACACTCTCGCACATTAGATAAATAAACGAGTGTCTGTCTGTGTGTATTACAATTAACAAAAGTAATTGCAATCTCTGGGGAGCCCCCGAGGCCTCAATGAAAACTCTTTGATGGGCAGGCCATAGTCTATCTACACGGCGGAATGGAAGCTACTTAGATCATATAATCCAAAATTGATAAGACGATGGATTTCAAGCACCACTATATATTAAAGTCACTTTAATCAGAGTTGAATGAATGTGTGTATTTGAAAACGATACAGGAAGCAATTCAAAATTGCCTCGATTCTCCGTGGAGTTGCATGAAAAAAGCCAATCAATAAATAAATTAGTCCTGTGGCGTGTTCAATTATTTAAAACTGCACAATCAATTAATTTGGGCAACCTGAATAATTAAAAACTGAATTGGGAGATTGAATTTAATTTTTTTCCCTGTACTCTCGCATTGAGATGTAAACACCCAACCTCCTCCGCCGCAAAATTTAAATTCGTGGCAGAGGACGAGTCTTCGGGAGGGTGAACAATTCATCAGATGTCGCCATATCATTGTCTGTGCTGATTAGTTACGCCTTGCTGGTTGGCAGGAAAATTTACCCATAAAGGGCGCCTGACAGGGTGGGGGGCTGGTGCTGGTGCTGGTATCCTTGTAGCGGCACGCACATGCCATATATTAGGACGCATAAAATGACAAACGACTCGCGAGGCGCGTAAATTGAAAACGCGCTGAGCCTGTGCGAGATTGCCTGGGAATGGGGAGATGGCTGCGAGAGGTTGGTGGTGATATGGGGCGCTTCGGGTATGGATTTCGGCGACTTTTTGGCTGTTTGTTATTGCTGCCAGAGCTCTGTCGCTGGCGCTGGCTGTGGGCCAAAACTTTGCCAAAGTATTCAAATTAAAATTTCAATTAAGGAAGTGAATTTGTGTGCTCCGAAAGTGTATTAAGTCCTATATAGCGGTGGCATCTTGGCATTTCGCTGCTGGTGGGCTCCGGACTCCAGCCTCAGGGCTATGGCTGTGGGCTCCACGTGTGCCCGCCCACTCAGTTATCCCGCAAAGGATGCCAAAACCGAACCTGAACTGTTTAGAAGTGAACAGATCCTATCCAGTATTAGCGCCCGCCTCCAAACGGCACCCCCATTCGTCGCTTGTTGTTTGATTTATTGCCAAAGTTTGTCGTCTGTCATATGACATAAGGAGTACTTTGACGGAATATTTTACATTTCATGCAGCGCCCATCCCCAATTCCACATCCCGCAGCCATCCATTTCACGCACCTTGTTAGCTTTTTCCATTGAATTTGGAATGAGATCGCAAGAGGCTTTGGTCGGTGGAGCCCCAGCCTCTGTGGGCATTATTAATAATGCAATCAATTTGTAAACAATTTGGCATATATCAATGCGCTTCGTGCTGGCCATAAATCTTTAGGAAATTAGCTCAGACCTCTGGGGGGGCTCCTTTTTGCACTTAGAAAAATTGAAATAAGGGCTGTGAAGCAACTTTGGAAAATTTTAATAAATTGGGGATCTCTTTCAAGACAGACTCTGGGCTTGCTATTATTTCCTTTCACCTTAATGTACTTGGTATATATATTTCCTTTAATAAGACCACATAAATGCTTACTATGCTCATTAATTTGTGAAAAATAAAATCATGGCAAACACTTGAAAGTGAATAAATCAATTCCACTCAAGTTCCTGAAAGTTTGGCCTAAATGCTTCCGAAAGTTCCCCTTTAAGTGAAAGCAATCCTGTTTGAAAGCTGGGCAGTCGGGTATTCCCGCTGGGAATAAATTTTGTTCCGAGTGTGGACATTTGCATCCTGACCCTCTGACAGATTGCTGGGCTGCCCCGTTGATGGATTGGCGGCTGGTTCTGGCCAGGAAAGGCTCCGGGAATAGGAGCAGGGTCGTGGGTAGTTAGGGAATGCGGACACGAGGTGGTCCAAACAGATTTTGCCATATTTTTGCGCTTTGCCAGCCTCTGCTACAGCTACTGCTGCTGTTGCTGGTGCTGGTTCTGCTGGTTTGGCAGTTAGTGACAGCTGCGGTGAAGGCTGCAATTGCGGAGAAAAAAGCGAATTGTCCGAATTGGAGAGCTGGGTAACCATAACGCTTGTCCAGCCGCCAAAAATGCTTGACCAGAGCGGCTGGCCTTTGACCGAGAATGAAATGGTATTCGTTTCCATTTTCTCAGTTTCTCCGAATTTCCAAATGGTCAGAGTAGGCAACTCTCAAAAAACAGAAACAGACAAGTCAACAGAAAGGAAAATACAGTAAACATTCATCTCGGGTTCTCTGCATCTCCAAAGTGGAATATATCTGAGGTGAGTCTGGAGTCCTGCATCTTCAGTCCGGCAAGTCCAGAGTTGAACATCCTCTTCAAGCTAATTGAATAAAGTTGCGCCACCAATAACGTGCTGTGTGTGTCCAGCTGAGATTTTTCCCTTGTCCGGGGCCGAGTCCGGGAGGAAAAGCTGGAAATATTGCAGATAGTAGTTGATGCGGTGCCTTTGCTCGCCTTGGCCCCAATTTAAAAGTTTATGAAGTTGTCAGCCAACTGGCGCCTTTCCTCAGCCTCGCACTCACTTTGCCTTTCACTGCTTTTCTCTTTGTGTTTTGACAGGACCAAGGACCAACGACTATAGAATGCCGAGCCGTCTCAACCAACAGCATGCGGCTTATGCCCAACGCATGGAGCAGGAGAACAGCCGGGTGCAGGCCATCAAGGCGGTGAACAGCTACTACGACCACTGGGGCAAGGTGACCTCCCGGTTCGAGAACTGGACCAACAAGGAGTACTACGAGAAGGCGGACCAGCGGCTCCAGACCCGCCGCGAGCAATCCGAGAAGCAGGCGGCCCTCAGCGAACGCCAGACCCGACTTCGCCGGCTCCTGGAGTCTGAAAGCGAGGCATACGACAGCGAGATGGAGCGGCGTCGCAGGCCGAGAGAGCCCGGCGGCGGAGATTTTCAGATGCTTGGACGGGTCAACCAGTCCCTCAAGGAGCAGGAGCAGCTGCGACGCAAGCTGGAGATGGAGGCCAAGCTTTACGGCCGCTGGCGTCATGGCGTAGACGATGAGAAGCTGCTCTACCAGTCCAAGTCCGACAACGAGGTGCTGGCCAAGTTGAACTGGCTGGACCGTCAGATCGAGGGTCAGCAGCAGCGGGAGGAGCAACAGGCCCTGGCGGCCGAACGGAAGTTGCAGCTCCAGCAGGAGGTCCACCGCACGGAGCAGGCTCACAAGGAACTCCAGCAGGTCCGCGAGCAGCAGATTCGTGAGCTTCGTGCCCTCCAGGAAACACACATGTCGGAGCTACGAGACCGTCAAGTGGAAGCCGACCGGCTGAAGGAGGAAGAGCAGCATTTCAAGCTGTTTCTCAGCGAGCTGGAGAAGGAGAAGCAGCTGCTGGAGGAGAGCACCGCATTGGTGCTACAGCGTCCTGATGCGGGGCACGCCTTCAACCTGAAGAAGATCAAGGTGTTCATCCGGCAGCGCAGCGAAGCCACCCGCAAACAAATGTCCTTGTGCATTAATCTTCTCCAGCGCATGTCCAAATACGTGATTAAGAAAGAGAAGCTCCAAGACCTCTTGAAGAAGTACCGCACCCAGATGGAGGACGAGGAACTGGCGTGCGTGCAAATCGAGACCATGTACGAGTCGGAGGCCAAGTACAATCTGCAGCGCTGCGAGGACGCGTGGCGGGAGCAGCACATGCAGCGCTACACCGAACTGAGTGAGCTCATTGACCAGGAAACGACGGCTCTGGGTGGGCTGCTCCAGGAGAACGTTAACCAGCAGCAGACGGTGTTGGAGCTGCGGAGCCAGCACCTCACCGGCATCGAGCAGGCTAACAAGCAGCTGGAGCAGCTCAGCCAGGAGCCCATCGAAGTGCCATCGCTTTCCTCCGCTTTCGATGAGTCAGAATCCCAAACTGCTTTTGCTGCGGAGGACGTTTCTGTCGGTGCGGAAGTGGAACGCAAGGTGAGCGACTCGTTCTCGAACCTCAATCTGGACGTGTGGCAGGATCTGCCTCCGGCCCGGGGTGGGCCCGACTCGCCACGCCTTAGCAAGACTCGCTCCCTGAACGTGGTCACCCCCCAGACGGCCGCTCCGCCGAAGTTCGCCCGCAAGCGAGTGGCCTGGACCTAAAATTGCCTCAACTTAATAACGTTCCAGCTTAAATTTCAATGGTATTATTAGCCCTAGCTCTAGGTTAGCCCCCGTTTTAGTCATAGTTCAACATTCGTGCCCGCCACACACGCACCTCCCAGACACACCCTCGTTCCACCCACCACACAACACCGTTCTGTGCACTTGTAGTCGATAAGGCTGATAGATTGGCGCTCCCCTCGAGGTGGGGCCGGCAATAAATCACTCAATTTGTGGGCCAGAAGAAAAGCGGCTTTAATTATTGTCAAGAACAGGAAGGGCCAGAAGCACTGGCTCTAGTCTAGGCTCGGGAAGTGTTCTATTGATTGCCAACAAGGTAAGGAATTAAGGTCTTAAAAGGGATTGTCGGAGGTAAGTTACAGCTCTCTCACAATTTTCGGAAGTCACTGATGTCTGGAGTCCTTGAGTTCTGGGGCTCTAAAAATAAAACAAACGAGCCATTTTTTGTTGGTTTTCGAATACTAAAATAGTGTGTTTGGATGACCTAGCAAGTTATCAGCCAGATATGTCATAGACTCGGGTTATTCACTCAATCTGGCCTTGGCTTACTTTACAAAAGCCACAAAAAAACCCCATAGTGAAAAAGTTATTAGAAATTGTAGATTAGTTTTAAAGTGACTCAATAAACATGAACAAAGACCTCCAATAATTGTAGGCATATAGCTTGGGAACAGGAGTCCGGAAACACATCTTCACTAAAGCTTAAGACAACGTACTATATGTACCCTTTGGGCCACAACCAGAGTGGCTTAACATCAATAGGTTTGATCGACTTCCAGATTCAATTTGTATTAAGATTCTAAGTACTAGGTGTAGTTGTGTCGGCCGTAGGCTCCCCATTCTGGTAACTGGAGTAATATCGCCTCAGACTCTCCCCGGCATTAGCATTAATGCATGTTATTCATCATCTATTTGAATAGATGCCACGCCCCGTCACTCAGCCCACTTTGAGTAACATAAACCGTGAGCTGCTCCTAATGGTCGAAGCGCTCGCAAATGATGATGAATACGTTTCAATTACTCCACTCGAACTCTCCATCATCAGAGCCGGAGGGTGGTGTGGGCTTGGAGAGTATCATTTGATTGCTACCTGAGGAGGACGCGGGCACGGAAGCTGGATAAGCTGGGGGCACCAGGGAGGTTGTCCATTCGGAGCAGATTTATGAAATATCGAAAATTATTATGTGCAATTATTGGACCAAAGTCGCCGCCATACAAGGCTATGGAAAAACATTGCACTCTATTGAATGGTAATAAAAACAAGGTATACCTAGGTATTCATACACTCGATAAAACGCACATATAAGCTCCTATATATAATATGATATGATGGAATGTAGGTAGGTATGTGGAAGTTGCAAATATAGGAGTCTACTGGCATGTGCGAGTGAGCAGGCATCACTGCGCCTTTGATTAAATTTCTTTGAGTGTTTGGGGCACACAAAATGCAATTTCATTTGCACTAATGGCTGGCGTCGCTGCCACAGCCACTGCCACTGCTTCTGCTATGCCTCTGCCACTGCCACTGCTGGCTGCATTTCCGCTGTCAGCAACAATGCGGCGGCGCAGCAGAGGAAAACTGGGCGAAAAAGCGCAAAGAAAAGTGAAAAAACAACAAAACGTACGAAAAAGATTGTTAAATTGAATTAAAACCAACAACGTGCCGGGCGGGTGGTGGGGGCGGTGCGACTGCCAGCGGCGGCCAAGCGGAAGGTATATCATGATGAGAAGAATTGCATGCCGCTGCCGCCGCTGCTGCTGCTGAGCTGCAACCACCCAACCACCCTTCGGGTTCCGGCAGCCGTCTTTAATGGTGTTACTGCTGCACCGGCTGCCATTACCCACCAACTTGCAACTTGGGGCATCTGCAAGAGGTTGGCGCAAGCAATAAACGGAATTTGAAGCCTTGTTCTCCTGCCCTGCCCGGCCCCTCGGAAGCCACCCGGAACCCATTCCCACAAAAGATTACAATGTTTGTGGGACGGCGAAGGAAATGAAAGATGAAACTATTAATTTTTGTGGCCTTTGAAAAAAAAAACTCGAACGGGTCAGAGTTCAACATTCAATTGTCCAAATACGTTTTAATTTATTAAAGTAGTCTCTGATTCTAATTAAATGCTGATTCATAAAATAAGAAATATTGCAATCAATTCAGATTTTTTAATTAAATGATATTAATGAAACTATAATGTATTGAATTATATTATAGAAAAAAACAAAAACAAGGATAATAAAATCTAATAAAATTTTCAATGGACGCTATATGTAAATTAGAATGGCAATTAATAAATAAATAATCATCTATTAATATTTCATCAAAAATATATAAATAGGATTAGACAACTTAATAAGTCAATTGATAATGCGATTCTGTTAACTTTCTGAAAAAAATCATCATAAATAAACACAAATATGCTAGGATATATTCCGGCATTCATTGATTTCATCTTGCTTCCTGTCAACCCGTCACAGATTCATTCGTCCTGTCAGCGAGCCTGTCATCTGCGCATCGCAATTCGGCGAATCGAATTGTTTGCTTTGTCAGGTGAGTGCCAGGTGAGTATTCTGACTAGGCAACTAGGCAATCAGGTGAATAGGCAGAGGTACCCATGGCAGCTATTCATACCCACCGGGAAGTGTGCGTTGTAGTGGCTCGATTTACGCTTCAAAGAGCTTGCGAGTTGCGAGTTGCGTGCGCTGGATTTGTGGCAACGTGTTGGTGTCGACGGATTACGGAATGATTACAACAGGTGCGGATTGACTGGGCAACCCTCCAGGGCCGGGAGGAGATGTAGAAAGAGCTGGAGCAGCCTTGACTCTCCTTGGGCCTTGAGCTTGGTGGCATAATCTGTCAGACGACTGTCCCTTAAACAAGATTAACTGCTGATGCTGATGAGGCCGGAGGAGGTGGTGGTGGTAGATGGAAGAAGGATGATGATGCTGCTGCTGCGGGACTGTGCAACAAAGAAGCAATAATGCGATGAGGTTGGGCCCTGCTCACATCTGCCACAAACACACGAACACCACACCACGTCCTCAAAAGGACGAGGAGCCAGACTCAGACTCAGACGTATAGCCTTTTCATCCGAGCGACATTTACGTCAACAATTCACCCAACAATTGGCAAATGTGGCCATAAAAGCATGGCAGTTGTCGCTGCTCCTCCTGCCTTTGTCACTCGGCAGCCGGCCCCCGTTTGGCTACGCCTGTGGCTGCTGCTACTTTGCAATGCACAAAGCGGAAACGGATGCGGATGCGGATACGGAAATACATGTATGCGTGATGTTGTTGCTACTTCTCCGACTGCCTGCCTCCGGCAGTTGCAACTGCCAGTTGTTGTTACTGCTGTTGTTGTTGCCACCTACCGCATTCCCTCGCTGCCTGCCGCCTGGCAGCTGCCAACCCGTCATTCTGTCGACCCACCGAGCGAGTGATGCCTGAGCCAAAAGCCAACATGTCGCCAGCAGACTAAGCCCCGGCCCGGCCACACATAATGTTGGCTAAGCCTTCAGTCAATTGCATTCAAATAAGCGGCCAAACCGTACTGTCCTCGCCATAGAGGACCTATTCAGAGGCGTGGCGAGGGGCAAAATGCGCTCTGCCGGACCCCGCTTACATATGCAGAGCTTTCTGCTTCCAGCACTCAGAATCCAGCTGGCAGCAGGCATCCTCCGGCTCAGGCAGCTCAGGAACTCGGGAATGTTCAATTTCACCCATGGCCGGGCTGGAGCATCGTTTCGTGTATCACTTTATGACTCTGGCAAGTGAGGAGTTAAATTGCTAAAGGCAGCAGCATGGAGGTGGGGTTGCATGTGGGGCAGTTGCGGCTTGCCTTTAAAGTTTAAACAACAGTTATTCTATCTGTGTGTTGGCCGTTGTCTGTTGGTTGGTTCTCACTTCAATGCCAATCCCGATCCCAACCACCAACAGTTTGCTTCATTTCTCCCCAACCCTCCCTCTGTTGTCAGCTATGGCATCCTTTTTTAAGGATGTAAAAATGCTGCGTAAATATGCCAGCAAAAAAATGTATGTAAAATGGAAAAAATGAACAACAACGTGGAGAGCAGTAGCAGCAGCCACAACAATAGTGGCAGCAGCAACACCAACATTAAATCGCTTGTTGTTGGTGCTGCTTTAACATGCTTGCCATTACACATATATACATATGTAATTCAGTTTCAGTTTCATAACTAAAAAACCATAAAACAAAATTGTGTACACACACCCCACCCGGTCCCTTGCCATTGCCCTGCCAGGAATTTCCCAGAGCAGAGTAAGCCACTGAGTGAGCGATCCCAAAACCAAACCAGACTGATTCCCCACCCACCAACCCACCGACCCAGCTGAGCCACCAAACCACCCAGTAGGCCACCCACACAAAACAAACAGAAACGATGAAGGAGAGCCGAGCCGAGCGGCATAATCAGCAGCGGCTACAGTGAAGATTAGCTAAATGAAAAGCCCTCGAAAGGCAGCTCATGCGAGCGGAGAGAGGTCGCAAGTTTGTTTTGCGGCCAATCTCCCTGCCGCTGCCACAAAAGACGAACGGTAGTACAACGTTAACAAAAGCCACCGCCATTCGCCGCCCCCAGGCTCCGGCTGTGACGACTCCGATGTGGCATACAGCACTCCGATGTGGCACATACAGAAAGGAGGCCTTGGAACTGATTCGAAAATGAGTTATCCTCGCAGTCGCATTAGTCACACGTGATTAGGCTCGAAGGGCGATTAAATCATTATGGGTAAAGTCAGTGAAAAGTAACTGAAATGAACGCAAAAATGTCAGTGCTTTTTAGCAAGGATATGTATTCTGTTATAAGGCTTGCTGACAAGGGAGTATTATTCTACAGGACTTCAGCAATATTACCTATTGATACATCTACTCATACCATGTCTATCTTCGTGTTCACTATCCCTTTTAAATTAAATTTAAACAACTCCAATGTAACTACTTTTATAACCATGAATGCCTGAACAAAATCTGAATAATTGCAGTGGTTGAGATCAAATTCATGCTCACTGGCTGTGGCTTGTAAAATGTTGCGCCACTTTGCGCTAATCTGCACTCGTGGCTGAGTTTTCATTTAGGCTATTTCCACTGTTCACTGCTCTCTCACACACACACACACACACATACATAGTTGTTTTTCGTCCTTTGCGCTTGGGTGTGTGTGTGTTGGGGCGTGCAGGTTTGTTTTAAAGTTTGTGCAAAAAATTAGAATTCATTTGCAGGGACACAACACTCGAAATGGCCGGGAAAGTGGCAACCTCACACACACATACAGAAAAGCGCAAACCATAAAGTACACAAAACTGGCCAACAACAAGCATTACAACAACAATAGCGTGCCACATTCACAGACACACACATTCATGCAACACAGTCATTCATGTAAGCCTCTCATTCGGTTATTTCGTATTCAGAAAATGGCACTAATTATACAGTTATACAGTTATATGCCGCTTGAAGCGTTGCTGGGCTGCCACATTTTTGGCCACACTTCCTGCTTGCCATTATCTGCCAGTCCAGACCCCGCCCACGCCTCGTGTCCTGCGTCCTGTATCCCGCATCCTGGGTGGTCCCCAGCCCACATCTTCGCCACCCGCCACGGGAATCTCTGGAAGCGCCTGCAACGGTAATTAACGTTCTCGAACGGAACCGACGACTTGAAGCGTTGCCCTGGCACCGGCGCCTCATGCCTCACGCCTCTTGCCCCTACCACCGGCCTCCTGCCTCCTGCCACCTGCCACCTGGTCACGCCCTCCATCCACCGCTCATCTCGCTTTAACTGAGCAGCCAAGTCAGAGTCTCAGTCCATTGGCAGTGGCAGTCACAGCTGCAACACCTGCAGACAAACGACAACACCGAAGGACGACAAGGATGCGGCTCACAGGACGTATACGTAACTTTTGTAATTAAAAGCATCGCAGTGCAGCAGCAGAGCCCCGACAGAGCAGCGACTGAGCATTGGCTGAGCTGTGGCGACAACAATGCACTCATGCAAAAAGCTGCAGCTGCAGTGGGTGTGGCCGGGGCAGGGGCAGTGGCAGTACCAGTGGCTGGGGCCAGCTACGATGTTGAGCTGCGCCAGCCGTTGCAGCTGCCTCTTAGTTACTCCCCAACAAAAGCGCCAAGCAGCAAGAGGGGGCGGCGAAGGGGCAACTGTAAACGGGGACTAAAAGGGCGAAAGCCGAGCACATTCAAACAAAGCTTGGAGGAGCTCACAATAGTTTTTTGGTCCCGGGGTCGCCGTTTGCCAAGTGGGTTGCAGCAGGTCCTGCACTCTTACAAACCATTAGGTCTTGCGAGAACATTCCGCATTTCGACACAAAAATCCGTGTCCATTTTTTGCCACAAACTTAATTATTCTGCGTTAAAGTGTGATTAATAAAGCGATTAAAACGAGAGTTTTAATTTCGATTTGGCAACTTACGGGTTTTATGAGGAAATTATGACCCAAATTCGGAATGGATGGAAATTAAAATATTTTTAAAATATGTTTTAAAATATTTTTAATGATATTTTATTAGCTTAAGTATAATGAATTGATCTCTTAAAGAGTCTTAAATATTATTTAACCACTCTTATTATTGCTCATATATTTACTTTTTTCAAGAACACTTTAAACTTTGTATAATATTTACCAAATTCCGAATGAAAGACTTTTAAGATTAAACACAATTCAAAGTATTTAAATAAAAATTCACATTCGGAATCAGCGACCCTGTGAATCCCCCAGTAACAAGTTTCAATAAAAAGAAACAAAAAAGATAAATTTTTTCTGGGATTCACATTAAGAGAAATGAACTTTAAGGTTTGTTTAATGATTAAGATTCATTTCAGTAAAGTTAATTAATGGACATTAAATACTTTTCTGAAATTATTGCAGTGCAGTTGGGCCTCTAATGGGCATCTCAGCAAAAAGGACGAGAAGGAGTCGGGTGGCAACTAAATGCGGTTGCGGCTGCTGTTGCGGTTGCGGTGGCGAGTGACTCACCGGTCTTGGAGGCATCTTAGAGCATCCGCCAAGCCACAACAACTGCAGCTGGGAGACAAAAAGAAAAGACACCAGAAAGGCGCGGATGCGGTAAAGTTCCCCTTGTGCAACTGAAACTGAGACTAAATCTGAGTCCCGAATCTGCACCTGCAACCGCCGCCAGGTAGGTTTGCCCGGTCTCTGTGGCACAATTTGCTAGAGTGCCTCAGCTCCTGAAGAATACAGGTTCCTGCACCTGAACACCCTTGACCCCTGGGGGATGATCAGCTTGGGAACGGTTGACACTCCATTTCCAGAGATTCGAATCTGGTCAGAAGCCAGATCTTCACGTGGGGCATGCTGCACAAATTATGGGAGCAGTTAGCCCGGGGTTAACCCGACGGCTCAGCCAGAACTCTATCATTCTGCCACATCTCTCGTCATTGTTTTTCATGGCCTCACCAAACCATTGACCGGGCTAGTTGTCACTGGGCCTGTAGGGGCTTTGCAGGGGAACAGTACGGCCAAGGGACCGGACAGGACGTGGCCAGGACACCATACCAGGACAGGACTGGGGCAAAAAACCGAGCCGGCCTGCGGGCGGCGTGGCCTTGCATAAAAAATGGCCAACTTTAATTGATAAAGTTTCTCTGGTGGGGCCATGACGCCGCATTAAGCCACACTGGCCAGATGCGTAGATGGGTGGTTTCCGAGGATGGGGGCCTGTGGGTTAAGGGAAAGGCCTCACAGTTGCGATGGGAAAAAAATCTGTTTGTTCAGCTTCAACTTAAAGCGTTTACGTGTGTATCCTGTCATTTGTCCTTTGCCCTGGCTGCGTACTGATTCCCCCGATGCTCGTTTGCTCAATCGCAGCCAACTACTTTCGCAGGGCCTGTTCGTTGTGTTCCAGACAGAGAAACAATTGGGCAGAACCTTTATTAGAAATTAATTATATCTAATACCATCTAAAAATATATATATTTTATGATTTTGAAATAACTTTCACCTAAGAGAACCAAAACTATCCTATAATAACTATCCTACTTATCTAATCCGTACTCAGACTTTACTAAAATGAAATAAAAAAGTATATAAGCTCCCTTTAAGGATGTCCTTTTTTTTTGCGCCGTGTCTGCATGACCCTGGTTTGTGTCAGGCCGTTCCAGTTCGTGCGATTTTCCTCCCAACCGGATAAGGCAATCAATGCAAAACAAAAAATTTTATTCCATCACTTCATCGGCGACATAAAAATGTATAAGTTTGTCCTGGCTGCCCTGCGGCTCGCACACGTGGTGTCCTCGTCATCAGGTTGTGCTCGTCGCGTCTCCCTGGAGCCCGTGGCCTGATATGGATGATATGGATTTTGCTGCTCAGCTGGTCACGTTCTGTTCGGTTCGGCTTTTATTAAAAACGCTATGCAGAGCACATTACAAGTTAATAATTCCCGTGCCGATCTGCCTTGATGCTGCACCAGACACACACTACCGCACGCACACGCAAACGCACAAGTAGTGGAGTCACATACGTGAAAGAAGAGACACGGTAGGAGGGAAGCCTGCTGGTGGCATATGCCACACATTCGACGGGGCTGTGGTGTTGAAATATTTTGCCCCTTGGCCAAGCACAACATGAAACGAATAATTTTTATTATTCCCACTCCCATTCATTGCCCGGAAGAGCGGTCCATCAGTTGGGCCAAGCGAATGGAGCATTCAACCATCCGGAGCCAGAATCCAGCAGCCACCATTTCGGGTCCGGAGTACGGACTCGCATCCGTATGGAATCCCTCACGGAACGAACGAATAATGGTGTTTGTGTTCGAAAATACATTTATTTGAGGGCGTTGCCATGCCACGCCACGCTGCGCAGACGAGGGGCGTGCCAAGGGGGGACGGCTGAGAGAGGGAGGCTGTTGGCGTCCATCCGTATGCCCTTTGCTCTGCGGCAGTGGCAGTTGACACAAATTGTCAGTTCATCAACGCCTACCGGGCGTATGCGTGATGTGTGGAACGAGAGGCTATGGAGGAGGCGAAGGAAGTAAAGGAAACGGCTGCCGTTGGCCAACGGGCTTCGTTAGCCAACTGGGCGCGTATAAATCCTGCACGTTTAACCATAACCGAATCGAAGCTAAACGAGTGTGTCCTCTTGACTCTCCACCCCCCACAGACGGGTATATCGGTCAGTCGGCCTATTGTTGCGGACCATATCAGTTGGGTCGTTGCTTTTGTTGGCCGTGTCATTGTTATTAACTTTTTATGGCTTATTACATAAGCAGCGCAAATCCAACTGACAACGCATACGTGCCAAATCCGAACCTTGTGGGGGCGATTGTGTATCACTAATTAAATATATAAAGCGAAGCCCATCCATAAATAAAACAATAAAATACGCCCAATTGCAGGGCTAATGCTGAAAGTTAACCCCAAACGAGGACAAAACTTTTGCCCCAAAATCCCGGCTTTTATGTGGCCCATTTTGTCTCGATTCTCGCTGGGTAGCCCGGTCAGGTTAAAAGTCAACCTTTCGAGGCCTCCGACCGGTCTAAATCCCTTTCAATCGAACGGATTCGATTCCAATTCCCAGAACAATTAGTTCCGTCAGACCCGAAATCCCGGCCAGACACCAGCAGGCAAGGACGAGGAGATCTTCTCACGCCGAATCAATTGTCAAAAGGTATTAAAAGTTTCCCAGCTGAGCGGAAAAAGTTTCGCCTTTCTCTCGGGCTAAGGTTTGGGTTTGGGGGGAATCACAGCAAATGCTAAACAGCAATTCTCCGACTTTGTGCCCCATTAAATGGCAAACCAATGCGGAGGGGAGTCTATATCGTAAATTGTGCGAGACGCAAAATGAGATACGTAGGGCGCATACCAAAGGATTTATAAGTAAAACATTTCTGATTAGCTCCAAGGAGTGGGCAGAGAGTGTCCTCCTTGTCCGAGTCTGTTAGTGTGTGTGTATGTGCTTTGGCCAGCCAGTGGCTATTTCTATTTGATGTCCTGTTCTGACCTCGCTGCGGTTTCTCTTCTTCGGATCCTGTTCATTCGGCTCCGTTTGGCTTGGTTTGGTTTCGGTTGGATTTGTCTCTGGAAGTGCGCAAGCATAATAAAATCAAGATACAGATACTAAAGATACTAGAGACACCAGGGGGCAGGCAGGGGTGGCAAATGTGAGGACAGAATGTGCTCCCCACTCGTCTTCACTACTGTGTCTCTGCCACTAATTGAACTTGTGTGAACGTATTAGGGCTTATGGGCGAATGTTTGCCTGCCACAGCCCAGAAATACCAGTCTCAGATCTCCGAACGGCTGCCAGTTCTTAGGATGAATAAAAATATTGTGTTAACTTTGGAACAACTCTCGGTTGATATAACAGCTTTCGGCTAGTGCCTTGGGGAAGGCGTGGCAACTCGGCAACTGGCGAGTGCCGAGAACCGAGTGTCGCCTCACCCCTCGGCGTAAGTGTATTTGTTTCATTTGCCCTGAATGCTAATGATGGGAAAATTTGCGAATTTGCGCCAGGCTGAGTGGGTGTGGGTGCGCACTGGATCGAAGTCGAAGTCGGTCCGGGTATTCCGGGTGGCTCTGTCGCCTCTGACTGAGTCGAAGTCTGAAATGCTAATGATGTAAAAAGCTTTGCCAAAGCTGAAACAAACGACAGCCGTCTCGAAATGAGGAAACTGACTTAACTTAATTGAAGTTGCTGATGGCTTGGCTTGGCTTGGCCCCGGGCCCCCTGTCTCCGATTCTCCATCGACACTGCCTCCTTGTCATCGTGAGGGGGGGAAAACCCTCTTGAAATATTCCCCAGCAGACTGACACTGCCTGCATTTAAAACCCACTCCGATCGGAAGCTCGCTCCAAGTGATTTCGTAATTAATGAATTAGTGTGGGTTCTGTTTGGGGGTCGCTGCGTTAGCGGTTACCCTTGGCCATGGCCAGAACACTTATCCCCCGGATGGCCCGAACTGCGGGCAAAGTACCCTAGTCCAAGTCCAAGTCCAAAGTTCCAATAGGGATGGAGTAAGTTTGCTGAGCTGATTACACACAGAACTTGCCTACAAAGAGGTCTCCTCGAGTGCTTGAGCCGGGCCATGTCGAGAATTCCATTATCGGGGGGAGGCCAGACAGTCCATTGATTCCGCTGCGTTGAACCGAAGGCATCTGAGAGCTCCTTCGAGGCACTTGCAGCCTGAATTATGATTTCATTAGAATTTATCTGGCTCCTGCCCGTGGTACCTTGCATAATAACTCATTATGGCAGCTGCATTAAGCCAGCTTTAATCGCTTTTATCATCAGCTGCTTGGCTGGATTTGGCCCTACGTCTCCGTCTCCGTCTGAGAATGTGCAGCATTTCCGGCTCGTTAGTTCCGCCGTAGATGTGCCAGCAGCAGCAGTAAGCCGTAAGCTGTAGGTGCACCACGTGCCCAGAAACGCCTGTGGTCCTATGGTCCTGTTCGAGATCCTGCCCGGCTGCCACAGACAATGCTCCATTAGCATGCAGCATATTTTAATTAGCCAAATAAATTTACCATCCCGCCATCCCAATGGTCGAGGCAATAGACCAGTGGCTAAAGTTAAAGCTCTCCGGCTCAGGGCCGGGCTCTCTACTGGCCAGGATTTATTGGAGCGGTGAGGGCGCATAAAACATGTAACAAGCCTGAACCGGATTATGTTCGACTTAATGATATCCTGTAAGTGGGGATGACATAATCAGTTGTTTTAATATTTATTTTTTGCCCTGAATAAGCTTAATTTAAGCTCCAACTTGTCCTATTTAATACTGTTAAAGGTAAAAATGTAAATGAAATGTTGACACTGACTGGCGGGCTGGCAGGACAACGTTTGGCGTTCCTAATTGTCGATATATGTGCATAACTAAATTATGTTGTGAATAAGTGATGAGGGTGGCAAACACCAGTTAATATATACAATTTGTCATGCACACTCGCCGGTCCGATGGACTCTGTAAACACCGGGTACGAAAAGTATACAAAACACGTCGGGCTCCCTGGCGCCTGTTTAATTTCACTTAACGTTTAACCTGCTGCCATTAATCGAGCGCAATTAACGCGCCTTTAATGGAAGCTCTGGCCAGTTTTGCAATCAGTTTACCCCCACACACATGGAAACATGCACACATATACTTACATACAAAGGCAAACACATACATGCATATTTAATTAGCAAAGTCAACGCGCAGTCCTCAAAGAAGGTTAACTGGAAAAGGACGACGGACGAGGTATAAATACTGTTGGGCGGGCAGAAGCCAGCAATGCGTCGCTTGATAAATAGCCAATAATTCTTACGCAGCCACCCAACCACCCAGCCACCCCCACTCCAGGAACCACCCGGGGCTGGGAGCTCGTTGAGAACGAAATAAATGGCTGGCATCTAACCTTGAGCGTGTGTTGTGGCTATTATCATTTGTAATTTGCAGCAATTAGTTGGGGCTCAAAAATTCTAAAGCAAACTTTGTCGACAACAGCAACAATAACAGCCACTGGGAGGGAGATGGCTAGAGGAGGAGGAGGAGGACAAACAGTAACTAGGAACAGAGCCAGCGGCCACGTGGTCCTGGCCAGGGCCCAAGTCCTGGCGAAGGCAAAAAACAAACAGCGGCAAAAAGAATTTATCGAGCTGGGGCCAGCTTACATATTTATAAGGCACATTAAATTAAGTTACGCATGTTTGTCCCTATTCAAGGATATGGCTACGTGCAATGGAGCGGGGGGACTCAGGAGGCAGGTCAGGTGGCCAGGAGTGGGTAGCTCTGTTTCTGTTTACAGTGCCAGTGCGGCAAATAGCAGTTGCTGGCAACCCCGTGGGGCAGTTCAATGCCATTGATGAGGTCTAATGCTCCCGAGACACAGACATTCAAGGCAGCTCATTGAGCTCATTGAGCGTTCCTCTCCCTCCGAAAAGTATACCCACACATGCCACTCAGACCACAAAGGTGCAATTGAATGAATAATTACAGGTAGGAGATGTGAGAAAGACTCACACACCTCCCTTCACAAAAGCCCTTTTTCTCCATAGGCTTTTCAGGTTCTTTGTTATTGAGTTTGGAATGCAATACCATTCCGGATGCTCCGATTTAACTCTTCCAATCGGATTACTACTCCATTGGCATATCCATCAAAAATTGCCTGAAATGGAAAAATTTGTAGATTGCATCTGAATGCATATTTGAGAAATTCATTTCAGTTGTTGGTCATCAATTGCCCTTAATTAAGAAACTATATAAATCAATTTTCAACTACATTTTTGTGAAGAAACAAAAGCCACCGGAAAAGCTCATTATCTTTTTAATCTCTATTTTCATGGGATATTAACAATAAGCCTCAATAATACCTCTGAGCTGTAATTGTTTCGTCTAATGGGATTTTAAATGGCTTACATAGTTCAATTCAAATGTTAAAATTTTATTTAATGAAAATGAGATGGAAGGAATATATACATTAAGGTAACGAATTCTTGCTGAAATCAAAGTCAGAAGTGAAATAAACAATTATATACACATGATTTCCAATTAGTACTTGCATTAATGAGAGATACTATTAAGTTTCGGCACAAATTATATCCGAAATTCTATTCTCCCATAAAAGTTGGCGAGTTCTTAATTTCATACCATAAAAGTATGAATTTTTGAGCCAGCCCTCATTGCAATTATTCCCCGAATGGTAACAGCTTATTAAAGAGTCCTGGCGTTTGAAGAGTGCTTAATAAAGCAACCGAAGTGATTGCAGGCATCTCCTTTCAATCGGAGTATTAGCCTCGTTTGGGGAGTTGCATCCAATCAGTGATGTCCGTATCAATCGATGTGCATCATGAGGAGTGGCAGAGCGCTTCTCTTTTTCGTTGCTGTCGAAACTTAGTTCTGCCAACACAAATCGATTTCCCCAATCAGTAGCAGCCATCTTGTCTTTGGCTCTGGAGGATGTCAATGGCGATTTTCCTGCGTACAGTGCGTTTCACCATCAAATGGTGCTGCCAAAGGGGAATACTAATCTCCTCGCTGATATCCTATCCTGCATGTATGTATGCTCCCCTCCCTCATATAATCAATAATCCATGATATCCTTGTTGCAGCTTGTGTTCTATTTTTTGGCTTCGTTTGAATTCCATTCCGAACTGAGTAAACATTTATAACAAACGACTGGGACAACAACAATTAGTTCTATTGATGGAAGCAATGCCATAACACATATGTCCCGGCATAAATAATAGATTTGTAGCCGCCACCGCACCCACATACGTTCCGGCACCACCACGTAGACCCATAGCACCGCAGCAACAAAGCACAGATGTACAATGCATATGCAAAGTTTTTCCTGCACTCGGCTGCGGCTCAAGTTGCCATCCGAATCCATTTTACACTCGCACAACTCAAGCCGAAGGCAAATGGTGTGCGACTTATGCTGATCCGTATGCCACTTCCATTTCCACTCCTGGAGGACTCCGGGGACGGTGCACGACGGCGGGGGGAGCCTTGGCCCGGTCCCCTTGTGTTAGATAAATTGCAGTTTAAACCTACTTACATGCATGTGCCGGCCCCACCCCAGCTGCAGATTGCTACCAAAACTGAGACTGCAACCACGATTGCCATAAACATTTTGGGCCAACTCAGCAAAAGGAATATTCGGGTGGGATGCACTCCACGAAAAAAAAAAAAAAAAACACCACAAAATCCATATTTAATTTATAAATTGTATCCTTGGAATCTAGAGAAGTTGGGGGAAGGGTTCCTTAAAATGTTGTCATAAAAAGGATACAAGCTTTAGATAAAAATATACATTTAAGAATGAGTAACTTTAGATACAAAATTATACTCAAAGATCTTATGTTTTTAAAGCATACAATTTATTCATTAATAAAACATTTTTAACCATTAAAACAGCTCAAAATTTTTTTTAGCGTACAGCAGGTTAAATGAAATGGGGTGCCAGCGTTGCCAATGTTGCATGCCACATGTGAATGCATTTCCCCCGCTCTCGCCTGCTTTTTTTGACTGCCTGCCAAGCTGAAATTGGAATAGACTCCGGCTTAGTGCTGGCATTGTAAGCGGCTCAATATATTTTTAATATACTTAGCTGGATGGCGACATTCTGCTCCTCTCCCTGCTCCCCTTCCCTTGGGGACGGAAAACACCGGATATCGGGGAGGAGGGGTGGGGCAAGAGTTTGCTGCCAGACAGTCAATTGGAGCTTTTGGCGGTAAAAGTTAATACGATTTAACCGGATCAGAGGCCGCAGACAACGGGCCTTCGCATCGACGCAGCGAGTGCGGGGAGAAAATATGTAAAATATGCCCCAATTGGGGGCAAACACTGGGGGGCGGCGAGGCAGGACAGAGGCAACTATGCCACACAAAAATATGTATTAGGCCACTTGGCTGCGGCAGTCACTCGAGGGCGGGGCCAGATTTGTTGAGCTCATTCGCTTCATGAATAATTTGCGCCACAGAGTCGGCATCCCAAGGGTCTCCACCCCGACAACCCTTGATCCACCGTGCCGCCCCGGCACACCCCCGATTCTGGTCCTTGCCACAGCCCGGGGGTAAACAATAAACAAATGGGCAAAAACATATGCAAAGAGCTTCGCAGAAGAGCATATTCAAATAGAGTTGACAGACGAGCGACAAGTGCTTCGCGTGGGTGGCATCGATGGCGTCATCGTGCAATCCTTGAACCCAAATCCTTGGCTCTCAAATCCCAGTTCTAGTCCTTGGGGTCCTCGTAGTTAGCAAGTCATCTAGTCATCTAGCCAACATCCCAACAGCAGGCGCCTCCAAACAGCAAACAAATGGTTTAGGTCGCAGCGCGATAAAAACGTGTGAAAAGGCATTTGGCAAAAGGCCTTATCCCCATCCTCATCCTCGACCCCATTCCCATCTCATCTCTTGACTGACATCCTGGCCTGGCTTATCCTTCGTTGTCCTGCTCCGTTGGTCCAACGACTGGGTCACTTCACCTTTTGGCAAATGATAGTTTTTATCGCCCTGGCCCCGGTCTTGAGTGTTTTTCGGAGCGATGAGTTATGGTAGCTGCATCAAAAGGCTTTGCAAAAACAACATCCACGGAGGGAATAAGGAGCTGTCTATTCCTGCTGCCAGCGGCCCCTTCCCGTCAACTGTGAAGGTGTGTATATAGTCGACATGTGTGCCTGTGTGGCATCCACACATGACCGTCGCCATCAGCATCAACATCCGTCTTTGGCCCACAGCTTCGGCCGCCATCTCACACCCTTCGAGGGACAAACGTGAGCTCAATCCATCACTTGCCTGTCATTGGTGTCTTGGCCAAGCCAGCAGCATCCTTGCCACCTAGCATCCGGAGTACCACCAGCACATCCTGCCAGCCGGGCTGCAGATAATGTTTATTGGCCTGCTAGCTGGTTAATTTTAATACCGCATACAGCCTGATTTATCGCCCCGCGTCGGACAATTGAAGGCCCCCTGCGATGGCAATACAATAAACTGCACTTGCCACCATCCTTCCCCTGTCCGCTGCCCACCTCTTGGATGGCAGACTGTCTCATTAAGCGGGCGGGCCACGCCCTCGCGAATGGCAACATGACAGCATAAAAAACTCGTTTACCTGCATAAAGTGAAACACTCAGCAGACGGTTGAGGCATAAAGGAAATGTGACAGAGTCACGGGGCGGAACCAGAGCGGGTGGCAACTCCTGCTCCTGCTTCTGATTCCCAGCCGGATGCCACAAGTGCCCCACTGTTCGCACGTGAAAAGGAAAAGCTGCTGGGTCTGAAGTCAAGCTTCTGCTTCCCACCTGCTCCAGCGCAGTCGAAAATGCAAATCAGCCGAAAGGCAAGGAGCTTCAGCGAATGAATGGGGGGTGGGAGTAGGTCCACCATCCCAGAATCCTACGACCGGGGACCTCTGTGTAATTGCGCGCACTTGGCGGTAAATGGGGGCGACAGGACAGCCATCTCAAAAGAAGTGTATGAAATTTGTAAGGCCAAAACGATGGCCAAAAGTGCAGTCGCCCAACAATGAAACGGTTCAGGCTTTCCCCCAAATCCCTTTCACGCTTTTGTCCCTGGGAAATGGCTCCGAATGTATTATTCAGATATAAAATAGCAGAGGGAAATCTGGCCTTCTGGCTTTAATCCGGTCCTTGTAATGATGACAAGTCATGTATAAAAAGGCAAACGTGTTTCACTTTTGTCTTAAATTGTGAAAGATATTGGAAATCAGAGAATCACATCTCATACGTGAATGCTTCAATAAACAGACCTTTGTCAGGGCTACCTGGTCCACTTGCTGTTCGATCTGCTGGTTCGGCTGGTACTGATACTGGTTCTGGCCCTGGCCCACTTTCACCTTTCACCTGCCGTCTCTCTTGTCCGGCACCTTTTTGATCCATTGTTTGCCGGGAATTTACAGAAATGCTCTTGCCAGCCAACTACTCGACTTAATTCAACTCGAGTCAACTCATCTCGTCACCTGCTCCGCCCATTCATTCACTTGCCGCACGGATGTGGCTGGGAATTATGCGTCAAATGCTCTACTTCAGCTCGGGTCGGGCAGACCACCCTTCAACCGCCCTGAACGACCTGGCCCTCCAGTAGACCATTGTTATTGTTGTCATTTAGTGCAGGTTAAACGTTGCGTATGCGTGATTTACATGCGCTTTGTTTGGCCTTCCCGTTCACTAACCGCTACTGCTACTGTTTCAACAACTACTCCTGCAGATCCTTGCTGCTCCCTGCTGCGGAGCACTTGTTATTGTTTTCGCTCGGCCAAAGCCAGAGCCCCCGTTAGAGCCAGAGCCAGAACAGAGTTGAGACCTGGAGCCTGTCATCTGTGAACTGTAACAAAAATTAGCAATAGACAAACACGGGTCTTGGCATGGAAACGGGCGCACAGAGAAAAATTAAACAAAGAATTTCCACGAAATTACTGAAAAGGACAGAACCCACAGAGATGAAAAAGATAGTTTCTAGGTAAGCAAAAATTCTAAATAAATTGGGAAAAATATGTTATCTGTGTTGTAGCATTTTATTATCACAAAGGCTGGAAATTCCAGGAAGTAACCGATATTTAAACAGCGTATTTTAATTTGAAACTACACCAAACCTAGTCGATTGTTTTGTTTTGAATATTAACATGCAATTTGCTTTAAAATGAATTCATTGAACTGAAAGACTAACAAAGTTGAAACAGGTTTGGCTTTTTATTAGTTTCATTTTTGTTTATCTGACAGACCACGGAGAGTCCTTTTTTTGAAAGTGAAGAGCTGACTTTGCCAAATAATTCAATCAAACGGCATGATAATTTATTTATAAACATTTTTTGTCCTTATTGACTAGCTTGTTTGTAATTGTATTTGGCCTGTAAAGCCACAAAATTAGAACATCATATTGATTTAAATGGTTTGGTAAAAATTAGGCCTTTGCGTTTTTCACACCTTTGTGGTGGTTCCGTTGTGGCGGGAATGCAATTATCGTCGCAGCTTATCGGCTGTGATTTGCAATTAGCTTGGCACCTGTTTTCTTTCTGCGTGTAGGCCCTAACACGTCGCATGTGTAGGCCACACATTAGCCAATTATGCAGACGACGCATTAAGTGGGGAGGGGGCAGGACACTGAAGGCAGGAGTCAAGGAAACAGGAGCAGTCAACCAGGCAAGCAGCTAAGCAGCCAACAAGCGAAGTCTGAGCCAACTGGCTGAGCCGCTTTATGCCTTTTGTTCTCGTGTATCAACTTGGCAATTTGTAAGCAATTTACGTGGCTCGAGCTAATTAACTCGCCATATTTTCTATGCCTACAAAGTTTCAATGAGCCGACCTAACCCAGCACCGCCAGCCATTCCTCCACATCCTTCATTATCCTGCGAAGGGCAGACAACCAGCCTGTCTTTGCCAGCCAGTTTTCGGGCGCGATGCGATGTGACCCACTGACTCGGTGACTCGGTGACAGAGTTCCGTGTTAACCCAGTGACTGGGCCAAGAGAAACTCATTGCGACTGCCAAGAGCGTCCTTCTGGCTAAGAGAGAGGCTTGCTGCTCTCCTTAGAGAGAGCCTGAGAGCTGGCAACATTTAACCCACCCAGCAACATGTTGCCAGCACTTTCAATTATCTCTGCGATAGAAAATTAAAATAATGAACAGTGGCTTGCACACGAACACACACACACACACACTAGCAGAATGAGAGATAGGGACATGGACGCCCAGGAGTCACAGGACACACCTGAATGCACGTGTGTGAGCTCATGTGTGCGCCATTCAAATAGGTTAGGAAAATATGTAAATGCTTCTGGCTATGTATGGAATACACGAATATGGAGATATCTATGGGATATGGATGGATTCGAATGCCAGGAGGAGTACCGAGCAGAGGGGGGCTCGGAAATTGCGGCATTTACGTGGCGGGCCAAGGACTTGCCGCTCTTCATCGGCAGCGTTAGCGGCGGCGGCTGCTGTGGCAGCTTTCCTTTTCTGCTTTTCTTCTTGTCTCTTCTCGTTTTTTGAAGTTTTTGCCTCATGGCTCATCGAGCAGCTACCCCGCCCTCTCCCTCCCCTTTCCCGGTTACACTCTCATTTTCAGTCACACCCCGGCAAGGACACCCAAAATAAACATAATCTGAGCTGGGGATGCGTCTGAGGTCCTGGCATGTGCGTGTGTGTGCGAGAGTGTGCATGGAAATGCTAAAAGCGTCTGCTAGCAACAACAGCCACGACTCACTTGGAAAAAATCCACGTTAATAATAGAAAAATAAGCATGAAAGACTGAAAAATTACTCACTACACATTCGAGGTAATCCTATCATAGCTAAAGCTGCAAGCTAATCCAATTACGTCAAACGGAGTCCTTTTGAAAGGAATGCAGTTGAAAATCCGTACATAAGGGTTGCAGGAACTACTCATCTATTGCAGATAAAGTTTATAATTTAACAAAAGTATATCATTAAAATGTGAAATGGCGCAGATTTTATTCCAAGTGCATCTTCAGCAGACTGTTTAGCAACAACGGCAAGAACAACGTGGCACATTATTTAATCAAGCGTAGAAATTGAATAGGCCCTTAAAAACTTTTGCCCAAGGCACTTAACCCACAGTGAAAATAGAAATTGACGACATCGCCCAGCCCAGCCAGTTTAGCAGCCATCTCAGCCCGAGCGAGATGCCTTCGAAGATGAGCTTGAAGAATTTCCTTCGACCCGAAACAGAAAAGTATAGGGAGAGCCAAGTCCAAGACGTACCCAAGTCCTGATCCCTGAATCCCAGAGCCAGATGAGTAGAAAAATGAGCTGATAAGGGAATTTCATGCAAAATTGGTAAGCCAACAACCTGATTACTTAATTGCCAGTTTGCGGCCTGACTTCTATATCTGCTCCCCTGTCCCAAGACCCTTCTACTCCCCCTCCGACTTCCGACTGTCTCCAAGTCATAAATTTCCGAGCTGGAAAGATGTCGTTGCAAATGGAGCATAAAGCGTTGGGTGAGTTGCGACTTGAAAGCCGAGAATTGAGTGTCGAGAACGGAGATTTGTGAGTGTGTGCCGCCCATAATGATGAAGATGTGAGGTGTGCCAGGCCATCGACTTTTGACAAGGGTCTCCGTTGGACATCAGGCTCCTAACCTCAGCATGTCACACATGGCAGCGTCCCTTGACTCCATCCTCACTCACGCATTAATGCGCCAATTACTTTATAATTATTTTCCAAGCAAATCTAGTCCATTAAGTCTGCTGCTGCTTTCTTTGCAATTAGGGAGATTCTCGGGTAAATACAGAACGCTAAGCACTTAAATGGATTTCCAATATCCCTTGCTTTTAGGACCCCATCATTTTGCCAATTTATTTGGTATCTCCTTTTATACCCAGTTCTTCAAGACTATATTGGTTTCTTAGATCACACCATCTACTAAACATTTGGAAAGCATTTGTTGGGAATTAAGTGAAAGGTATGCTTATTCGAGACTCTCCACTATTACCATTCGGTCTTGATGGGATTGCCATTGCCTCGAGTGAGGTTTATTTAAAAACGGGAGCAGAGTGTTTGCGAGGGGATGTGGAATTTGGATAGGTTACCCAGTCAGAGGCAAAGCTGCAAACTTAATTTTAATTCTCACGCTTTTTCCAACTGCCATTACTCCAGGGCCCTTGTCAAACGCCACTGCCCAGACAGGGCAAGCCAGGGCTGGGCAGGGAAGGACAGGATTGGGTTTGTGTTCTCAAAACGAGAAGCTCCGGCCCTTGGCTGACCATTTCCACGGCTTCCGCTACGTACGGGGCTACACTCCAACTACTATTTGATTTCAGCATTGATTTATGAGCGTGTCCGGTTCACGTAGACCCCGTACATAGCCCCAGAATGTCCGCACTCGCGTTCGCATCCGCATCCACATCCACATCCGCATCCGCGTCCATATCCATGTTCGTGTCGGGCTGCCTTTGGCAGATTTGCTTTCGTTCCATGCTCAGTTGAGCTGGCGACTGGCAGCTGATTGCCCAAAGTCAGTAAATTAAAGTTCATTCAGCAACTCAGAACACCAGAGAAGGATCGAGGTAGGGAAAGGAGGTGTAGGGACAGGGATTGATTCGGTTCCTGACTCTGACGCTGGCGCACATTTGTAATTTATTCGCTGGCAAAAACCACAAAAGCAAAATAGATATTTATTAACATATAAATTATGCATGTGATTGGCCTCAACGGGCGGCTTGATGCGAAGCAGATATGGAATCGGAGGTGGGGTGACAGGCAGGACGACATGACGGCAGGACGGCAGCAGGTTCGATGATTAATCGACTGTCGCCCTTTAAAGGCAGCAGCTAATTTCCGATTTTAAACTTTTGCCCGCCGGCAGCTGCCCCATTTTGCTGCTTTTGGACGATACCCGTTTTATGTCCTTAAACTCCGCCATCGCAGCGCAGATAAAGTAAAGGCGAGGATAGTTCTGCCTGTCACATAAATCGGATCAATAAATGATGATATTATGCTACCGCAGGGACACATTCAGCTGCCACACACTCACACAGGCTCATGGGTATGCGAAGGGATGCCCAGGACTGGCAAATACGGGGGAAATGCTACCAATGCCGCCACTGCTGCCAAGTCGTAGGTGGCAACACATTAAGATAAAGTGACAACGCCTCCATGGAACGCTCAGTGGACGGCAAGGATGCGCGAGAATGTCCCGGCGGCAGGGATGCAGAAAGGGGTAGTCAAGAGGGGAGGGGGAATGGGCGGAGAGTACTGAACTGATGCTGAAGGACAAACAGAAATCAGGCGACAAACATCAAGAGAGCGGGTACACAAATGAATTGTATACATGTCCCGTTTCGCATGGGTATATACACTTTTACACACACCCGCGATATGGCGGGGACTTGGGCGATTCTGGCAGGGGGGATAAGCTTTTATTTTCGCTTGGCATTTTATGCGCATCACGCATACGCACTGTTACACACAGCAGATAGCATAGATGTGAGTGTCGGGAGCCTCGCAGTGCCGTGCAGAGGCGCAAACAAGAACTCGCTTTGCATCAAAGTGGAAGGCTCCAAGGGGGCCGAGGATCTGAGGATCTGGGGGAGAGGGCAAGGGTTCCGGCTATAATGACATTTAGCTTTTGAAACAATGTAAACACCGGCGGAGCAGCACGAGATGCCGGAGCATCGCCAGCCAAAGACAACGTCGAAGTTCAAAGTTGGCCCTGGCTGTAGGCCGCCAAAAGTTGTCCTAAGTACCAACGCACACACACTTTGTGGGCGGGGAGGAGGACGAAACGGATAAAGACAAGGATAGGGATGACAAAGGACTCGGCGGTGTGTGCTCTGGATGTTGGAGTTTTGCATGAGCCCCGGCTCAGTCACCGCAAATAGTGAACGATACGCACGCACCCACAAACTGACTGCCAGGTAAACTGTCAAGCTAAGCCCAATGAGAAGCCATAAATTGCCATGCAAGGAGGCGGTGGTGTGCCAGTGAAGCCGACAAGACGCTGACATTAACTGGGCCAGATATTGAGACAGTTCCCCGACGGATATGAGCCCTACTTCAGCCCCAAATGCCCAGCCCATTGCTCATGCAATCGAAGTGCCCGTGGAGAGCCTAGAACCGAGAGCGGGTCAAGTTCCATTGCTGGCTTTGATTAAGTGCGACGATAACAAGGAGAAATCGTTATCCTGGCGGCAGCAGGACCCCAGTTATTGTTGTTCAGGCAAATTGATGCCTTCACGTGCAGATGGATGGGCCGGCGCAAGGCCTTTATAGTCTGGTATGGTTATACGTGCGGGTGACGCGAGGGCTCTTTTGTTATCCCAGTATTCAAATGACATATTATACAACATTGTGAAAACATTTACGCTCGCTTGTAAATATTTCAATTTATTTTATGCTGGATATCTTTTATGTGCATCTATGTAGCGGCTGCTGCTCCAGCCCTGCACTCGCTGCCGGCCATCATCATCCACGCTCATAAAGAATGGCCTGCCATAATCATATGCCAATAAAAAGTCGGTTAGCAGGCACTCTTTTTCTAGGTTTTAGGTTCAGGTTGGGGATTCTGGAATGGATTTCGACCAGGAACAGGAACTCGCACTGGGATTGGGGTTAGGCACTGGGTCTGGGACTGGGACTGGGTCTCGTTATCATTATGCGCTACATCGCTTACACATGTGACCAAAGTCGGGGGCGTGGCAGGGACATGGGACAAGGACGATGGCCGTGGCTGTAGCGGTGGCTGGGGCTTTATAATACATTCAATTCATGGCCAGAACAAATGATGTGGAAATGTAAAATAGATGCCCGGCCACGAAGATGCCGCACATACGCACATTAGACAAACTGGCGCAGCATGTGGCCAGGGAAACACTGACAGAAACAAGAGATACACTTGATTTGAAGCTTTATACATGAGATCTAAACAGCACTGTCGATTTCTTACATATTTCTTCTTGTATTCAACTCAAAATTTGCTTTACAAAATGCTCTTCCTGTGGGAAATATAAACTTTTAAGGACGAATATTGTAAACAAGCATCGGAAATGCAAATAAATACACAAACAATGATATTACCTTCCAACTATGTAAACAACAATCAAGCTAAGTAAAAATTTTCTCTTGCAATGCAACTCCTCAAGGTATCCCAACTCTTTAAAGCTTTAAGTTTGAATGCGAAAGTTCGGCAAGGAAACCACAAGGCAAGCCCCAGGGAATGATTTGGCAAAGAAGACAGAGAGATACATTTTAAATTTATTAGCATTTAATATGTCATAAGACAATCTACCTGAGGCCAACGGGAAGGCGTTCATACAAAATGGTGAAAAAGTTATTTTGTTTGTTTGTGGCTTCATTTTCGAGCTGGAGAACAAACATCTTGATTTGATGAGGACTTCTTGCCGTGTATCGGTCGAACAAGGACCTGAAGGCATTCAACATAATGGCTGGTTAATCGCCGCCGACACATGCACACACTTCAGATGCCAGTGGATTGTCCAATTGCCCAAACCCTGTCACGTTCTCGATGTCCTGCCACAGGGCGGGACAGGACAGGACAGCGCCCGGCCGAGAGGAAGAAAGGCGGAACTTCATTAGCTGCAACGGCAGCGTTTAATTTTTATGGTCAATGTGCCTAAATGCAATTCAAAGCCCGGACCGTACCCCAAGGCAACAGCACTCGTTTTTATGGCTTCGAAGCCTTAACGAGCTCTAATTGAACACCAGGACAGGCCAAACCCAAATCCCAAAGCCAGGACAAGGCCGGATCAGATCGCATTGAATTGGTTAGAAAAAGGAAGACTTGTTTTGCGGCTGGGTAATTGGCTAACTGTTATTGTTAACTGGGAAATGGAAAGCTGTTGCCAGACAGCAAGAGCAACTGAAAAATCGAAAATCGGAGTGGGTCGTGGAGCGAAGACCGAGTCCTTTACCAATTTCGTGACGTCATATAGTAAGCTTTTACAATGACAAGGCAGGTGTCGGCAAATGCCTCGAAATGGGCGATGGAAATTAACTGGAAATAACCAAGCATGACGGGCCAAAAGATGAATCTTCGCCCAGAAATGCCATGCCCCACAGCTGCATCACTCATACGCCGTGTGGCACAAGGCTTGCCAGGCGTGGCGAGTGTCATTAACCGGCCCAACTCTCCTCCGCCTGCTAATGAAACAAAATTCCCTTCACGACATAATCTCATTATACTTATATATGTATGTCCTCGCATATAGAATAAATTTCACCCGATATTATGATGTGTTCGGCAATCAAATTGGAGCAACCTGCCACATGCTCCCGGGGCATTGTTATAACTTGCTACTTGCTACTCCCCGAGCTATTAATTGTACTTAGTTAGAGGGGAGGCGGCGGTTGGTGGCACACTTAGTGCTCTGGCACTTTGTTAATCGCATGATGGAGAGCAGTCAGCGTCACTGCGGCCAGATGGGAGCCAGAAGTCCTGATAAGGCGGCCAGGATGTGCCAGAATGTGGCAGGATGTGCGTATTTGTTCGGTGTCTTCATATTTCAGGCATTTATGGCCCCCGTGTTTGCTGGAACCTGCTTCAGCCGACGTGTTACATACAATATACGTCCGGCTTTCTGCCTAGTAGCACACTTTCAACTGACCTTTGAACTAGTTTTCAATTAAAACTGCAGACACCCAAGGATGCAGGATACAGGATACGGGTTGTTCGGGGCTCTGGGTCTTCGGGGCTCAGGGGCTGCGAGGTTCTAGGGCTCTGAGGCTCAGGTCCCCGAGAATGGGCCTTTTGTGGCATTTACTTAGCATTTACTTTTGTATAAAACTATAACATGCAAGCAAGTTTCCATAAATCACGGCCCTAAGCCGAGCAAAAGTGAAAAATCGTAGCCCCAATTTTAATTAAAAGCGTGCAAAACACGATACTAGGTCCCTCCATGCCCCCCTGCCAGCCAGGCCTCTTTGTACACCCACTACTGGCCCTCACACCATTGAAAGACGTATACAATGTTTTTCAGAGGAAAGCCTGGCAAAGCCCTGCCTGAATAATGATTGAAAAACAAGCTAAGAAACAGGCTTCCTTAGTCTCAGTCTCCGACTTTCCGCTTCCGACTCGCCGCCATTCCGCCCCATTGCCAACGAGTTGTACAAACTCAAGAATGAAGTTTGTTTAAAATAATTTGCAGCCTGTCCAGGCTTAGCCCTCGTCAGCCCACCTCTTCTAGGCTGGCAGGACCTGCTACCTCTGAATTGGAATCCTTCCCGACTCAGGGCCAACGCCTCTGCTTTGTTTGCTTATTTGCAGAGCCCATTTGTTGCCGGGTACGTGAGGCGGAGGAGGAGCCCCTTTGCCTGCCCGGACCTCAAACCGTTGGCGGCGACAAAAGTCTTTAATTTCTGCCCAATAACAACGGCAACAGCTACCGTACTGCCAGCCATGCCAAAAGCCTTTCAAAGCCACCGAAACGGGGGCGTTAACAAGCGCCAGAGACAAAACTTGCCGTTTATTTCCAACTACAACACAGCTAGATAAACACACAGACATACGCACATTCCTCCCTCACACACACACAAACTTAGTATACTATATATATTTGGTTAGAGGACGTAAGGGGCGTGGTCGTCGGTGGGCGGGGAAAAACACTTTGAATGCTCTGCAGCCGCAGGGTATCAAGGGATTAGTTCTTGCACTTGAGCAAATATGCAAAGATCCCAAGTTTGTCTTCTCTTAATGAGTCGTCTCCGGTCGGACAAAGGATTCTGGAATTGGTAAGCGAAATTCAAGGGAATAGATCTCCGGGCTACAGGGTATGTCTCTGTATGGTCCTCATGGCCTTATATTACGTTTTCTTGGATTTGATTTCCTGGTAATGAGTTTACTTCAAACGTATTGAGATAAAATAAATATTTTTGTATGGCAAGAAATGCATTCCAAGGATACAACAAATAACAAATACCAACAATAATAATACCACAAAGGATACCTAAGCTTAGGATAATACATGAGAACCAGGAGAAATCCAAATTAATAATTGTTTCTCTAAAAAGTATCATACTTATGTTAGACCAACTTAGACTTGATGGAACACATGCCATCCAAATCAGCAGCCTCCCTGGCGCAGTTAAGTATACAACACTTATTTTAAGCTTTATGGCAATGGGTATTCTCCTAGTCGAGCACATTCCCTACCATTCCGAAGCCTCCCTGGCGCAGATAAGTATGCCACACTTATTTTACGTTTTATGGCAATGGGTATTCTCCTAGTCGAGCACATTCCCTACCATTCCGAAGCCTTCCTGGCACAGATAAGTATGCATAAGCACAAGCTGATATCGAGGTAGAGTCGCAGTATGCGTGCCGTCATCATAGTCATGGCCTAATAGCGTTTTGATACCCGCACATAAACAACAATGGCGCAATAACAACAAAAACAAAAAGCAACAACAACAGGACCAGCAACAAAAACAACTAGAACGGCAAGCAATGAGAGAGCAAGGACAATAAAATGCAAAAGAGCCAGCCCACAACCGCCACCCCCTGAGGAGGGCGCATTCGAGAGGTAATCCCAACCTGATGCTGTCTGTTTTGTAGTGTCTACGCCCGTGGCCTTCATCTGCGCGAGCAGAGTGGGTTAATCGCAAGCGGGGAGTGAAGGTGGCGCAGTGGCGAAACCGGCAGGGTATTCTAGGGTTAAGCTGAATTTAGCAGAAAACTAGGAAAGTGATGGTAAATTGCAGATAAAAATTATACCTATACAATCGTCATAATTGAAACTAACCTACTCTTAAAATTCTTTAAGTGTAAGCTTTAAAAACATTTAGAATTAAACTTTAAGCTGTTGGTTTTTTAATTTATTTACCGCTAAATCCAATCGCTTTCCCGCCAACCGAGGCAGCTTACAGTTTCCAGTCTAAACTGTGAATTTGCGAAAGCCAAGAGGTTAATCCCAAGAACAATAATTACTCGTTAACTTGAATGAAAACCCCCTGAAAACATTATCTCAATTCGCCCCTGAGGTTTCTGGAAGGGTGGTGGGTGGAAGGCTTTGGGGGGGTTAGGTGGTTAACTGGCAGGAGCTGAGCACTTTTGGATTACGTAAAAGTAGGCACTTATTATGCTGGCAAGCACAACGAGTTGCGATTTATTGTTTGACGTTCTGTTGCCGCGTGTTGCCCGCTCTTTGAGGTCACGAGCTCCGGAGTCCGGATCTCTCCTGCTACTCCTCCTCCCTTTGCTCCATTCCAACTCCTAGCTTTGCACAAATGTTGATCTAATCCAGAGACACAGGCACATAGATAGACGAACAACACATGACGTGACCTGACCGGGTCGCGTCGAGACCGGATACGATTGCGGATGCCGAGGCGGAGCCATGACTACGCCATATGGCAAAACAAACTCAAACTGCGGCACCGTTTCCGCTTCGAGGATAGACGAAATGGATGGTAGTTGCATTCGCCGTTGCAAGCGGAAGAATGGGGCGTGGCTAAGGGGGCCGGGCCAAGAAACTCGCGGGCCAGGACACGCGCGTTAAGTGGCCCCAGTCAGGCGTGGAGGGCTCCGTTAACGCATTTGCACATCCATTTCAATCCATTCCCTGTCATCCCCGTCACTATCCAGGGACGAAAGCCATTTGAAGGCACTCTCGACATTGTGAGATATTGCCCGAATGACCTTTCATCATCTGGTGTCCAAATGGCATTTCAATCAATTCATAGGCCCCCGAAAATTGCTGAAAACAACACGAAACCGAACACGAACATCGGGCCCTGGTTCCGACCACTTAATGTCACAATAAAAATGTAACTAACCATGAAAATTACATGTTTCCCAGCAATTTGCCATTTTGACATCCTTCTGACGTCTGCATACGACCCCGAGAACTGGCTTCCAAGCCCCCAGATCTCTCACTCGCTGTGTGATGTTTGTCCTTTGGAGCTGAGTTGTCCAGCGGATGAGGTCGAATTTGTCAGGGGGGGTGGGGGTTGAGTGATTGGCGAGGGGGCTACTGGGGGGCTGGAGCTCGATGGGGAAATCGAGGATGTGGGCACAACCAATATTTATCAACAACGTAACGTTCGTGTTCGGCTCACGGGCAAACTTCTTAAAACTGGTCCTTGTTGTTGCCGCTCCTTCGATTGCCGCTGCAGAAAATTATAGAAAAAATCGAATAAAACACAAATAAAGCACAAGAAATTGCAAGAAATAAAAAATAAGAGAGATGAAAAAGTTAAAATGGAACTCGGAAAATCAACTGAAATTCTTATAGCAATAAAATTGACTTTTTTGTATTTTGTTTGTTGGCAGCCAAAATGAAAGTAATTCCGTCCCGTCATACATGTCGAAACGTACATACATACAGTGGCTATATATATGATTGTATGTCCAGTACCTAAGTCCTACATATATATAGCATATTATGTATAATATAGAAATGCGAAAATTGTCAACGTTTACATTCTTGGGTTGGTTTTCTGGTCGGTCTACGTTTTCGGTCTCTATGATTTTTCTTATTTTTATTTTCTGCGAGAGTGTGTGTTGTGTCCTTTCTATTTTTATTTCTCGTTTTCCCAACTACGTTTTTCACTTTAGCTTTGCATCGCAATTCGAGTGGAAAATTGACATATGTTTACTTTGTTGCTGTCGCCGCTCCTGTTCCTGTTCCTTTTGCCCATCCTCCAGCACCCACTTCCGCCTCCTTTCGGTTTCATTTTCTGTTTCTGTTTCACTGGCTGTTGTTGGCAAAGTTTTTCCCAGGTCATCCTATCGGCCAATCGCCCAATCGTTTGCCGAAAGTCGAGCGTCATTAGATTGCTACGCTGTTAGCATTCGAGACACTGCAACGAGTGGTGCTTACGGCCAGACGTGCCAAGGTGTCCGCCGGATAGTGATCAACGTTGTGGCACCTTGACATATCCAGTTGCAGCAAATCTGGCTTAAGGGTAGGGTGATTTAATTAAACCTTAATTAATTAGCTATTTCTTTTACTTTAAAACGTTTGTTTCTGAAGGTCGGATTTAAGTTAGGATACATTTTATTTTTTATTTTATATTTTATGCCACTGTTTAAAAGCATCAGGGTCAATCAATTGACATTTTCAAGGTTCCTCTGGATGTATAAGCTATATAAGATGTTTAAGATGTTTAAGCTACCATAAAATTTGGGTATAATTTATAAGCGAAATTGGGAAAATCGGGTAAAGATTTTTTAATAGACCATCAGAGGTCACAATGCAACAAATTGTTTTTTGGAAAAAATTATGATGTGAGCCCTTTGAAAATGATCGAAAATTGGGTAAAATTTTAGTTTGTCGGGTTTTGATGGAAAATTATAGTTTTTGAAGATCTAAGATCGCGAAGGTATGACATTCGCCAATCGCATTATTATTCACAAAAATATAGCAATTTCCCTGAACAAAATCCATGGAAACCATGTTGACCAAGTTAAGATTATTTGGTGGCTAAAATACGAGATTTTGAGACACCTTTTAGTCAATGTTTCAGCCAATTCGGATCGGATGTGTAAAAGGAATACCAATTACAAATCAGGGATCCTAGAAGCTTCGACCTGGACCAAAATATTGTAAAAATCATGAACTTAAATTTTGGGTCGAATTTTGGCCAAAATCATGATGTTACCCCTTTGAAAATTTTCGAAAATTGGGTCAAATTTTAGTTTGTCGGGTTTTGATGGAAAATGATAGTTCTCGAAGATCTAAGATCGCGAAGGTATGACATTCGCCAATCGCATTATTATTCACAAAAATATAGCAATTTCCCTGAAAAAATATCCATGGAAACCATGTTGACCACGTTAAGATTATTTGGTGGCCCAAGTTATGTCTATTCCCGCTAAATAATCTAGATACATAAATACTTGTTTTTAAAATTCAAAGCACACATTTTACAAAATGTAAATCTAATTCACAAATGAAAAACATATTCTCTTGCCCAATTTGTAGTTTAATATTCTTTTATACATAATATAAACATATGCCGAAAAATACGGAAAATAAATGTAATCTTGCATCTTAACATGCATTTTTATGGATTATTCGCATTCAGTTATGAAACGGCATATAGGTAGTATGAAAGTAGCAAGAGAAATTTTAAAAAGCTTTAAAAAAATCCGAAATATTTTCTTATTTCAATTAAAGGAAAGTGGAATTTGCTATTTACATTCCCAGTGTTTCGTATAAATATCGACGTTGCTTTTATTCTTAAGGTAAACAAAAAAAGAAATATTGGAAAACAAAATAAAGAAATTTAAAGAAAAGTAAGTATTGAACGGAGTTGGACCAACAATTTAAAATAGAATAAATAAAAAGGATTATTTTTTTTTATTTATTAATAATACAAAATATTGTTTTCTGTTATGAATGCCTTTCTCTGAAGCTTCTCTGGCAACCGAACGCATTTCAACTGCACTGTAATCTCAGTTCTTTTGCTCAGCTCTGCCATAACCTTTGACATCTTCGGACTGTGCCGAACAGCTTTTTCCACGCCTCAAAGAGAATCCATGAGTCCCCTGATGCTTGCCGGCTCCTTCGTCTGCATTTTTCTCAGAGGTCAGGGTTAATCCCCTTCCGGCTGGATTGTATCTGGGAAGTGTAGTGCATTCGGCATTCTCTTTCCATCCTGGATGTCGGTATTGTCGTCTCGAACTGTGAGGGGCAACAAAAAAAAAAATTAAATTAAATTATTGGAGCATTTTATTACATGTTTGTGCTTTCTTCTGCTCCTTTGCTCCCCATTTTCCTTTGTGCTTTTTATCCTGGCATCCTGCCGTTGTGCCATCCTTCCATCCAGCCACCCAACCACCCAGCTACTTCTTTTCTCTGTTATCGCTTGAGCATATTTATTAAGCAGGAAAATATTGAGAGGAGACCATCATAGTTTCTAGGCAACAGGAAAGGGAGCGAGGGACCAAGGCTAGTATCAACAATTGGATATCTCTGTTTGTGGGCCGTTGGGTTAAATTGGCCATTGAAAGGCCGCCGAGGGCAAACAATTGCAGATGCAGTTGCAAGGCCGTAAAGAGAGATGCCTCGTCAGCTTGCCACCGATTACCATTATGCAATGGCTCTGTCCGCAGAGAGGGAGGACTATGTAGTAGGAAAAGTTGCAAAGTTGCATGGCTGCAAAAACGAAAGCCCATAAATGATTAATGGCCAAAGTTGCATTCGCATTTTGATGGGCCAAACACTTTTCATAATTCCTGGCTCTCGAAATTAGTCTGCCACCCCCGGCGAGTGCCATTAATGCCCATTTATAACAATTTTTGGGCCAACTTCAAACAGTCCAGCAACTGCCACTGCAAATGAAGTGTAAAGAAGATACCAGCGGTTTGGGAGCGTTTTCGACTGATTCGAATTAGAACCGAAAAATAGAATGGCATGGGACAGGATGGGGAGGATGCAATGCTTTCCAAAAGTTGCCAAGCGAAAGCCAATTTACATAACCCAGAACAACAAATAGTTACAAATTGAAAACTTTTGTCTGCCAAGATTGTAAGCGATTGTTGTCTAGCTTTTTCCCCCCTTTTTTGTTGGACTGTCGCTGTCTCTGCTGCTGCTATTGTTATAATCAAAGTAGTGCCTGAATAACAAGAAAAACAGCAACTGAGGCTGACATCGAGCGGTGGTGAGAGTGGGGCGAGCGGGCCGAGATACAGATACGTACTCTCAGATACGGATACATTGCTCCTTCGCAGCGTGTACGAGATTGGATGATGGCAGCTAGACGCAAAGCAAACCAAACCAAACTGAAGCAAACCAAACGAAACGAACGAAAAAGTATCGACAAGTTTGACGCTTTATGGCATTGTTTAGTGCCGCACATTTCGCCAAAAAACGTTTTTCAACTTTCACACAATTGCGCCATTTGTGCCGCGTCTTCAGGGGCATATATACATATACATATATATATATATATATATATATATATATATTCGATGTCTATGTTTGTATAAGTGTAAAGGGGGCGGGAGAGTCGACACAAATCTGCTGACGGAAGCTCCGCTTGGTCCACACAGTGCTTTTTATACGGAAAACGTGCAGAAAGTTTGAGTGCCAGCTTAGGAGCAGTCGGGGAAAAGTTATAAAACAGTAGATAATAAAATAATAAAATATATGTATTTGAATTGTGCACGACGCGTCCAATACTTCCATCCATCGCCACCGCCAGAGCCACCTTCCAATCGGCACTCCTTCGTCCTAGACCCTAGATCATACACACTCACATAAAGTTTTGCTTCGGGCGATAAAATTACATGTCAAATTGAATGTAACCTGCTATTTGTGCGCATTATGGTGGCCATAATTAAGCTCCCAAAGGATATGGGGCATAAGAAGAGAATCGCTGGTCAATCATTGGTTTATTTGATGGCTTAAACTTTCCACACTCAGATGGCAATTGCTATCGGAAATAGGGTCCTCCTAGGTCTGAGTCCGATACTCTGTCGCAGTCTCGGTCTCAGCTTTTGTGAAATGAGTTCCGGCGCCTGGCGGATGACCTCAGTTACAATCCAGACCCCGAGGAGACAATGGCGAATCGCACCAATACGAATATGAGAGTTTATAGGAGGCCATCGAATAGCGAGAGTACGAAGCGCTATACTATACTGCTATCGCGGGGCTCGTGAGTTATGTCTCCCCTCCGCGAAAATATTATTTAAATATTACTTTTCACCAGCGAAGCGCCAAATCCTATAAATCAAACCAAAGTCTCCTGAACGCCTGAAAGAGATCTAGATAGAAAAGTTTCGGGGCGCACAACTTTTCGGCGAAGAACAACAGAGATGGCTCAAATAAATTTGCAAGAATCGTGCAAACTTTAGAGGATTGCTATTTGTTTCCCATGAAAATGGGTAAATGGTAAATGGAAAATTGAAAATTGAAAATGAGAACCTGTCTTGTAACTACCAGAATATCTCGCCCCTCGAAAAAAAAAACAGAAAAAGAAATATTCGAATGCCAATGCAATACCTCTATCTGGGATTCGAATCCGAAAGCAAATCGTTGGGTGCGTTGAGTGCTTGGCTAAGCCGAATCAATGCGTTTTTTATGTTAATACAATCAATCGGTCTAATCGAATCAAACGTTTTGACAACCCAACGGGCCTCAAATGGAGCGTTTTGGGGCTTGTTGTCATCCTCGTCCTACCTCGTCCTTTGTCTAGCTTGTCGCTTGTCCTCGTCCTATAAACTATCGCTGGGACACAACAAGTACGCAATATGCATAAAACTTTATATGGCATTTAAATCGTGCCTGGGGTTGGTTAACACGCCCCACTCCTCCCCCATCCACATATACCCGCCCCCTTTGGGCTCTGCTGGCTGGCTGGCTGTTGGATGGCTGGATGACTGGTCCTGGCTTTATCCTTTCGCCCATCTGCCCAATCCCCATACCATTTCAGCTGCTTACTTCGCCTGTTAACTCAAGCGTCACAAATGCCGGAAATCGAATACAATTTGTAATTCTGATGAACAGTTGAGCAAAACTTAAGCATCCCTTTGTCTGTCCTGCCGGCTGTTGCTGTTGCTATTGCTATTGCTGCTGTTACTCCTGTATTGCTTCTTACTTTTACTCTCCGCACTTGGTATGGTACTCCTGTTACATACTGGATCCCCCCATATATATGTATAGCTTTGGATGGCTATTGTTGATTCTGCTGGTGATTCCGATTCTGATTCTTATTGTCCTGGCTTTCCTGTCCAACAACTACTTTTGGCATATTTAGCCCGGTTTTCACCTTACCTTTGGCTCGACTTGGCTTTATCCTTCGACGATGGTTCCCGTTCTCGTCCTGCTCCAGCAGACTGTCTCTTCTTGGCTAGGTTTCCATTTCGTTATCGAGTCGTCGGCAATCGCCATGTAATGCCAAATTGGGCGACATCGTTTTATGTTTTGTTTTTGCCAGAGTCCTCCCCCCAGAGTCCTCCCCCCGCCCCCTTCCGGCGGGCTGTGTGGCATGTGGCAATGTGTCTACAGGTTCACTCATCAGTTGGCGCTCTGTTAAATTTCGCACACGTAGCAGCATAAAAATTGACACCGATAATTCGAGTCTTTCGCTGAAACAGGGTGTGTGTGCGAGCCAGCGGTACGTTTACGCGATATAAACACGCACACGCCCTGAACACATACATCATGTCGGAGAATTTGTCGGTCGGCGGGAGGGATTCGAAATAAGGATGGGGCACAGGATGCCGAAGTGCTAGGGAGACAGAAGGGGGGCAAGGATGCCAGGGAATTGAGGGCGATATGTCGCGTCGCTGTTTACACAAACAAAGTTATCAATTTTACACACGACAGTCGCCTCCCCCGGCCCCTTAGCCATCTCCTGAGTAAATCATTCCCCAGTGGAAGGGCTTCCCAGAGTGGTTGGAACGAGGATGGAGGATGGAGTGGGTCGCAAAAAAAAGGCAACAAGGTACGAGGCATGAGCATGAGCAGTCAGCTTTTCAATCAATTTTGTATGCAATCAATGTCCAAATCGAAGACGCAAAGCGACGAAGCCCCGCAGACATAATAACTACAAAAAAAGCATAAATTTAAAATAATAAATAGCTCACTTCGAGGAGGGTCGCTCAAAAGGTTACTAAGCGGAAAGCGATCTTTTCGGGCTGTTTCGCGGAAAAGCGGAATTCCATTTTTCGTAGCATAATTTTCGGGGCACCCTGCCTTAGATCAAAAGCAAGCCCCTGCACTCGCCGAGCTTTACATTTTCGCAACATTTTCTGGAGTCCGCCCCTGAGCATTTTTCATAATTTGCACCCTTCCCAATCCAGGGCCTGCGACTGTGACTGTGCCTGGGCGAGTGCCTTGCGACATCCTGCTACATCCTGCGATGAAAACAGAATTCACTTAGGACTAAGAAAGATGGATGTGGGGCTGAAAAATGTCGCCGCTTGTTAAATTTGAGGAATGTTTGGCTTGTTAGTGTAAAATAATATGGCAGGGCGAGGCGGAAAGGACTCTCTGCTTGCTTAGGCGCCTCGCCGCCTGTTGTCTATTTGATTTGTCGGACAGGACAGGACAGACAGGACATCGGCACATGCTAAACACAGTGTAGGTGGCTGCCAAAGAACTCCCTGCTTCTGAAAAACTTTAAGCACACAAGACACTGAAACCGAGACGATGGGGCAAAAAAATTCCACTCAAATTGCATTTATTGGAGAAATATTTATAATAACTTGGAAATTCAATTTCCAAAGAAAATATGCTAAACGGATTTGAGAGGGGAGTGCAGCCATCTAGGGGAACGAGAGCGAGCGTGAGTCCTGCGGTGTCCTCGGGAGTCACGAGAGGTGAAATGTGTGGTTGTGTGTCGGTATTCCAGTGGCTTGTGTCGTGTCAATGGCTCTTTGGCTTGTCTGTCTCGGTTGTGCACCTGGAAAAACGGAATGCCTGTCAATTATGTTCGCTCTGGGAAACTTTTGACACACGACAGTATGGTCATTGATCTTAATAAAACAAATTAGTTGTAAAAACTATTGAACATTAATGGGAAATAAAAGAAAATGCATCACCAAATACTCTCACCTTCCACTAATACTGGGCATAATCACTATTCTCCATTTGGACAATAGTTTATTGTCCTTGTGCGTTTATGATTTATATTTTGTGATTTATGAACTTATTGCCTATTATATTATTAGGATATTCAAATACTCTAATTGCAAAAGCATAAATTTTGCATTATTATGGAGATTATAGACAGCTTATCTATTTTTCCCGGTGTGGCATTGGCTGGTCTGCGCTGTTCGTGGAGAAATATGTTAGAAAATTAAAATCGACCATATGTTGCCTCATCGATTTTGATAAGTCGCCTGCCAGAGCAGCAGCAGCAACGCCGCAGTAGCAACATCGGGGCGGAGGCACTCACAGCAGCAACAACTACAGCAGCCATGGCCGCTTCATATCCGTTTCCGCTTTGACACAATAGGCTCACAATGCGTGGCATGTTGTGCGTTCGGATGTTCGTCCTTCTGTGGGTGTGCGTGTGTAAAAGTGGGTGTCTGTCGCTGCCACTTTCAATTGCAAAAAGCTGGCAATGCTTGCCGTTAAAATACAAGGAAAAATACGCCTTGTCATGCATGAGCTTAGTCCCTCTTCTGTATTTTATTATTGATGTTGCTTTGTGTTATTATTGAAGTTGGTGTTGCTGCTGGTGCTGCCAGTTTATTGTTGCTCCTTTTCGGATCTTGTATTCTGTTGCGTGACACAAATCAAACGACCCACTACCTACCCTGTTAAATATTTCATAAGCACATCCAGCCACGCACCTCCAATGAACTTTAAAGACCCATCCAAAGATGTCTTGGCCCATTCCACTGATGGGGTATCTTGGGGGTGGGGTTGCAGCAAGAGCTACCGCAAGAACGATTCAATTTGGCTCCAATAAATGTTGCTGCAACATGTTGCGGCAGCGCCTGCGCCGCTCCTCCTGCTCCCAGAGATTTGCATATTGTCGCAGGATACGGCGAGGCAGCTCCTTTCAGTTGTTTACCGCGCCTCAAGCCACACACACGCAACGAGCGCAGACAAAACCGGAAGTAGCTAGTACGTGACTCGTGACTAGTGACTGGTTCTCGTGACTCGTTATCCTTTACTCTTTCCTTACTAATCATTCTCCGTGACTGGTTAACCGTGACTCGGGTCGGAAAGAGTGACAGCTCGGCTTTCTGTCGTATCTGACTTCTCAATCGAATTCGGAATTGGTATTGGAATCGCGTCATTGGAGTCACAGATTTCGCGTTACGTTCTCTCGAGTGTCGGGGATGTCCGTGGCCTCACGTCACGTAAAGGATGTTACGTAAGCGTAGCACTGGCCCCGCACCCCCGAAAAAGATCGCAACGCGCTCGACTGCATTACGTTGCGCATGAAATGGCGGCACGCAGTTCACGCTACATTTGCTCCGACCACAGCCACCGATTCTAGTCCGTGTCCAGAACAAGGTAGTAGTGTCGGAACGCCACCCCTTTTTCCCGGCCCGCCCTCGAATATAATTAAGTGTATTATCGGAACGTGACCAGACCGAAATTGCTGCCTTCGGGCGATTCGAGCGAGGCTGGGCGAAGCGAGTCCTGTTCCTGTTCCTGTCCTTGCTTTTCCATTGCCACTTCCACCTCCACTCGCTTCGCCACAAGCAATTGAATGGACAGCTTAGTGTGTAATGAAGAAATTACCAAAAGCTAGGCATCTCCCCCACCCACACTCCCTCACTACCCCCCACTGCCTACAAGCTGATGTCCTTACGCCACATCTTCATCTTGATGTTGTCCTGTGGGCGTCATGGTGATTGAAAACTCGACCGCATTGCGGTCTTGTCATCAGTTTAAATGAATGAGCTGCGGTTTCTGGAGCTCCGATAAGACGGAGGAGCCCTGAGCCTAATCCCTTTCAGTTATTGTTTCTGCACAAAGCAGGATGGAGAGTGGGTGGCAGTGTCCTGTTCTGTCCTATCCCATCCTTCATCTTTTGTTTGTCTTGCGTCCCTATAAAGTAGAAACGAAACAACTCGAGTTGAATTGAGTCGAGTTGAGACTCGCGATTGCCATCATTTATTTTAATTACTTTTCTGTTGTCGTTCTCCTTGTCTTCGATGTCGATGTTGATGTTGATGTCTTCGCCTGCTTCGTCCTTCCGCCCGCGATTCGGCTGCAGTTATATGTAATTTAAGAGCCCCCACAAATTGCGCATGAAATGTTGGTGGAACACTTTATGGCGCTGCTCGTGATCATGGGATTAACCGCAACTGTCGACAAGAAGAGCCGGCCCAGCAGCCAATATTTCGGTGAGTACGGCGGGAGTACGAGGGTTTGTGTGTAGCGGATTAAAATGTAATCAGCCGGCACTCAAAGGGTTAAGCCAGGCGGGGCAATTGGATCAGGGCTGGTATTACAAATGGGATTGGCCCAGCAAATCGTATTGGAAATTAAAAGTACGACAGAATGGGTCAATTTCAATTAGATGGACTCGAAATGCCTGCTGGGGCTTACATGGCCAGACCGATCCCTGGCTGAACAGCGGGTTTATTTCCATATATTGATATCCTGGCGGACAACAAAGGAAGTAAACAATTCTGGAAATTTCCATGCTAAGCCAATGATGCATAAATAGAATACCCAGCTAATGAGTATAAATCTAATTAATGGATACAATAGATACCTAAACCTTTTATTCATATATCTGTTGTAATATTTCATAGTTCTATCTAAGCCCTTTCTAAAATTTAAAATTGCAATATAAAAATAGAATTCTTTACAAATACTGCCGGAACTGCTGAATGGGACAGCCCTTTATCAATACCTTTTTGTAACTTTAATTGGAAACTTTTTAAAACACACATTTTTCATATTATTCCGCAGCCAAACACTCTTTGCGGTTTTTATTTGAACTTTTTAATTATATTGGCGCAGCCCTAAACTTTTTCTGGCAATCAAGGTATGGGGCCCCTGAATGAATTCTATAGAGGCCCGATTCAGCGGAAATATCTCAATTTGGCACTTCTCCTTTCTCGTCTGTCCAAAATTGTTTATGCTCCCATCTATTTCGCATTTCTCAACTCGAGTGCGAGTTCGGAACAGGACCTGGAACCGGAGCAGCTGCAATTGCTCATTTGTAATTTATGGCACCTGAGCTCAGTTTAGGGCCCGCTTGGGGAAGTGCAACAGAGGGCGAAGCTTAGAGACTGAGTAGTTGGGGTTGGGGGGAATAAGCTGTAGCCACTGAAGCTGCGGTTGCGGTGCGACCGAGCCACCCCGCACTTTGTATGTAAATACGCAACTTTTATTAAAAATTTTTATGTTGTTACATGGTTTTTTTGCCTGGTGTGTGGGTTGCCGGTGGTGCTGTGTGGGCGAATGTGTGCGGGTAGGAATCTTTTTTATATATTTTGTGGCCAGTATAAAAAGCAATTTCATCTGAAGTGTTTGGCCTGGGCGGAGCGAATCCATCGCCTCGCTGGCCCAGAGGCTCTGGAGCAACAGTTTCAATTAAGTGTGTAACAGCGTTTTATTGCCTGGTATTTGATATCTACATTTGCTCCTACCACACACACTCACACTCGTACACACACAAAGGATCCTGCCCTATAAATCAATATGTGTTTATCCACTTACACTTCCACAACCACATCCCATTTCCAGAGCCCAGAACCATGCCAAAACTCCATTCAGTGGCCGTATTTGTGTTTGTTTAGGCACTCATGGATTATTAGCGTATTAGTTGGCTAATACAACGGCCCACCTCCGCCCACATAAATCACTACTGGCCACCATCCAGTGATGGATCATAATCGCGGAATGAGGATAGAGGTTCTGTGGGGTGAATGCTTAAACTCGAGCATAAATTAAGCACAAATACTCGTTAATCAAACCCGAATGATTCCGGTACAGCTGAGAAAACCCCCCCTCCTCAAACAACCATCCATCTGTCTGTCTGTCTGTCCAGCTATCTGTCGGTATATCCATCCATCTGTCTGTCTGTCGGAATATCTGACGCTCCCTACAGCAATCTATCCGTCTACCCCACAAGGCCTGGCCGTGAATGCACTTGAATACATTTAGATTGACGTTCAGATACAGCTGTTCGAATAAACTGCTCCCCCCGGGGCGGTTTAATGTGCAAATCGGATCCGCAACAAACATTCTTTCCAACACTTTCCCGACAGAACAAATAAAACATCAAAGAAATTGACTTAATTGACTTAATTTAATTGACTTTATATTAGAAATAGTTTTTTCCATTACATTTTTTGCTTTCTTTATTTGGCCAGTGATATTAGTTTTCTTATATTTTTTTGTATTTATGCCAAAAGCATGCCAAAATAATTAGAATTTAATAAAAAATGGATTTCATTTTCAGCAAAATAACATGTATGCTGGCTTTACTGTGGAACAAAATAGCCATTTAAAGCTTAGAGCTAAACTTATATGCAATTAATAATTAACACTAACAGTGACAACGGTAGAAATCAATCATCAAACACGTATTAATTACGAGATTAAGGCTTAAAGTCATTTGCCAGTTTGCTTAGACCACAATTACTAGTCAACGTATGGAAATTCTGGGGTAAAATATAATATAATGAAATAGGGCTTTGTTTTAACTTCATAAATTAGTAATATTTTAGATAGGTTTTATAGAGCGCCTACAAAATTTTCATCTCAATAAAATTGAGAAATGAAACAAATTTAATTTAAATTTCCATTAAAAAAAATTCCAACCAAACCAATTCTGTGGTCTTTTTTCTGTACAACCAGGACATATGGCTGCCGCCGAAGAACTGTCCAACCTGATTCCGGACAACTACGATGGACTGGAACCGCAGTTTGACAATTCCACATCGAGGGAGATAATTGCCGCCCTCGGCACCACCGCCCGCCTGCACTGCCGGGTGCGGCATCTGGGTGACCGGGCAGTGTCCTGGATACGGCAGCGTGACCTCCACATCCTTACCATCGGCATCATGACCTATACCAACGACCAGCGCTTCCTGGCGCGCCACATCGACAACTCCGACGAGTGGGTGCTCAAGGTCGTCTCCGTGCAGCCGAGGGATGCGGGGGTGTACGAGTGCCAGGTGTCCACGGAGCCCAAGATCAGCCTGGCCTACAAGCTGGTCGTCGTAAGTGAGTATTGAGGGTGGGCCGTGGGAATCAATTAGTTTGTTGGACATCCAGAGGGATCAAAGGCCCTGCTTCCAAAACTTTTTGGCAGCTTTAAATTTTAGATTTAAACTTTTAAATAATTCAATGCCCGTTTTAGCAAAAGTTAATTGCTTTAAATTAAAAACATTTCCTGATTTAAATTAATGATAATTAAAAACTCTGGTAGTCATAGTGATATACAGTGTTAAACAAAGTAACTTTGAAAAACAAAATCTGGATAAAGTTATCCTAGGAGAAAAGTTGCAACTGGGAGTGTTAAAAACATAGTTTCCAGAGGTATTCAACTTTTTAGTAGGGTTATTAGTTGCAATGTTCATATAAAAGTAATTAACCAATCAAGGGAAAACATAGTTACACATGCTGAATTATTTGAGCATCATTGCATGATTTAAATTTCTCTATAAAATAACTCTTTTATTAAAAAGTAATGAGCTTTTGATAAAAATAGATACCTATAAAAATATATTAACTTTTTTTCCTAAGAGGATTACAAAGAGGTTATAACAGGTACGCAGCTTTGAGGATACACCTCCTTTCTCCTTTCAATTTTTAATTTGGCATGATTGCCTGTCAGGGCCAGTGTCGATACTCCCTTTGAGCCCCAATCGATTGGCGGTCTTGTAAGTCCATTTAGACGTTGTTTACATCTCCGTTTAGATAGCCGCCCGAGGGTGTAAAGAGCGGGGATTACTCTGACAAATTAGTTTATCAAGCACCACAGAACATCACACAGCCGTAGTTTGGGGACGGGTGGCTATGGCTCCTCCCTTAGACTCCCCTCCCCAAAGGCAACTTGTTGACATTCCCATTAATCGCAATTCGACGGCGCTCTTTGACAGCCTCCAAAGCCCAGATCCTGGCCAACCGCGAGCTGTTCATCCAGAGCGGCAGTGACATCAATCTGACCTGCATCGCCCCCCAGGCCCCGGGGCCCTATACGCATATGGTCTGGCACAAGGATACGGAGCTGGTCAGCGACTCGACGCGGGGCGGCATACGGGTGGTATCCGAGCAGCAGATGAAGACCAGCAACCTGGTGATATCCAAAGTCCTTAACACGGACTCTGGCAACTACACCTGCTCCGCGGAGAACTCCAGTAAGTACACGCTACATAACTCATTAAATATTATGTATTCTAAAAAGTTCTGTTATTATAAAGTAAGTTTTGTAAGCTTCATTTTGATTATAGGAAAAAATAATTTGAATAAATTTTAATCTAATTTGCTTCAGACTTCAGACAAAACTGTAAGTTAAAGTTTTATGAAGTTTAACTACGCTGTAATGTCTAATTATGTTTTAGTAAATATCAGAGTACCTAAAACATACACTTAAAATAAAATAAAACAATATTTTAGAAGATTTCTAACAAATATAAAATGAAAAGTTTTCAGTTAGTTTTCATAGCTTAAGTATAGTTATTTGAGTTCAGTACTAGGAAGTCAGTAAGTTTCCTTAAAACTTTTATTTATATTTGAAAAACAGTCTAAGCAGCTCTATGAATAATATTCCTCGTACCTTAAGAAGTTGAAAGCCAATCTTGAAGACCCAAATTTTTTCAAGTGTCCCCTGAGAAAACCCCCCTCTAACCCACCCCTCCTGTCTATTTCTACTCAACAGACTCTGACAGCGTCTTTGTGCATATCATTAAGAGTGAGCAGCACGCGGCCATGCAGCACGAACTGGGGGCGAGACTGGAGCTGCCCCCGCTTGCCCTGCTGCTCCTGGCGGCCCTTCTGTCCGCCCTCCTGGCTGCTCCAGCCGCGCCCCACGGCTCCCTGGTCCGACTGGCGGCGCTTTAAGCCGGAGCGGCAACTTATGTTCGATGTCTGGAGAGCATGAGAGCCGGGTAAGTCGCTGATTTTACTGCCGTCATCAGGCCAGGAATCAGGAGTCAGGAGTCATCATCTCGTTACAGGCACCCGACCACGCCCCCAGCGCGGATTGGGGCTGTGATGGCTGTTGGGCTGGATACCAGGATAGCTGGATAAGGATGGAGGTTAACGACGTCGATGTCGCGTTGTCTTGTAAATATGTAAATCGAGTTTTTGTTTATGTTTGTGTTTTGTGGCTCAGTCTCTAAGTATTTTTTATACGTAATTAAGTAAATAGGTCGAGAGTGCATTTGTGTGCAGCCAGATGTATGGACGTGGTATATAGCGCACATAATATATATGATATATATAATATATGCATCCGATCGCATACCTAGAGATACCAAAGCGAGCAATCGAGTCCGAATCGAATCGAATTGAAACCGTAACGAATACGAATGTAAATAAATGTTTAATCTTAATAATCGAACGGCGGGATCTAGATTAATTATGATAAATCGTGTACCGCGGGGCCGAGTAGGCAATTTAATTTGCAGGACCCAATGATTGATGGCGATATGAGTGTGTCCAGCTTACAGCCACCCAACTTCCAACGCGCCCACTCTGTTCGAAGAGCTCCGAATTCGATGTCGGGGTGAGGACATTGGCATCCTGCGACCCGGATTATGGCGTTTAATTGCAGGGGCGGGGCTGGTACGGTAATTGAAAAACGATAAGGTCAGTCGGACGGGTCCTAGATTGCCTACCTTGCCCGGAGCTTCTACATCCTCCGTATCCACATCACATCAAAGACTTCCCGGCAAGACACTTTCGGTTTCGCAGGTGAGAAAATGGAAGGAGGCAGGTGTGGAGGACCCCCGGGCAGGGTAATTGAAATATTTGAAGCGTGCACAATTTACACCAAACGGACGGCAATTACAGTCCAACTTCTCGGACAAAGTTTGCCGTTTGGCGGTGGCAGTGGAAAAGTGGCGGTGCCTTTGGAGGATGAATTACCTGGAATGCAGTATGCGTAGAGTTTCCTGCGACAATTCGGGCGATGAGTGCTACAAAGGCTGCCGCAAAGTAGGCAACACAATGAGTAATGGTATGGTGAGACGGAACGGTAAATGCCAGACTCCTTGCAAGGACGCCCAGGAAAAGGAACAAGCCGCATAACACATCTCCTTACAGCCAAGTGTTGCCTGAATTTTGCATAAGGTGGTGGTAATTGAAATAAAAGACGTTCCCAGCCGCTAATGGGTCTGCACGCAAGGACTTGTCTCCTTTTCCCATTCCCTTGGCCGTCCCTTTGCCCAATTTTGAAAACCGCAAAGCCCCTGGAGCTCTCCTCCTTAGAGAAAGTAGGCGAGCATCCATCACAATCTGGCGAAAGGAGCGGGTTCTGTTGGGCGGAGGAAGGGACTTGGTACATGGGAGTTAGCATGTCCTTGTACCCTATCCTTTTCCCCCGACATTTCGCAAATCTTTTGGGAATCTTACGCATCTGAAACACGCGCTGCCTGACAGTCGCAGGCTCGTATCCCTATCCTTTCGCCTGGCGCCTCCGCCTTGCGAAGTGGCGGAACATAACCCCTTGGAAGGACGCTTCTCGGGTACTGGAATTCTCGGGTTCTCGGGTTCAGCCCAATGAATTGCAAGTGCCGAGGGTCCGATCGAAGCTACCAGGCATCCTTTGTTGGCTCTGGTGTATGGTGTGTCGGCTGCTTCACCTTCACTCATAAATTGTACAACAAGAAATAAATCAAACCCAGCCTCGACTCTGCTGCCCGAGACGCTGTCAGTAACAAATCATGCTCAGGGCTACAGCCCAGTAGGAGCCGTAGTCCGTACTCTGAGTCCGTAGTCGTTGCTATAGCCGTAGCCGTTGCCGGAGACTTAACCGGAGCCATTGCTTGCGGACTTGTTTACGGTCTTAATACGCAGCGCCAAACAACTACAAGAACAACAGCTACTGAACAAGTGCAAAAATCGAAGCCAACCGGGATTTTATTGCGACTGAAGAATGCCCACGATGCTGAATTGTTTACATTATTTATTTACTACAAATTAATATTTACTTTTTCCGCCAATCTGCGAATCGATAATAAATTCATACCAATTACCAACTGTTGTTTTAATGTTTTAAAGAGTAATTAAAAAGCAAAGTATGCCAAGACTTAAAGCGTGGGAAATTAAGGTTCTTACATTCTATTAAATTTAAAATGTTATATCATTGCAATTAGAAGATTTATTATGTTTAGTTCTAATTATTATAAATCAATATTTAAATAAGTGTAAAAAAATCGAAAAAGATTTTAAGCCAATAAATATTGTATCCATGAGATGGGGGAGATCCATTTTAGATGGGGGAATGTAAACTATGCTGTGGAGGTAATCGATACTGTTTTGAGGAATTCCAAAGTGTATTATTGTTAATGCATTAACAATTTTACAAAAAATTTTTAATGGTATAAAAATGGTAATATGGGAAATGTTTTCAAAAAGTTTCTTAATTAAGGGAAATAGTTATAGACTCTGTATTGGTTATAATATTACACAATATTAGTTTCGTATGTTTGATTTCTTTTTTCTCTTCCATTTTTGGATAATCAGTGACCAAACGACAATAAAAACCCATAAATTAATCAAAAACATATATTTTATTTGGCATTTTCTTATTTATTAATTTAATTAGTGCGATTGGTATTTCCACTAAGAAGGCAGTTAACTGGCTTTGTTATGCCTGGTAGCAGGTACAAAAAGTGCGTATACGTACCGTGGGCCAGGCTTCTGGTCTCATATTCGAGAGTGCGTCATCAACGCCAGGACACAGAGAACGCAGGACGTACAATAGGGGAAGAGGCTGGAGTAACAGCAACAGCAGATTCGGAACCAGAATCAGCGGCTGGCGGAAGGACGGTAGTGCGGAAGTGCTGGCTGTGCGAACACGACGACGACGACGTCGACAAGGACAACAGGGACTGGGGCAGGACATGGACTAGGGACTAGGAAGCGGGGAAACGAAGGGCCAGCGTCAACAAGAAGACGAGGGACGACAGGAGCCGGAGTGTCGAGAAACTACGGGGCGTAGACGCGCCGGAAAACATTTAATTACTAATGAGTTTTCCTTGCAGCAGCTCGTGAGGGAAAACGCTTTAAAAGCGCGGCGAAAACTACGGATTTTTAATTTGCTAATTAGCAGGAAAACAGCAGCGACAGCACCAGCAGCCCAACCAGCATAAGCGTTACAGTAAAAGAGGAACTGAAAGTTGATTGATTGGTTAGATGTCGGTAGTCCATTCGCTCCACCGCCGTTGTAACAACAATCAATTATTTAGCTGGCGTTTAGCAATTGATTATCAGGTATTAGGACCTGACAGGCAGCATGATTACGCTGGCAATGGCACACCCTTGAGCTCTTCATCCAGGCAGCAGCATACATAACTTATGCCCGAGCAGGACACATGGAAGTTCTGGCCAAAACAATGACATCTTTCGACAGTATTTAAAAGGCCTTAGTCATCGTTAGTCCTGGCTTCCTTCCTACCATGTACCATCTACGACCCGTTCTCCAAAATAAACAAGGGGAAAAAGTTTATCTTCGATGTTATTATTGGGGCATAACTCTGCCGGTCATAAATCAAATTATATGCTCGCTGACACTTGGAAACACATAAGAAATGCAAAAGATTCTATTAAATATACAACCGATAGACACTGAGATAAAGTGGAGAGAAAGTAGAGCAAATATTTGGCAAATTGAATCGCCAAATACCCAGCACCTTTGCCAAGCAGCCAAGGATCAAACGAACCAATATACTCCTTCGGGTCACAAGGTATTTTGGAGAGGCTACGGTCCGGGGGCCTAAGAAAACATTTATCATGCGATTTAAGTTGGCCACGACTTTTGCACAAGAGAGATTTAAGTGATTTGCTGACTGGCTTTAAAATCAAAGTGCGGATAATGAATGGCCCGGTTAGATTTCGGCTCCATTTTGGCCTGGCACTATTTGATTTTGCTAGCCAGAATGTTTGTTTTCGGCTCAATTTAAGTTTTGTGGCAATGCACAAAAGTGCAAAGTGCAAAGTGGCAGACAGAAGCCAGCAGGCAGCAGGCAACAGCAGGCATTTTGTTGCAATTGCAGCCGGAATGGCATATTGCTTTGGTTGAAAATGGCATTGGATCGAAGGGCCGGGCCTGTCATTTTCTCGCATGCGACACGCGATCTAGGTCCTTGCTGTTAGTTGTTACCGCTAACTGCTTTTCGGTGCTTTTCCATCCGCCCTTCGGCTACTCCCCTTTCGACGTTTTGCAGAAGTTGCTGGTGTCGGACCATGTAGTTTAATCTGCAAGCAAAATCGTTTGATCCATATCATCAAAGCGGAGCGAGAGAGTTCAGCGCGTTCACAGGACAAAGGAAGTGTGGCAGGACCCGGGGTCAGGGGTCAGAAGGCGGAGTAGTGTAACTGACAAAGCGGCGCCAAACTGCACGGCACTCGCTCTGTACGACTGCCCCCCGGCAGGAGGTTAATTTCCCCCAGGAAGCGCCCCGACTCAATGGCCTTAGAGCGAAAATAGCGCTGGCTAAGTAAACTCTCACATTAACACAAAGCCAATCCCGAACCCAAAAACACCAAACCGAAAACCAGTTAGGACACTTTGCGGGTCAGGTATGTTTACAGACCATCAGATACCCGGTACTCTGAAGAGGCTCTCTTCTTTTTTCATTTCCGGATATAATGGATTCTTGGGACCTCAAATTAAATCCTTTCTTAATTTGCTGGGAGTGCTGAGTTTTTATAGAGTGCTGGGGTTTTAAGGGTCTTAATGGTTAATAGAGTAACTTCATAAAAAAGCTAGAATTATACCAGTTCTTGTTACATGTCAAAAAATTAAATTGATCTTTTGATTTTAGAAACTGTAGTTCTTGACTCTATATGTTTGTTTATCTATATATTACATACTATAGATCTATTTAAAAAAGGGTCTTGAACACATCACTCTCTCAAGGAAGTTAGCAGATACCTTAATTAATGTCTATAGATAATAGAACAATACAAGCCATGATATCAATATGTGTAACTTAAGCTTGGCCAATGCGTATCTACCTCGATTCTATGCGTATAGCGGGGTGAATGAAAAGGTGATTTTGTGGGCAGCCCACCTGCCTGGCAGGCCTGCAGTTTGCTCATTTCCAGCTTCTTGAGGCGTACGGCAGGCAAGCCGAACAATGTGAAATTACCGCCCTGAAATACGGACACCCGCTGAGATTTTATAGCAGTCAACTTTGAATTATTAAATATGTATTTCCAGCCACGCCAAAACCAGAGACTCAATCTTTGGGAACGGCAGGAACGGAAGAGGAATCAGCAGGAGCGGAAAAGGAAGCTAAAGGACTACGGAAAAAATTAACTGGAATGGGCGGTAAAGTGCGTTAGGTTCAAGTTTAAGGGGATATTTGGTTGTGTTTTTGGCAAAAGCGGGAAATTCTGACTAGGAGGGAAATTTCCGAAGCTTAGCTATAAAATTTTACTATAATTACAAAGAGCTTTTTATTTCGTAAAAGCTCCGACTAGAAAAAAGCTCGAAAGCTAAGGATAACACAAAAGTTTCCACTTAAATACTTAGTCCTTGAGCGCCTAATAAAGCTTTGTGAGGCGCCGCTGCATGATGAGGCGCCCCTCTCACATCACAGACTTGAGACCTGTGACAAGCACCCCTCGGGCACCCCAGGACAACCTCCGCCCTCCCCTCAGTCCCCAAACAGCCCCCGCAAATTCGCTGGGAGACAAATGACACACCATTAGGCAGTTATTGCCCCACAGCCTGGCAGTCAAAGCGGCAAGCACATTAGCAGCTTCCTGTGCACAGCCTGCTAATAAATATACACCTTCAGCTCTCTGCCGCATCCACTGCCACATCCTGTTGGCAGGACCTTCCCGACACCACAGGCCCCCCGTTGCACCCGCCCCCCTCACATGCATATTCATAAGCCGGAGCTGACTGGGGTAAAAATATTTTCATAAACATAAATTCTCATTTCTGTTGCATTTCCTCGATCGCCTTTTGCCTTGTTTCGCACACTTTCGTTTCCCTTTATCTCTTTCGCTTTTGCGTAATTTCTTTCGCTTGGCCTGGCCCGAATGCACTGCCAGAAATGGGGAAGTGTTTTGTCTTCGGCTTAACGCCGTCTCAGCAGGAGGAGATGGTGAAAGATTTCCCCTTTAATTATCGGAATTACACATTAAATACGAGTCGGTTTATGCTAATATCCTGGCACAATGTTAGTAGTTGCCTTCGGCTAATCTTTTTCCATTTCCATGCAATTCGCATGTATGGGCACTGTATTTGCGTATGTTTGGCAGTATTTGCTTCCCATTTAAATTAAAATTGAATTTTCAGCATGCATACTTACAGGCAAAAAGTCCCTCCATACATACATATATTCACAGTTGCGGTGAGAAGTGCAGCGTATTTTGGCTTTTCCTGTAAAATAATATTTGCGGGCTGCGTTTACTCAATTACAAACTTTACTTTAAAATTAAAATTAACTCTTGGCGGTTTCTTGTTGTTTAATATTGGGCTTTAATTATGATGGTACCATTTTCTCTATCATTAAAAATGGAATTGCCTTCATTCGCAAATATTACGCATACGCCTATTATATCATATTAATGCTGCAAATTTTTATAAAATATATATACATATATTAAATATAACAAAATTTTTAGTAAAATAAATATTTATCTGTTTATATATAAGACAACAAGAATGGATTTTTTTGTATTTTCAAAAAAGAACTTTTGAAAAAATTGCTCATACGCCCCGTACACCTGTTGCACTTACCATTTTGTAGACGTTCTTTCTTAAAGTTGCCCACATAATAATGGTGCCTTTGAGATAAATGACTAAATTATTATTATTACATTAATTTTAACTACAATTTTAGCTATTTATCCAACAGAGATAAGCTAATTAATAAAATATTACTCATACGCCTAGTACGCCAGTTAAAAATATGTATAAAAGTTTCATTAATTAAAACATGAAAACCAATAAGACTCCTAATTATATTTAGTTTCTTTATATTTTTATGCCTAAACGTTGTACTAACATGTTGCCCATTATCGTTTAAATTCGAGTGTGTACACCTTGCAGCCACCTTTCTCTCTTCTTTTGTTCAGTGCATGTAAGCCTCGGCTTGGAAGTTGTTTCATGTCCTGCTCTTGCTCCTGCCGCTGGCCCTGCTCCTGCTTCTGTTCCTGCTCCTACTGCTGCCTTTGTTGTTGCTGTTGCTTTGGTTGTGGCTTTTGTGCTCGTTGCTCCGATTGCTGCTCTGCCGCTGCGACGCTGCGCCGTTGGCGTTGCCCCCGTCCGACGTTCTCCGGCGCTTTTTCATTTGCAGCCGGAGCTCTCCGGCTCTCTGCTGCGGCTGCTTCTTCTTCACCTCCATCATAGCCATCGTCCTGGCGCTTTTTTTTTAAGTTTGTACAGTTTGCACGCATCGGTCCGTAAATTTATGCATTTGGCTATGCGAGCGTAATAAACAAGACCTTCAACCGACGACGTCGTCCTTTCTCCTTTTCCTCCTGACGCTGCCTCCCGCCTCCAGCCCCCTGCCTACGTCCAGTTGTCGCTGCCTACCGGACTGGACGTTGTCCGTTGCGTTAGGTTGTTGCTGCTGCTGCTGCTGCTCCTTTGGTCACTTCCATTGCCGGCTGCCAGACTTTTATTTTTATGCGTAGATATTAAATGTGTTTCCTGGCACTTTATTCTGGCATTGCTGTTGTTGCTGGCGTATTGTGCCATTTTACACCAACGCAGCAGCGCCGGCACATTGGCGCAAATGTGCGGATATCACTTGCAAAAAAAAAAAGAAACCAAAACAATCTATGAATAAAAAACGTAAAAACCTAAAGAAATGGAAAAGAAAAAGCAGCTAAAACCGAGATAGAGCCGCAAAAAGTGAGCCAGAATCGCTCTATTCCAAGCTCGGCGCGCATAAATAGGCAAAGGCAACGACTTTTGGGTGCTCCGGCTGTAGTGCGAAACATTTTTCGGCAGCAGTAGCAGCGGCAGCAAGTCATGGCCACATTTCTATGTAAAAAGTGTGCACATAAAACTTTGCCAATTTCAATAACAACATTTCATTTTCAGTTCGCAGTTTTCCCCTTTGCAATTCCCTCAAACTCATTCCCAAAGCACCCCTCTTCACAAAAAAAAAATATAAATGGGAGGTTTGTTTTGCTTTGCGAGAGAAAGGAGGCCTCGAGAACGGCAAAACTCAGGAGAAAGTCTTTGGTGCCAGTGTGCGTGTTGCTGCCTCTGATTCTGCTTCTTCTCCGGTTCTTCCTCTTCCGCTTATGATGTGCACTCTACTGCAGCGGCACGCCCTCCCCGGCTACCGCCTACTTTGCCGAACTGCATTTCTCCGCTGCTATATTATTTTTATTTTTTTTTTTTCTGCCACCACAATGCGCGTCTGCTGAAAGGAAATTCATAAAAATGTTAATTTTTCCGGCGGAAATATAATTTATGTAAAGCGCAGTGGGTGACCAAAGAGGGGTGGATAAGGGGGAGAGTGCGGTAATGCCACCGATTCCGATGCTGCGACTCGCCGCGGTGGGTCCACGGCGGTGATTGCGGTGTTGTGGATTGGGATTGCAGTTTAACATGCCTGAAAATACATATATCCGGTGCGAATTACAAAACTGCAAATGGACGTGAGCCAACAAAAAATCGAAAGCCATTACAGAAACAACAATCCATTGGCTGGGGCGTGCCACACAAAAAAAAATCCCTCTGTGTTTGTCTTTTTCCCGCCAATTGAACGCCGATGACCGAAAGGACGAAAGCCCGGCGATGAGCAGCGAGGAGAGCTAGTAATTTGCATAATTTGAGACTTTTTTGCACCGCTTTCGCAAAGTGTGTGGCATAACATGCTGCTGCCACACCCACTGTGCATCTAATTAATGCCATACACCTCCCTCATTTATCCCACGGCTATGCCTCAAAAAAGTATATGTACCATGTAGAAAGGATATGCCAAAAAAAATGAAAAAAGAGAAGGTGAAATCCCGAACGAACCGGAAGCTACCGGTCGGATTCCAAGCCCGAACCTGGCTGTCATGTGTTGGGGTCATTGTTAGCATTGCGGCAGCATTTTCAAGTTGCTTCCATGACCATTAATCTTGGCAAGAAGGTAATTGCTTAGCAATTACCCTTTGCAACTGCCAGGACGCCATCTCCCGATCCCAAGCTCACACTCATACTCCTACTCCTGCATGTCATTCAAGTACAGTGAGACAAAATCCAGAGGGGATTTCAAGGGGTTTAAGTGTCATTTAAAGGTAATTAGCATTCTAAAGAGTTGATTTTGAACGTTTTAGACTTTTATTTCATGAAATTACACCCAATATGTATCTATTGAAAAGATAGATTTAAGAGACATTTTCAAAGGAACCAATATAATTTTCAGATAGCTTCCAGTTCATATACATATCAAAACTTTAATTGGCATTCTCCAATTATTGCATGAAAACGAAACCAATATCCATCACTTACGTTAAATTCACACCAAAAAGGAGCCAACTTAGCCTTAATTTGCATCTTTATTTCGACAATATTGTGTCTTCTAAAGAGTTGATTTTAAACGTTTTAGACTTTTATTTCATAAAATTACACCCATGATGTATCTATTGAAAAGATAGAAATAAGAGACATTTTCAAAGCAAGAAGTTTAATTTTCGGATAGCTCATATACATATCAAACCTTTAATTGGCTTTCTCCAATTATTGAATGAAAATGAAACCAATATCCATCACTTACGTAAAATTCACACCAAAAAGGGAGCCAACTTAGCCTTAATGTGTAACTTTATTTCGACAATATTGTGTCTTCTATCAATTAGTTGATTAAGTAGCTTCTGGAAACTTGATTTATGCTCGAGAGCCCTAGGTATTTGCTTAAAACTGACAAAGCTCTGGAGCGTTTAATACAATTTTAATGCATCTTCACGTTGCACAATTGTTGCGAAATCCACTTTCGAAGTAAGCTCCTTTCAGACTAGTGTCCTTAAAGTCACATGGCAGTCTTTAGTGGCATTAGGCTCTCCAGGAGCTTCACACTTTTGTTTTCGGTGCACTTGCAAATTCGTCCGAGTCCGTCCGTTGGGGCTGCTTATATCTCCGGATGCCCCGAGCCCCTAGCCCCCTCGCCAATCCTCGTCGCACCCCACTTCCCTCCTCCTGTGTGGTGTGGTTACATTTCAGCGGAAGTCCCACGCAACGCCGCCGGCAACAGCTGCACTCTCGCTCCCCGACCACCCCCACCGTAGTGACGCCCACCAGACCAGGTCCTTTTCGGAGGGCTCCTAGTGTCGTATTCTCTATGTACGACAATGTCGGTACATAACACGACCCGCGGAGAATCCCCCTGGCCGGCTGCACTTCTTTTGTTTTCACAGCTCCTCCTGCACAGAGAGAAAAATAAAGTATTTTGGTAACAAGTAATAGCTATTATATCGATAGGTTTTATCTTTTTACAAAGAGGTGTTTGAGGTCACTTTAATTTCGATTTGTATAAGTATTCAAAGTACTATACCTTATCCTTTACTGTCACTTCACACTCTTGACTCTTGTTGTAATCGTTCGTGAAACATAAAACAACTATTCGCATCTTCAAAAATGGCCTTTAGAAGCTGGTTTTTAACGCCTCAAGTCGAAGCTGCCGACAAGTCCAAGGACAAGGACAAGAAAAAGCAGGAAGAGGAGGAGGAGGAACTGGTTGATCCTCAGGCCCAGCTGAGAGAGAAGTGCCAGGAGAAGGGCCACATCAAGGCGCTGTTGAAGAAGTTGGAGGATTGCAACGACCGTGTAAATTCAAAATCAAAGACCACCGAGACCTGCATGGAGGAATTGTTCGACTTTGTTGGAGAATTGGATCATTGCGTTGCCCATCATCTTTTCCACAAATTAAAGTAGAAGATACCGAGGTCCTCTTTCAACATTTTTAAACATGTTCGCGGAGAGTCTTCTGCATTAATAAAAGAGAAGGAGCTATTGTTAAGATAATAATTTAATGGACTTTTTTCCCCCACAAAAATTTGTTTAATTTTCAAAATGGGCTGTCACTTTTTTTTCTGGTGCTTTCCGAAAAGCTCCTGATTTCGCTCCTCCTAACTTGAAACTCTGGTTGTATGTGAGGTGGTGGTGGATGGACGAGAAGGATGCGGATGTGGATGGGAATGTGGCCCCGAAACGTGGCCCCGTCATGCTGCGCCTGCATTGTGTTAATGCTTTTTGTTAAGCAACAAGGAGGAGCGGCAACAATATGAAGAACGGCGGGCATTAGGGGCGTGGATGGAGGGGGGCGCCAGGGCGGCTTCATTGTGCAGTTTTGCAGCGTGTGTCGCTTTTTGCAAATGTTTGCAGGACACAAACATACACCACACACGCAAGCATTGTACTGCACACACACACACACACGCATATAACGAGCAAAAAAAGCAACATCAGCAACAACAGCAACAGCATTTGCAAAAAGCAATGGATGCCGGAGCAGGAGCAGGGCAGCGAGCCCTTGAAGGATACTTTAAAATTAGGAGCAGCGTAAACGAAAAATGCTGCAGCCTATGCATGCATTTGTCCCGTTTTGTGACCCGTTTTGTGTCCTGCCGCACGAAGGTGAGCCAGGTGAACGAACTGCGTCAACGAACCGCAAATGGACCTGCTGTGGTGGGCCACCGAAAATTGCAACCACTTCAGACAATAAACCTGAAAGCAATTTGCCAAGCTTTTATTAGAAAATACTACATATCATGATACATCTGGTCTTTGTCGCTTTTTGGTCGACTATCCTTTTGAATAGGGATATTGAAATCAAAAGACACATAAACTTAATCACAGCTTTAAAATCAAATTCTACAGAGCAATTTATAAGTTTGCAATCGCATTTGATGATAAAATCTTATTGATCACTCTCTTGACTCTTCAAAGGAAATGTTTTTGCAGATGGCTATCATTCTGATGGTTTATTAATAAATTATATACTATTGCTATTGGTTCGTTTCGATTCAAAGTCAACAAGCATTTCTAGGAAACCATACCAACCATGCCTGATTTATCTTTTTTAGTTGGGATCAGATTCTGTGGAACAAAATTCAATTTTTATCCGAATTTTTTTTGTGATAAAACATTGACTTCCTTTTTGTGGGGAAAAGTTGGAGACTAAAAATAGCGGCAGCTGGGTCCCGGTCTCTCTCATTTGAATGGCGATTAAAGTTGGCAATTAATGCGAACGAAATAAAAAGCAAGTGTTCTGCCGATGGCCGCAAAGATAAACCCAACAATTGTGAGCTTTTTGTTAGACTAACAAATGGCCGGCATTTCGGCTTTTGTTGCCAGATAGTTCCCCCCGATAAAGGGTAGCTCTCTCTGTCTCTGAATGGCCTCTAACGCTCTTTTGAAACCCAGAATTCAAACTCGGTCAAACACACATACACATACACATACATGGCTGAGTCCTTGCTTTGGCAAACAGTTTGTTCAAACTTCTTGCGCAGACTAGCAACACAACTCAAACTGGCAACTCAAATAAGAATCTGCAAGGTATTTACCTATGCGCTCCTGCTGAACTCCAGCCCGGGACCTGCCACCCAAAACTCCCGAGAAAACTTTTCTGCCACCTATGGGTGTGTTGTTGTAGGGCCTGATGATGCTGCACCAAGAAAAAAAGGGTAACACCCCCCAAAAAATATTTGGTTTGTAAGAAAATGAGAGGTATACCGAAAGGGTGATACTAAAGTTCATAAAGTTCCATAAGTATTCATTTCAGAAGTATAAATTAACTTCAAAAATAAACCTCAATTAGCATCAAACCATATTTTTAAAATTTAAATGAATATATTCCTGTTTAATATTTATTTCTTGCTTATATTGAGTCTGTTTTGAATTCTTTTCAAAATTATGGTCATTCCATATTTAAAATTCTTGAAAAAATATATATGTTGTATGAATAATTAAAACAACGTTTTTATAACCCATTATGTCGAACAATATTGACAGGACTGGCGCATTAATTATATTATTTTTTGATTTTCTGAAAAAGTGTACTAGACCATATTGAGCCGAGGACATGTTACAGATATTGTTATGCTTTTTTTCCTGTGTCAGCCAGGCTGTTGCTATTGTTGCTTTTGTTGAGACCCAACGACGACAACTTGCAATTTTCCAATAAGAGCAGAGGCGAAGGTAACGCCGAAAAATTGTTCAAGCACAAACAACGCACGTTATAATATTATAAAACGGAAGGCAGCGGCAACTTACTCAAGCGATAAAGTCAGAGGGAGGGTGGTGGGAGGTGTAATGGCCAAAACGGGCCAGGAAGGTGGCTAAGGGGGAGGACCCATCAAGAAGTAAAACAGCTGCTCTTTGGACACAATCCGGAGCTCGGCTTCTTTTTCAGGTTTTTTTTTTTTTGTTCAGCTTCAGTTCAGTTTTCTCAGCTTCTGCCAGTGCTTCTGGCCTGGCAACAAATCGTTGAAATAAATGAAGCGCACTGGGCGAAATCAGCAAAAGTTTTCTACAATTTTTCTTCACTTTTGCAGTCGCTCCTTGCCCCTCCCCCTTTGCCCTGTAGCCTCTCAAGTCCTTCCACATCTTCCTTATTTTTTTTTTTACTTTTTCTATTATTTGGCAAACTTGGTTTTTCTCTGCGACATTTTCGGATTTCGGCTAACGCTTAGGCCACTCATGCCCTGCCCCGTCCTAGAGTCCTGCCGCAGGACTGCCGTCTTGCCACGCCATTGTTGACTTACAAATTTAGGTTGCTGTGCGAAAAAGTTTGTTTTGAATTGTAAGTAATTTCTGATACCTCACCTCGGCCATGTCCACGTAGGAGTGTGTGATGTGCTGTTTGTCGAATTTCTTAGAAACCCCACACAGATTCGCTCAATTAAAGTTTAGGCACTGGCATATGTGTTCTTGGGGATGGTGGTGGTTTCGAGATTCCGGCACCACCGAAACCACGAAACAAGCACGCTCTGGTTACCACTGCCTCCGCCCCAGTATACAGAATCCAACTCATCACCATCCGCCATTCTCAGCACTTTGTCTCATAAATTTGTGCATAACTGTCAAAAGCAATTGCCCTTAGCCTTTGCGGCAGTTTAAACTTGGATGATATATTTGTATATGGAGTAAATACTGAGAAGCCCACGCACAACACAACACCACCCACAGCCACCCAACCACCCACATCCACATATATGCAGGGCGGTGGGCGAGGGGCGATCGTGAATTCCCATGAATACTTGATGCGTGCTCGGATGACCGCAAACTAAATTTCGGCCAATTTCCGTCGAGTTTTTGCATTTTATTTTATACTTTGTTTAGCATCGGTTGCATTGTTTGTTGTTTTTCATTTTACAAAGTTTGTACCTCCGTTTACCAAAATAGTGAATTTAATTTGCATCAATATTTAAACGGTTTAGTCGGGCGAACACGCTGAAATTGGCATAAATTGATGGAAACGCCGTCCGCGTAGCGAGAGTTGGCAAATAAATTTATTATTACCTGCCCAGGTGAGTGGGGTGTTTCAAGATTACCTTGCATTTTTCATTTTTAGCAAAAATTTCAGATGAACCAGATTACATTCCTCTCCATTGTACTTTAGCCTCAACATGGTAAAAATATAAATACAAAACTACAAAAATAGACACAAAATAAATGTAGCATGTCTAAAAGACAAGCCATTTAAAATATAATTATACTTTTACTTTCATAAACAATGGGAATAGAATTCAGTTGGAGCTGGGAGATGTACGGGTCACATACACTTTTTGTTTGTCTATTTTGGTTAAAGTTCTGTGATTTTAGTCATGTATTCTAGCTTCTAAAATTAAACAAAGTAGCATTACTCCATTACTCCACTTCTAGGCCTCCTACAAATTCAATGCCCTTCAATGCTCTGTGGCATCTCCCGATGTGGGTATTATGACCTTATGCGAAATAAAGGCCATCGATCGATATCACAACATGATAAACCTTGAAGGACTTTTGAACACGACCATAAACCAGGTAATTTTTAACATAATTCTTGTTTTATATTTTACAATTAATGTATATTTTAGTTTCAGATTCATTTTAAATTGCTGAAACGTGAAAGTGGTGGATGGCATCCCTTTCTATACGACATGAAGGTGGATGTGTGCAAGTTTTTCAAGAATCCCAGGTCTCTTTTCATACCCAACTTGATATATTCTTTTTTGAAATCCTTCACAAACGTTAATCACACCTGTCCATATTTGGTAAGGGACCAAATCAATAAGTAAAGAGTTACATTTTGAATCTTTCTTAAACTTTAGGCTGGATCTGTTCTTCGCTTGTGGAACTGGACTCCGGATGAAACTGGGGTTATAAGGGTATTCCCAGTAGATCACGGCCAGTATGGCGTTCATACAAAATGGTATGCAAACAAGCTCCCAATGATACAAATTAATGGATCTGTACTGTTTTTTAAGTAAATTATCCCCCTTTCCGTCGGAGTCTTTCAGATTTTTAATGGGTTTGCACTATTTATTTGTTGGTTTTTTTAAATGAAATATAAATAAGATGGTAGTATTAGTATTTAAACATAGATTTAAAATTCAAAATTAGCAACATCGGGTTCCAAAATTTATAACGAATAAGCCTATACACGTGGCTTTGCCATTGATCTTGATAACCTTCTGCCTAATTATATGTACATTAACTTTTAACTTACTCATATTTTTAATGGACTTTTGAGCAGACATCAAATCAGATTTATTATAGATAAATCTACCTAATTTTTACTTAAAAAACAATACAAATGAATTGATATGCATCCGAAGTACTTTCTTGCTATAAATGTTAGTGTGAAGACCATATGGCCCGTAGTGCAATGGGAATTTTCGATCAATTTTCGTTCAGAGTGAAGTTTGACAATCGAAGCACATTCCGCCTAAAATTCCAGCCATCAAGGTCAATTAACCCAAAACTATATACCCAAGGTACCGAATATAGACAGCTATGATTAACCTTTGTGAACATTGTAAATGTATTTACTTATAGAACAACACAGATCCATTGATTTGCATCATAGGAGCATTATTACCATACCAATCCGTGTGAAGGCCGTATTGTCCATGATCCACTGGGAATACTCCGTAAACTCCTTTTTCATTCGGGGTAAAGTCCCACATTCCAAGAACAGAGCCTGCCTAAATAATATTAATTTTATTTTTCTTAACCAATTATAGCTATGTTCCAAAAAAGTAGCTTACCAAATATGGGCATGTGTGATTAAGATTGGTGAACGGCTTCATGAATGAATAGATTAGGTTCGGAATGAAAAAGGCATTGGGGTTCTGAAAAAACTTGCACACGTCGACTTTCATGTTGTATAAGAAGGGATGCCACCCTCCGCTTTCACGTTTCACCATTCGGAAACGCATTTCAAACTAAAGAGTATACAGATTAATTTTCCGATTAATAAAATATAATATTTGGTATTACTCTTGTCAAGTTCTTCTTTAAAATAAGTTCCATATTCATCTTGTTATGATATCGATCTATAGCCTTGATTTCACAAAGATTAATTATTCCCACCTCAGGGGATGCCACCGAACAGTGCAGTGAGTTAAATTTGTAGGAAGCCTGAAATGTTAGTCATTTTTTTGATTTTTCAGACATATTCCAATTACTTGACTAAAACCAAAAAAGATTGAACAAATTAGACAAATGAAAAGTATGTGTGGATCCGACATCGCTCTGAATGATACTGATGAGTTTTTAAAAAAATAATAGGGATGAGGTCACTGGACTAATGATTCGGAAATGTAGCAGATTCACAAATTACACTAAAAGTCAGTAACGCTCCAAAAGATGGCCAGGCCACACAAAGTTTATATCTATCTTTTGTGGCTAAACAGTGTGGCTTTTATCAGGGTTAGTCCTTTTATATTGAAATCTTACTTGATTGAAATTAATATTACATTTTATAATTGACAAGGGCTCTTACAAATTCAACTCTCTTAAATGTTTCTTTTATTCGCCCGAATGGGGCAAAATGAACTTGTGCGAAATCAAAGCCATCGATCGGAAACACAACATGATGAATATTGAAGGCATTCTAAACCAGACCATAACGGAGGTAATCTAAAAGACCAATAACCATTTTAGCCTTAAAAATATTAGATTTAAATCTAAAAATTTTAGATTGAAATAAATTTTAAAATGTTGAAACGCGAAAGCGGCGGCTGGCATCCCTTCATGTATGACATAACAATGGATGTTTGCAAGTTTTTTAAGAATCGCAGATCTTTTTTCATACCCAACCTGATTTATTCATTTTTGAAGCCATTTACCAATTTCAACCATACCTGCCCGTATCCGGTGAGTTTGGAGGATGAGAGAATATAAATTTAAATATTATATTTGTTCCATTTCTAGGCCGGATCAGTGCTACAATTGTGGAACTGGACTCCGAATGAAAATGGTGTCCTTGCCGTTTTTCCCGTGGATCACGGTCAGTATGCTCTGCATACCACTTGGTTTATTAAAAAAGTTCCTGTTCTTAAAATCGATGGATCTGTTTTGTTTTTTAAATAATTTTAGTCTTTTTTGGAAATTGTTAAGTTCTGAATATATTTAAAATGGCTTATAAAGTAATCTCTCTATTGACTCATAACTTATTGAACCTCCCTCGCCACTAGTAATGCAAATCGGCGTATTGTGCTCTGACAATAGCAGATGCCGTGACATTGTTGTCGCTCTCCACTCGTCCTATTGTGCGGTTTTCCAGCACGAAAACTCATAGTATGACATTGGTGGGCGGTGGGTGGTGGGCGGCGCTTTTCAGATCATTCGGGGGTGGTGGTGAGTGGAGGATCCACCTCTGCAGAGAGGTGTGTGCGTGTGGCATGGTATCATTGTTATTTCGCAGTCGATTGTCTCTGTGTGTGTGACCACTCAACACGCCAGTCAATTTATACTAATTGTAAGTGTCACATACATTTGTCAAATTTTAAGTTATGGTCTCTACTTTGCCCTCGGTCGCTGCGCTGTAACAGCTCTGCCCCGACTCTGCTACTGCGATCCTGTGGTTGTCCTGTGGCTGACTTCTGGTTTTTGTTTTTGCTGTTGGCCGGCGCCAATGCTGCTGTTGCTGTCGATGTTGCTGCTACTTCTCTTGTTCATGCCATGAAAAATTGTTTATTGTAATCTGTTGTCCAAGAATGCTTGACACCACCAAACTAAACAAGGAGTGGGGCTGATCCTGGTCGAACTAGGAGTGGCAAAGTTAAAGTGGCGGAAAAAGAAATTTTCTTAAATACTCTGCAGCTGTTCCAGCTACCAACTTTGACCATTCCAGGCTGGGAGCTGTTCTAGGAAGTGTGCCACAAAAAAAAAGGAAAAGCAAAGCAAATTACACTGCGAAACAAGTTGTATAAGCAGCTTAGCTGCAACTTGTGATTAGCACACAAAAGTCTCACCCCTTTCCCCGGCCACAGCCACCGCCACATCCACATCCACAGCCAGTGGCTTTTCAAGCGCGTCCTTCATTAGGGGAAAAAACCGACACCTCCCCCCAATATATACGCTTTTGGTAAATCTAGAAAAAAATCACTCACTGCCGTCACGGAAAAGGCTAAGAAAATGGAATGGATGTGCGGGAAACCGAACAACCCATGCACTGAAAATGGGGGAGGGCTGGGATTTTCCACAAAAAAACAAAAACATCAGGAGAGACAGCAGGCAATACAAATCGCTGAAATTCCGTATCGAACAAGAATTTTCCATACTCGCACACAGGATGAGTTTTCTGTTTTCTATGTGGGTGGTGTGGGTTCATACCAAGACATCCCCAATCCAAGACAAAGAACAAATAAAATCACAAAATATATATTAACAAATCAATAAAATATTTGGAGTGCTTGCCATTGACAGCAGAAAAACATTTGTCTTACGCCCGTCGGCTGCCTGTTTGCCGAAGGATTAAAAGTATTTCCATATTAAATATTTCACGCAGATATTCAGCTTTTGGCATTCAATCCTTTAATTGAGTTCGTTTTCCGTCCGACTGAGCCGTCAAATAGTTTGGCAAAAGTTTACAAATCAAATATGCGTCAGCCATCCGCAGCCACAAAATCGATTTCAAGATTTAATTTCAATTTGAAGATTCGTGGTTGAAAAGGTAAATCCTTGCGACAAAGAAGATCAAATTTAATTTGTAATGACTTCTTGCCAAGGTAAATGCTTATTATTTTATTCCATATAATGAAGCTTAGTTGTGGTTGAGTTGGGAATACTTTTAAAATAGATTAAGTTTATACAAGACTCGAAGTTTAAAGTGAATATTCATCATACTTGTTGTATCTTTCCTGTAAAAATTTAATCCTTCTTCCATAAGCTACCTTCCTTAATCCGATCATAATTTTGTAGCTTTTAAACACAAAGTGTATCTGAAATATTCCATTAAAGAGAAATTTAAATATTGTCAGCTTGGTTAGGATTATGTGAACATCTTCATTACATTAATCCACTCTACATTAATCCCCGAAGCAACTTCAATCGTTATCCAGCTTCAACAACTTTTCCCCGTAGCAGAGTATAAGCTTTATATATTTCTTCTATTTATTTTCCATTTTTTCGGTGGGTGAATGGCTGAGTGGATGAATGGGTGGGGTAGTGGGTGGCTAGTTGGCTCCCACCGCTGCCCAGGCAAATTTAAATGTTTTTAGTTAAAGCGGATTAAAAGTTCGCTGCATGCCGCACATACATAACCCATGCCCAGTCTCTGCCACCACCCCCTGACAATCCTCCCCTGAAGCCCCTTGCCTCAGCTCCCTGTTCGGCGCAGCATTCAGAGCTCCTCGTAACCATGTGGCCTACTTTGGCCCGAGCTCTGGCAGCTAACCCCATGCATAATTAACGTGGCGTGGCCCTGGTTGGCCTGCCACATCTCTTACTGCCGCCACTGGTGTTCCTGCCTCCGGGTGGCAGCGCCCATGCCTCCAGTCCTCCAGCTCTGGCAACTCCTCCTCCAAGCTGGCCAGGATCTACGCACATCGAATTGAAAATTTTGGGTCTAGAGCCGGAGCAGAGTTGAGAAATTGATGGGCAATGCCGAGGCGTCTATTTTATTGGCATGGCATAAATTATGACAACAGAGAAACTTGTAATCCGTTGGCACAATTTTTGATTGTCTCCTCGGCCGGCGAAGGAGCAGGACAAGTTTCCAAGAAGAGCCATAAATTTGTGGCCTTTCAATTGGAAATTAAATAGTGCCCGGGATTATGCATCCAACGGCAGAGGACACTGACAGCAGCACAGTGCCAGTGGCTGGTGCAGAGTAGTCCTCCGGAGGGCGGAGTGGTGTGGAATGGAATGAAAAAGCGACAGCGACAGGACAGCTGCCTGATTTAAAGGATATGCGCGTATAACTTGCATTTACAATTGATTTTAAAATCCCAACAAAAGCCACTGTCAACAGTCGCCGCCGCAGATGAACTGCAAAAAATAAGTTTAAACTCTCAAAAAAAAATATATATATATCTTCAAAATATATATAAATATATCTGGAGTATTTATTTATATTGATTTTCTTTCAGTCTGGGACTATGCGTAAATATTTGTAATAAATTATTATAGTGGCTTTGTTTTGAAAGAGAATTCGAGCGAAAGGACTTTCAATTCATTAAGCATATAAATAAATTGAGTTTACATACAAGTTCTATTTTTATATGATAAGGTCTACTTTTTATTTGTTTAACTTATAAACAAGATATATATTATTTAAAAGATTTGTAGATTTTGTAATTTTTTACTTTAATGGACTACTATTTACAATTCAGGCTTAAATAATAGCATCTGTTTTAATGGGTTTTGTTGCAACTCCTTTTATCTAAATTCAATTCAGATGACCTGTTCTATTCTATAAATGTTAAATAAATTATAGGTTAAAGCCAAATTCCGCGCCAAATCCATTAAATTTGATGTTTTGGATTTTAATGGCGGACTGCGGGTCCTTGATATAATTTTCCAGTGTCGGTTCGCTGGCGGGCAGCGTTGTCGCATTGTCATTTGGCAGCGTATCTCCATCAGGTCCCTTCGGCTCTGACCCCTCGGACCACCGCCCCGTGCCACGCCCATCGCCATTCACATGCACCCACACATGTGCACTTGAGTGCAAGTGTGTGAGCGATAAGCAACCGACCAAACAAACACACTCACACCGATTCGAACACTAAGTGTGAATGGCGGCAGTGGGTGGCAAGTGGTGTGAGGGTGGTGTTTGACAGAGAGGTGGTAGTGTTATAGGGTGGATAGTGTTATAGGGTGGTGCAGTGGCTCAGGTTGGCAGCTAACGGTAACAGTTTTCAATAAATACTTTTGCCTACGTGTCCGTCCGCTGTTCCGCCGGTGTCTCCTCCCTATCCTGACTAGCCATGTGTGCGAGAAATGCACAAAAGTTTCTCTTGCTCACTTTGCCTTTTGTTGTCCTGGCCCGCTTATACCCTGCCAGAGTTCTAGGAAAGCATGGCCAACTATTTATTGCCAAATTGGTATAAATACTTTTGCAATTTAATTTCTCCTCAGCTCCGCCTCCTCTGCCCATAAATCATGGCAATTTATCCCATAAATATTCAACGCAACAATCGGAATTTTATCCTTGTGATCATCCTTAATTACCTCCGAAGTGCAACTTTCTCCATATCGTATAGACGAGTAGCTTTGGATGATATATCCTGATACAAAATGTAAATTTGATTGCGGCATGTCAACCGTTCATTTTTGATTAAGGACATATTGACAATGATTTCTCTCGGAGTATTATCCTGTCAATGCTGACAGTATTTAAATACCTTAAAGGCATGAAAGCAAAGGATTAAATTAAAAATCAGATTTAATTAGATTTCAATATTTGTTATTAAATGAGTAATTGTATTAAATTTACAATTGGAGTAAAAATTACAATTGGATTTTTAATTAAATAACCTTAGGCCTTTAAAGTAGCTAGAAGGTCCTTAAATCTGAGTAAATAACATGATTCGATTTATGGGACCCCCATATTTCGGATTGATTTATGTTTCAGAGCTACGGGTGCCCCAATCTTGGAGGCCCAACTAATTGCCAAAGAAACGACTTATCCTGATTGTCCTTCGAGGGCATTAAAGCTTCGATTTTGCATTTGAATGAAAATCGTTTTCCGTTTTCTGATGTTTTTTAGTTTTCCGGTTTTTCTTCCCTTTTTTTTTTTGTGACTGCTCATTTCCCTGACGCGCAACTGGCATTGTATGGGGCGTATCCGGGGAGGCGGTAGGCGGTAGGCGGCAGGCGTAGGGCGTGGCGTGTGCTGAAAACTTTGCGCTTTGTAATTGTGTAATTATGGGAAATTAAAACTGTTGGCAAAACTTTTCTGCACACGTGGGGCGGCCGAACGAGTGCGAGTTCCTGCCTCCAAGCCCCCAGACTTTAGCCCAATGGGAAATGGTATGAAAAACCAGGTGGGTAGGGTTAGTGGTACTGGTGGTGGTGGAAATACTGTGCATAGATAGATAGTTTCGCAGCGTGGCAATCGATAAATGTTTTGCATTGCAGGTTGCAACTTCAGCAGATTCGGTTGCCGATTCGGTTTGGGTTTCTGTTTCTGGTTTCTGGTATCTCGTATCTAGATTCTTTTTCTGGGGGGCTTCTGGTGGCTTCTCGGGGATATCCACCACGAAACCCCTTCGCCATTCCATTTGGCTTGGAATTTATGCAACTGTTTTCAATGAGTGAGCGATTTATGTTAAGTACACATGTTCTCATTGGATTTTCCAGGGGGGGAGGGGGGCAGAGGGGCATGGCGGGGCGAGAAAAAGAACTGGATGGGAAAAAAGGAGCATGAGAATGGCACGCACACCGACGACGAGCCGCACATAAAAGACATCTGCAGAAAATGAGTGTCGCAAACACGCAAACAGACACAAGGACGAGAAGGACATGTGAGTTGTCTGTATGTGTAGGTGTGCATTAGTGTATGTGTGCCCCATAACAATAAAAATTTATTTTCAACTTTTTATCTTTCCCCGCCAACCCGTCTTCTTCACATTCTCATTTCCCGTCTCCTTCTCGTTTAGCTCTTCTTGCCTTCAGATGTGCCTTCCTTTCCAGCTGCTTCTGAGCCTGGTTCTGGGTCTGTTTCTGTTTCTGTTTCTGGCCATCGTTATGTGCATACGTATACATATTATTATAACGCATTCACCTAGGTGTACCAGCGAACGGTGTACCCACCTCAACTCAACTGAACTGAACTGAACTGAGGAAAGCGGATTCGTCGTTGGTGCGCAATTTGTGTGGACCGGCCAGGTCCTTCGTCCCAGCACCTGCCCCACTCTCCTCATATACAACTTTGGTTAACTGTTTTCAGCCTGCAAGCATGAACACGTACAAGATCCTGAATGTGTTTGTATCGGGGGCACAGCGAAAAAATATATAGGGATATCAAATTGAATTCGAAAGAAATCGCACTGTAAAATGGCAACTTTTTATGGTTGTCTATTTGTCAAAAGGACATAAAAATAGAGCTTACGGTAAACAAGCGACAATTTCGACAATGTTAAGAGTCTCCTTTCCGAGCGCATTACACGTTCACTTTGAGAAGCAGTATCAACGAAAATAGTATAATAAAGTATAGTAGTATATATTGAAAAATAACAAAATAGAAATAAAATATGGCTTTATAAATCTATTCAGAGTGATTTATAGACTTGGGGTCAGAAATATACTCAAATACAAAACAAAGCCATCCCCAATAAACCAACAAAGTGTGATGATAAAATTTTATTTTCTAGTGGTTGACCGCTTGAAGTCTATTTCAAGACTCTAAACACCATTATTTAAAAATAAATTAGCCTAATTTAGCATTTTGTTTGTTTTAGCCATTGAAATTCAATGCAAGCTCAGTAGAGTATTTAAATCACCAAGCTTTAAATCCGAATTTCACCATTAAATTCAAATAAATTCAGCAGAAAGTTTCTTTTGGGAGAAACTAAATTCATTTATTTATTGCCTGTTGCTTTTTATTATCACACAAAATAGTTGCAATAGTTAACTTCTTAATCCGGTATCAATATTTTATTTGGGAAGCAAGGCGTCAAACGGAAATTTATGAAAAGATTATTTCTTTTAAGAGACACTTGAATATGCTCAGGAATTGCGTTGACCTACTTGACCCACAATGATTTCAATGCTTTTTGACTTTAAGGACTCCAAGTGCGGATGGAAAATGCTTGGAATTTTTTCTGTGTGCCTGAATATCCTTCGCCCAGTGGCCTGAAGGCAGACAGGAGCAGCAGCAAGAACTGAAACATCAGCAGTAGCATGAGGAGTCGGAGGTGCAGGAGGAGCAGGACTATCAAATTGTATTTCTAGCCAATACAAATGAGCATACGGCAGGCCATTTACCAAAAGACAGCCACTCCCTTCCACACCCACCCATTATCCTTGGTGTGTTACCACCACATAGCCATATAGACATACATACATGTGATGCACTGGGAAAAGCTCCGGCCGTATGTGTCGAATGAAATGAAGTGATTCGGGCGCCAGTTAACCCATTAACGTCGACACCCCCTCTCCACCTTCTCGGCTTAGTTAGACTTAGCTAGACGCCCCTTCGAGGCCCTCATCACCCCAGAAATGTCCTCTAATGGAATAACTGTGATAATGCCCCTGTTACGCACAGACACACACACACAGCCCACACCCCAACACCCATCCAGAACACGCACACACAGAAATGCCCGCAGGTAATATTTGGCTTTTTACACACTCATCAGGAAATGAACTATGGGGCGCAAAATGAACTGAAGCTGAACTGAAGTCAGTAAAGTCGGCAACTACTGTCTCGACTCGGCTCGAAATCTGACTCGGATATAGTGCTTTTTGATTTCCACGTTTATTGAAACGGAACCACGAAATGGTGGTCCATGGAGACTCCGGTAACTGTCGGATGACGTCGTTAAAACACCATCAAAACCGAGATGATGGCCCGAGATGACAACATTTTGTGCTTGGTCAACAAATACCTACAACGTAGGCACACAATACGTATGTATCGTAAAAACAGGTCTTATTTTTAATTTATAACTCAAAATTTGATCTCTCGTTGACCTGAATAAATGATGGAAAACGCTTTAATTTGACCTTTTAAGACCGCCGTGACCGCACACTGACATTTAATAAAAAATTTAATATTCCTAAAAAAAAGAAACAATGCAATTATTCTCCAAACTATTCAATATATATCCGTTTGGATTCCAGCTCCATTATATGTTGATTCTGAGCTCTCCAATTCCAATTCCATTTTCAGCTTATGCTTTTAGCAACCAGATAGTGGCTAAGGGCTCTGGGTTAATTAAATGGTTTCACATTTTTCCAGGCCGGGGGCAGAACCCCTTTTATTTTTCAACGGTTTGCCGTTTCAACTCATTTACAGCGATGTGCACGTGCCAGAATTCTCCATAAAGTGGGTTATGATTTTCAGAGGAGATGGAGCTGAAAAGAGTAGAAAATGGGCAAATAAAGCTTCGCCCGAAGGCATGACAACGTATATGAGTGTGTGCGAAAACTACCTGAATTAATCGAAACCGGGCTAGAAGAAATGGAAAAAGAGGTCCTGGCGTTTTCTTGCCTTGATTGCGTCTCGTGCACTTGCATATTCAACGGCAAATTTTCGTATTTCAGAATGACTAGAATCGAAGACTAGAATCGAAATGTGTGTCCCTCGTTTGCAGACTGCATCTATTGAATAATTAACCGATTTTTGATTGTTTTCGAATGGGCCATCAACTAGCATGGTTGGCATCTAATCCCATTGGTGTCGGTATTACGGGGACTAAGACCACCGGAATCTCAACCATCGAGAAATTCAATTGCCGAAGCAGCAGCTGTCAAAGCTTTAAGCGGCAACCTTCGTTATTTCCAGCATTCCACTCAATCTCTTGTTGAGTTCTCCACGCAGCTCTTAACCCTCTTTTCTCCATGCCACTGCCACTCCCCCTTTGGCTCCCAGTTCCACTACCAATTCCGCTCCAGCTGCCACTGCTTAGGTCTCAGAAATACACTCATTTTTTTTTTTTCGTCCTTTCCTCCATTCGTCATCGGAATCGTCATCGTCTTTCGCTGTCGCTGTCGCAGTTGCAGCAGTTCCCTGATTGCTAAAAATTGCTGCAATGTTGCATGTCAGCTTACAAGCGCACTTTTTATTGTAATGCCGTATTATTACTACGACTACGATGTCCCAGTTCCCCAGCTAGCATAGCTCGCTAATTGGCAGCTCCAGGAAGCTGGCAAGGAACCCTTCAAAGAAGCATCAAATCTGGTATCTGACGAAATGGCTTAAGTTTAAAGACCCCTTTGACGCAGCACAGTTTTGGACCATAAATTTCTTGATGGCTTTTTAGCCATTTGCCGTTGCCGGGGCCGTTGCCATTGCCGGTGGCTGGCCTATTATTATTATTATTATCGGCCCAGCCACCTGGCCATAGTCATAGCTGTGGCTTTATGTTCTTGGCCACTTTTCTGGCCACACGGATATCCCGCACACTCACATAGACAGACCGGAAAATCGGGAGGACGGAAGGAGGCGGTTTGGGCCAGCGGGTTGGCCAATACACATAGACGGGCTTACGCATGCCGCAATAATCCATGGCATAAACATTGGCAAATCCGTTTGCGTTTTGTACAAACATGGCTAAAACGTATTGGCAACAAAATTGGGCAAGAGCCGAAGCACAATGAGCCGAGTCAACAGAAAGAGTCGGACGATTATTTTGGCACGTGGATGCGTTTGTTAGCATTAAGTCATAAAAACGTGCCACCTTCCGAGGCGAGAGTGAGAGCGGAGCAGAGATAAATCCTGTGACCAAAGGGGTTCTCAGGGTTGGGGGGTTCTGTGGATGGAGTGGGGCGGCCAGGGCATAAGCGACGAAAACGATTTTCCAGTGCCCAGAATCGAGTATCTTCCATGGGATGCCACAGTGGCAGTCGTAAGTAGCAGGGGCTTCTCTAGCTGGTATTGTCAGCCTGTTTATCGTTTCGAGTTGAAAAGTCTCTTGCATTCCTTGTTCCTACACTAAGAAAAATAAAAAGAATTTCAATTTTTAAAATTAAAAAACAAATGAATATTTTGTAAGATTTTGATGGAGTTTTGTAGGTAATAGATATACAGACCGATTAAGGTACTCTGCTCAAGACTCTGATGGCTATTGCCAAAGATATGGCCTTCGCGCCGGGTTATATAGAGGCCCCACCCATTTTTGTAGATTTTTGAGGGGGACCCTCCAGAAAATTTGACAAAAAATTAAAAAAAAATTATGTTCCTAGATTTTGATGCAGTTTTATGGAGAATCGATCTCCAAATCGATTAAGGTATTCCGCTCAAGAATCGGATGTTTATTGCCAAAGATATAGCCTTCGCTGGGGGCCATATATACGCCCCATGCATTTTTGTAGATTTTTGAAGGGGACCCTCCAGAAAATTTGACAAAAAATCTAAAAAAAATTATGTTCCTAGATTTTGATGCAGTTTTATGGAGAATCGATCTACAAATCGATTAAGGTATTCCGCTCAAGAATCGGATGATTATTGCCAAAGATATAGCCTTCGCTGGGGGCCATATATACGCCCCAGGCATTTTTGTAGATTTTTGAAGGGGACCCTCCAGAAAATTTGACAAAAAATCTAAAAAAAATTATGTACCTAGATTTTGATGCAGTTTTATGGAGAATCGATCTACAAATCGATTAAGGTATTCCGCTCAGGAATCGGATGATTATTGCCAAAGATATAGCCTTCGCTGGGGGCCATATAAACGCCCCATGCATTTTTGTAGATTTTTGAAGGGGACCCTCCAGAAAATTTGACAAAAAATCTAAAAAAAATTATGTTCCCAGATTTTGATGCAGATTTATGGAGAATCGATCTACAAATCGATTAAGGTATTCCGCTCAGAAATCGGATGATTATTGCCAAAGATATAGCCTTCGCTGGGGGCCATATATACGCCCCATGCATTTTTGTAGATTTTTGAAGGGGACCCTCCAGAAAATTTAACAAAAAAATCTAAAAAAAATTATGTTCCCAGATTTTGATGCAGATTTATGGAGAATCGATCTACAAATCGATTAAGGTATTTCGCTCAGGAATCGGATGATTATTGCCAAAGATAAAGCCTTCGCTGGGGGCCATATATACGCCCCACGCATTTTTGTAGATTTTTGAAGGGGACCCTCCAGAAAATTTGACAAAAAATCTAAAAAAAATTATGTTCCCAGATTTTGATGCAGTTTTATGGAGAATCGATCTACAAATCGATTAAGGTATTCCGCTTAAGAATCGGATGATTATTGCCAAAGATATGGCCTTCGCTGGGGGCCATATATACGCCCCACGCATTTTTGTAGATTTTTGAAGGGGACCCTCCAGAAAATTTGACAAAAAATCTAAATAAAATTATGTACCTAGATTTTGATGCAGTTTTATGGAGAATGGATCTACAAATCGATTAAGGTATTCCGCTCATGAATCGGATGATTATTGCTAAAGATAAAGCCTTCACTGGGGGCCAATTAAAGTTTTGAACCTTTACAATAAAGCTGAAAAAGCCTTCTTATTATTTACAAAATAATAATAATATATGATTAAATAAATACTCCCTAAGAATAGTGCAAAAGAGAAAAAATCACAATAAATAGTTGAAAGACTCCTGTTAGACCCCATTATTCTCTGTGTAAAAAAGAAGGCACGATACAGGAGGATGGCAGGACTAGAGCAAAGCACATAAAGGATCAGCAGTGCAAAAGGAGCAAAGTGGGGTAGCAGCTACACAATAGCAACGCTTTGGGCCAATTGTAGGGACAAACTGACAATGCTTGCCATTCCACCTGCATTGCCCCCTCAAAGGAGCCCCTCAAAAGAGCCGCCCATATAGCCCCCTCTGCTAACTCTTGCCTGCTCTTTCGACTGCTATGCTGGTTAAGCTTGCCCCTGCAACCCGCTTATGTCGCTCCCCAAAGAGATGCTCCTACTTTGGGGCCTTTGTTTTGCTTTGAAAACTCTCAGCAATTTTGTGGTTGCCTTTGTCTTGCGAGGCAAGTTGGCCAATTCATTGACAGCTCCTAATGCAATCTCACCTTGTGCGCTTAAGCACATTACAAAGTTATCCACGCAGGGGGGTGACAGGCGACGGCCAAGGAGGGGCTCTCTGTCTGTTTTGTGGCCCAATTATCGGCTAAATTTAATCGAGATATCCGATAAACCAATTGCCATTGCCCCGCAGCCAGCCCAAGACATTTTCCACTCGATTGGTGGGCTGTCAAAAACAATATGGAGATTGAGCGGGATTACTCAGGTACCATTAGCCATGCCGTTACACAGTTACACCTTTGTCCCCCCTTTGTTCGCCATTTTGTGCCCCTTTGTCCTCCATTTTTTTCCCTCAAAGTTAAGCAAACACTCGCATTTCCTTGAAGCATCCGCCATCTTCCTTTGTTTACTTTTGGGAAATCTCGATAAATACGAATAGGTACAGGTATCGGGATCGGAAAGATATATGTATGTATGTGTATGTATATTTATGCAAATGCGGAAATGAATCATAAATCATGAAAATGGCACAGAGCAGAAGGCAGAATGGGTGTCCTTGTAGCTGGGTTAGTGAGTAATAATCCTGCCAAAAGTTTGGCTTAATTCATTTGTAATTTCTGTGTTGTGGTCCTGTGGTTGGTTGGTTCGTTGGGCGAAGGATTGGATTGGGATTATCTGATTGCGCCTGATTCGCTTAATCCCTTGCTAACTACTCTGGCAACTTTCGGGTGCATCCGGTGCGTAGTTTCCATGCAATTGGCCAGAGTAATTTCACTTGCCTGGCTTTTCGCATACTTTTCCCCACCCCATTCCAAGTCCTTCCCATCCTCAACACCATTTCCGACACTCTCTCTCTTGAACACACCAACACACACACAGACACACTTACACAATAACACACACGCATCCGATTAGCAATTTCCATGCACTTGAGAGATTTCATTAGCCGCTTTTCCTAGTTCGTGTTGTTGTTGGCACTTTTCTCCCTTTGATTTTTCCCACTTCCCCCAGACCCCCGACTCCTTATTCTCTGAGATTTTTCTCAGCTTTTCTTTCTCCTCCTATACCCAGCTTCCTATCGCACTTGAGCACTTTCCATGCACTTAAACAATTTCCCTCCTAGATGTTCTTCCCATTTCCAAATGTTATTCTTTGTTGTTGCTATTGCCGCTGTCAAAAATGTTGATGAAAATTTTATAAATTTATTTTCCCATTTTCTGCCAGTTTCCTGTTTATGTTTCTCTTTCCCTTTCCCTAGCTTTTCTTGCTGTTGTTGCACTTCATTCGTTTGGTACGTTTCTAAGCCATTAACTTCGGCACTAGCTGGGAAAACCTGACTAGCTAGTCAAGTTGCACATATCGTAAAATATTTAACGCTTTTAAAAGTCCTGCACTGAAGGATGAATTGTACGATTTGTACGACTAGCCATTACCACTAACCATACAGCATATAGACAACCCATTTCATACAACGAAAATGGACGCAAAAATTTCTTGCGACAGGCCCCAGCAGGCCCCAGAGCGGATTTCTTACGCTCTCATACGCTCATGGTTCGTTCATCTTACGCTCATTCTCTCATTAAATGTTTTCTGTTTCTCAGTCTCTAAACGGAGCGCGATGAAGAAGGTTGGCCTGCGCTTGGTTGATCTTCGTATGTATGCGTGTCACACATTCACATACATGGGTGTATGTGTTCGTGCGATTTCGTTTCGAAGCCAGCGCACAAAATTTTGATTTTTCTTACTTTTCAGGCTTGCTACCCTAACAAAATTCGGGTATTCGTTATTTGATGAAATGACGAAAGAAATTATATTATTTTTTATATTCTATTTTTTATTATTTCAGCATACATTTTTAATTTATTTACGAATAAGATTAAGTGTTAGTAGTAAAATATTTTCTGTATATATATTTTTACGAATCATTAAAATCAATATACTGAGAAAGTGTCAGAGTATATTTCAGTCGGAGTCACTTAAAACGCCGATTGCTTTTAAGTTTTTGTTGTTTTGCAAGAGGCTTGTGCATGCCTACTCTAACGATGGAATGATTTTTAGGGGAGGGTGAAGAACCGAAAACAGCTCATGGACTTGTTTACCTTTTTTGTTTACAATTTTTCAGGCACTTGTTATTATTTTGGGTTATTGTGAGATTTAATTAAATTATTGTCGTTAATTTAATAATTTCCTTATATATTTTGGAACTTTAAAAAGTCGCCGCTCGAATTTGTTTAAGTGACTCCGACCGAAATATACTCTGACATATTCTCAGTATATTGATTTTTAATGATTCGTAAAAATATATATACAGAAAACATTTTACTACTAACACTCAATCTTATTCCTAAATAAATTAAAAATGTATGCTGAAATAATAAAAAATAGAATATAAAAAATAATATAATTTCTTTCGTCATTTCATCAAATAACGAATACCCGAATTTTGTTAGGGTAGCAAGCCTGAAAAGTAAGAAAAATCAAAATTTTGTGCGCTGGCTTCGAAACGAAATCGCACGCACACATACACCCATGTATGTGAATGTGTGACACGCATACATACGAAGATCAACCAAGCGCAGGCCAACCTTCTTCATCGCGCTCCGTTTAGAGACTGAGAAACAGAAAACATTTAATGAGAGAATGAGCGTAAGATGAACGAACCATGAGCGTATGAGAGCGTAAGAAATCCGCTCTGGGGCCTGCTGGGGCCTGTCGCAAGAAATTTTTGCGTCCATTTTCGTTGTATGAAATGGGTTGTCTATATGCTGTATGGTTAGTGCCATTACGTAGTACCTTCTACCATCTACCTACAATAAGTTCCGCTGGCTCCCTTTGTGCGTAAGTCATTTTCATCCGCTTAACAGCTGGGCAACCATTTGTCTAAGTCTTCCCATCGGGCTGCCAGTATTTCATATTAAATTTTTCACTCATGTCCACTGCAAAAAAAATGTATACCTTTTTAAAAAAGATATGAGAGCTAAGGGAAAATGCTCTAAATTCATAATATGGTATGTATGCCTTACGTACCAATCATATAATCCAAATTTATAAAATATATGTAATTTGAAAGATAATAAAATATTAAATGGGTTCCATAAATTATACTTCAAACCCTCATTATATCTTATACGCACGTAGCTTATAATTATGCAGCAGGTCACTTCACAAGCCACACATTTTGTTTCAGGTGCACTTTGAAGGCATGCCGTTGCAGGTGGGATCTAAAAATATATCGATGTATGAATATTGTGACCTTTCCCCAATAAATTCTCCTCGCAACGCATCGAAATTGGACGTGATTTTCGTTTCACGCACGCATGCCGCACCTAAACAGGGGAGTTAGTTTCATTTCGTGGGGTGGCTCAAAAAAAAAAAGAGGCGTTCCGGCCGGAGGGCGTGTCGGGTTGGAGGATTGGTTTCGGTTGTCTCCTAGCCCCCGCACGTCCTGTCACCTCCTGCCCTCCCAATCCCAGTCCCGCCAGTCAGCCAGTTTTTGGCCGTGCTGTTTTCTATGTCATGGCACGTATTTTGGATTTCTGCTACATTTGAACTTAATATTTTTCCTCTCGCTCTTTAGGGCGGCAAGGCATGAGTGTGTGTTAGCTGGAAATTTGCTGGCTTTTTTGGCAACATCTCTGTTTTAGCCTGGGGAATTTCTTTGGCGTGTTAATGCCTTTTGGCTATCAATTGGCCATTATGTGCCGGGGGTTCTGGGGCCGAAGGTCTCTGCTCCAGTCCCTTGCTCCTGGCTCCTGATGCTGGTCCTTCTTCCGCCACATAACCATTACCAGTTTGTAATTCCGTTGTGATTTGGGATTAGGTATTTGGACGGGAATCGGGACGCAGGACGCAGGACACAGGACTTAGGATTGGACTGGACCAGTGGAGCAAGCACATGAACACGCCATAAAAATATCTTAGCAAAAGGCAATTGAATAAATTGTGACCTTTACATTGATTCCAGTGCCGCATCATCCTTGGCTGCATTCCCCTGCTGACCTTCTTCGGACCGAACAGTCTCTCAAGTAAATAAAAGCTGAAAAACCCATTTATTTTCTTTGACTTTTTCACCCTTTTTTCAGCGTCCGACGTTCAACGTTCACCGTTCTAGATCCCCCTGGCCCCGGCACGTAAGCTGTCGTACATATTTATAAGTCCATTCAGCTTGTATCTATATCTGCAGCTCTCCATGCGTATCCGGATGTATGTATAGCTGCTTCTTTATTTGCGTGGGTTGGTGGCTCCTTTTTTTTTATACGTTTTTTGCTATTTTTAAATCGAAATATAAATACGTGTTGGTTTAGCCACTCTGGTAGTTGCCAGTTGATGGTCTGCGGCTCGCTCCGCTCTAGTTTTTGTTGACCCCAGACACACACGCACACTTATGCACACATGTAGTGGCACAAAAACGCACACGGGACAACCAGGACTCATAGGATACACAGGACCCATGCTGAGCCGACCACAAGTCGGTCTATTAATACGCGCAAATAAGCCGCTTAATTAGTCTTTCATTTTCGGGGGCACTTTGGTATCGCTAGTGTATGGGTCATGGGTGTGCAGGAGTGTGTGTGCCTGCCACCGAATGTGGCCAGAAGCTGTCGGATTTGCGGGCCAACATGGCGTATGCATAATAAAGATGATCGAATCGAATCTACAACGCGAACGGGAACCCAAATCGGACGTTAATTAAATGTTGCCATAATAGGATAAAAACTTTCGCCCCACAGCCACCCCCCTTTTTTGTGGCTCGTTAAGCTGCCACAGTCTGCCCCGCCCCCCGCTGATTCCAGTTATGCCAGCAGATTCCACCCAACCATGAAAATAAGAGACATTTAAAGGCATCGCTTTATTTTTTAACCATAACCATATTTTCATTTATTATGGAGAAACATTGTTCGTTTAGTTTTGCTTAAACAGAATAAAACAGAACATATTTTGACTCTGCTTAGGTTAGCTGTATCTTTTTTTTTGGGTTTTAGTTTAATAATTTCTGTAATTTCATTTGCTATTTTTTTTTTCGTTTTTTTACGGTTGAACCATGACCTTCATCGATCCAGTTCTTACTGCTTAAAAGTCTTATCAAGACCACTTAAAACCGAGCTCTAAATTTACAATTATCAAGTATGAATATTTTACACAGTAACTAGATGATGGACTACGTAGAACAATTTCGCGGCTGACAACCAGATAAAAACTTATCCATATACACTGAATAACCATCCATATATATCTTTAAATATATTTAGCTCCCCTTTCGGCTCATCCTGTCGTGCTAGGGTTTATGACGATACAAACTAAATAAATAAACAGTTGAAGGCCTAATATATGTGTTTAGATTTATATACAATCGGACATTTCTGCTTCTGTTAACCCGAAATGAGTCAGTAAACCATACTGTGGCTTTTGGCCCGAAAATGGTGATTATATCCCCATTGGGTGGCAAATGAAATGAATTCCATCCCAAATCAATTCGAATACAATGACAACAAAACTAAGTGGGAAAGGCAGCTGCTGGCAGGGTCAGGACGATCCCTGCAGCTCCTGCGAATGAAAAGTGCTGGCCTGGACTCTTTCTGTTGACTGATTTTCATTTTCATTTTTGCGGTTTTTTGTTTTGCGGATCGTGGCTAAAAGTTTGCTTTTAATACTGCCTCTTATAGATAATACTCTTTAAAGGACACACCGTATATGTACACTAGTTCGTAAGACGCTCTCCGTTTCAGTGGCCGCTTTCCTTCTCACCTCCCCTCGCGACACCCCTTTGGCATTAAATGCATCCTGGTGGCGGGGGAGGAGCGGGACAGCCCCAACTAGGCCGGAACTGTCTCGTTTCAGCGTTTATCTTCAGCGTTCAGCGTTGGTGGCACCCACTGTTGCATCAGCTCCAGCTCCAGACGTGCAGCAGGCCCCCGGCCGTGTTCCAGTTTCGATCCAGGCATTGCCGCACGTTGCTCCATCTCCGACTCCAGCTCCAGTTCCAGTCGCAGCTCCAGTCTAGGCGGTCCCCGTTCCAATTAAAATTCCAGGCAACAGCCGCCACCGTCAGGGCAATCTGCAACGCGGTGGCACTGGCGAAAGGCACGGTCGTGGCAGGCGGGAGGCATCGGGGGCAGCTGGCGCTGCTGTTGCCGTGCTGCATGGCGGCCGGATGCTCACCGTTGATGACGTGCACCACCACCGAGGCGGAGTCTGCAACGAGGGAGCGGAAGGGGCAAAAAAAAAGGAAATGAGTATGGCGCTGCAAATGCCGCAGGTCGCAAACAGCAAAAGCACATTAATTGCCTCAGGGCACACTGAGAAAAAAATGAGAACACGAAAATATAAAGTACCAACATTAAACTTAAATACAAACTTATATTTTTAAAGTTTTAGGTTTAGAATTTTAGTTTATAAAGATAAACACATTCATAAAAAGTTTCAGATGAAATTAAATTGCAAAGCCTATTTAATAATCAGATTATAATTAAATAGCAAGAGGAAACTTTTGAATAGCATGTTCATTTAAAATTAAACTAATTAAGTATATGGTAAGTATTCCTAGTTTTTGTTCATAAAAGTCATATTAAAATAATAAATACTAATATCCAAAAAAAGGCAATAAAAATCAATAATTTTTAATGAGCTCTTATGTCCTCAGGACTCATTAAACAAAGAAAATCCCTTTCGTTGTTGCAACATAATTTCCGGTTCTCCCAGTTATTTATAGAATGTATCAATAAACTGCTATGTCTCCAATGAAAACTTTGTCCTATGAATAATTACACATGTTCTCAATTTTCTCCTCCTGAAGATTGTTTGTAAAGTATCTTTAGACTTTGAGATGTCTATCTATTTTTGGCATCGGATCCAATAAAACTTTGTACTTCGTATCCGGTGAGCCGTAGAATTAGGGAGTTTTGGAATTAATGGTCGATTGTGGGCGAAGCTTACCTGAGCTGCTGGGGGAACATGTGTAGTTGCCCGAGTCGGCAGGCGTCGCCTTGGCGATGAGCAGCTTGCTGGTGCGAGTGGAGCGCTCCGTGATGACGTTGATGCCACCGCGCTGCGAGTAATTCATTACCCGCTTGCCCTTGTACCAGTAGATGAACGACGGCGGCACCGGCGACTGCACCGCCAGGCAGGTGAGATTGATGTCGCTGCCGCTCTTGATGAAGAGCTCCGCGTTGCCCAGGATCTTGGCCCGGGACACTGCCGTCGAAAGGATTAGGAAGCCACACGGACGGGCAATTAATTAGCACTCCGTCTTAATGCTGAAGCTTAGAAGCAGGATACTCACCCACCACGTTGAGGCGAAAGCCCTGGCTGATCTTTGGCTCGGTGGACACCTGGCACTCGTAGGTGCCCGAGTCCCTCGGCTGGGGGGACGAGATGCGGAGGGTCCACTCGTCGGACCCCTCGGAGTGCAGGGACTGGAAGCGCTGGTCGTTCGTGTAGGTGAGAATGCCCACTGTGAGGATGTGCAGGTCCCTCTTCCGGATCCAGGACACCTGCAGGTGAGGTAGGTTGAAAGGCATTAAATGATATGAAAACAGCACTCAAAAACACAAGCTAAAAGCTTTTTTATTCGTCTTCTGTTGAATTGAATATTAAAGGACCTTCCCGGGAAATTGTTTAAAGGCATTTCAGTTTGCACCCTTGTAATTATATTAAGGTCCTTCTATTTTAACATGCAGCTGTCAAAATGAAAGATTATTCCGTGCTTTAAAGGGGAGTTGAAGCAGTTGAACTTTGTGCATTTTCGTGTTCGTGCCATTCACTCAAACAGCTTCTGGGAAATATATGCAAACATTAATTTGCATATGATGCAGGTCAAACCTGGCACGACACTATAATTGAGTGTATTTCACTTAAGAACTGAAAATAAATTTTGCACTTCTCCCCCAGCCCTTTTCTGACAATAAAGAAACAAAGTCTAATTCCGTAAAGAGCTCGGGGACTTTGGATATCACAAAAAACAATAGTTTTCCATATTCCGTCAGGAAATGTGGCAAACTTTGGCACGTGTCAAGTTTTGCAATTGTATTCTTCCATTTTATGGATTTTTTAAATCTCTTCAGGGATATACGCATAACGTATTTATCCAGAAGTTTAAGTTTAAGTGGGCAAATAAAAACTTTTCACTTTGTATTCAGTTTTTCGTAGTTCGTATTCAGTGGAGCGAACTCTATTGCTAATCCCCAAAATAATAACAAAAATTCTTCGTTATGTTATGTTCCTATAATTAGCCGGATTTTTGTCGAGAAACAAAGGCGTGTTCTTGGCCGGGCTTAAAAGGATTTTTGCTTCCTGCTCTTCCAGCGCTTTGTGCTTCCACCTGAAGGATGCTTCGTTGCCGTTTCGAGCAAATTGAGCAACTTTAAATGGTTTTTGGCCAAAGTTTTCTCATTTGTGGGCGGGGCAGTGGGGAAACTATGTAGAAATTCATTAATTGCCTGTTTCGGCTTTGTCTGGACTCTAATTTATGGCTGCAATTGGGTTACTTAGTGCTACTCAGGCTCAGGCCGGGGTAGTTCTATGTGTTCGACAGGATGGCAGGAAAAATAGTTGCCGCCGTAGGAGGAGGCATCCCCACCAGGATGAAATGAAGCACTCGTGCTTTGTGCTCGGCCGGCTTAATTTGGCCGTTTGTTTGGGTTCAATTAATTATGGATTAGTGCCGACCAGCCGTGCTCGCTGGTGAGAAAGAAACCCCTTGATTTATATTTAAATGAATATTCACTCATTAACCAGCCGCTCACTAATTTTCAGTATTCAATTAAAATTAATTGCATTTCTCCAATTGGAATTGGTTCAAGGAAAAACATTATTTGATTGCTCCATCCAGTGTAAACACAAAAAACGGATTCTACAAATTAGCACATTTTCATCTGAATTAATGATATTTTTTTATATACTGCTTATAAAGTTACTTGTATGCAATGATTGACAGAAACAAAAACAAATAAAGTCCCATAGATTCATTTTTATTGGAATTAATGTGTAATTACATCAATTCACGGTTGTTTTTTAAACGTAATCTTCATTCACACTTTTTTAAAGGTTTTTTGTTGTGGTTTTTATAAGTCTACAAACGTATTTGATGCACTTTTATTAATTAAAAATAATTATTAGCAAATAAAGCCATTTTACAGAAGCTATAAATTTGAATAGGAAAATATTTAGAAACACGAAAAACAATTTTGATTGATTTATTGATAAAATTATTAGTTTTATTAATGATTCCTTGAAACTAAAAAAAGAGAAAATGATTACATTTTCATTAATCCTTTAAATGGCAATTTATAATACTTAAAATTTTTTTATAAATTGAACTTTTCAAGTAAGGCATTTAGAAACCATCAAACTTTAAAGTGGCTCTATTATTATTTGGTATTTTGCATAAAAATTTGGGCTACCCGCACAAAATGATGGAATTATGCATTCATATAATAAAGGAATATTATTGCAATTTTAGAGGGAAGCACTTAAATCCTTTTGGGAGCCAAGCTTCCCATTAAGCCAACCACTCAAAGCCACACAAGCCACCACCACCAGCCGCACCACCACTGAACTAGTTCACTTCACTTGAACCCGTTCTCGGTCTTGTTGGCGTTGGCGTTTTCGTCATGAAAGGCGATTAAGTTTTCTTTTGGCCGCCTCGCCTGCTTCTTTGTGGCAGCCACAAAATGCAAAAAATTCCATTTAGAAGCAAATTTTCATGTCGTGCATATATTGCGACAATCAATTAGCACACGAAGGGGCGGAGTGGGCGAGTGACTGGAAAACTAAAATAAATCCCGAATTGGGGAATCCATGAACGTGCAGCGTAGAGTCCTGTTGCCTGACAGCGTGCAACGTGCTGGGAGACACCGTCAATTAGCTGCATATAACGGGAGACAATGCCTGGAATGGTGGATTAGGGCCACAGTTCAGCCCAGCTTAGCTCCTTCTCGTCGAGCGTTAATTACTCAATTCAGTTGGCTTGCTGAAAGTCCTGTCGCCCGAACGAGCCTTCCTGGCCTTTCGGCTATTCCGGCCAAGAAGGGAAATGGAGGGGAGGAAGACAGAGACGGGGATTGGGAGCCAGGGGCAGGACACGGACAACGTAAAATTTATTACACCGCATAATTGCACAGCCACAGAGCGTTTTCTGGCGGGACAAAGGGTCGGGTTGGAATGCCAATGGAGCTGGGGGCTGGGGGCTGGGACAAGGGCTTGTGCAGGGGAATGGGACCAGGATCGGGAATGAAAACGGGAGGGGAGTCCTGTGTCCTGTGTGTGTTGTTGCATTGCTAACAAATCGCCCGGAGCGGAAGCGAAGCCGTGTTACAAATGTGCAAACCAGAGCAAGCCCAGGCACAAAGGACAACAGCGGGGGAGTTGGCAGAAAGGAGATGGAGGGACGCAGTCCAACCACCAACTTTATGGCGTAATCTTTTAAAAGTAATCTACAAATCTGCCACACGACCGCCGCAGGTCGTTTGTTTTTTTATGCCTTATGCCTTATGCGAATATAATGTTGCCCCCTGGCATATTAATTGCTCGGCCCTTTCCCCTCGGGCAGCGAACCCCTCTGGGTCGAGGCTCTTCGAGGTTAGGACCCCACTTACCGCTCGATCGCCCAGATTCCGGACACGGCAGTGCAGCAGGGCCGCCTGGCCCACGGTGGCTGTGACCTCGCGACGGGAGGAGTTGTCGAAGTACGGCTGCGAGTAGGGGGTCTCCCAGTAATGCGGCGGCACCTCGCCGCTGACCAGGCCACAATCTGTGAACAAACAGAGAATGCAATTGCTTTAATGCCCACCAATCAACACTGAGAAAAAAAATATGTATATTAAAGATGCAGATAGGAAGCCTATATCCTTAAATCACATGGATATTTATAAACCAATTTGTAATTAATTATAATAAATGAGTTTGATAAAGATTTTCATTGTGATTTTTTTCAAGTGTCGCCAGAGCTAGCACAAGGATACTCACCAAGGAGCAGGAGCAGCCCAAGCGGCACCAGGCAAATCGCTTTCAGAGCTCTCGGGCAGGCCGCTGTCCACATGTTTTATGGTCTCGGAACTCGGACTCGGAGCAACTGCTGATGGGTTCGTATCCTGTGGCTGTGGCTCCACGCCGCTCCGGGTCGCCTCGTTGTGTTTGCTCCGTTCACGGTTTAAGGTTTAATAATCTGCAAAGGAGGAAATATTATTACGAGCGCTTTTTTATGGGGCCAGAGGCGAAGGACGCGCCTGGAAATGAGCTCGGGGTATGGATGTAGGAGAAGGGAAGTAATTTGCCCGGCAAATGATGGAAGCCACAGATCCGGGATATGAGTAAGAGGATAATTCAAGGATTCATGGAGGGTGGGTCAAGCCGATGTGGCTCACTCCCGAGCTTGGAAATTGCCTGGCCATAACAGCAATTGTTTAATATTATTCGCTTCATTGCTCTAAGACGGTTAAAAGAATTCAATAAAAGCAATAAACATTTAAAACTCGAAAATAAAGCGCATTAAATCATATTTATGGATCTCCAGATACGTGGGCCTTGAACATAAATACCTATATATACATAAAGTCCTCTAGATCCTAGATTCTAGGGCAATTAATTTAATGCCTCAATAAATTAAGTTAAGATATCGGATTCGGAATGCGAATGCTTCAGAATGGGTTTAGTTTTGATAATTTGCATGGCACTTGTGCCAGCATCAAAGAAATTGTTTTCCCCAAATTAGGCACTTGGATAATTCAATAAAATTGCCAATTGAAATGAGCAGCAAATTAGGCTGTTTATCGGGAAAATTAGAGAATTTGTCGCCTTTCTAATTGAATTAATATGGTATGTGTGTGCGCGGGCTGGCAATATTATAAAATGTTATTAGTTTTTATAAGTGGGTCAGCCAAACAACATATGCCCGTGGATTTTAGCCAAGTGTATTCTCTAGTTGCCAAGAGTAAATTATATTTTATATATAGGAATGTATAATATCATTTGGGAACTCATCCAGATTCTCGTCATTAAACGTAATTTATTGATTTATTGTGACTTGTGCGGGCATATTTATGAGTCTCATTGCTCTGCAATTCCAATTAACTGAACAAGGACCTTTCGGGGAATTGTCTGAATGAGGACTTAATGAGGTTAATACCGGATATGGCCCCAACTTTCAGTTTCGACTTCGGGTTGCCAGGCAACCCCGAACAGAATGAGTCGGTAATAGCATTGCGGATTTGCCGCAGAAAGTGCATTTGCAGGAGAAACAAAAAAAGGAAAAGGGCGGTGGGAGGGCTGGTGGTCCTGACAGGATCTCTCCAGCATATTCCGCAGCAATGTGGCCAAGGCAATTACGGTTGACTACAAAGAACCGAGAACCGAGAACCGAGAGCTGGGAGAGGGATGGGAAAAAACTCGGCAAAAGTCGAGAAACTTCGTGAAGGATGAAATTAAAAAGTTTCGCAAAACTGTGCTCCTGGCTAAACGACCTTGTCAACTATATAGTTTTATCTGGATAAACTCGATATTGCTGTATTTCTTGTTCCCTATTCTCGGCTCCTCGACGCCCTCCGAGTCCTTGGCCACTCCTTTGGCCAAAATTTGTCAGTCTGCTGGCAGAGTTGAGCCACTGTTTTCGGTGTCCCTCTCATTATTTATGGCTCCAACTCAGTAATCAGTCAGCTCGTGGATAGCTAGAAACAAGGAGCGAGGAGGTGGTCCTGGAGGGACTAGAACGGTCTTTCATAATCCCGGTCATTACTCAAAAATATACATTTGTTGTCAGTCCAATTAGCTGCGTGACTCCAAGGGTCAAAACTCCCCGATAACACCCCTCCGACCCCCATTTGTTTTGGTCACTTTTGGCCTTTTCGTCCGTCCGGCTACTTGGTTGCCAGGCTCTGCCTTGCCAGGCAAGGTTGGCGGCGGGCTTCATTTTTTTCGCGGCTATTACAGCGGAATTATCGCCCGGCCATGTCCTCTATTCCGGTCAGAGTCCTTTCCGCGTTCCCTTTTTCGCGCTCTCCATGGAAATCAAACAAAAGTTTTTTTTTATCCGGCTAGCGAACAACATTATTCTGTTGTTCTTTTTCTAACTTTTCAGACCTGTCAAACGGAAAGGAGGGACAATGGCAAAGGCAAAGGTTGGGGGGAGGTCAGTGGGTGGCTGGGTCGGGATGGTGTCGGAACCGCAGTCTGTCCTTTGCCCATTTATTGTTTGTTTTTCTACGCTCTAGCCCTGGTGGCGCATTAAATTAAATTCCTTCACTTACGGGTCTCGGCTATGACTTCCAAATGACAAAACAAGCCTCCTGCCATCGTCCTCCTGCTCGCCCACTGCTCAGATATCCTTGCTCTCAGCACCCGCTGCGCTTACTTGCTCCTGGGCTTGTTAGCGAGAATAAATCCTTGAGGTTGCCTTTTTAGGCTACACGGTCTGACTTTGACATTCGATTGCGCAATGCGCCGTAATTAGGCGGTTGGGCTCGCATTGCTTGCTCATTCAACAGTTCAATGGAATTCAGTCAGCCTTTCAGTGAGTCAGGCAGTCAGGCAGTCAGTCCGCCAGGACACATTCGACAATGGCTGAAGGCCGCACACAATTCCGCAATCCACCAATCAATCCAGTTGACAATGTCTCGGGCTTGGCTTCCTTTGTGCAAGCCGTTCCTAGGTTTATTTTGGTTTCGGTTTGGCTTTTGTATGCTTCTCTGTTCACGCGGGTTAATAACGCGGATTTCGAAAATATTTCCGCTCGGCGGACACGGACACGGACACAGTATGGGATGCGGACACACGGACACGTCACGCACACGATGACAGCAGGGCCACAGACGACGAGAACGAGGGCTTTGTGTTATTATATTCGCCGATGTGTGTGTCGGGCTGTTGCCACATTAGGTGGCAGCCAGAGGCAGCCCTATAGGTATGCACACACACACACACACACACACACAGTTCACTGGGACACACACACAATTGAAAATACACGCGCAGTCAGTCTCATTTTGTGTATCCTGTCTCGGATGCGGAACGTGACCAACGATGGCTCCGTGGGATTTAGTTATTAAACGGCTTGTGGCGCGTCTTCACTTCGCCGCACTGCCACTTCCACTTCTCCACTACCACTTCACTGTTCGTCTGTTTTCATTTTTAAATGTGGCACAATGCGAGACGCGTATGGCACGACGTGTAGTGGCACTTTCCCTGCTCTAGTGTCTGTTGTATCCGGCGGCGGGGCAGCGTAAACGGGCATCCTTGCGGCAGGACTCGCTGGCTGGAACTGATTCCGTGTCTATCTTGCCGAAACTAAGGGACTACAGCTTCGACTCCGAATCGGAGGACTCCGAAAATGTCCTTAGGCGCAGGCTCGTGAAAGTTCTCTCTCATGAGAGATATATGGTAGTAACAGAGAAAGCGAGCGGCAGGAGCGGGAGAGCGGTAGAGTAGCTTTCGTGAAAGCCAGAGCATATCAAATATTAATTTGGCTTCCATTTGTTGCCTCTTTCTTTGCATTCCTAATGACCAATTTTATTTTTAAAGCAAGGGTTTTGACTTTAGTCTCTCAGCTAACCGCAAGTCGGATCGTCTTACGCTCTCTCCCACACTCTCGCCTTCTCTCTCACCCTCCGGCTTGCCGTCTCTCTCGCTCCACTATCTGGGTTATTAGCACAACCTGCCTCAACGCGGAGACAGCCGATTCCGAGGAATCTGAATCGGAATCAGAAACCGAATCGGAATCGGAATTCGCACACGAAACTGAAACTGAATCAAAACCCGAATACAAAAACGAATGGAAATCGTGGCGAGACGAACCTAATATGCTCCATAGTCACGTACAAATGAATATTCGTAGTAGAGACGCCTTCGTTTTGGCATATTAATATAGTCTACATTTCGGGGCAGGCTCACGGCTCACATTCACAATCGCACATTCTTGTATGGCCAGCCAGCCCACCGCCCCCTTTCTCCCCTATGAATGATTTACACCGGGCCATGGAAATGTGATTTTTACCGCAATATATAGGTACTATAGGAGTCCCCTTTTTTGGGTAGCACCCACCCCCTTTCGGGGGGCAGCCCCCCTGCCGAAACAATTGAACAGACAGTTATAGGCCAATTTCAGTTTATGTACATGCGTCGCACTCGAGAGAGATTTGTGAGCTTGCCAAAGGGCTGGGAGAGGGGCATGGTGGCGAGGGGACTTGCAACCAGCACACCTGTGCCTCGCAGACTGCCTCACTGAATGCTTTTTGTTGTTACTGTTGTTGGTGTGGCCGTTGCGACCATGTCAAATGTTGCGTGTTATGGCCCGCAAATGTGGCTGTCGAAAGCGTATCCTTCCACCCACACAGCCCCCTCAAACGGACACCCTTCAGAGCCCCCTCTGGCACGCCCCCCTTTCAACGCACGCCGTACGAGCTCATAAATAAAATGCCAGCCCCGGTCCGAGGCCGATAAAGTCGAGTGTGCTTGACTGGAGAATGCCCTGTAGACCTTCTCATCGCAATGCAAATGAGCATGAGGCTCAAAGAAAGAGACAGCGACAGCCAGACCGAAAGAGATGGCCACAGGCAGCGGGCTGGAACTTTGAATTGACAGACAATGGCCCTGTAATTGGCACGCCGCCTGGCGACCATTACCAATGATTAAACTTGTTTTGCGTTCAGGTGCAATTGCCGTTCCATGTGCAGGATGTGTGCAGGTGAGTTGACATTTGATTATAGAATTCCATTACCGAACAATTGAAATGGGAATACATCGAAATTGGTGCATCGATGTGGATAGATGGGGGGAGACCACATTCCACCCACCTAAGCAGTTTGCAAAATTTCATAATTAAGTTATCAGTTTATGTACTTCTGGCCAAACAGATTATTTTCCATGGACATGCCAGCTATTAATATGGGATGCATTATTCAACTTTTCCAAAATGGATTGTTAGTTCTGGTCATTGTAATTAGTAAAAATCGATACTAAATGGATTATAGCTCTCAATGGAAGAGAATAATTTTGTAAATCTAATAACCAATTTGTTCTCCATTTGATTGAAAATGGGTCTGATTGATTTTTGACATTTTAATTATAAATAAGATATCTAATATAGTTGTATTTTTAATTAAAATATTAAATACAAAGTGTAGTAGACATTCCCTGAGGTACACTGGGTAGCAGGAATATATCGACTCCTTGAAGATACTTAACGCTTGCCGGCCCATTCAAGAAATCAAATTAGTAGAGCAATCTATCCACCCAACTCCCACAATCCCACACTCCCCACACTCAGAAACTCCACGTACCATGGCCAATACCCGCTGAGATGCTATCGGCTCACCTTTTCGCAAGCGAATTTATTGTTGCCAATTAATTTGTTAAAATTAGTGGAGAAGGCCCAACCGAAGCCATTCTTGTGCCTCGGCATTGTGGTAGTTTCAATTGCCAACTCCAGAGGCGCGGGTGTCTGAAGGGGATATGTCTTCAACTGCTTATCGATAAACGAAAGTGGGCACGACCCCCAGACGTCGTCGCCTCCGAAATGTATGCCACGTACACGTATTTATCCATTGCTTAGCTCGCCGACGCCATTTATTGCCCGATCCTGCGAATGAGCCTTTCCCCCCAGGGGGGGCGAAGCTAATGGGGTGCCTTGCCGGGTGGGGGGAGCCGATGGGAGAGATGGGAGGTCCGACAGAGTCGGCTTCCGTTGCCTTGAATGAATGCTAAATTAATTTCAAATGAATACAAATGGCTTTTCGCTTTTAAGACCAGACCAAGGCGGCACTGGAAAACGGCGAACACAGCAATAAACTCCCCTATCACACAGCCCAAAAAATAAAGTACTTCCTACCCAGGAGCTAGACATTTTAAAATTGAATTTTTCCCGATTCAATGATGGGATTGATGGGTGGATGCCGACAAGACAGACTTTTAAATAAATAAAAAAATGATTTTTAAACTGGAGGAAAACTAGGAAACTAGGCCAAGCGACGGCCAAAAGATATCTAAAAGAAAATTGGAAAATGTGAGAAAAACCTTGATCTGATAAAAGCCAGATAAATTAGCAAATTAAAATTTCCAACACGACACTGGACAGGATAAGAAACTTTAATTTATTCAAGGCAATAAAAAAGGAATTTTAGAAACGTAATAACATTTTCGTCACGCAACTATGAAAGATAATAGCTTTAATTTTCTATCAAACGCTTTATGCTAATTTAATATTAACCACTATTAATTATAAACTAGGATTAAGCTCTGTAAACCAATTAATAGTTTAATTTATAATTTTATTAAATATGCTTAATGGGAATAAAGACTTTTAATCTACTCTATTATTAATAAGCTTAAAGCTTTATTATCAAATAAATATTTAAATTATTCTTTAATAGCCAATGTCCTTCGAAAAGCCTTCCAACGAGAGGCCATATTAAATTTCTGTATGTCTTTTCCCCATAAAGGATCCCACATCTTTGGGGAAACATTAAATTACCAAAAAATACATGTATTAAATGAACGTACTCACTTTCGGTTCAGAGTTTTCCCTCTGTGGATAGCCGAGTCCTTCCGTCGGCTTCTGTCTGTTTTACATTTCTTGTTTCGTCGAAATAACTCTACGTCTGAGCCTGTAAATGGCGCAACTCCTGGGCATGTGTAGGTGTCCTGCTCCGGACTCTCCCCACCTTCAGGCCCTGCCCCCGTGCTACCAATTCGTTAAGGCCTCGACGTCGGGCTTATCAGATGCCCTGCTGGAAATTTACAGCACCACAGTCCGGCCCAGACAACGTGGCCCGTGGCCGTTAATTCAATTCAGTATAAGTCCCACTTGGATCCGAAAACACCCGGACTGCCGCTATTATCCAATAACTAGAGAACGCGGCTAATCGCGTGAATAGTTTGGGCGGCGTAATTGATGTTTACGGGTAAGCAGGCGAAACCCCAATCCCAGTCCACCCCACATCCACCAATCCACCTTCCCACAATTTCCATTCCGATGACTACTTTCGGGGGCATCGCTCACCTGCTGGGCCCTTTCAACGATGCCTTGATTTAATGCATTTCATTGAGCAGCGAAATTCATGTGGGGGAGGCGGACGGCTAGCTGTCCACGCCCATTAGCAACAGCCCTCCCTCCTAATGCCGACCACTTTGCATTCATTATTCAATTTGAGTAGCATTTAGATGCCAGTCTGATTAAGATCCCAATTGTGACGGGCACGAGAGTGGAGAACTGTCGACGGGAGTCCTTCCCGGCGATGGTAGCCAAGTCGCATCCGATGGGGACTGGTGTACTGAGAGAGAATAGGTTAGGGAGCTTCCTCTGGCCACCTAGTAGCATTAATAGGCAATGGCATTCCCTTTGAGGCGACACTGCAACCGATGACATCGCATCTGGCAGGTGATGGGTAATCGCAGGAGCAGGAACCAAGGGAACTAATATTGATTGACTCGCTCCCTTTTCAGTGGCCCAACTAGCTGAATCCTCGGATTTCACCCAGTTTCCATTTGCTGAAAATTTCAGATGGTACCACAGTTTTTGACTTGGCGATGCATCATGGCTAAATGATATTGATTGATGTCTTGTCAAAGTATAATAATTAATTTAAGACTGGGAAAAAGGACACAACATTTAATAAAAACAAAATTATTTAAACTATGTAGATAACAAACTATGCCATTCTATATCATAGAAAATAATTTAATTCTTTATAAATTTTATCAAGGTGACATTAAAATAGTTTATTTTTTACAAGCATTTTTAAAATTAAAAGTATTCTAATAACTTTTCATCAACAAGCAACTGCAAGACATACCATGTTCGACTTTTCCCAACATCAGTCAACTTTTAAAACTTTTCATTAATAAAAAACTTAGTTGAAAACTACACGAGAATGTATTCAAAAGGTTTTTATAATTAAACAAAAAAACAGTGACAGCATACCATGGCTACAAAATGGAAATTAAATTTATAAAAAATGTGATGCTGCAATATTGCGTATACGCCTAGTAGTGCTGTATCAGAATAGCACAAAAATACTTTTATTTTATCATATTTGCTTCAAAAGTTCAATTAAAATAATTAAAATGAAACCATTAGAAAAAAATACTTCTTTTTTCTGAATATTTATGGATTTGTATTACGTATACGACTAGTAAGTCAATTTTTCCGACCTAAAAGAGAGCAATTCGACTATCTCTCTAAATAAAAATGAATCACAACTTGTTATTTTAATATTAAGTATACGCATGGTAGTCTCGTGTAACAAGCAATTACTATAAAATCCTTTTGCTTACTTTATTTTAAATAAAGAGCCTAATAAAAAGAACGAAAAACCTATTCAGCCTTATAGCTTTTTATGAAAAAATATTAATATTTTCAGCCATATTTCAGTGGCGACTTCCACACGATCTGAAAGTTAGTGGCGCTCCCCGAAGTGTTTTCTTAGGATGTGTCTCGACCCGTTCCCTGCGATACCACTTCATTCGCCCCCGAGGACATCCCCCAGAGCCTCCAGCACACAGACACTGGTAGCAGGATATACATATTTATGTGTCACATGGTCAGTTGAACTTGTGCATTGCCTCTTCCGGTCGTGTCAGTGTATGGGTGTGGGTATCTATTGATTTATGGCCAGAACACCATCACACAGTACACCACCACGGATAGATGAAGGAACGAGATAGACTGAGAGCAAAAACAAAGAAAACTGCATGCGATAGACTACAACAATATTTATTTATACTCGACACAATAATTAATTACATTTCTTCATCCGTTTTGTGCAAATAACGAAACTAACTAGGCGAACAGTACGTTTCACAAAAGCAAGCAATGTTACATAATTTTTATATATTATATAGATAATAAACGGTTTTAAAAAAATGTTATTGATCCATTAAGTGTCATTGAAGGGACTTTGTTAATGAGCCAAGTTACAGACCCCGAATATTCGCCATGTTCCATTGGAAACTTTGACATAATTCCACCATCATCCAAAGTATATTCCCACAAACGTATTTGCGAACCGGCCTTATAAATGATACAAATTTTAGAATAATAAAAGGCACTCTAGTTCCACTTACCAGATAAGGACAGGTATGATTGATATTTGTATAGGGCTTTATAAAAGTATATACAAGGTTGGGAATCACATACAGAGCACGGTTCTTGAAAAACTGGCAAACGTCAACGGTTATATCGAAGGCATTTGGTTGCAACAAACCAGCATTACGTTTTCGCATTTTAAAACTTATTTCAAGCTAAAAATCTTTTCTTAATATAGATTTTTATTTTTTATCCAATTTGAGTTACCTGTGATACGGTTTTGTTTAAATATCCTTCAATATTGATCATGTTACGATGCTCATCGATCTCCTTGATCTCGCAAACAGTTAGTTGCCCCACATCTGGTACAAAATTTTTGCATTTGAGGGCTCCAAATTTATAGGAACCCTTGGAAATAATCATAGAACTATGTATTTAATTTTCTTTTGGTTTGATTTGTCTTACCTGAATAAAACTTATACCGGCTAACCCAAATATAATAAATACATATGATTTGGACATCTTTTCGCGTATGACTGAATATTTTTCCTATTTGAAGTCAATGATATATCATAATGTTAATTACATTTTAAGTACAGCTTTTAAAAATAATCGCTACACGTTTTGTGCATTAGTTGTCACACTTGATTTGTTTTTATAAATTTATACATTTTTTAACCTTTTATTAAGTGCTTATATTTAGAATTCCAACTTAAAAATGCATTTGAAATACTCATTTTTGAGCTGAGAGATGAGAGCATAATGCTGTTGTGTTGGCTTTCATCGCCATGATTTATAGTTTTGACACGCACTGTATATGCAAATATAGTGGCCACTGCGGGTGCACTCGATAATCCCCTGCTTAGCCCCTGCGTCCCCTTTGTTGGCTCTCGAATTCAACACCCCGGAGGGCATTTACATAGATGGCTGAGCTGGGAGTTTTCCAATGGTCATAATAGATGGCCAACAGAGGGTGGTCAGGGAGGGGGGCCACATGGGGGAACTGGACGACATTCAGCATTCAGCAGAGCATAAGCATCTGATATGCATCAAATCTAACTCAATTGCTGGCCCGAAGAATAACCAGGAAATATTTGAGACTCGAGCTCAGGGAAAACTTTGGATTCTTTGTATGAGGACTTCTCGAAACCCTCGCAGCTCTTCCGGATTCCTGTCTCTCTCCCCATCCTCCTCCACTGACTGCCCGTTGTCCTGGCATGTCCTCATGTCTGCTGGCTGATGTCCATCTCTGTCTAAGTCTCCTCCGTCTCCTGTCGACATTTTCCTTTCATTTTCACAAGTGGCTCAGCTTGTGCTTTTTATATTGGCATCCAGATTCGGGTGTTGGGCTCGGAATGGGGGCTAGGATATGGGGTTTGAATCCCAAACTCCGCTTTGGCTTTCTATACAAACAAAAACTCGTCATTTTTCTATTTACATAAGCCCAGACATACATATATGGCCAAAAGCAAACAAATGTCTACATACATGTGTTCACTTTACATACAAATATATATGTATAGGAACATATAAAAATATGCACATGGCTGTTTCTGCTCAGTCAGTTGTTTTTATACTCTATCCCCGAATATTTGCATTTCTTTGTGGGGTTTGCCAAAATTTTTCAAAAGGCAGAGTTTAGTTAAAATTTAAAATTTATTCTAAAGAATTCTGATGGTTTTTATTAACGTTTTTTTGCTTTAAAGACAAGCAGAGCTATTATGGTATATTTTTTATGTAATAAAATAACAAGGTCTTTTTTTTCTCTATCTATATACTTTTTCCCTCAAACAGTAGGCGTTGGATGCGTAGAATTTAATTAAAGTAAAGGGAATTAAGGGTATCCTTGTCACCGTTGCCGGGTTATAGAATCCTTCCGTTCCACTCCGCTCCCATACCCAGTTGATGTTGTGACTGCCTCCTGTGTCTCTTGAAGATATTTGGCTAAAGGCTTTTAGGACAGCTCAGGACTCGTTGGGCTGTTAGTTGCCGCTTCCAGCGAACATAAAAATGCCCTTAAAAGCAACAGAGCCGGCGGAGAACTGGCCGAGCAGGAGCAGGATGTGGAAACTCTGAGGGAATAAAACGAAAACAGCCAAATATAAAACTTATACCGAAAAGGGATTGACGGATATAAATGGTGATATGACCTAGGGTCATTTGTATAAAATTAAGTTGAACATCATAAAAAAAAACAACAACAACAACCGCCTCAAACAAATGACAAAACTTGCCTAGGGCCGGCAAAAAAAAAGGAGGCGTGCCTGGGAGAGGCCAACACGCCCTTCGGTTATTTCAGGCCTTAATCAAAAACTTCAATTCGATTTACAATAAGCCTTACTGTGGCTTCTTACCAAAAAAAAAAAGACCCAGAATGATGGAAAAACAGGAAGAGGAAAACTAAATTGTTATACTTACGTTCGAGGGGAAAGTTTTCATTTTCCGTTTTTCCGTATTATTATTTTCCTTTTTTTTTTGCTTTTTGCGTTTTTTGTGCGTTTCCCCGTTTTGTCTGCATCTGCTTTGCTCGTCCATCTTTAATAAACATTTTTATGCCGTATGCTAATAAAGATGCTCCCTCTCATCGGTCGTCTCTGGCTCTGGTTTTGGGCCCAAAGCTATTTGCGGAGCTACCGCTCGGAACCGCACCACTCCACCCGACATTCCACTTTTAATATCCAGCCACGTATGTCATGGCAAGGAACCATTAAACACAAAACACAACGGAAAAAGTAAGCTTTGGATGGGGGGCGAGCGCCAGTGAAAAGTGGAGAAAGCGGTAAGGGCGGTAGGAGAAAGCAAAGCCAGCCAGGCAGCCAGCGAAAAAAAAATTATGCCCCAGACGCCGCTGAATTTTAAATGAGCCTTTATGGGCTTCATTTCAGCGTGTAAATTATCTCATTTGTCAGCAATTGCGCTGTATGCGTGTATCGGTGTATCCCTGTGTGTGTGTGCGAGTGTGTGTGTGTGAGCGGCTCAAGTGCCCGCCTAGACCAAGGACCTAGGCCCTGCTTTATTATACATCATATAGTATATATATAATATATGTAGTTCCCTGTCCATATGCGGCATGTACTGAGCCTTTTGTAAAATGATTCAATGACGGGCTCCTTGGCATTTAATGAGATAAGCACGCGTTTCACCCGATAAGATTGCCGGGAATCCGGATAAAGTCAACGCGGCTCCCAGGTCCCATATCTCATTTAAAAATAGATGCCTGCGAGTGGGTTGATTCATTAATTTTGAGTTCCATAAGCTGTCAAAAATCCCTATAAATAAAGAAACACACGCACTGGTACCTTACGTTTTATAAGTAAGAATGTAAGTAGAATGTAATCTGACAAGTGTCTTGCTTTTGTTTTCTCCCACAGCTTACAAGTTTCTTTATTTTTTGGCAAGTTTGTTGTGGTCTCATTTTCACTCGATATGAGACTTTTCCCCATCAACTTTAAGGAACTTTTCCGAAAAGTAATCTCTTTATACGTCACTTATTCATTATTTTCATATTTTGGTGTTTAAATTTTGTTTTAAATTTTTGGTTACTCAGAGGTTCGCCACAAAAGTATCTACATTATGGGTTTATAGACTTACTAACTTAAATTTAAAGAAAATATTGAGCTTATAAACTTCAAGTTTATTAGTCGACTTATAATCCTATTTATAAACAATATAGTTTTCATTTCTATGAGGTTCTTGAACTTTTCCGGAAATCGTTAGTATCATAATTCTTCCGCTTGCATGTTTATCTCCATTATAACACTCATTATCATATTTTTAAATAACATTTAATCGTATGTAATTAGCGGTACACGCCCCACTAATTACCGGTCATAAGTTACGAAAAGTTTCGTTAGTTTCAACTGGAAACCAACAATAGGATTTTGGTGAACAAACTTTTCTCTCGTAATTCCTGTGATAATTTAGTTATAAAAGTTGATAAACTCAAAATGATTCATTCTCGCCTGGTAGTGATTGACGAATCTGATTACCGGCTATCGGAAAGTCAAAACTGCGGTCTGCTTGTTGCAAGTAAATCAGCAACCGACCCGTTGATTGCAGGTCCCCTTGGGGCAACTCGTCCTCGCCTCGCCAGGGACCGAAAATCGTGTTTCCGAAAGCGAATTTAATGGCAGCTCAAGTGGCGAGCAAGGATAACTTTTTTGTTGGCTTAGTTCGAAGGGAAAATATGAAAGCTCTGCACCATTCGCGTTGGCAAAAAGTTTTTTGCTTTTTTAGTTTTATTTTTATTCAGTTTTCGTTTTTTTTTGCCTTCTGTCACATGAAGGTACCATACGTGAGTATAAGGTTGAGGACAGGACCCACTTTTTGCATTGATGATGCTGCAGATTTTCCGAGTATTTGCAATCGATGATGTGTTTTACCGAATTTTATGGGACAACCTTCGCACACGCTCGCCAGATCCTTCCTATATGTATGTATGTATGTACATAATATGTGGATATAGTAAATTTCATATCCGCTTGAACAAAGCCAAAGAAAGAGCCAGAGCCAGAGCCAGAGCCGTAGCCGGAGCTAAAGCCTGAACCGTATCCAGTGCGGCGGACAGGCCAAGCCCGGACCCGACAACCCAGACCCACCTTTTGACAAGGGCATAATTAAAGCATAACAGCAACAAAAACATCGCTGGGGCGGGGGCATAGAGACCCACCCCCCTGGCACACCCCTTTTCCATGCTCCCTTCCTGAGCCCCTCTTTCCATTCCATACTTCCTTCGACCATAAAAGCGTCGAAACCCACGACATACGGGGTGAGAACAGGTTGTTACTTCCTTGCAAACAAGGTTCCGTTACCGTTATGTATACGGCCACATCTACACCTACATCTGCATATGTATGGGTGTATGTGAGTGGTGGCATGTAAGGACTAGGGGAAGGGGGCATTGGGGAGCACACAATTTCGGAAAAAATAATAGCATTGCAAATGAAAATTTTATTACTCCACCAATGCATTGGTGCGCACACTTAAAGGTTTTAGGGAAGTAAAATATAAACATAAATAATTAAATATGTCCCCATAAGAGTAAAAAATCCTGAATGGCTAATGATCCTATAAACACCACAATTTTATTGTTATTTGCCTGGGAGGTGATTATGATCGGAAATTTTTGAAATATTATATAAAAGCTACAAGGAATTGTTTCAGGTATTGTTGAGTACATACTTAGGTATAAGCTTTTAAAATAAAAAACTATATAAATTTAGTTTTTCAAAAAGCAATTAAGGTACCTCTCTTGGAAATATTAATAGACCTAGAAAAAAGCTTTAAGAAATATTTCTAAAAACTTAAAAGAGCCTTCTAGCCTAAAGAGCCTAACTTGTAGCGGCCTTTCAATAAATTTAATTAAAATTTCTGTATTTTTATCAAAAAGATCTTTATGCAAATAATGATTTATAAATTTTAGATTGAATCTAGATCAAGATTAAGAGGAATGCTATTTTTCTAACCCCGCCTGTGGGTGCGAATGTGTGTTCTTGGAGTATAAAAGAAAGCACGTTATTGCCAATTTAACTTACATTGTGCATGTGTCTTTAAACAAAGATTTATGTACCCACTTGCATGCACAGCGCCATCCGCAGACCGCAGCCCTCACCTGGATCCCGGTTCCTGGAGATCCGAGGGCCCTGGCCCCGCAATTCTTGTGTAGCATACATTTGCGGGCATACGTCTTGGCCCCGGGAACAAAAAGGTGAGGTGGTCGGTCAGGTGTATGGGCAATAATTCGCTATAGATGGGCCCCGCTACGAGTGGGTCGCCCACTTAAATCAGCATAATGATATGCACTTATTGTTGTGGCAAATTTGTTGCGGAAGTGCTGTGAAAACCGCATGAGGATGAGGCCAGAAGCCAGGAGCAAGCTCCTTAATACCAGATCTTGCGGGGTGAGCTCACCTCGGCTCACCCGGCCGCATGTCGATGTCGATTTCTTCATTTGCCTAATACGAGTCGACGCCATCATTAATCTAAAATATGGCACAGGCACACGCACCCACCCACGCACACACACTCCCATGGCGTGCATGTAATTATGTTGGATGCGGGGGGTAGCTGGATATGGTGTGAGGGGTGTGAGGAGTGTGAGTGTGCCACACCACAGAGACACACATTTGCGTAAGCCTTGTTAATCGTGACAAAAGCTTATTGCGGGTTATTTGGACTACTTGTTTCGCATCCGGCGAGCCGGAGAGAACGAACGAATATCAACACTGCCACAGACATTTCTGTATTTGTGTCTCTCTGAGTGTGTGTGTGTGTGTAGGTCCTGGTGGCTGCTGCAATGGTGTGCGTGCACAGAGAAACAAAAATACGACATTTCAGAGCACAACCCAGAGCGGTTACACGCAGGCAGGATTTGATTTCGTGTCCCTACGATTAAGGCTCAGCGTTTTAAATAAAACGCATATTTGTAAAGCGGTTTCAAGCATAACGCCCATTATGTAAAATATAACCAGAAGCCACATTTCGTGAGCCAAATAATTGCTGAATACGCCCAGGATATACCATCGTATTCATCATTCTCATAAGCGGCTTAGTTTCATCATGACACTTTCCGGGAATATTTAAAATCGGCTTAATCTTTATAATGTTTTTATTAATTGCTACCATAATTGGTATTTAAAAAATGTTAAAAAACTTACACAATGATATTATCCAGGTGATCCTACTGAAGCTTATTGAGAATATTCAATTTTGAATCAGATTTGTGGTTTTAAACTTTTATACGATGGAATAAAAGGTAGTTAAAGATACAACATTATAGTATATTACAATAAACAATAAAAAATTATATTTTAAGAAAGATCTAATATATTTTCAGTTTGAAACTTCTTTTTGTTTCTTTTATTTTTAAAAGTAAAGTAAAGACATAGAGGAGAATAAATAGATAAGTTTTTCGTTTAAGATCCTTTTCAGTCAGAAATAAATCATATCTATGAAGCCTTATATAGACATGTTTAATAAGATCTAGATAAGTAAGAGTATTAGGGTTATCAAATTTTAAAATATTCTTGATTAAAATTATTTTCTGTCAGTGCCGAGTTATGTGTGCGTTTGGGCCTGACGCTTGGGCCTGTCATCTCGGAGGAGGAACGATATCGGGGAGAAGGAAAGCTGTGGCATGAGGGGTAGAATGGCTCCCGTCACTTGCACACATAATAAACATTTTAAACATTATTCTCGTGTTAAGCAGCTTCTTGGATTGGTGTTACTGTTTTTGTTGCTATTGTTGCTGTGTTGCTGCTGTTTTTGGTCCTGCTGCTGCCGCCGATGTTGCTGCTGCTGCTGCTTCTGCTGCTGCTGCTGTGTTGATGTTGCTGTTCGTTTTCGGTGAAATTTACGGGCTTCAACGAATAATGGTGCATGTGGGAAATGAACGTTTTGTGTTCGCTTTTGCCTGTCATCGCAGCCACGCAGCAGAATCCGCACACAAATACACGCATTCCGAAACATTCGCCACTTTATCAGCATTTTACTTTAGCCGTTATTACCAGAGATCCACTCGCAGTACATTAGCACACCCACACATACACCGGCAGGACCCAGCACCCACACCAACGCCCATCCACCCACCCACGCACACTTCGGGCACTGCTTACGCACACTATTGCAGCTGTGCTCACACGCATGTGTGCTTCTACAAGGTTGCGACTCTCCAAGGAAATTAAAAAACAACTAAAACAAATTAACAATATAATGACAAAAGTCTTATGCGCAATGTGGTTCAGGAGTCGCAGCGGAGCAGAAGAAGGACTTGAGTGGTGGCAGGAAGATGCTAGCTGGAAAGCGGGAAGTATGCCTAAAAGTAAGGAGATAAGTAAGTATTGTTACACTGTAAAGAATAACAATAGAATATGTTTAAAAATTTGTTAAATTTTAATGCTTTTTATGAAGGAAGTTCTACTTTCTTCTTTAATATAGTAGATATGACTGAACTTTAAGAGCTATTTATTGAATATTTCCAAAACCACACACAGCTTTATAAACTAGGTTTCTCTTGCTTTTCAACAATAAATCTTTTCTTTAAAATATCCTCCATGAATGCTACCAAGTAATGCGACGCCAGGACATACAATTTTATTAACCAAACCAAAAAAAAAAACACGAAACCCAAATATCCTTGCATTTTTCTTTCACTGCTCTTAGCCAAGAACCTTGGATTTAGTCTAGCAGCTAAATGGCAAATCAAGCATTTGCACAAAATTGAATTACCTACCCAGGCATCTGAGTTTGCAAGCCCATTACCAGTCCTCTCCTGCCACGCCCATGCCGCCTTCCGATATAAACACACCCATCCCCTAGAGTACCCGCCCACGTTAAGTATACGCCGTGGATTCGGGGCCAATTGGCACTTTTGCAATGGCAAAACGGGAATGGTAACAGCAATGCTTTTAATGATGATCGATTTGGGTAAACAATGAAATTTCCGCATTCAAATTTTATTGCCAGCAATCAGCGATGCTTCCTGCCCACAAAACACCCAACACATATGCCGGATGGGATTTGGTGTGGCTTTAATATTAATCTACGCTGCAACGCCTCTTTGCTGTTTGTTTTTCAAATTTACAAATTTAATGTTGTACCTTGTTATTAAAATAGGCATATAACAGATAAATAAAGTAAGTAGGTTATTTTAAAAAGAGGATTTTTTGTAACGAGCTATAATCCAATTTTAAACCGTTTCAGTGGGACCAGGCTGTCACATTTAATACCAGATTTAAATTCGACAAGAAGTATTTTTGGTGAAAGCAGTCTACGGCCACACCAACAAATGTAAACAAACAAAATTACCTGTTACCCGTTCGATCGTTGTACACTTCTTGTTAAACCATTAGGCCATTAATTGCTAAGGAGCAATTAAAGACATGTGCAATAACCAATCACTCAAAGTTAGTCCAAGTATTTAGTGACAATCGCTAGAACAACGAGCATCTGGCGACATAACATTGGCGACACAACACACATTCCAATGCACTTTCTCCCGAAGAAAACCCGTCGAGCGGCTTATTTGACATCCATTCCGATATCAATACAGCAATAGCGAGCAATAGAGAGAAATAGAGGCCACATAGAGACCGCTCTGAGGAGGCAACAACAACAAAAAGTTGATTGCCATCGTCGCGGCGGTTTTATTGGGCATTATAGCCCCAGTCACATCTGGCCCGCTCTCGAGTTAGCCACGTTCTTTTGCCCGAACGAGCGCTCAAGAATTTTGGAATTCGTATGTAATTTGCATATAGCAAACCGCTGATATATGCACTGATTCGGAGCACTGGGCGGAGCATGTTCATCGAACTGAGTCACTTGGTTATTCTCTGCTAAAAGTGAGTATCTAAAATGCCACACCATGAATCTTTAATGACAACAGGCACACCTGTTTCCAGGATGACTTCGATTGTGGAGAAAGTGCGTCGCGTTTTGGATGGCAAAGATCTGGGCGAAATCACCACGGAGCTGTGCGACTTCTCATTAAAGGAGCAGAATGCCACCGCCGAGGCTCAGGGTGTACAGCCCTCGTCGGCTTCCGATTTTGTGCCCATTCTTGGCAAGACCGTGACCTATATTGTCGCCTGTGTGCTGATCAACGAGCACGACGAGCTGCTCATGATCGAGGAGGCCAAGCAGAGCTGTGCAGGTGAGGTTCCCCTTCACATCCTAACCACAACAAGACAAGCCTCTTATGCTCTACTCTGTTGACCAGGCAAGTGGTACTTACCAGCCGGACGTATGGAGCGAGGAGAGTCCATCACGGAGGCAGCCGCCAGGGAGGTGTTTGAGGAAACCGGCCTGAACGCTGAGCTAACCACCTTGCTGGCTGTGGAAGCGGCCGGCGGGTCGTGGTTCCGCTTTGTGCTCACTGGCCGCATCACTGGCGGTCGTCTGAAAACGCCGGCCGACGCCGATGCCGAGTCCATTCAGGCACGCTGGGTGCGCACTCCCAAGGAGATGCCTCTGCGATCCAGTGACATACTCAACATAATCGAAATAGGCAGGGCTTACTACAATGGCCAGAAGATTCCGAGCAGCTCCTCCCTCTGGCACAACAAGATCCTGCCCACCCGCTGTACCCACACAAGGAACTATTTACGAGTATTGGCCGTGGCGCGGAAGAGGTCCCACAACTCGCTGAACGTGCTGGTGAGCGAGAAGAACTCCCATCACTTCCCCACGGTGGAACTGCATCCGAATCGCAGCCTGCACTCGACGCTGCGCAAGTTCATGATTGAAATTTTCGGCGCCGAACTGCCGCAGCACCGGCCCCACGGATTGCTGAGTGTCGAGCACTCGCCGACCGAGCAGGGAAACACGGACGGGATCTGCCTGAATCTGCTAGTGGCCTTCCGGCCGCCTCTCGAAGAAATCTCCCTGATTGGAAAGTGCATTTGGCAGGAGCTGGGAGCACCGCTCGACGAAACCCTCGGCCGCATTGTGAGCAGCAAGCACGCCTCCATTCCCCTCAACGTAGTGCGCTGAGTGTCTTAGCTTAAGCATTTAGTAATACGCCCTAATCTATGGTGCAAGCAGTCTATTCACAATTAGTTGCAATTAAATATGATCCAGAGTGATGTAATGCAATCGTGTATACCTTTTCGGATATTGGAAACGCTCTGAGCGAAAGACTTGGACTAATTTATTTGAATCTGTCCCAGGTGGCAATTAAAGAGCTCGCTTTAACGACCCCAGACAGACTAAATTTCCCGGTGCTAGTTATTATCTAAGACTTACTAGTTTGCTTTAGCGTAATCTATGATAAGCCACATCATTTAAAAGATTTTATTAACAAGTTTCACCGAATTTGTAGAATCTTAATTTCTTTGAATCTTAAACTTATCAAAAAATAGAGAATGTCTTTAAAATAAATATATAAAATATATTTAAATTTTTAAAGTGCTATTATTACTCAAATAACAACTAATCGATTTGAAACATTCATTATTTAATTTGGATATAATCGGGTCGATACATCGATAAAATGCGTACTTGGAATATGTCAAAAAATAGAATCTATTGCAACAACCGACTAGGATATAAAGGGGGGTCAGGAAAAAATGCACGATTTGGATCCATACGAACTAACTACTAAGCCGCAGCCGTACCATTCTGGTCTGGTTAGACCCATACCTTGTTGAACAAGTCCATAAACGAGTCGTAGATCATAAACGTAATTGCAACATCCAGACAAACGCGACCCAGTCGGGGCACTGTGCCCTTGTAGAAAGCGGCAGGACCCTCGTTCTTCAGGATCTTCACCGCACAGTCGGCAGTGTTCTTGTACTTGGCTGCCTCCAGGCCCTGCATCCTGGTCTTCACGACATCCAATGGCGTATTACCAAACACGGAAGCAGCGCCGGCAATGGCACCGAACAAACCCACCACCAGCTTGGGGACCGGCTTCTTGGGATCATCGCCCTTGTATATATCCTTCAGGGACTCCAGCACAAAGAATCGAATGGCCTGGTTAGAGCCCTGCTTCAGGATGGTAGCTGTCAGACCCTTGTAGATACCGCCGATGCCTTCGCTTTTAATAATATGTCCCACTCCATGGGCGAAGCCCTTGTACTTTGGATTGGCGCTGCGCTGGTCGTTGATGAACTTGACTTTGATGGTTTCCATGGGCGTGACGGCCACAACAGCTTCACACACACCAGCCCCCAAGCCGCACAGCAACTTGCCGGAACTGCTTAGCTGTCCATTGGAGTCCTGGATCCTCGTTTTGAAGGTCTCGAATGCGCCGAATCTGTAAGATACATTAAGTGAGTATTATATTTTAGAAATTCCTGCTTTCCTCATGTATGTATATATTTCTTGTCGAGTTTATAAAAAACTTGCCCGAACTGATAAAGCTTTACCAGACGGGCTGATAAGAAAATTGCCATTTAGGGCAAATTAGAAATAGTTTCCTAGGTCATTCAGAGTCTACTTTAAAGCGATTCTTATGAAGAATCTGAAGAAGAATCTTACCTCGCAGCCGATTTAGGAATACTGCCGTAGAGGAGCACACTGAGACCACGATACAGTCCGAAGAAGCCACGCTGCTGGACCGTCTTCTTGACACAGTCGCCGATACCGTTGTACTTCTTGGCTGCTCCCTTCTCGTCCAGCTGCAATTGTGTCTTGACGAACTCGGTGGGATATGTGATGCAGATTTCGATACCTCCGGTAATGCCCCCCGCCACAATGCCCTTCAGGCCCATGGTTCCGGTCCCGGCACCGGCCGCCGCGCCCTCCGACCTCATCCAGGGGCGTTGGGGGAAAGGACTCAGCCTCCGAGGATCCATGCTAGCCAAGGCGCGGGTGTGTGTGTTAACTGCGGATAAAAGAGTCACATTTTAGGTAATTGGTCCACTCAACATCCAGTCGAGAGCTATTTAAAGACCATTGTTGACGATGGGACGTCTCCACCAATACATGAGCCTTGCATGGCGGACTACTCTTGAAATTTTCTTGCGGAAAGTCATCTTCGAATATTAAAAAAAAAGTCTTTTCTTGAGTATCTTTTGTAGTCTTGTGTCTTGAAATATAAAAGATCAATGGGCAGTAACGTAGAAAAAGTATAAATAGACTCCTAGATTTGAAAAATAAACAAAATATTATAGCCTATCTGTAGTGTTTTGTTTTCAAAACAAACTAAATATAATAATATCCCTTTAGGTATCTGCTAGATTCTTTTAAAATGTTTTAAAGATAGAAAGATACTCTACTTTATGACATCTCTGTAGACCGGTTTCTGCAAGAAGCCCTGCTCTCTAATGCGGGTAATTTCCAGTCGATTAGTATAATCAATGGCTATCTCTAGTAGTATTCCACCACGCACACCCATTTATCGCCAAAAATTTCACCTTGAGGACAAGGTTCATAACAAACCCCAGAGGAATGAAGAACCGCCAAACAACTACACACATATTTTGTTAGAAAATCTATTCAATGATTACTTAAGATCGGGTGATATAGTATATAGTCTGTGTCTACCGATTGGTTAGGCAGGCAGGCAAGTGGGAGAGGTACACCCATATACGAGTAGTATCAGCTGTCGAGTTGGATTCGCTCTTTGCACTTGACAATTTTGAATTGTTTCAGGGCGGTTATATAACTTTTGCATGACCATAAATTTTAGTTCATAATTATGCATTACTCGTGCTTTCTTCTGTTTAATCCACATTTTCCGTATCGGGCTGGAAATCACGATAAACATAAACAATGACTGCTGATAGGTCTTCGCTGGAAAGTTTTAACGGCTTCCATTCAAACACGCACATACACACATGCAAGGTGGCTAAAAAAAAAACTATCTAGCTCACCCACCCACCCACACAATCTCCCCCTCACTGGGATGCATCTAATTTTTATCATTAATGGAGAATGCAGACTCGTAGATTGCCTCTGTTTTTATTACTACTCACTTAGATATAAATGCAAAACGGAATAATTAATTTTGTGGAATGGCCAGAAGCTGCAGCGGTGGCGGAGAGACAGTGACTGGGAACTGGGAACCGCGATCGGCTGAACCTCAAAACACAAATGATCGGAGAACTAAAAAAAATTCCAATTTCCAATCGGGGAGCGAAAGCTAAGAGTTCCAACGGTCGGCGATTTGTAAACATCCCCACTACACTGGGGAAAAATCCTAAACATTTTAACTCTATTGATTAGATAAGAATATTTCAAAAGTTTATAAAGAAAACTAAAATAAACCTTTTTTAATTAAAGAAAAGTTATGAATCCCACTGTTATTTTAAGTATTGCCCAAATATTCTTACAGTGTATTGAGCTGGATCCCCCCTTACTCAAGAGAGAGCACCGAGAGAGCAAGCCCCCAAGTAACGGCTATGGCGTGATACGTGTTTCTGCTGACGCCGCAGTTGGGATCCCTTTTCTCTTTCACTCTTACTCTCTAATCAGAAACCCGTTTGACCACCAACAACACACCCGCAAGCTTTCGGCTGGAAAAGCTCTGGGGCATGGAAAGCAAAACGTTTGACTTTGTTTCAAAATTTGGAGGACGCCGCAAAGTAGGCACTCTTTTCCACCGCGATTACACAACTGGAGCACACCAACACTCTAACACACACCCTCTGACACAACATGGTATCATATCCAGCTTATCAGTACAGTTATATAGTGCTCTATAAAATCCAGTCGATATATACGCTATCAATTTCTAATTTATAAACCTAATTGACCAACTTAACGGTTTGCTTTTTACCAATTGACGTAGTTTGTGGCCATATTCGGATAATATGTGTATTACTAACGCAGCCGGTAAACGTTGAATGATAACTGAAGCCCGGCAGGAAGGTAAGAACGCCAGAGCTGCCAACTCGGTGGCGCTAGAAAGTGCGGCTGCGCCAGCCCCCGCTATATAAAGATGCCGCCGCCCCCACTTGTAGGATTAGTCCAACCCACTGACCCCCACGCTTATGCTCGCACACGTCATTCTCAATTGCAGTGCAGGAAACGAGTGGGCGAATAATGTAGCTCGAGTACAGTGGAATTTTAAGAAATTTAATATTAGAAATATTTTCTCCAATGGGCCTCTATATATCGAATATAATTTGATTCTAAGAAAAGAGTGCATTTTAGTTTGAGGTACATATTCCAGATTGACACTTGAAGGCCATCTATATATTTAGATTCAAAATTTGGCTGAATATAGAATAATTCCTATTCAATTATTCCCAGATCCCCCTGGACCATTGTACAGTTTTGGATACAAACGAATAGCCTAATAAATTAATATCTTTCTATATGTCTATATACTGCATCTTCCATGTCAAACTTATAAGAAGGATACACAGTTTTTAAAGCACTTCAGTGATTTGGTTTATTCAAAAATGCATTTGGAATTTCGCTCCACAATACACCATCGGGGTGTGTACTCGTGCGATTATAAATTAATGTTAGGTGTGCTGCTCCTTTGGGTTTAGTTTAATTTACTGTTAGTCAATAACAATAGTGGCTGAGTTAGTTGCAATGCAAGTAGTCGTATGGTTATAGTTATAGATCAGTCGAGGACAGCTCCCGGGGCGCTTAGACGGCCTTGTAGGTGCGCACGCTCTTCACGCTGCCAATGGTGAGGGTCTGCAAGGTGAGGAAAAGGTGTAAGGATCGGGAAGGATACCAAAAGTAGAGATTTTCAAACTTACAGTGATCAGCTCGCCGTCGGTGAACTCGCGGACAATGGTCGAGGGCTTGTCGCCCTTCTGCTCCTGCGTCAGCTTGTTGCCCTCCAGGGTGATGATGCTCTTCACCTTGCGTCCGTCCAGGGTCTCCTCGTCGAACTCCTCGCCCAGCTTGAAGCTGATCGTGGATGTCTTGAAGGTGGAGGTGGTGGTCAGAGTGTAGGTGTCACCATCCTGGGTCACCTCGACGGTGGGGCTGACGCTGTTGCCAGCCTTGCGCATGATCATGCCGACGCCTGTAAAGGGAAAGGAAATGAAAATCATATAGTCATAAATCAGAAAATGCTGCACATAATTCAATTAGCCCATTAAACTTCGGCTCCCAGCCGCATCCACAATGCAAATCGTATCATATTTAATTAAAATTAATAAAGTTCCCTGCAGACATGGGCCGGAACGTCAAAAGTCGAGCTCAAGGTTAACGAACAATGCGGGTCCGGGGCTTATCAATTGTCCAGCCCTCTGGAATAAAAATCAAGCTGGACGGCAACAGCATCTTATCGCAGTGTTGCACTCAATAATAAACATGGACCCTCCCAAGGAAAAAATATATATTTCCATATATATTTTAAATAATATAAAATAATCCCCAAAAATGAGCATCCCTTTGAACATTTTATTGGGGACATTGTATATCCATCAAGTCATCAAGTGGGCCAATCAATTATGTTCAATTATGTATGGGGGGCCAGAGACCCCCACGGAAATTTTGTGCCTTTGTCAAGCACCCTCGAGTCAAGTGTCAACTGACGTTGCCTCTACTTGTGAGTTTCCCACTCATGGGAACCTGGCAACTGTACCGCAGATCGATTTCTATATACATATATGCACTCAATGGGTCCCGGAATCGGGAACCTTGAATAGATTAGCCAGCCTATGGCCTGCAATTTCCAACAACTTTTGCCAATGATAGGGCCCAAAGTGCAAAATCCGCAATCGCCGCCCAATTATCGTTCCCAATGCCATAAACCAAATAGTTTATCGCATTTATATATACGACGGTGTACCAGCCGATAGCTGATAACTGCGGACGAGGCCCCCGCCAACAAGCGGGCGGCTGGTACTGATTGTTTGGGTTTGAAAATTGAGATCTACGTGGCAGGGACCAAGTCTAGCATTAAAACCGAAACCGCAATTGTATACAGTACTTGTATGAGAATAATTCTGGGGAACCGAGCCTAGTAAGAAGATCCGTCGTTCTAAGCGGCGCCGACATCTCCGGTTCTAGATCCCAGACGGCATTTATTTTTCACAAATCAATACAGAAATGGTTCTCAATAATTATTATACTAGTATTAGATTCTATATCTACTATATGGTATAAGGTAGTCTGACTGTACAGGTCAAAGATCGCCAAAACAAAGTTAATGGCCCAAAGCGAGCAAAGTTCATTTTGGGGAAACTTTCCCCGAAAATACATCAAAAGTAAGAGACACCTGTCGCAAAAGCTGTCTCATGATGATCCCATGGAAAGCAAACAACCACAAACGCCTCTTTTTTTTTTTAGCAACAAACTTGCATACATACTTATGTTAAGTAATAAAAAAATTTGTGACTCAAAAGTGGGGGCTAAAGTACACACTTCAATTAATTAGATTTTAAGTTTATTGTGCCCCAAGCGATAAGCTTTTACGGTTTTACGGTATTATATGTATTTACCCCACTAACTGGTAACGGTAAATTGGAAAAGGAAGTACATCCATGGATGAATTGGAGCACGTTTTTCTCCGTTTTGCCTCCTCTATTGATTTTCATCTCACACACACAGAACTGCACACTCACACAGTGCCAAAATGGTGCATAAAATGCCGGCCGGCTAAATTTGGTGGCGTGTTTTTTGGCTCTCTTTTCCACCTTTCTTCATAACTTCTTTAGGCACACTTGCAAATGCAATTCTTAAGGACACTTACCCAATTCCTTCATGTACTCATCGAAGTTCTCGGACTTCTCCAGCTTGTACTTCTTGCCGATGAAAGACATTTTTTTATTTGAAGATGAGATTAAAAATCTGCGGCCTACACGAGGGTTCAGACGAGCTTCACGAATGAGTAGCCGGCCCGCTTTTATAGAGTTTTTATAGGCTCTTCTTCTTACACGAAAGCGAGGCGGCGAATTGAAAAAAAGCTTAAAAAAAAGCTTTGCCGGCTGCTCTCGATAGAACAGCTCATGGCGTTACCAGGCAAGAGTTTTAACATCACTGAAAAATATTATATGTATACAAATTTAGCGCAAAACTTTTATCTCTAACTACTTTTATCTACTAAATTAACAATAAAATAGTATTATATTTTTAGCAAGCTGATAGCATAAAGACTTCTTTATTTTTTACAGTGCATTTAAAAATAACATCTCTCACTCGCTCTCATCTCTCTTCTCTTTACATTTCTTTTATTTGACATTTTTTATATTTGTCTGAGAATAAGCGGAAACATTTAATGATGTGGCATCGATCTGAAGATCATCTTACCAGATGCAAAACCCACTCAAGTACAGTACCCAAGGGTGTAGGATTGCTGACGCCGAACTTCTGAAAACTTTTCTCCAAAAAGTTTGCTTTGAATATTAACGGTCCTATGTATGCCGGCCATATAACCACCGCACATTGGCCCCTTGCCGTATTATGACCCCCGTATAATGGGCCAGACGTGATAGTCAGATAGCCACAACACCAGCCCCTCTTTCACCTTGGCGTGATCAATTAACTGCAGCCGTAATTGACTCAAAGGTACCGACAACTGAATTGCAATGGCTCTTCTAAAAACAGTCAGCATACTACAGTCTAAGTTAATTGATTGATGGAAAATACTTTTTTTTAATAACCATCTTAATAATTATTTTCGAAATGAAATTGTACAGTCTTTTCTTGATTGTTACCTAAAGTTCGCATTAGAGAGTCCGCACTGTCTTGCAGAACTTGTCCAAATTGAAGCTTTCATCTGTGGGTCAGTGCTACCGTGCTAATAAAAATGTCACCGGAATTTCAACAAAATCCCAGGCCAGAGTTTATAAATAGCTTTCATCACCATTTGTTGCACATTTGTATGAATTTCTTTTGAATTCCGGCTGTGAATGTTAATCTAATCGAGGACTTCCTTCCATCCAATGCAATATTAAAATTACCCACGATCTACAAATGCTTGCCCCAGTTGACATTCCCCTCGTTAAAGCACATGCATACCTTTATTTTCCAATTCCAATTGTTGCTCTCTTAGGATTCTCAGTCTTCAACATGATGATAAAGTAAGCTTTATGGGAGTTTTTGAATGAAGGAAACTATGGATTAGTTATTCTTATATTATACCATGTTTAAAATAAAGTAATCATTATCATTATCAAAAAAACACATTTAATATTACTAAAAAAGCTAGTTTTTAAAAAGTAACGAATAACAGTCGGCTTCCTAAGAAATGGTTTCAATGTTGCATACTTTAAGGCATATATTCTTTTCTTTCACAAAGCCGAAAGCTATACTTTGCTATTGTCTACTTTTAGGCTTTGCAGATTTGTTTTTAAAAATGGAGGCAAGACCGTTAATAAAGAAAATGTATTAAATGAAATATTAAATATTTTATTTTATCTAGGTGTTACTTCGATTATTATGAAATTAAATATTGTTCTTAATATTCTTAAATCTATGAACCCAGTCAACGAAACAAAGTAATATCGAGTTTGTTTGTATGATATAATAATGCGTATCATTATTACCAGTTGTTTATTACTGATTACAATAGCAAAGTGTCATGCAAATGGGGCAGACAGTTGCTATAGCCTTTCTTATCAGGCCAGATATAATGCACAACCCACAAGATACAAGATACCAAAAACCACCAAAGAGATATAATGAGAGAGTTGATTAAAAGAGAGCGAAATCCATTCAAAATAGAGAAAACACGGGAATGAGTAATAATAAAATACACTCAAAATGTTATATATATTTATAATTTTAAATTAAGATGTTGGTTTTGAATGGATCTACATATATAAAACCTCTATTTTTCTAAAATGTTGATTTGATTTGAAATAATTTACTTTACAATTCCAGGTATTTTCAGGAATTCAATAGAAGAAAAATGATCCCATCTTTCTGAGTGGACCGATCTTAACCTGGCACAACAAACTGAGAGAGATCTATGAGTATAATGAGAGATGGAACGAGCCATTTAGTCCTCTCCGAATCGGAACCGGGTAACTCTAGACTGGTGGTGAGAGAGTTCGACTGCTGTCGACCAACCATTAGAACGGGGCCAACCATTGTATCTTACGGATCCATACGGATCGAGTTTATATATACTATACGGCCATGTGGATGCGGGGATTCTGATAAGTTCGATGCGCGACGGGGAATATAGAGCTGAAAGCAACTCAACGCGGCCGATGACGAAATTCGGTTGTAACAGATAGAAATACAAAGTGTTTCGAAGTGAAGTGATCTTTCATCTCGTATTTGTATCCCCCGAACCAGGGGATTCAAGGCAAAAGTCAAGTGCTATTACCTGCTCAGTGACAGTGGAAAAGTTTACTCCCTTTGGGCGCGAATAGAAATCGAAGTTGATCCGAAAACTCTAAATCAGTGGCATTTCCATCTGGTTTCTCTCCGCTAATGCCGAACTAATTATATTAGAGGCGAGCGCGTGTCCCCCTTCGAGTCAAAAGGCGCTAATCAACCGCGATCGCCCATAGCCGATCCCGGCGATAAAACAAGTCTCCTGTAATGCAATCATCTATATAGATATAGTCCAATTTAGCTCCAATTAGTTCAACGTACTGCCATTCAGAATGCAGTCCATGAAAGCGGACGAGCTCCCGGAGAATCCACGGGAGCGTTCCAATCCCATCTCATCGCTCTTCTTCTGGTGAGTACTATGGGATACAGATAACAAAACAAAAAAGAGTATATATAAAAATATATATTCTTCCGTATATTTGCTTTGAAGTAAACAATACAATATTTTAGCATGCATTTTAATTATATATTCAGGCTAGAAATACTTTTAAAATACGTCATTCGTTCAAATAGCATTTAAATCCGGATAAAAATATGTGATAAGAGCACTTTGATAATACAAATTACCGCATTGAAGGCCAATTAAGGTGCTGTTTTTACTCAGTGCTCTCCAAATGGAACACTAATGTGATGGAAAGCAAAAAGGGGTTGCCGGCGTGACAACACTGACAAGTTGATTATTTTATTCAATGGATCGTTTAATTTACATGGCCGGAGCGTGAAAATCTTTTTTTTCCATCCGGCTGGACGGAGCTTCAGCTTTATACATACAATTGGTTACCAATTAAAAGCGGCCCAGTCATGCCTCCATTGTCTGAAAAGACATTTAAGTGAATCAAATATGTTCTGTATCAAAAGTACTTTGATATTGGATAGTTTTATCGAGCAAGGTGTAATATACACGAGTTGCTGATATAGCACTGAGTCAGAATGCTATCAAAGGTGGAGTAACCATTTAGGTTTGTTAAATAATATCTTTCTTAGATTTATTGACACATATTAAAAACAATGAGATTAGATTACCCAGTGACAAACATTTAAAAAAACGAACTTTGTTTAAGGTCACGGGGAATTCCTGCTATCAGAATGAACTACCTAAGTGAAGGTACTTATGCCAAATAATTTTAGATTATAGATAAGATATACCTATACATTAAATATAGGAATTAGGAAGTTTCTTGATTTAGATTACCATAAACTTTTATTGCTAACGATGATGAAATTGGTAAAATTTATAGAAACTCTCCCCATTGTATACTATAATTCAACTGGCAACTGTTTTTCTCACTGATAAGAGTATAGGCATTTCAGTTGTCTATTCATTTTTTGGCTGTCACAACAGCTTCTGATAACACAGTACCATCAACTAATTATGTTATGTTTTCTTTATAACTCTTATAAAATCTGGATTTACCTGAAACTACGTGATGATGCCCGCACAACCTAAAGTTTTGCCCTTCCCGTACTCTTCAAGGGTCGCAAGAAGACGCTGGAACAGAAGGATCTCTACAGGGCCCTCAGGGAACACAAATCGGGTAGGTTTTTTTACTTCTTTTTTTAGAATTAGATAGAAGCTTAAATGATGGATCTATTTTTCAGATTCCTTGGGTGATCGGTTGTGCAAAGCTTGGGATGAGCAATCGGGAAAAAATGAGCTCCCCAGCCTGCGTCGTACTATGGTGAAAGTTTTTGGATGGCACTTGGCATTTACAGGATTGTCTCTATTCCTCCAGGAGTTCCTAACCAAGTAAGGTACTCTCAATTATTGATTTAAACTCTATTTAATTTCTTTTAATTATCAGGATCACCCAGCCAATATGTCTTTTTGGACTATTGGCCTACTTTTCTGGCAAGGATCCGGATCTGACCAAGGCCCAGCTCTATGCAGCTGGTCTCATTGCTGGGTCGGTGTTTAGTGTTATGTTAGGTCATCCTTATATGCTGGGGCTACTGCATCTTGGCATGAAAATGCGTGTCGGTAAATAAATACTCTTCTTTAAGAAAATCTTCAACCCACTAACCTTGATCTACTTCCAGCTCTCAGTAGCCTGATTTATCGGAAAGCTCTAAGACTAAGTAGAACTGCCTTAGGAGATACCACCGTGGGCCAGGTCGTCAATCTCCTCTCCAATGATGTTGGACGTTTCGATACCGTCCTAATCAACGTGCACTACCTGTGGTTGGCTCCACTTGAACTGATTCTAGTCACATACCTGATGTACCTTGAGGTGAGTGGGTGGATACGTTGTTTGGAAAACTTTTCAAACAAATGTGGAAACCGGTTCTTGTGAGCTCTATCAATGTGACTAACTAGATAACTTTTGCAAAGAAATGAGATTAAAACTATATAAATTTTGTATGTCATTCCAATGGACATTAATGAAAGATAATTACTGCTCACGAAAGCTCCATTAAATAAATACATTGCCTTAAAAATTATTTCGAGTATGGGGGTTCCCATATTAAAATGTTAATTTATTCTCCCATAAAACCAACGATAAGAACTTAAACGATTTTTTCATAATTATTTTTCAGATCGGAGTATCTTCCTTGTTTGGAATAGCTGTTATGCTGTTGTTTCTTCCCTTCCAGTCCTATCTGGGCAAGAGGACCAGTGTCCTGCGGCTAAGGACGGCCCTAAGGACCGACGAGCGTGTCCGCATGATGAACGAAATCATTTCGGGAATCCAGGTCATCAAAATGTATGCCTGGGAAAAGCCATTCGGCAAGTTGGTGGAGCTGACCCGCTTCAATGAGATGGTGTGCATCAAGCAAGTCAACTACATCCGCGGAATACTCCTAAGTTTCGCCATGTTCCTGTCCCGCATCTTCGTGTCCTCGAGCCTGATCGCCTTCGTCCTGTTGGGCAACATACTCGATGCCGAGAAGGCCTTCTTTGTCACTGCCTATTACAATATCTTGCGGCGATCTGTTACGATGTTCTTCCCCCAGGGAATCTCTCAGTTTGCCGAGCTCATGGTCTCCATACGGCGCTTGGAGACGTTTATGCATCGCCCCGAGACTCAGGTCAGGGATAAGTCAATAACGCCGAGTCCTATTCCCAAATCTGATATTGCCTTGAATGGGGACAGCCCCAAGAGCAACGGCCTGTCGGACAACCTGATAGAGTTCAGCCAGTTCCAGGCTCGATGGGAGAGCCACTCGGTAGAGCCCACTTTGGAGGACATTAATCTTCAACTGGGTCGTCGGAAGCTAGTTGCTGTCATCGGGCCTGTGGGCGCCGGAAAGTCCAGTCTGATTCAGGCGATTCTTGGCGAGCTACCGGCGGAGAGTGGGCACCTAAAGGTCTGTGGTAGCTACTCGTATGCGGCGCAGGAACCGTGGCTCTTTACAGGCACAGTGCGTGACAATATACTGTTCGGTTTGGAGTTAGATAAGCACCGCTACCGCACTGTTGTAAAGAAGTGCGCCCTGGAAAGGGACTTTGAACTTCTGCCCTACGGGGACAAGACGATTGTCGGCGAACGCGGAGCATCCCTATCCGGCGGGCAGAAGGCCAGGATTAGTTTGGCGAGGGCAGTGTACCGGCGAGCGGACATCTACCTTCTCGATGATCCCCTCAGCGCGGTGGACACCCACGTGGGTCGGCACTTGTTTGACCAGTGCATGCGTGGCTACCTGCGAAGTGAGCTCGTTATCCTGGTCACGCATCAGCTGCAGTTCCTGGAGCAGGCGGATCTCATCGTAATCATGGACAAGGGACGGATCAGCGCCATGGGCACCTACTCCTCGATGAAGCGCAGTGGCTTGGACTTTGCCCAGCTGCTGACAGCGCCGAATGAAACGGATGAGTCCTTCGACGAGTTGGAGGTTCCACCTGGAGACGGGGTGGACCGTCTGAGTGTGCCCTCGCTGAGCAGGAGGGACAGCAGGGTCAGTAAGCCGAGCACTCGGAACAACAGCTTCACTTCCCTCAGTTCCATGGCAGAGTCGATGGCCCAAGAGGCGGCCCTGCAGATGCAGGAGACCCGTGTGGAGGGCAAGATTGGCCTAGGACTATACAAAGAATACCTCACAGCCGGTAGCAGCTGGTGCATGCTCTTCTTTATCCTTTTTCTCTGCCTGGCCACTCAGATCCTGAGCTCAGCGGCGGACTACTTCTTGGCCTATTGGTGAGTAGACTTATCCATGATTCAGTCCAAAAACTAGAGATTTCTTACTCATTGCAGGGTTGACAAAAATAAGGACAAGGCGGATATGAAAACCGATCCGGAGGACATGTATTACTTCACTGCCCTCAACATAGCCGTGGTGGTGTTCACCATTGTTCGCACGATGCTCTTCTACCAGATGGCGATGCGGAGCTCCAAGCAACTGCACAACGCCATGTATCGGGGCATCACGCGGGCGGCCATGTACTTCTTTAACACGAACCCCTCGGGCCGCATTCTGAATCGCTTTTCCAAGGATCTGGGCCAGATTGACGAACTACTGCCCTCCGTTATGCTGGACGTGGTGCAGATATTCCTCACCCTGAGTGGCATCGTCGCTGTCATCTGCATAACGAATCCGTACTACTTCATCCTGACCCTTGCCTTGGCTATAATTTTCTACTACATCAGAGATTTCTACCTGAAGACCTCCAGGGATGTAAAGCGATTGGAGGCGGTGGCCAGATCGCCGATATACTCGCACCTGAGCACCACCATTAGTGGCCTGCCCACCATCCGGGCCCTGGGAGCTCAGAAGGAACTAATCGCGGAATTCGACAATCTGCAGGATCTGCATAGTTCTGGATACTACACTTTTCTGGCCACGAACCGAGCCTTTGGCTACTACCTTGACTGCTTCTGCACCTTGTACATTGTGGTCATCATCCTCAACTACTTCATCAATCCACCGCAGAGTACTGGAGAGGTGGGCCTGGCCATTACCCAGGCGATGGGCATGACTGGCATGGTGCAGTGGGGAATGCGGCAGTCGGCGGAGCTGGAGAACACGATGACAGCCGTGGAGCGGGTGGTGGAGTACGACGAGATTGAGCCGGAGGGAGAGTTCGAGTCTAGGCCGGGCAAGAAGCCATCGCCGAGCTGGCCCGAGAAGGGCGAGATCGTGGCCGAGGACCTGTGCCTACGGTACTTCCCGGACCCGCAGTCCAAGTACGTTCTCAAGGCCCTCAACTTCCAGATAAGGCCCCGCGAAAAGATCGGCATTGTGGGACGAACTGGGGCCGGCAAGTCATCACTGATCAACGCCCTTTTCCGTCTCTCCTACAACGAAGGCACCATCACCATCGATGATCGGGACACGGCCGAGATGGGACTCTTCGACCTGCGCAGCAAAATATCCATCATCCCTCAGGAGCCAGTGCTCTTCTCGGGCAGCATGCGCTACAACCTCGATCCGTTCGAGGAGTACCAGGACGCCAAGTTGTGGGAGGCTCTGGAGGAGGTTAAACTGAAGCCCGTGATCTCCGAGCTTCCCAGTGGACTGCAGAGCAAAATCAGCGAGGGCGGAACCAACTTCAGTGTTGGCCAGCGCCAACTGGTCTGCCTGGCCAGGGCCATCCTCCGGGAGAACCGTGTCCTGGTCATGGACGAAGCCACTGCCAATGTAGATCCGCAAACTGACGCCCTCATCCAGGCGACCATAAGGAGCAAATTCCGGGACTGCACGGTGCTGACGATTGCCCATCGACTCAATACCATCATGGACTCCGATCGAGTGCTGGTTATGGATGCCGGACATCTAGTGGAGTTTGGTTCGCCCTATGAACTCCTCACCGCCACTGATTCCAAGATCTTCCATGGCATGGTGATGGAGACGGGCCAGAGCAGCTTCGATGGACTTCTCAAAGTAGCAGAAAAGGTATGTTTCTTGTTAGATTTTCGAAGATTTTTCGTTAAAAACCAATTCCTCTTTATTTCAGGCTCATCTGGAAACTCAGAAGCCTAAAGCCGAGTAGGTTCCCCTACTGGGACACAAAAAAAGTTCTCATTTCCTGGCTGTAAGCCCTGCAAAGTGTACCTAATCCAGCCAGCTGCATTTAAGTTAATGTTCTACTTAAAGTATTACTCCCTCGAACCATAAATACTTATGAAACTTCCATGTGGTAGATATACTGTAAAATACACAAATTCATTAAACTTTTTAACGTATAAATTCTTATGATTAGTCCTTTCTGAAAGCTGGAATTGGGAATCTCTGTTTAGGATTACTTTCAGCCACCTAATAGGCAACGAGGTTATTTGGAACCATTAATTTCAGGAAACTAGTCATAGCTTGGGTAATATGCATCCTATCCAATGGACAAAAAATCTAAAAAATATTTTGTCTTCGGATTTTGATGCAGAACGGTGGCGAATCGATCTAGAAATCGTTTAAGGTTCTCCGCTTGAGAATCGGATGAGAATTGGGGAAGATATAGCCATCACCGTGGACCCTATAGGGGAAATCCCATTTTCAAGGGATCCCATCACGAAAAATGGACAAAAAATCTAAAAAATATTTTGTCTCCGGATTTTGATGCAGAACGGTGGCGAATCGATCTAGAAATCGTTTAAGGTACTCCGCTTGAGAATCGGATAAGAATTGGGGAAGATATAGCCATCACCGTTGAGCCTAAAGGGGAAATCCCATTTTCAAGGGATCCCATCACGAAAAATGGACAAAAAATCTAAAAAATATTTTGTCTCCGGATTTTGATGCAGAACGGTGGCGAATCGATCTAGAAATCGTTTAAGGTACTCCGCTTGAGAATCGGATGAGAATTGGGGAAGATATAGCCATCACCGTGTACCCTATAGGGGAAATCCCATTTTCAAGGGATCCCATCACGAAAAATGGACAAAAAATCTAAAAAATATTTTGTCTCCGGATTTTGATGCAGAACGGTGGCGAATCGATCTAGAAATCGTTTAAGGTACTCCGCTTGAGAATCGGATGAGAATTGGGGAAGATATAGCCATCACCGTGGACCCTATAGGAGAAATCCCATTTTCAAGGGATCCCCATCACGAAAAATGGACAAAAAATCTAAAAAATATTTTGTCTCCGGGTTTTGATGTAGAACGGTGGCGAATCGATCTAGAAATCGTTTAAGGTACTCCGCTTGAGAATCGGTTGAGAATTGGGGAAGATATAGCCATCACCGTGTACCCTATAGGGGAAATCCCATTTTCAAGGGATCCCATCACGAAAAATGGACAAAAAATCTAAAAAATATTTTGTCTCCGGATTTTGATGCAGAACGGTGGCGAATCGATCTAGAAATCGTTTAAGGTACTCCGCTTGAGAATCGGATGAGAATTGGGGAAGATATAGCCATCACCGTGGACCCTATAGGAGAAATCCCATTTTCAAGGGATCCCCATCACGAAAAATGGACAAAAAATCTAAAAAATATTTTGTCTCCGGATTTTGATGCAGAACGGTGGCGAATCGATCTAGAAATCGTTTAAGGTACTCCGCTTGAGAATCGGTTGAGAATTGGGGAAGATATAGCCATCACCGTGTACCCTATAGGGGAAATCCCATTTTCAAGGGATCCCATCACGAAAAATGGACAAAAAATCTAAAAAATATTTTGTCTCCGGATTTTGATGCAGAACGGTGGCGAATCGATCTAGAAATCGTTTAAGGTACTCCGCTAGAGAATCGGATGAGAATTGGGGAAGATATAGCCATCACCGTTGAGCCTAAAGGGGAAATTCCATTTTCAAGGGATCCCCATCACGAAAAATGGACAAAAAATCTAAAAAATATTTTGTCTCCGGATTTTGATGCAGAACGGTGGCGAATCGATCTAGAAATCGTTTAAGGTACTCCGCTTGAGAATCGGATGAGAATTGGGGAAGATATAGCCATCACCGTTGAGCCTAAAGGGGAAATCCCATTTTCAAGGGATCCCATCACGAAAAATGGACAAAAAATCTAAAAAATATTTTGTCTCCGGATTTTGATGCAGAACGGTGGCGAATCGATCTAGAAATCGTTTAAGGTACTCCGCTTGAGAATCGGATGAGAATTGGGGAAGATATAGCCATCACCGTTGAGCCTAAAGGGGAAATCCCATTTTCAAGGGATCCCATCACGAAAAATGGACAAAAAATCTAAAAAATATTTTGTCTCCGGATTTTGATGCAGAACGGTGGCGAATCGATCTAGAAATCGTTTAAGGTACTCCGCTTGAGAATCGGATGAGAATTGGGGAAGATATAGCCATCACCGTGGACCCTATAGGGGAAATCCCATTTTCAAGGGATCCCATCACAAAAAATGGACAAAAAATCTAAAAAATATTTTGTCTCCGGGTTTTGATGCAGAACGGTGGCGAATCGATCTAGAAATCGTTTAAGGTACTCCGCTTGAGAATCGGATGAGAATTGGGGAAGATATAGCCATCACCGCTGAGCCTAAAGGGGAAATCCCATTTTCAAGGGATCCCATCACGAAAAATGGACAAAAAATCTAAAAAATATTTTGTCTCCGGATTTTGATGCAGAACGGTGGCGAATCGATCTAGAAATCGTTTAAGGTACTCCGCTTGAGAATCGGATGAGAATTGGGGAAGATATAGCCATCACCGTTGAGCCTAAAGGGGAAATCCCATTTTCAAGGGATCCCATCACGAAAAATGGACAAAAAATCTAAAAAATATTTTGTCTCCGGATTTTGATGCAGAACGGTGGCGAATCGATCTAGAAATCGTTTAAGGTACTCCGCTTGAGAATCGGATGAGAATTGGGGAAGATATAGCCATCACCGTGGACCCTATAGGGGAAATCCCATTTTCAAGGGATCCCATCACAAAAAATGGACAAAAAATCTAAAAAATATTTTGTCTCCGGGTTTTGATGCAGAACGGTGGCGAATCGATCTAGAAATCGTTTAAGGTACTCCGCTTGAGAATCGGATGAGAATTGGGGAAGATATAGCCATCACCGTGGACCCTATAGGGGAAATCCCATTTTCAAGGGATCCCATCACAAAAAATGGACAAAAAATCTAAAAAATATTTTGTCTCCGGGTTTTGATGCAGAACGGTGGCGAATCGATCTAGAAATCATTTAAGATACTCCGCTTGAGAATCGGATGAGAATTGGGGAAGATATAGCCATCACCGTGGACCCTATAGGAGAAATCCCATTTTCAAGGGATCCCCATCACCAAAAATGGACAAAAAATCTAAAAAATATTTTGTCCCCGGATTTTGATGCAGAACGGTGGCGAATCGATCTAGAAATCGTTCAAGGTACTCCGCTTGAGAATCGGATGAGAATTGGGGAAGATATAGCCATCACCGTTGAGCCTAAAGGGGAAATCCCATTTTCAAGGGATCCCATCACGAAAAATGGACAAAAAATCTAAAAAATATTTTGTCTCCGGATTTTGATGCAGAACGGTGGCGAATCGATCTAGAAATCGTTCAAGGTACTCCGTTTGAGAATCGGATGAGAATTGGGGAAGATATAGCCATCACCGTGGACCCTATAGGAGAAATCCCATTTTCAAGGGATCCCCATCACGAAAAATGGACAAAAAATCTAAAAAATATTTTGTCTCCGGGTTTTGATGTAGAACGGTGGCGAATCGATCTAGAAATCGTTCAAGGTACTCCGCTTGAGAATCGGATGAGAATTGGGGAAGATATAGCCATCACCGTTGAGCCTAAAGGGGAAATCCCATTTTCAAGGGATTTTCCATCACAAAAAATGGACAAAAAATCTAAAAAATATTTTGTCTCCGGGTTTTGATGTAGAACGGTGGCGAATCGATCTAGAAATCGTTCAAGGTACTCCGCTTGAGAATCGGATGAGAATTGGGGAAGATATAGCCATCACCGTTGAGCCTAAAGGGGAAATCCCATTTTCAAGGGATTTTCCATCACAAAAAATGGACAAAAAATCTAAAAAATATTTTGTCTCCGGATTTTGATGCAGAACGGTGGCGAATCGATCTAGAAATCGTTCAAGGTACTCCGCTTGAGAATCGGTTGAGAATTGGGGAAGATATAGCCATCACCGTGGACCCTATAGGGGAAATCCCATTTTCAAGATATCCCATCACCAAAAATGGACAAAAAATCTAAAAAATATTTTGTCCCCGGATTTTGATGCAGAACGGTGGCGAATCGATCTAGAAATCGTTCAAGGTACTCCGCTTGAGAATCGGTTGAGAATTGGGGAAGATATAGCCATCACCGTGGGTCTTTAATGACTCCTATATATTATATTTAAAGTTTCTTCAAAGTTGGTATTTTGGCTTACCCATGATTTTAACTTTGCCAGCCTCATTAAATTTTTATAAATAAGTTAAAATAAAAGCACAATCATTTCATTGTCAAAGCAATAAATCGGTGAAAATCTTTATAAAGGTAATAACATGCTTAAGTACAAATAATTTAGTTACATTTTAGTTAATTTTTTTTTCGATAACCTTTTTCGTCGATCAGTCCTCGTTTTGTGACTGCGAGAGATTCGGAAGTTGGCTCTCATGGGCCACTCGTTTCATGCCAGGTACTTTAAGACTGAATTCCCGAAACAAAACATCGACCAGGCTTTCGCATGAAAAAATAAGAATTGTGGCCAAAATGACAAGGATCACACTGATCACCAAAGGATGAACCAAGGGCCAGTCCGCACGGTGATCAACAAACGCAACGTAAAACAAAACAACACCATTGCAGATGAGCATTAGACAGGTGAGGATGGGTCTGGCCTCCAAGCGGGCAAAAGTGCTCTTTGCCCGAAGGCTGGAGAGGATCACGAAGACTGGTATCAGCAGATGGAGCAACACGAGCACAGCCATCGGCACTGCGTACGGCTCCGGAAGGAATAGACGAGCCGTGTTGCCCAAGTAGGTGAAGCTGCCAATCCAGTGACCTGATCCCAAGAGCGATGCGAAGAAGTAGAGCAGGATGGAAGCTGCGAATCGGTAGGACAAATGTAAGTATTGTAATGGTGTCATTAGCTCTTCCTTCTGCATCTCCTCATCCGCCTGCTCCTCTTCGTCCAGCTCCTTACTCTCCTCGTGTACCTCTAATCCCATTTGATATTCCGTGACCAATGCCTGGACAAAGAGTGACGAGTAGGAATCACTCAGTAAGGCATGAATGGTCAGAAGATTGAAACAAATCAGTTCCCAGCGATTGCGTGGCCCGGTTTTGGCGCAAAAAGCCAATGACAAAGTGGCGTGGATGAGATGTATCCAGGATCCTGCTATGATATAAATCGGCACCGGCTTGCCCATCTCATGGAAGTAGAGACCCACGCCTCCCGACACCAAAGCGGACACATTCAAGAGCCACACATGTGCCGGGAACTGATGCTTGAGGACCCAGGGTCGCACAACCGCCATCAACATGCCGGCAGCCTGTAGGAAGATGCGGTATTCGGGGGTCATCAGAATCTGCATTGCTGGCTGCGACCATAAGAATCCACTCAGCAGAAAAACGAGAGCCAGCCAGGCTAGGAACTTGGCGGAAAAGTACCTCCAGCCAAGTCTGTTGTAGATCAGCACCGAGCAGACAAAGATTATGCTGAAGAAGCAGCGGCGGCAGTGGAGCGCGTATAGGATTCCTCCACCCATAGCCAGAATCCAGACCAAGTGTTTGAACGGAGCAAGCACTGACCGCCCTTCAGCCGGCATCTCCGCCAGAGTCACGCACCAACCTCCGAAGGGCAGCAGCACACAGAGGACCGTCATCAAGGAGGAACATTGCAGGAACACCAGTTCTCCGACTAAGAGTCCCAATGAAAAAAGAGTCACTGTGGAGCATGAAACAAATCCGCGGCATTTCTCATCGGACTCCATTGCATACTTCGATATCTTGATCATTAAAAGGTACATCCAGCCCAATAGGGCCAGTACTGTAGTAACTTCAACTGGTATGTGTAAGTAAGTACTGTAGTACTTCAAGGTCTTAAGAGACAGTTCGGCCGCCAGTTGGCTCGTCTCCATGGCCTTGCCGCTCGTTCCCATTTCCAAGAGGCGGTCCATCTGGTTCTGGTAGTAGGCAATCCGGGACAAATCCAAATCCATGGAGCTCGGAAGCCATTTGCTGAAGATGCCACGCTCATGCTTCCGGATCTTTTCCTTGGCGAGGGCCAGCAGCTGCAGGGCATTCAGGTCCATGGCTTTCCTCATGTACTCCGGTGTCACCATCATGTATCCCTGAGGAAGGACACCCAAATTGTTGATCGGAGGCGGCAAGCCGATCAGGGCCGAAACCAAAGGCGCCAACTGAATCTGGTCCAAATTGTGCAGCGGCATATGAGTGCCATTGTGGAGCTCCAGGCTGCTAAAGTTGTTGGCCAAGCGATTGACCCCAGCTCCCCAAAGATAGAAGGGAGTTCTTGTTTCCCGAAGTGTCGCTCCACCATGCGACCCTAGACAGAAAAAGGGCTAAGTCTAGTTATGGATAAACCCCCACGGAAGTAACTCACCCAAATCAGTAAGTCCATGGGCGGAGGTCATTAGATAAACTGTAGCTTGGTCGGCAAACACCCTTTCAAACATATGATAGGTCTCCCGTACAGTCCATTGGGCATTTCTAAACTTCGCCTGATACCTCTCGTCCAGCGGGCTCTCCGCGGTCAGGCCCTCCATCTGGAGGCCGATTACCGACCGTGTGGCTATCCTCAATCTGTTGTAAGTATCGACATCCTTCAAGGATGCTTCGACTTTCTTAAACACCTTCCGAGGGGAACCCGAAAACTTGAGAACCACCGTATTGGGCCCGGACGAGGTGCGATTGTAGATGGTATCGAAGCCCTCGTCCACCAACAACGAAGGCGCATCATAGAAGCCGGCGAGCAGAGCCACTTCGCCGGATCGGGTGAGTGTGGGAACAGTGGTGCGAGACACGCCCACGAGACCGTGCTTGCTGAGCAGCTCCCGGAGATGGGTCACATGCTGGAAGTCGGAACCAAAAAAGGTCTCTGCCCGTAGCCCCTCGACGAGGAACAAGACTAGACGCTCAGCGGGCTGCGGAAGGCCCAACTCCGGCAGTGTCTTCTGTGGCTCCGGGTGCTCCAGTGCACCGGGCTGGAAGAATAATCGCAGCAAGCAGACGAGCAGGAGCATCTGCACCAGTAGCGCCTGAAGTTTCCACATTTTTAGCTTGTATTTTACGTTTGCAATTATTCGAGACAAAAGTCGACGATACACAAGGAACAAAACCTTGATGGCAACTGAGCTCACACAGCAGAGTCCAGTTTGGAGTAAAGACAGGTTCATTTCTGAATTTCTAGCAAATGCTACGATGATCCATGAATTCAAATCAGAGGTATTTTAGCTTACTAAGATGGAAGGGAAACTAAAACATCGATGAGTGTTAGAGAATCCAAATAGGTTTGGCTTTCTGACCCACAATCCAAGTAACCTTTGAAAAATTTGACAGAGATGGCAGAGTAACTGTCCTGGGGGAAAAGTCCTCTTCTTCTGGTCTAGAAAGAAAACGGAAGCCGTGGAAATTTGTGGAAAAATGCTGAGCTACCATTGTCTTATCCTGCTGCAGTTGATTTTGGTCGTCTCCGTGGGGATTATATATTTGAGGGCTCCTTCTCTGGGAGACTTGGAACCGCAAAATGTGGAACCGCTAAAGGAGCGTCCCCCGGCCGATCGTCTTGTCATTTTGCTGAGGGATGGCCTCTCTGCCCAAACATTCTTGTCCAATAGATGTGGTTCCATACCCCTACTCCAGGGCATCTTTATGCGGGAAGGTCTCATGGGAGTTAGTCGTCCTGAGACAACCACCTATTCGTCCTTGTCACCATACGTGTCCCTGTTTACCGGCTACAATGAGAATGCAGCGATGGTGGCACGTGGATGGGTGCATTATCCGACCCTCGACACAATTTTCAAACGGTGTAACCGAAGCTATGCCTGGACCACCTCGCAAGTCCTCAGACGCCTTCCCGACATGGGCCAAGTCAAGGTGATAAACTACAAGAGTCGATCCGCCGGAACCTCATCCAAATCCAAACCGGAGCAAGCTACCAACAACGCCGTGGAACAATTTCTCTGCAGGGATTCCAGCCGGTTGCAGAATATCACGGGACTAGTCTTCTTTATCCACCTGACAGGAGTGGAACCATCCCTAAAGACACTCTCCCTAATCGAATCGAATATCCATGACATTTATAAACAGTTTGAAAAAAACTTCCCCGATAACAGAACGGCATATCTCCTGACCTCCAATCTGGGAAATCCGCAACCTAAAAGTGAGATAAAAGACACTCTTCTCTTCCTAGAGCTTCCACTAATCAGATTCTATTTCCAGCCGAATGCAAGCTGGCGGTTGAATCGCCCTTCTTCCTCTGGGGATCCGGTGTGGCTCACATTAAGTCCATGCCAGGACGAACCTTTGTAGCCAACAGCACTGGGTTCAGGCTGCCACTGCATGTCCTGCACCCACCACAGATCACAGCACTCATGAGCGCCTTGCTGGGACTGCCCCCGCCAGTGAACAGTAGGGGCATCCTCCCTAACGGATTTCTGAACGCCAGTATAAGGTACGAGGCCAATGCCATGTTGACCAATGCCAGACAGCTTCTGGCCCAAGCCCGACACCTCTGGGAGCAGCATCCCAGCAGATTACCGGCCTTCTGGTTGGACGCCAAAACAATGGATAGTTTTTTGAAGAACTCCATGGGCTTGAAGACTCAACGTCGCTTTAAGGCTATGCGGGATTATGCAGCCAACTTCATGCCGGTGCTGATCAAGGCAATCGACTACTATCAGAACTTCTATAAAATCGCCTTGTTGGTTGCGGTGAGTCTGGCGGAGATTGGCTGGGTGTACTGTGTGCGCTGTCACTTGGAAAGTGAAGCTGTCTCAAAAGTAAACTCTGCGGACCTGGCAGTGAGGCCATTACATCGCCTGATATGGTGGCGGGCTGCCTCCCGAACACTGACTGGGATCTTGGTGATTTACATGCTTCTCGATGGATTCCCCTTCTCGGTGATGAGCGTTCTTCTGCTGCCCTCATTGTACTGGATGCTTAGCCTGAAGATGATCGGCAAACGTCCCAGGATGGCCGGGTTCTGTAGTTTACTCCTGCCTGTGACTATAGCTTTAATTTGCTTGGGAGGATTCGTTAGGCGTTGGTTTATTACCCTGGGCTATTTATCCTTTGCCTGCTTTTCCAACAGAGATGCCTTCCGAGTCCGAGGATTTTTCTTCTACCTCTGGTTGCTGCTGCTACTGGGACTTGCGTGTCTGCCATTTCAACCAGAGTCCTTGGGCTGCTCTCAACCAGGAGCTCTAGTTTTAAGTATCCTTCTCACCCTACTGCGACCTCTGGCCTGTGGCATTTACCACAATCTAGTCACCTGGTTGAGCAACCTCTTTGTGATGCTCGTGGCCCTCGAGCATGTTCTTATAGGCTGGTATCCAGGCGCAACATACATAGTATCCTGGACATACCTGGTCTTCGTGGCGTTCTGGCAAAGACGTAATCTCCAGCCCAGCGAACTGATGTTCTTCAACCTCAGTACCTTGTACACGTTATCCTGCACATCCTACGAAGTGGTAGTTATCCAAATGCTAGCCCTGGAGCTGCAGGTGGCTCTGCGGATGAAGCTGGAGAGGAATGAGAATATTGGACCGAAAACCGCCGCCATATACATATTCCTGTATAGCTGGTATTCTCTGCTTGCAATCGGCAGCTTCCCGGCATTCGACGATTTCTTGGACATCCTGCATGAGTCCTGTCTCGGCCATTTAAACGTGACTCATGCTCTGGTAGTTTGTATTAAGCTGACTCTGCCCTGGTTGCTCCTGCTCTGCATCCTGGCTGGTAACTACAAAGATATCTGGGCACACGAACGCCAAATCTTTGTATGGCTTTTGTTTATGAGCAACATTACGTCCATGGTTCTATTGTGGCGAATGCGAGATTACGGTCCTTGGCGGGAGATCCTTAGCCGATTTGCAGAGTTTGCAGTGGTTCAAGTATTCCCTATTATCTGGCTAGGACTCTGGAAATTGGCTCAATTGAATGTGGGTTCCAAATGGATTTCCCAGTTGCCGGAGAGAGCACCATTTCATTAACTGTTCTATGTTATTTAAACTGTTTTACATCATTAATAAAGTCAAAGATCCTTTAATATTGGAGTTACTTTTTATCTTAAACTTGGTTGCTAACTTATATAAAAATAAAAATATAGTTAAAAATTCGAAACAAATGAAAACCATTCGCTAATATTCCAAGAGTGATTAAAAAGGGTTAGGGTGTACAAACATCGCCTTTGTGCGCCTCTTTTCTTAAATCATTTAATTGACACTTATCAACGACACGGATTTTCAATTGAATGACAACGTAAAGCTCTCAAATAAAGTCCGTAAGATATCATCTGAACTGTTATTCATTGTGTACTGATACAAATTATCATTCATTGCAATCAGCAATTAGTTTTCACACTATCATTGCTATTGATAAAAAACAAGTCATATTTGATAAAATCAACATTTTAATTTTAAAATTGTTGAATATAAGTCAAAATAATATGTAGTTATTTTTGCAATTTGATAGCGAAACATTTGGCGGACTTAGAATTAAATTCAAATCCAGCGTAGCCACGTTTTTCTATATTAATCGATATATTATATCGATATACAGCTAAAAGTGGCAACTTTAAGCTATCGGTGTCGCAAACAGTGCTGCCACATTTTTGTAACTGCTCTCCCTTATTTTGCATAGAAAATAAACAAAAAGCTCTGCGGAAATTATGTTTTCACAATAATTCCCAACACATTTGTGCGGGCGCAAGTGTGTGTGCTGGAAAACCCCAATCGTCAGGGATCGAGGAAACTAAAGAGCCTGCAGGAAACCAAAAGCGGAACTAGAAATTGCGCATTCCACGAAAGCACTCACTAAACGAGAAAGCAACAACAACAACAGAGTCAACTGTGATACGAGAACAGCATAGCAAAAGGTGAGGCAAAAAGTTTACATGTGAATGTGGGGGCGGGCGGTATATGGCGAGCAGTTACGGTTAATAACAACAATTGCCGTGTATTGTGCCCGCACACTCACACACACACACCATACCGATACACCGAAAAATAAAAATTTTATATGTAAATACGGGCTCAGTTATTTTGGCTCGCGTAGGCAAAAATGGCTAGACCCCCCTGCCATTGAAGAAACTCAAGTCAGGTTTTGATTTCATTTTGTTTTTTGTGGGTGGGGGTGAACGCCACCCCTTCCACCCACTCACTACTTCACCTGTCGCCCAATCACTAAGTAAGCAAATATGCGATCATACCCCTTGCCGCGATAACGTTCTAATTCCGTTTCTCGATCGCTGGGCCCCCGAAGGTCGGATATTGTCGCCTGTCTTTGCCAGATTGCACTTAGTTTTTCATTATTGCTGTGGCTTTTGTACTCTGATTTTCCCCTTTCGCTGTTTTTTACCCTTTCAGAAGGTATGATGGATATTGTAAAGCCCTGTACTTATCTGGTTATATGATGTTTTTGTTTGTTTTGGTTTTTAAGATTGTCGCTTTTTAGTGGCCCTGAACCGAATAATTATGAATTAAACTATAAAATAATACTATTTTTTTCTGTCTTTAGCATAAAAATAGAACTTGCAGTGCAATCATCTATTTATTTTTATCGCACACACTATATTAGTCATTGATAGTTAATTATAAAACTCGATCCTATGTACATAGTTGTCTTATATGATTCAAGTATCGGTTATGAATGAATGTTATTGTTAGAAACAAAAAGAGTTGTATTAAGTTTATACTATTCATTCATTTTGTAGTATTATTTAGATCATACCCTTTACTTTCAATTTCAAAGGGTATTTCCCATGTCAACCTCAAAAGTCATGCCATGGTAATGTCTTCTTTATGGTTTTTTTGTATTCTTTGGCTAGCAACTATTCTGCCACTTGTTTGGGACAAAGACACAGTTGCCTCAATTAGTTGTTGTTTTTGCGGATGGTGGCTAGGTGAAGTGGGCTTGCTCATTAAGCAAACTCGAGCATCCGGCGACTAGTGGCTGCAGCTCGTGCCCCACAGGGAAACAGCGAGGGGCTTTCACTGTTTCCTCGAGTTCTGGCATATCTTACTAGAACAAACACTTGAGCCCACAATAAAGTCACCAATCAAAAGGTGTTCGTAGACTATATTGGCCATAGTATACTCCCATTGATATTTAGTTTTATTGAGGCAGTGCACTATGCTCTTTCTTAGCTGCAGCTGCAGTCAGTTGGACCTTCTCCAAGAAGATGAGGTGTGATTTAGAGCGCCTAGTCGCTTTCACGGTCGTTGTTTAGTTATCTCCCCAAATCGGCCCAAATATAATTGCTCCCACCTTGAGACTGATAACGATAAGAGTCGAGTCGACTAAAGAGATTGCCGAAAAAAAAGATGAGGGACACTAGTATGAGTAATTCTCCGCCTAGTTAGCGACAAATAGTGTGTACTGCACCTAATTGCGCACTTTTTATTACCCCAGACGAGATGGTCGGCCCGTTTAGGTCTATCTCGGTGAATTTGCATACACAATTAGTGGGCCCTGCTAGTGGGCGTATGTTGATCGTGTGTGCTTTGTGTTTGTGCTTTCAGTTCACAGTCGCTGCGGCCGGAGAGCTGGCGTCGGCGATGGCCACGGCACCGCGTTCCCTGGACACCATCTCCCTTTGCTCCACAGTCTCCAGCTGCCCGGATCGTAATGGCTTCTACGGCGGCTTCCAGCGCACCGACAAGCCCAAGGAGCCGCTCTCGAAGGCACAGATTATTGCGAGGGAGAAGAAATGGCTGTACATGATTGAAAACTGGTCCATATACATGTCGAAAAACTATAAAAAGGTGAGATAATAGTTATTCTATGATTCATTTATAGAACTTTCCCTTTTTACAGATCCGCGATCGATGCCGCAAGGGAATACCCAAGTCTGTGCGACCCAAAGCCTGGTTCTATCTGTCGGGGGCGTATTTGCTGAAAAATAAGAACCCAAATGTATATCAGGATCTGTTGAAGAAGCCTGGAAACCCGGCGACCATTGAGGAAATCAAAAAGGACAAGCACAGGCAGTTTCCCTTTCACGAAATGTTTCTCGACGAACAGAAGGTGGGCCAGATCGAGCTCTTCAACGTGCTGAAGGCCTATTCCATATACAATCCGAAGGTGGGCTTCTGCCAGGCGCAGGCACCGATAGCAGCCTTTCTATTGATGCACCTGCCCGCGGAGGACGCCTTTTGGGTGTTTGTCAGCGTTTGTGATGTGTATGTGTATCCTGTACTTGTATCCTGCTGGATATTAATTATTTTACTTTGCAGATACCTGCAGGATTATTTTATACCCGGCCTGGAGGTGATTCAGAACGATGCTGGCATTCTGGAGGGCTTGCTGAAGAAAACCTGCCCACCCGTCTACCGCCACCTACAGAAGCACAAAGTGGAGCCGCTGCTCTACATGACCGATTGGTTCCTGTGCGCCATGACCCGCACATTGCCCTGGGAGACCCTGCTGCGTGTCTGGGACTGTTTCCTGGCCGAGGGCATTCGGGTGATCTTCAAGGTGGCTCTGGTCATCATAGGAGCATCGCTCAGCCGGCATAAGGTGCGCAAGACGTGCACTGGCCTGTGTGAGACGCTGGCGGTGCTGCGATCCCCCGAAGAACACATCGTCGAGGAGGAGTTCCTCATCAACAACATGATGCGGCTGAACCTGCGCGTCGAGGACTTCCAGATCGAGCACACGCGCCAGAAGGCGCGACGGGCCAAGCAAAAGGCCCAGCAAGAGGCGGAGTCCAGTGGACATCGGCGCAATATGCCGACCCTGTGAGGGAATGGGCGCTACAATAACTACAACAATTTGTTACTAAACACACACACAAACACAACAACATACATGCCTAGTTGCATAAGTTTCTACGTTTAAAGTCGAATAGGAGGCACAAAGCGGGTGGTAGCTGGGAGCTGTGGGACACCGCCCGGTGGGTCATTCAATTACAGAGACATCATTCCATGCAATCAGTTTTGTCTAATTTTAAGCCAATTCTTTTGTTGAGCACACATCGGGGCTGGAATTGTATCTGTATTCGGAATCGTATTATTCATTTAGCGGCAACTATTACGAGCGTGCAATTTTTTTATGCTTTTCAAAAGTATTTATTACATACATATATTTATTATTACTGGATAACAGATTAGAAGGATTAGAGTTAGACTTGATTTGAGGACCCGAACATATCGTATTACTATCATCATCACCATCAGAATGGCTCCAACGTCTTCTTTATTAGTTTAATCCGCATCCATCCCGATAAGAAATGTTGATATTTACCTACGATGTGTTACGAAGGACATCTGTGTTGAGAAGAGAGCTCGACAAGGGCCGGCAAGGATTTTTTGACCGAAATTAACATAAAACTGTATTACTAATAAAGAAAAATATACCTAAAAAAATATATATTAAATCTTTAACCCTTTCCCAGGAAAATTACTAATTTTTTTATCAAGATAATTATCTTATTTATTAACATTTCTAAAACAGCGAGCCGAATGCTTTTCCAGAGAGCAGCTCTGTCTGAAAGAATTCAATATTTTGTTATAATTTCATAATTTTCATTCGAATAATATCATTTTTACTTTGCTGCAAAATAAATAGCTAGTCTTATAAACTATTAATGAAAATGGGCCGCCTTGAGATACACGATGAGATATTAATCGAAATTATGAGTTAGGAGGTGTATATAGTAAATTCTATGAATACTATTCTTAATCTCATGAAAGTGTGTGCCTCCCTCCAATGGGGTATGGAGGCATTCGATTCTGTTCGACCACTGGAAGTTCGCGTTTATGGAAGTGGAACTGGGCTTGACTTACAATATCAACTATAAATAATAGCTCGGAGGGGAAATAAAATCGGTTTAAAAACAAGAGACTGGTTAAAAACAATTCTAAAATCAATCAGTTGTACCAAATAAAATGGTAATATTACAATTATATAAGAAATCAGTTACTTTTTAACACAAAATGGACTAACACACTAAAAGATTCCAATAGATTCCCCCATCCTATCCCAGCAGATACTGATCCTCAAAGTCCATATCATCCCCGTCATCCAGCAGGTGCGGAGGCAATGGCATATATGGTCCTGAATCGTGACCAGTCTGGTTGTCCTCGTCCTCTACAGTTGGCACTACGTCTTCCTGCTCCTCCTGCTGCATATGCTCGCGGATCTTGGCTAGAATAGATTCCTTTTCCTTTGCTGCCGGGTGGCTGTTCAGGATGTGCTGTTTTAGGTCTTGCAGGCTGTGCAGCCTGCCGCCTCCTGATTCCGAGCCGACTTCATTTTTGTCGCACAACTTGCAGCGCACATAGGCAGGGTGGGGAAGATGCTGGTACCGGTGGTGCTGAAGCTCTCGCAGTCGGTTTGTCCCAATCTCCTCGTTGCAGTCGTTGCAGCGGTACCGATCCACATCCACCTTGATCATGTGCAGCAAGTCTAGCTTAGTGAGACTGTGGTAGACATTGATGTGCTCCTTCCATGCTGTTCTCTTCACCGTGGTAAAGCCATCGCCGCACTGGGGACACGCTAGCTGGTACATGGACCTGACAGAGACCACTCCTTCCTGCTCCTGGTCGTGTTCCTGCTCGTCGTCGTCCAGCTCCCGCTGCTGATGATTGTCGCAGCGATTGGTGTCCCGGTTCAGATGCTTGAAGAACATCTGCTTGCGCACGAACTCCCCGCCACAGGTCAAGCACTTGAAGGAGCGATGGGGCAGGTGGCGGAACTTGTGCGACTGCAACTGCCCGATAGCACCCTTTGTGTGGGTGACTGTCACCCGTTTGTAGCACTCCAAGCAAAGGTAGTGGTGGTTATCCAGCTGCCGGAAGTTCAGGCCCTCGCGACTGTTGAAGTTGTGCTTCTCCACGATGTGTTTTCGCCAAAAGGCGTGCGAGTCAAAGTTCTGGTTGCACTTCGGGCAGAAGTACGTGATGAAGTCCAAGTCCACGGCATTGTGATACGAGATGCTATCCTCCAGGGTGTTTAGACCAGCGGGTCGAACGGGCAACGCCCCCGGCTGGGGCTTCAGTGTGCGACTCATGGCAGCCCCAGAGAAGGAGGGCGAACAGCTGGGTGGAGAGTCGGGAACCGGTATCGGAGACGGAGGTAAAGTCTTCTCTCTGTCCATCTCCCGATATCGGTTCATTTGCTTGCTGGGTTTGGTCACCATAACGGGCGCCCCCCTCTCGAAGATGTTGTGACGCGCTCGCAGATGCGCCGCTATGTTCGGCTTGTGGTTGTAGCAGGTACCGCAAATGAGGCACTTCAAGTACAAGCGGTATGGCAAGTGGCGGAAGTGGTGGTCCTGCAGGCCCTTGAGCTTCGAGTTGCTCACGACGTCCCGGCACTGGGTGCACTGATAGCGGTACTTGTCCAGCTGCTGCATGTTCAGATACTCGCGCTTGTCGAAGTTGTGGACGTCGTTGATGTGGCGCCGCCACTCGAACTGGGTCTTGTACTCCATGCCGCAGGAGGGGCACAGGAAGATGTAGTTCTGCTCCACCGTCGGGAAGGGAGCGATCGTGTCCGTGTTCTGCGTGGGCTGGTGGCTGCGCAACCTCTTGCGGATCTTGAAATGCTTATCGATTCTGTGCTGCTTAACGGCTGCCTGCGAAGCGAAGGCCTCGCCGCAGTGGATGCACTTGTAGCGATGCCCATCGTTTTGTCCGGGTGCTGGATGCAGCATTGGAGGCGACGGCGGGGCAATCGTGGCTGGGAGGAATTCCTCTTCCTCCGCCTGCATCTGCTCCCCAAAGTCGTTGTCCTCTTCGATGACTGGCTCATGGTCGTCCAGGTAGATGATCTCGTAAGTCTCATTGGCCACCGTGACGATCTGCTTGCGAGGCTGCTTCGGAGCCTGGGGCATCGGAAGCGAGTCTCCCCCGCCACCAGCATCCCCTCCCAAACTACCGCCTGTCGATCTGCGTGGCATGTCGTTGATGCGATGGTAGGTGGCCAGATGCTTGACCAGACCTTTTCTGTCCGTGTATGACTTGTGGCACTTGGTGCACCTGGCGTAGGCCTTGAACGGCAAGTGGGTGATCCTGTGCTGCTGCGCATTCTGGATGCCATAGGCATTGGTAATGATTTTGTCGCACTCGAGGCACTTCAGCTTTCTTTCGTCTATCACATTGAAGTTCAGCTTCGACAGGTCGTTCATTCCGTGCATCATGACCACATGGGTGCGCCAGTGTTTCTTTTCGCGGAACTCCTTGCCGCACTGCGGGCACAGATAGTCTATAAAGGGCTCGTACATGTCGTCGCTACTGATGCGTCCACCGCGTCTAGGCGCATCCGCGAAGTAGGGCGACTCGTCGTCCAATGCATCCCCGTTTCCTTCTCCTTTTCTGCCACCGCCATCGAATTCTCCGTCCTCTGCTTGGCCGGTTCGCTCTGGCATTAGAGTGTCCAGGTGGTGCTCCTTCAGCAGATGTTTCACCATCGCGTCGTGGTCCGAGAAGCCCTTATAGCAGAGCTTGCAGTGCATCCACTCCGGATGCGATAAATGACTGAACTTGTGCGCTCGCAATACTTTAATGGTGTTGGGGGAGACAATCTGCAAGAAGTAATGGAGATCTTAGTTTCATCTTTAGATGAACATCTGACCTATCTCACCTTTTTACATTCGAGGCACTGCATCTGCATGTCACTGCTCCGGAAGTTAAGTCCCCGCCTGCTGACAAAGTCGTGAACAAACTCGATGTGCTGGCGCCACTGCCTGAGGTTGTCGCACTCGTAACCGCAATCCGGACACATGAAATGAATGTAGTCCTCGCACAGCTCTGCAGCGAGTATTAGTTCATCGCCCTCCTCCTCGGGTCTCTTCTTCCTGCTGGCAGGAGGTACCTCCTCTGCGACTAGTGACTGCTTTGAATGCTCCAAAACACTCGACTCATCGGCGTCCGGTTCGAGCACCTCGTTGCGCACCTCAATGCGATCCAACTCTCCGTCCTCGCGCAAGGCCTCCTCCCTCTGCAATTGTTCGGTGCGGGACTCCCGGACCCGGGTCTTTCGGCCAGCTGCATTGTAGCCGCCCCGCATCATGGCCACGACTTCCTCGCAGTGCACTAACCTCAAGTGCACCATAAGATCTTGCCTGGATGTATAAAAAATAAAAGTTATATTAAAAAATGCTAGTTTTAAGGGAACTTTGGGAACTTCCACTATGGTCTCTTAAGGAAACTAAAGGATCTGCCTGGGGATACAATCGTTTCTATGGCAGCTTGTTTATTGGGTTGGTTGTTTAGTCAATAATTAAAGAACGACATGGTTACACCCATTCTTGTCCAGAAATAATTATAAATAATAGTTACTATAGTATAGTTCATCATTGAGTATCTAATCCATCATTGAAACTACCTTCCAGATCAGACCCACCTGTATTTGTATTCCCGCTTGCATATGTAACACTTGGTACACCTGTACGGCAAGTGGGTGAACTTGTGCTTCAGCAGATTCTCTCGACTGTGCATCGCAATCCGCTTGTGGCACTCCTGGCAGCGATGATACAACTTGTCCACCGGCAAAAAGTTGAGGCCGCGCAAGGTGTTGTACCGATGCATCTGGTTCATGTGTCGCTTCCAGTGGTCCTGCTGCCGGAACTCCGCGCCGCAGGCAGGGCAGATGTAGACAACGCCCAGCTCATAGTTGATGGGCACTCCGTGCTCATCCGTGGCATTGATCTGCGAGGTAGTTGGCCGTTGGGGATAGCCTACATTCGGGTTACGTCCCTGGGAGCCGGGCACCGACTGCCCTCGCATTGTGGCCTCAGCGTCGTCCAAAGAGGAGGATTGCTCCGGCTGCTCCGACAAGCTAATCATGGGCTGCAGTTCAAAGTCGAAGATGGCATCATCGTCCGGATCGGAGCCTTTTCCTCTATTTTCCCCCTCACCATCGTCCTCGTCCTCCTCCTCCTCCCTGTCCTCTTCCTCACCATCCAGGATGTCGTCATCGCCCATGTCGGCATCCAAAAGATCCGAATTTCCATTTCCATTGCCGTACTGCTCGCCATCCTCCCCCTCCAGACCAACATCTCCCTCCACTCCATCCTCCGCCTCATCGAAATCAGAGGAGAACATCGAGGTCCACAGATCCATTCCTTCCATTTTTGGGGAAGGCACTTTCGACAGGCTGCGGCGAGTGTCTGTGGATGTGTGCGTCTGTGAGAACTAGTTTTCGTATCCTACAAAAGCCACAAATTGGCCGAGTCGGCTGGCTGCTGTTCACTTTTCATGGGGCTATGCTGCGGTTACCGGGATCGCTGCGTCCAGATGCATTTTTTCCGTTGGCTCACAGGCGAACTTGGCACATTGTGTGATTTATTATAAATAATTTGGCCCACTGCGACGCCGGAAAAATTGCGATTTCTTTAGTTTGCAAAAATCAGAGCCATTTTGTTTGTGAACAGTGTAGTGTTGCAGGTTACACGATGCGACCTCCAAAGCAGTGTTGCTAAAGGTAGTTTAAGTTTTAGTTGGCAACACTTAAAAGAGTTGCCAGATAGTAGTGTTGGAAACAGATGTAAACTATACTTCCGGGCGGGAAATTTAAAATTAATTATTCTTGGGGGGTAAAAGGGTAATTATGCAGTTTATCTTATTTTAAAGAAGCTTATATGGCACAGAAGTACATCGTAGATCAATCCTACAACGGACAAACCCCAAAGTGGTGGCCATTTTCTCCAATAATATAAAATCTTCTTGAAAACCTAAAACCCCCAGGTTCCTATTCCTCTTGAAATAAAAATCCAGCTCTTTAGAGCATGTTATGTACGAAAAATTTTATTGAACAAAGATTCGCGCTTGAATTTTGTATTTTTACACTTAATTAGTACGTGCACATTAGTACGTACAGGCGTACTGTTTAAATTACATATTTAATGTAATGTAATACAATGTATATTATGTATGTATATATGTGTGTGTTCGTGTGAATGCGGTTCGTTTAAATATAAATATAAAATGTGGCGTGTAGTATATGCAACTATAATTAACGTATCGAAAGTGTATGCTTGATCGAAGAATCGAACGATAATCCCCATCATCCTTAGCCGATGCCTACGCACGTACTCCTTATTCCCACGTACGACGACGACGACGAGGCCCACTCACGCCTAGGATGGTCTCTGTGGATGGTCGATCTATATAACCAAGATCTCTATCCCCAACGCATTCCCAACATGCAGACGTTGGGCATAACAGGCATTTTATGGAATTACTCAAACTAAAGAATTTAAATTACAGATTTTCAATGGAGTGGCTGTGGTTGGGGTGGTGGTTGGGTGGTCGTGCTGGTGGTTGGTGGCCGTGTTGGTGGTGGTGGTGGTGCTAATGGTAGTAGTGTGGGTGGTGCGACGGCTTCTTAAATGTGGTTGGTTGATTAATTCTCGTTTCTCGGGCACTGCATCGATGATGTTCCATGCATCCTAACATCGTTGAGCAATTGAGTTGTCCTCGTGTTTATATATTCGTTGGCAGACCCGGTTTCTCCTCCATTCATCTTTGAGTACAGGATAGGGTAATGCGTAGTATATTATATGGGTAGTACGATCTTAATATTTTTTTTGTTTGATTTTGTAGGTTTTTTTCTCTTATGGTCTTTCCGCCCTCCAGTTGCTTCCCCCTCGAAATTGCTTGTGCTTCTGGGATCTGAGCATCGTGTAGTGTCATTACCAGAGTCCCGACGAGTAGCCGCCTGGTGGGACACGGTTCTTGTTGATCACCGGAGTACCTCCCTGGGCCGAGTCGGCACGCTGGTGGAAGTCGTTTGCGCCTGGCTTGTAGCCCTCACCTGTGACGGGGTTTCCCTCTGTGGAAGATGATTCAGGGATTAGAAGACTTGAAGATGATATGATCTTAAACTAGAGGTTCTACAAACTTTAAAATAAATATAAAAAGAATATATACTGTGATCACTACTTGAATTCCGATTTAAATGTCATTCGCGTTTCAAATTTTAAGATTTTGGAAGAAAATTAAAAGAAACTTTGACAGGAAATCTTGGAATTTCTCTTTAGGAGGTGACTTGGGGACGGACAAGGACTTGGGATGGGTAGGACCACCTCCAGCAGCCAAGGCCCACCTCGATTCTTTAGCTTCTTTGGTTTTAGACCGCCAACACCATCGCCGTTGAGGCCCAAGCCCGTGATGGGGTTGCGCGAGTCCATCTTGGTGCACGGCTGGGCCGCCTCCTTGAGAGCCTCTGGGCAAGGGTTAATGGGCTTTTGGCGATCTGATACACCCTCCATGTGGTCCAGTGAAACGGGAATCTCTGTATTGGTGTCCTTGTCGCAAGAGGACTGGGTGCCCTGGTCGCGCTTATCAGACTCGGTGTAGGTTTGGTTATCAGCCGGCACGTCACCAACTATGGTCTCCTTGCACGGAATATCAATGGGCAGCACGTCTGGTGGTGGAATCGCCGGGGCACTGGCCTCGGGGGTCAGGGCACAGTCTAGATCGGCTGATCCTGGAGCTGCTGCTGGTTGTTAAGGATTGATTGTGGGATGGGGAGGATCAGGGCCCAGGGATAGGCGGATTAGGATCAGGATAAATCCTACTGGGACACGGATAACGAAATGTACTCACTGCTCATATTGCGGAAGACTGACCCGGATACGAGACACGAAGTTGTTAGTCACGACGATGAGATTTCGATTTATATTTTTTTGGTTTTTAGTGCATGTGCGATACAAAATATATATAAAGCGGAAAACACAATTTACGACGATTACGATTTTTATTTTTTTGAAATTCTATAATAGTCGAAGGCAGTGTAGCCACTACGGTTTCTGGGTTCGTACTGAATGTGAGCCCAGCCGTTGGCCGTTAGCTTCGATCGAATTTAAATCCAACGACTACTATATAAACCCTTTTCCCCCCAATATTCGATTCTTACCTCCTCTCGAGCCGCTGTTCATCTTGAGGTTCTCGGTCGAGGACGAGACCGAGGACGAGGCCGAGGACACGGATCCGCTCTTGCCGTTGTAGTGGCCGTTGGTGGTCAGCAGCTTCTGGGCGGCAGCTGCCTCTGTGTTCTGGCCAAAGGGAATGCTGCTCTTCATGTGGTTCTTGGCGGGCGTGATCGGGCGGGTGGGCTCCCCAAACAGCCGAGAGTGCGAGTCCACGGTCTTCTGGCCGCGGCGTGGGGCATCACCTGTTGTATCGAGTCCCAGGGGGAACCAACAAAAAAAAAAAGAAAACAGAACCAAGTGGGGAAACAAAAGAAAATTAAATACCATAAATTAGTGGACTTTCAAAGGAGTTTTAATTTTTAAATTAGTTTATACAACGTGTTCTACTGAGAGGTATGTATGGTACAGATAGTGGGTCAGTAGGTGGATTAAGGTGAGTCTGATAAGGTGGAAAATATTTCAAAACTTTGTTCTCTGTGTGGCAAAAATGGCAAAAGGTTAAATAAACTAAAGACAAAACAAGAAGAGCCTTGAGTTCTTTTGGCTTTTATCTAAGTGAACTCGAAATGCCATCAGGTGGCGGGTAGGCAGGTGGCAGGTGGAATGGAAAAGGAGGCTAAACCGGTTGGTATTGCAACTTCTTGTGGGTTTGTGGGTGATGTGGTGGTCTGTGGGAAGTGGGTGAGTACTTTTGCATTCGAAACGAAATTAGCACAAAACAACAACAACGAAACAGACTAGGATTAAGAGACTTGGTGAGGATTGGGGGGTATTCTGTGCTTAGGAAGGAGACATAATTCAAGTACCAATGAAATAGAATCTGTGAGCTCCTTGTCGTACTGCAAAGATACGTAGAAAAGAAAAGATATAGAGCGGGAGGGAGGAAAAGAAAAGAAAAAGAACGAGAAGAAAAACGAGACACACATAAGCATTTAATTAACCTGAGAGCCCTTCTCTGATCTATAACCATAAACTATAGACATCATCAGCTAGACCTAAACTTAACCTTAACCCTCAAACTTACCGTTGTTTTTCACTCCATTATCCTTCTCGGCAGCGAATATGTTGGAGGCCATGCGATTCTTCACAGAGCCCCTGGGAGTCTGCGGCATCTCCGATCCGAAGATGTCGCTCGATCCACCGCCCGGAGCCCTCAGCACCCTGGAAAAGGAAAAGAAAATGGAGAGAGTCTCATTAATTACAAGCTCATACTTCTACGCTTCGTAATTGATATGGCAGAGTGCATAATTCGCAAAATTTCCACACGCTCGCCGAGGAAAAGCATTTAATGTCTGTGTCTAATCATCAACGTCTTGGAGCAAGACCAGCTAGGAGGTATGAGATGCAGTTTAAGACAGAGCTGGCTGGGTGAGCACTCAATGGGCATTAGAAGTCACGCCAAGATGCATCTTCCATCCTAGCCAGTATTGCAATTAAGTGGAAACCCTGGCATAAAGAATTGCCAGCCAGCCATTGCCAGACAAAAGGCTGGCCAAAAAATGTTATGCTTTGTGGCATTCACCAGCCACTCAGTCAAGTTAGTCAGTCAGTCAGTCAGTGGCTGTCCACGCAACGTTGCCCAAAACCACCAGATACAGTCCAGATCGTAATGGTAAGGATTGTAAAGCCAATAAAATATACCATCCAAACTATTAGAAAGTATAGCCCAGGCTCTAAAATAATGCCTTCATTGCTTTTTACGATTATTTATATTTTTTTATATATTATCCCCGACTTGGTGTCGTGGCCGCTGAAGGCCCAGGAAATGTAAGCATTTGTGAGCATTTAATTTAGAGACCGAGACCAGATCTCGCAGCTGTCTGCCTGACAATTGTGAGCCGCACTGTCGGCTCCTATCCATGTGTATCTGTGCATCTGGAGGTAGGTTTCTGTGGATGCATTTTACTGCCGCCAGCATGAGACGTCAATTAAAACTCTGCAACAGTTAGCTGAACTGTGGATGCTACCAACTTCTCCACCAGCATAAGCTCCAGCTTCAGCTCCTTCTTCATTTTCTGGCCCCGGGCTCTGAAAGCCAAAGACCATTCACTTGTCAACATTTGCTTTTGGCCATTTGAGCCATTTGATAGTTTACTACTGCGAGACGCCTTCCTTCGGGGCGTCAATCAAATCCGATTTTAGAGCTTTCAGTGGGCTAAGCGATGGCGTTTTTTTATGCCCCATCTGCCCCGACACGCACTGTCCTCAGCCTACACCTCTCATAAAAAGTGAGAGTCTCCACCAAGCATTGTCAGCTACTTTAGTTACACTTTGCTCTAATTAGCGAAATTACAATGCAATTACCGTCGATTACCGCCGGTGTTTAAGCCACACACTTAGCCAGGCCTAAACAATAGTGGGTATTCCGAAAATTCAATGCCCCAATTCGGGCCACCAGTTGGGTTCAACTTTCTACCGAGTAGAACTGGGTGCCGGGTGCAGCGGAAAAGGCAAAAGTGGGAGGCAAAAGGTGCGTCTTCCTGCTAGAAAGTGCAACCCAAATTGCGTGCCACGGCGGAAGAGGAAGAGCTTAGATGCGGCTTCGGCTGCGGCTAATTAATTATACACTATATTGCCTATTTTTGTGTTTTGGAAGTTGGGTCTTAACTTGGCCCACCGAAAAAAACAGAAAAAAAAACATCAGAAAGCGTCAAAAGCGCAGGCCGCAAAGACAAAACAACCGTTAAACGGCTGCGGCAAGTGTGTGAACTGTTTGATGCAAGCAACATACACTGAGAGAAATTATTATTTATTATTTAAAAGTGATTGGAATTAAGGCACATAACATTTTAATAAAAATGGCTTCGAAGTTTCAAATTAATTGGAGGTCTTTAGTATATTATAATTATACTCGATAAAATATTGGGGACGAGTGCGCATGCCACGCCAAATATATCTGATATCCATTTTAGGTGACGAAAGAGTGCCATATAAAAAGAAGGTATAAAAAGCTATAATAAAACACATTATAAGAATAGGTTCAAATAAGAAGAATAATGGTACTAATTATAGAGGTTTTCAAAACCAAACTAATTATTTTTTTTATTAACCTTAGTTATAGTTAGTTTATGGTTTTGTACCTTAATTTTTCTAAGCCTTAACAAAATTTTATGATTATTACGTGAAAAAAAAAATTATAAAATTACATTTTTCGGAACTCTTTTTTTTAACACCTATTTTTAAAAGCAATTTTTATTAAACTATATTATTTATTTGCTTACATCACAAATGAGTAAATGAATGAATATTTCTTTAATGTGGATGAATATATTGTTTAAAAAAAAAATACTCTATAAAAAAAAGGCGGAAATTTATTCATTTTCTGAAAAGTTTCTGTTATATTTCGGTTTCTATTTTCTTTTCTATTAACACTATTTTTCAATAAATGGCGGAAATTTATTTATTTCTAAAATTTTTCTGAAACTTTGAAAGATTTTGGAAAGGTTACTGAAAGATTTCGTGCTTTTATAATAGTAAAGGTAAAACAAACATTACAGTTCCAAAACAAATAACCAATTCTCTTCTTATTGTTAAATATTAATTATATTTTATGATTATTGTGTATAAAAATCCTCTTTATAGTATTTTTATTTAAAAGTATCTTTATTAAAGTACTATTTACTAAAGTAAATCTCTACTTTCCTACAAAACCTACTTATAGGACCTATCATAAATTATCGTGTCAGCAAGTAAGATCTCTTGAGAAAGAGGAAAAGAAACATCTCTAAAGTCTTAAGCTTCGTAATTCAATCTCCAACTATTGTCAAAGTCAAGCCAACTCTTTCCACCTTAGTTTTGGTAAGGGGGTAGGGGGAAAAAGTATCTGTGAGATAGACATTCGCACTCGCGGTGGCAGGCAGGCAGTTCGGGTTGGGTTGGTGTTTGGGGTAATTGCGATCATAACTGTCGCACACACCGACTGCCACGATACCGGCTGAGGAGGGGCCGGGCCGGGCCTAGCCTAGGGCCTGCCTGTGCAAAGTGTTCTTATTAAAATGTCTTCAGGCTTGTTAGCACAGCCAGCAGAGCGTAAAAGTCTTACCAAGTCTTTCTTTTTTTTTTCGACACAGACTTGTTTCTCCTGCCTGCTTTTCATTATTTTTCTTTTAACTTTTTTTTTTGGTTTTTGGAGCGGCAGGGTTGAGAGGAAAAACTAACAAAGCAACGGTAAATGGGCAATTTTTGCGCAAGTGACGAACAAGTAATAATTATTTAAACAGTTAAGCCAAAGCTCGGCTTGACTCTCATTCATGCATGCCATGCATGTGAACCTTACCGATGTATGTATCTTTGTATCTATGCCGGGCTACCAACCTACCGAATGCGGCCCGATCAAATGGAAAGCGAAAGTTGCGTTTGACTTTAACCCATGGCTATATGCTACATGCCGCATGCCTATGCCACATGCGGCATACATATAACACAACAATATCATTCACTATCCGACCAATGCCGACCATCTTAATGGCTGCTAGTTAGCCGGGCTTAGACTAATTACCATCCCGACGACTCTGCCGAATTTGGAGGCTTTGCTCTTTTAATGGCCACAGGTTATAGTAGTGGCTATAGTACATATTTCTATAGCCTATAATAGCCATTGTCCGCCCGGAAAGTGTCTGGAGCATGGCTTCCGTTTGAGCTGCTTTTCATTTTTGCCATTTACTTTCCACACTCACCAAGGGCCGATAGCCCAGTGCCTTGGTTGGGCTTCCCCTGAATCTATAACTTCTACTCTCTTGTGGGTTAATATATATTTAACCCATATGTTGGCGATTGGTGGAAAACCTTTCACACACCACCAGAGGCGCCAGGTGGAGATAGCCGGGAGTGCGCAGGTGGTTGGATTGCCCCTCCTGTCCTGTCCAGCCCCGGTCTAGTCTGTTCCAGAGCCTGGGTGATGACAAAAATTAATGCATATCGACAGTGAGCGGATGGAGGATGGTGGAGTGGAAGAGGCCACTGCCAGCGAAAGGTAATGTGGCATGGCATGGTGCAACAGCTACAAAATTTTTGAAAACAACCTTTTCGGGTAAAAGTTGTTCGGGTTGTGCATATAGAAAATACTTGGCTCAAAGTGATAGTTGTCGCTCTGATTTAGTTTGGTAGTTCAGTATCCATGGCCTTTCTTCATATCCATGGCCCAAGTCTTGAGGGTATTTTTCCCCCCATTTTCTCAATATCTTTCTCCAATATATCGTAAGTAACTGCTGTGATAATTGTTTTTATGTTTGGATATCGAAAGGGGCTTTCCCAGATTTCCCTTTTACTCGCCGGGCCAGCCTCCAATTAATTACAACACCAATTGCCCGGCCCATCGATGCTAACACTTAATATTACGAAATGCAACTTTCTATGGCCTAAGAGTGACCTAAAAGAATGGGGTTTTAATAAGGTTTTTTGGTATTAAAGCCCCAAGATTACAAATACATTACGACAGTTTTGTAATTAAGCAACTGTCAAAATGGGTTGTTACTTGCCGGAGACCGGAGACCGGAGACGAACGAACGCAAGTAAAAGTTGAAATCGGAGATCGGGCTCTCTGGAAAAGCTGTTGGAAAATTTCAATTTCTTCTATTGACAGCGTGTGGGAAAGCCAGTTGCCGAGTGAACTCAATATCCCCAGGCATTTGGAGCATAATCATAAGAAGCTTATTTGTCACATCTTTCCAAAAATGCATTCCTATGACTAATGCCACCCAAAAGTCATGGTAGTTGGTAGTTGGGGTGTGAAACAAGCCATGTCGTTGGCAAGACTGCTGGCCAAGACTTCAGGCTTGCCAAAAGCCAAAGTTAATTTGTTTTTCTTGCCAGTTTTTTGTCTTTTTTTTTTTTTTTGGCTTAAGCTGAGGAGGGACTCGACTGGGGCGGATGCCTCATGTCGCTTTATAATAAAGCTGCTGCAATTTCCTCAAGGGGGATAAGAGAGAGGTACAAGCAGCTTGATTAATTGCAATTGATTTTAATGACTTTGTTTAAACTTTGACGAACACTCGCCACTTAATTCGCTCTGTGTATGCACCACGGGGGGAGTGGCATGGTGGCATGACTGGGAGGAGGAGCGGACTTGGGTTAAATGGCTTTCCCGGGAAAGGGTCACAGCGGCGACCGTGATTTTCACTCCATCTTCGAGGAATGTCTTCTAGACTCTCCCAGTCTCCCTGTCAGCTGCAGATTGGCTTTCGTCCCCCCACTCCAACCCCCCCGTTTGTTTGCTGACTGACAGCAATCATGCAATAAAAATGCACAATTTACTGCCAGTCTGCCACGGGGAGGCCAGTCAGTCGGAGGCCTCAACTTTATGGTTTAGTCCATAAAGCATTCGCTGGACCATCCGCTGGCCGGGCCGATATGCTGCACTGCACCTGTACATCATCATGGAGTTGCAACTACCAGCGGTAGGTTCCACTTGATTTGGTCCGTCCGATTTGAATGTCCGGGTAATTGTTTATCGGACGAGTGGCCTAGCATAGCTCTCTATTTTTTTTGTTTTTTGTCATCTATTTTTTTACTGTCCATTTATTATCGAGCTGCTCGGCTCATTATGCTGCTCGAGTGCATCCATTGGAGTGCCGCTTCCTTTTGTTTTTTTATTTAAAACGTGTCCCGTCCACTTCGTGCAACCGCAACACTGCCAGTCAGTCAAAACTATAGTTTTTTTTGTTTTTATAAAAAATAGTTAATGAAAATCCATCCCAACTGAAGCACGAAAATTGTGTGCGGTTTTCTTCTATTGTTGCTTGCTGCCACTACTTTTGTTATGATTGTTGCGTCCACCCCACCCCACTCCACCCCCTCCTGCCTAAAAACGTTGATTAGTCGATTCCATTATAATTGCCGCTTCCAACAAAGCCAATCCAAACAAAAACACACAATGAAACTGAAACAGTGGAGGTATGTAAGCCGAAGAATCTACTTTCCCCCTGACCAGCCACCACCAGGAGGAGGAGGAGGAGGAGGAGCTGTTGCAGCATCTGTGGTAGTGGGGTGGGGTGGGGCAGGGTTTTGGGGCGGCGGTTCAGCCAAGCGCGGCTTGTTTACCGTTGCTTTTTCCACTAAAAACCCAATCAGCTGTGTCTCGGGATTCCAATGGAGATCCGAAGAAGAATTGAAACATTCCAGGCTTGATGGAAAATAAAATATGATTGATGGTTCTTGGTTCTCTTGGTTCTCTTGAGAGCTTAAATAATTAGTATTTTGTATTATTTGGTTAGTGTTGAGACTTTATGATGTATTAGTTAAGTAATACCCTTATAATGGCCAGGTTTCAGCTTAATTAAGCAAGTTTTAAATCTTTATAGTCTTGAAATAAAAGATAGCTATAGAAATGTAGTATTTTCTTAAATAGTAGGATAAGAAAACCCCATCAGTTGAGTCTCAAGACCAGGTTGGACAAGAAAAGCTTGGTAATCTTCCTTATATCAAAGAAAATAAAGTATGATTAATTAAGGAACCTTATTCTTCAACTATCTTTGGGTTAAATAATTGGTATTAAGTACTATATCATTTGAATTAAGTCTGTATGATGTATTAGTTAAGTAATACCCCTATAATACCCAAGTTTCAGCTTAATTTAGCCACTTTTATAGTCTTCAAAAAAAAGATATCTATACAGATCTCATATTTCCTCATATAATAAATAAGAAAACCCCATCAAAACCCATTTCTCTGCAATTCATAGCCCGCTGTGCTCTTCAATTAAAAGCAGCTTCCTCTGCCCATGATTTTGGCTTCAATTTAAATCCCAAAATCCACGCACTTTTCACTCGCATCACCGCCCCCCATCCCCCTCAATCAAAGCCATATACCATTTAAATTGAAATGTTTTCCTGGTCAGTCACGGTCGTGAAAAGTGTCGGATGTCAGCGGGTCTCGATGGTTTCCAGCTCGATTAAGGCTGGCTGCCAGGCAGGAGGAAGACATAAGACATCAAAAATCAGAAAACCGCAGCGGGTGGTGGCCTGGAGGTGTGATTAATGGAGTACCCTCCCGAGAGAGGCTCCTACTCTGGCCGGGATTGGATTGGATTGGATGATGAAAACTCATAATTGGACAAAGCCAGAGAGTCGGCTGCAGTCGCAGATTGTCAATTATCGATAGTGTTGGCCAGAGCCTGATGAATAATTATTGATTAGCTGCTGCTGGGGCTGCTGCTGCCACTGCTCGGATGTGGTTGCAGTTGCAGTTGCAAAGGAAAGTGCTCGAGAGGAAAAGTTGCCGAGCTGAGCTAACCTGAGCTCTGAGCTGAGCTGGGGTGCATGTTAGATGCTTGTAGATGCCGATAGTGATGCTGGCATTTTTATTATTATTATGCATATGCGTACGTAAGCTGGGATTGGCTCTCCAAATTGTGCATTTCAGAGTCACAGAGTCATAGTCATAGTGCCAGAATTGCTGACACACTGAGGCAGAGGCAGACACTGGAGTGGAAGAGCGAAAGTTGTAGCAAGTTTGCCGCCACTTTTAAATATGTAATTAATAAATTTGTATTGATTAATTTGCGGCTCTGTGGAAAAGCGAAAGGACTTTCTAATATATTCAGATAGAGCACTGTCGAGAGGATACTCCTCCTCCACTCCCCAAAATCAATGGCAATCGAATGGTAAACAGCTTCTGAGCTTCAAGACCCGTGACAGGCACTCCAAGGTACAATATCCATCAAAACTTTAAGTATATATAATATCCGTTTTTGGGGGTTGCCACGGGAACTACTGAGGGCCGAAAGTTTTCCGAGTATTTCCCCCTCATTTTCCGCATTTTCCGTGTCAACAGGAATTACATTGACGCAGGCGGAGCTAAAATGTGTTTGATTTCCTTTTCGGTACGCCGTCAATAGGTCATGATGTTGCCACAAATGTGGAAGCCCGATGGTGGTGCACATTTCTGTTGATTATTCCCCATAACGACAGTGGTGGCTTGTTCTGCATGTTCTGCAATCATTTACATAAATGTTGACTTGGCAACTGTTGACCAAAAAAAACATTCCTATCTTAAATACATATATATATAGTACCTACATATATAGTACAGGTTGGGCTATAAATATATGGCATTACTTTGATTTGGTTGCCTTGAGTCTCCGCCGTCTCCTGGCAGAATGGGGTTAACTTCAGGTTGGAATCCATAGCATTGTGCAAAGGAATTCAAGCGTATAATGATCGTCAGATGGATGCCATAGACAATGCCATAAACATAAAACGAAATGAATTGTCATTATTTCCGCCGCTTATACAACACAACACAAGACAGCCCAACAAAGAGCGACAATTCAATCCGATATCTTGGCGCGTCGCACCTTTGAGATTTAATTTGATTGTTTACAATAATAAGTCACGGCTTTGCCAAAGAAAGGGGCGCACACACACACACTCCCCATTCCCCATTCCACACCACCTCGCTTAATGCAAAGAAAAAGTATATTAATCATTTTCCTGCAACCTCCAACCGCCCAGCCTCCAGCGGGAAAGTCCAAACGTATTTTTCTGTATTTGTTACACAACCGCAATCAATGACAATGATTAACACATTTTCCACACTTGGCCCCCAGCAGCCGGCTTGGTTCACCCATCGATGGACCATAAAATCCAGCAAATTGTTTATAATGCACATGGCACACATACGGAAAAATCAGTCTGCGACCAAAACTAATTTCTAAACGGCCAACGGAACACAAATCCACAAATGAATGGAATGGATGGTGTTAAGGTGAGTTCAATGTCCGCCACGGACCACCGGACAACCGGACAGTGGGAGCGGACAGGGAAGCGGACTCCAGTCTCAGTCTCCCGGACAGGTACGTAGTGCTGGTGTTTTTGGAGTAAACGGAACGGCAACAAAGAAACATTTTGGTAACGATTTTTACTTCCCCACTTGGCAAAAGCCACTGGACTCTGAATGGGTGGTGCCGGGAAGGGGCTTGGCTTGGCTTGGTTTTGGCCAAAGAATTGCATGCAAAAACAAAGTCCAAAACTTACTGAGCAAAAAGCAGAAAAAGAAAGGCCACAAACTAAGAGGTTCGATGGGGAAAATACCCTAGATGAAGGCGTGAAATGTATAATAAGATTTAAGATTTTAAAGAAAGGAAATTAATGGTATTATAAAGACCTTTTAGGATAGTCTCTATTATTAAGTTCTAATGAGGTTTATTGTCCTCTAAAACTATATACCCTTTGTCCATATTCCAAGAGGTATTCCCCAAGAACGTCGGTTCCTTTGACTCCACCTTAGTAGGCACCCAAGAGGGTTCGGTGTTGGCCGAGAGAGCTTGCAGGTGGCAAGAGTGCGGCATGAAAAGGAAAATCAATGAGACATCCATAGACATACAACCGCCTGCCTGCTTGGGTGGTTCCCTTAGTGGCTAGTGGCTTGCCCAGCCCGACCAGCTTGGGTGGTGGGAAGTAGGCGCTTGCAAAAGTGGTGCTCTGCAGATTACACATACGCCCCGTGTACACACGCGAGTGGGTATTAGTGTATTAGTTAGTCAGTCAGTCAGGCGGCGAGAGGTGAATGCACGCTAAATTAATCTCCTCGCATAACCAAATGAATATGCAAGTGTATGAAGGGGGGTCTGGGGGGTGTGTGCGGTTTGGCATCTCAAACAATGGGCTGGAGATGAAGATGTTGTGGCTGAGTATGAGGCTGAGATGGAGGCTGAGACTGTGACTGCCTTCGGAAATGTTTGCCAATCAAAGTTCACTCGAGCGACGGTGGCAAACAATAATTAAATATGGAATGGCACGTAACATTTGATAAACTTGAGAAGACTCCATCATGATGTGGAGTTTGATGTAATACTTGTGGGGGGGTTTGTAGTCAGATACCCCTCGAAGTACGGCCATCCATTGTTTGATTTTGATGACAAATTAGGGTGCTTCACTCACTTGTCATAAACAAAGAATTTTTATAAGCTTGTCATAATTAGTAATCACAAACAAAAGATAGCTATAGTGCCTATTATAAAGACTCATATTATCACAAAGGAAGTGGGTCTTTTTGGGGTTTCAGATAAACCATTTCCTGTTTTCTAATTATTCTCAATTTCTATATAAAAAAAGACCCACTAATCCAGACTAATTAAAGTCCTTTTAGTCCTTTATTTCTTACCTCTTTTTGGCTTTGCCGACATTGTAAAGCTCAACGTGTTTAAAAGCAGCGTAGGCGGCCATTTCTGTTTATTTTCTTGTGTTTTTAAGGATAAAGGATAATCTCTCCCTGTTGGATGGATGCAATTACTTTATTTTTCACTTTCTGGAAAAATCTGAGCGTACGCGACCGGAAGAGAAAAGAGATAGAAGATTAGAGGAATGTGCGGCGATGGAAAATGTTGCAGTGCAGCAGCAGGATGGATGATGACTCATAGCTTGCTGGAATGCTGGACGCTGCTGCTGGGATGCTGCATGTGCGTAAAATCAATAAACTGGCAACTTTTTGGCATGTGCAAGGATACGAGAGAGAGCCCAAAAGAGCAAAATCAGACAGAACAAGAGATATATAGAGAGGGAGAGAGCTTGAGGCAGGACCAAAAAATCAGACAATATTCCAGCCAGGATATCGGAAGTGCTTTCAAACACCATGCAACATTTTCCAACGTTCACTGCACCCCCCTTTTTATGGGGGAAACTTCACTCACAAAGAAAGCTACAAGACACACGCGAAGTTAGACGGTTCGAAGGATATATGGTTAGGTTATATATGACGGAACTCTGTGCTCTGATTCTGGGTCTGCGCGCAACAACAACAACTACTGGTCGCTGGTGATGTGTACGTTTCGATAAAAGTCTCGCGACTAAAGTGCAGTGGGAAAAGTGAAAAGCATTTTATACCGCCGCGCCAGCACCGAGAAGTTTTATCGATCCAAAAACAACGACCCAGCTGAGGAAGAGCTAAAGAGAGAGAGAGCGAGCGGGCGCCAAACCGAAATCCACCAACTCACCCGAAGAGCGGCCCAGAGAGAGGAGGCTGAGTGGGAGCCCAAGAGAGTGCAATACAGCATGTGTCGTCCGTATCAAAACAAAAACAAACTACAGCTGATTAAAGTTGGAGCTCCCGCTCCCAATGGCTCTCTTATTGTCATACTCTTGGGAGGGGAGAGTCATAATTTGAGTAATAATAGGGGAAGGATGTACTTCCTTTTAGAAAAATCATAAAGTATTGTTTTTAAAAACTAATTCTAGTATCTCTGACTTGTTCTATGATATTTAATAATGTTCTGAAATTCTAATGATTAATTTTGGTTTGAGATTGACTAATCTTTATTTAATCATCAAAATAATTAATCATTAATTGGAATATTTTATCTTATATATATAATTCATATATGTATATCTTTATTTTAAAGAGTATTTAAATCTTCTTCCAAGCACGGCTTTTTGCTTTTCTCTTCCGCAGAACCCAACTCGTGGTGAGTTGGCAGGTGCTTGTAGGTCACAAAAACCCAAAAGAAATGCCCCAAAAGAACTCAAGCGAACAGAGAAATAAAATATATACTTAAGCTGCTCTTAAAAAGTGTTTAAGCTCGAGATTAACATTTTGCATTTATTTTATGTTCGTCAGCGAGAAGTGTGCGCAGATATGCTTCAGTTATGCCTGCCATTGCAAAAAAATAAAAAAAAAAATTTAGAAAAAAAAAACTGAAATAGAAGCAGAAAAAGTTTGCAACAAAAAAAAGATAAAATAGTTCAGGTCTAGTGCACTTCAGGGTTCCTATGCAATTGTATTTTTCTTGAGATTTTTGCTTTTAAGTTTCTCTCTAAAAGCTGGAAAATATTTCTTTCTACAAAGGTACCCTATAGGGATGATCATAATATCTAACATTTTGGAAAAATTCTAATAAAAAAAAGATACAAATATTAAGCTATAATAATGACTTAAGACTTTATGGTTGTAATATTTCCAATTTAATTCAAATCTTTACAGGGTATATTGGTTCGAACCTCGACTATTCTGAAGAAGATGCTCCCCAACAAACCCACAAGAGCTTCTTGCCAAACCAGACATCCCGTCTCTGAGGAAGAGCCAGTGCTGCCACATTACCTATGCTGGACATAAATCACTTTCATCATCACCGAGCGAACCGAACGAACCGATCCGAGCCGGCCAGGGAGGCAGCAACTCTAATTTCAAGTGTCTTGCCACTAATGAGGCCGCCCCCTTTTGGCGGCTGCTGCCACTGCTCCTACTACTGGTGGCTGGTGCTGCAGCAAGAATTTAAATGCAAAATATATTTGCATAGTTTGTAGTTTTCTTGGAAAACATTTGGCACAGATTTGTACACCAGAACAGGAAGCGCAAGCCAGCTAGCCAGCCAGCCAGCCGACTAAGAGGATCGGGCCATGGAGCATAGTCAGCGGTGTGTCAGGGGGCCAGGGGGGTGGCGGTGGGGAGGGAAGGGGTCAAAACACACTGGTTATTTTTAGCTTGGCGAAGACACTTTTGTTAACCGAGCCAAAAGTTGACTGGCCGTCTTGCTTGTGGGTCGTGGGACAGCCGAAAGCCGACTGAGTGGTGCCTCAGGGCTGGTGCTGGAGGGGGGTGCTCTGGGGGCATAGGGGTGTTGCATGCGGCAACCTGACACCAGCATGCTACTTGCCCCCTTTATGCACCACACTCCCCGCCCCTTCGCTTCTCAGGTCTGTCAGTAAAAGCCTAGCCGCCCAGTGCACTTGCTATCCAGTGTTGACAGTTTAGCCATTTTTCCCTCAAAGAGGATATCTTTTTAGAGGGTTTTTAGGAGACTATATTATTATAATGTAATGTAGAATATATATACAAATTTTTAACTTTTTTAATTTATTTAAAAACTGCCAGAACCAACTGGAATAGAATGGAAGGCTCTTCTAGGAGGCAAGGTGCCAGGGGAAGGCAGCCTCAAATGGGGCACATGCCCACTCTATATGGATAAAAATAGAAGAGCTCCTCCATCTCCATCTCCGTCTCCATCTCTCCTGTCATCTCGCCCAGCTCTTGCTTAATAGTTGAGTGTCGCCTGATATTTCCTTGAGAGGAGAAGTGCAATGGAACTCAGTCGAGTACCCGACCAGATACACACTTCTTTTCATTTTTGTCTTTGAGGACAGTGGGACTATAACATCTAGTTTGTATTTTACATAAATATTCATTTATAAGAGGGTTCTAGGGGGTTCTAGAGACCCAAAAGGCACTTAAATAATATTTACTTTGAAGCTTTATTATTTTTTCCGTTTCTAGTCCACTGTGTTGTGGCGTGTGTGTGTCTAATCTCATCAAGAAGTCGTAGTCTGGCCCACACCTACGCCACCCACTCCCATACAGCCATGTCGGTTGCCTTGTCACATGTACGTGCAAAGGGTTGGATGGAGGGCCGATTGAAAGCTTAAGTATCCGAGTATCTGTGATACGTGGGCAATGCGGCAGTGACGCGGCAAGCCTTAATGATTTTTATAAGCCAGGCATCGGCATCGGCATTGGCACTTCTTCGGTGCAACATACCGCGAATATTTATGCCAATTAATAATTTCACTGCGCAAAGTGAAATTTCCGGGCTGTCAGGGCCCTGGCTGAGGCTCAGCATAATTACCAAGCTGGATTAATGGAGGTACGTGTTATTCGTATGGAAATTCGGTGATTATCACCCATGGGGAGGCTATTTGTGACACTCGGAAATGCATTTTCAAATGCCATATTTATGGCCAACTTTCGTTAATTAAAAAAACTTTACACTCACCTTTATGGCTCACACTTCTTTGGGGGTTTTTTTCAGGCAGTGCTACTGTCTCTCGAGTAGTTAAGATACTTTTATGATGGCGGGAATTGTTTAAACCATAAGGAAAATAAAATACCCATAACATTACAGGAGGGTGGGACAACCTTTTGGTTAGATAGGATACGATCCTAAGGTTGCCTTTCATCTTTCGCTCCTAAATCATGGAGTACGCATATGAATGGATAGTTTTCACTGCCAGGGCCATTGACTGACCACCGAAAAGTCTTAAAAGCGGAGATTAAGTGAAGCAATTAGGAAAACGTGCACTGCAAACTTTAAACTTAAAAAAAAAGCTAAAAAAAAAAAAATAAAAAACTTAAAAGGAGAAACAGTAGAGGAAGACAAACACACGGTGAGCTGGAGCTGGAGTTGGAGCTGGTACTGGAGCTATCAAAACTTGACTTTTGGTCAGAAAGGTGAGCGTAACAGGGCTCTCTGCCCTGGAAACTTGGCCATGGCCATTCAACATTCAGTATTCGGCAGTTACATGCCACATGCCACGTTTAGTTGAACTAACAACTTACTTTCTTTGAGGCTTAAACTCTTTCCAGCTGGGCCAGTTTATCATATTACCAGTCCCCTTGGGGCCAAGTGGAGTCTTTTAATCAATGCCGTAGAACGAATGCAATGAAGATGGAGATGCAATCCACTAGATAGATAGATAGATAGACATGTATCTTGTAAACACTTTCGCTTTTCCCTCTTAATGGCTCTGATAGGCCCAGGCCCAAAGCTGAAACCCGCATTTAGCCACGATTTCAAGTCCAAATTGTCTTTTAATGATGGCCAACAATGGAGCAACTTCCTCGAGTGCATTGTATCTGAGTATCCAAATACACATACTCGTAGTATCTGTACTCATACGCACACACGAAATCACCCATTAAAGGCCCAAAGGTAACAATTACCAGAGCAGCACAAAGGCCCACCAAAGCTGGCGTTAAATTAATGCTTTAATTTCTTTTGGCTTTTAGCTTTTCAGCCATTTCTCTTAGCACATAGAAACTCTGTATCTGGTAGTTTCTGGCAGTGTATCTCGAAGATGCGTGAGGTCCAATCTTGAAGATTTGTTTGTAAATTTTTCGCTAAATTCGTTGGACAGCACCAGTATGCAACATTTCCAGATGAGGCGGCTGTCTGGCTCTTTATATACACACCCATATGTCTATATTTTTATTGGATCTTGCTGGGCCTGGGCCTGGTGGTCTGTCTGGCACTTGATCTGACCCGAGCCATGAGGAAGCTAAATAGCTGCATCTTTAATGGCTTCTAGATGGGCACAGACCACTTGTCATGACCAGAAGGCCCCCAGACCCCAGTCTGGACGACTTGCAACTTTCAAAACTTGCCAGGAAGTGCTTTGTTTATCGATTGCTAGCAGAAAACTTTTTCTTAAAATTATCGTAATCGTTTAGACCAAGTTTTTCCAAGGGGGGGTAGAGTGCTACGCCCATCACCTGCAGTGCAGTGCATTTTTGCCTTGACATTTTCCGTCGCCAAGAAACTATGGCTGGAAACTTTTCGCGGCAATTCCAAGCTAGGGAATAGTAGGAGGTGGCTCCCAAAAAACTAAATTCTTCAATTAGTTGGGGAATAAACTTTAAATTGGGCATCCGAGGCGATAAATTAAAGTGAAATTAAAACAATTGCCTGGCTGGGAAGCTTTTCAATGAGAGAACTAATTCCGGCGTGGGCTGGAGAACCCCGAACCACATGGTCAGGTCATAGTTGTTCCCAAAAACAATTTAATTAAACGAACTGAGTCTGAACTTTTATAAATTTTCCAATGCGGGTTTTCCCGTAGAGTCTTTAGAGACAAGTCTTGTAGTTATCCGAAGATTAGCGACTCTACGACTCTACTTTGGCAATTATTCAAATCCCCCTTTAGGCCAAAAGAGCCACTGGAGGTAATTATACATCCAAACTACAATTTTATTCAAATGCAACAATGGCAATGGACTGGCAGCTATTTTGAAACTATGTATGTACTGACGATCGCATGTCTTGGGTGCATTCGAGGTGGGATACCACGGATAATGGTCAAGTGCAGTGCGTGATTCGGGGCACTCATATACTCCAAACTCCATGCTCCAACTTGGATTTGGGTGTTTGCTAAGCCATTAAGAGCCGCAGAGCTACAAAGCCGAAATTGGAGATCAATTTGGGCCTTTGATCGGCTTTGGTTCCAGAGACTTGGAGTTTCTTTCCGAAACGAGTGAAAAGTTTGCACATAAAGTCAGCCAGCGAAACGCAGCTGGGAGGAGGAGATATATGAGGAGCGGTGGCAGCTGAAAAATATTATTTGTTTATTGAGCGAGTGAAAGGCAGCAGACTTGAGACTCGGCTTGAATTTGTTCCACTGTCTGCTTAATTAAAATCACCAAGAATTCGACTCGACTGATGAGTAGAGACTAAAAGATACCCTGTATCTGAGAGATACAAATGCAAAATATTTTCTATAAAATTCTCTTCCCTATTTAACAACCTTTGAACTCACATTAACCTCTTCTTTTTTCTAGAACCTGATTCTAGATGGCAGACCCCAGCAATGTCAACGAATTTATGGCTTATTCTGGGAAACTCACGTTTGCCGGCCACTGACTGACTAATACTTCCAACCAGAGCGTTAACACAGTTTAAAAAACACTAAAAAAAGTAACAAAAAATAAAGTTGGTAAGAAAAAGAGTTGGGGGAAGAGTTGAATGAAGCGTGGATGTGGTGGTTGTGGATGTGTTGTATGTCAGCACTTTTCACATTCATGGTACGTGCAACCAAGAGGAAAATGCAGCTGTCTCCGAAGACTAACCCAAGCTTAGCTGATCTGTAAATTCTTTTCCAGCTTAGAGCAGATCTTAGATAATCCGCAAGCCCCTCTCTCTCTCCACCACTCCACCACCCAGCTAATTGAAATTCTTGGAAACCAAATCAAATGTTAAATAAAACGCTTCACGCAACTGGTTCTCACTACGCATTGGATCAGTTGATGATGTGTGGCATCCACCAGGCAGCATGCAGCATGCAGCTGAAGTCTGGATCAGAGGCCCCAATCTTGATCCGCATCTAACGCTTCATCTTTGGCATGCCAACGGCACATTAACGCCGAGATGATATATATTGTTAAGGAGAATCCAACGATGAAACCCCATGGGGAGTAAAGGGGATGCTAAGTCGCTCCATTTTCCATTTTCCATTTCTTTCTCCCAGAGATGGCCCAGAATCTTCTGGCTGTGGTGTAGCCTCAAATGCATTCCATTCATTATGATTACTATTAAATTAGGAATCGCCGTTCCCGTTCGTTCTTTCCCAACTACTACTACTATGTATATAGTATAGTATAGTATACTCCTTTATTTTCCACTTCATCTTTCGTTCTGCTGGCACTGAAGACTGCGCTCTGAACGATGGTAATTATTTACGCCGATTTCTGTGTGCAGATATAATGCCACACAGCCTCTACCATCATAAAGCACGAACCAAGAGATGCAGTGCCTCCTCCTGCCCCTTCCAAATAGACAAATGACTTTAGTTTGGCGGGGAAAACCCGCCAGAGAAGGAGATCATAGGAAAGTATTGCCACAATTGCGGCTAATGCGGCACGTTATAATTCGACACTCTATTTCGGAATTGCAATAAATTTTTTTTCATAAAAGCTAAACGATGGTATTGGAGGCTAAGATGCCGGGTTCATAAAACAAATTTTTTAAAGCCGTAATGCAATTTTCTTAATTTCAGCAACGAATTGATTTTTAGTATCACTTTCCAGTTAGATAGTCTTACTATTATAGTAGCTTTTATTAAGTCGTAATTTTTCTCAGTGCCAAGCCCCTGAGGACTTCTTTTTCTTCCATTTGGGGACACATTCTTTAAAAGTCTAACGAATTGTGAAAAAATGCAAATTCACTGCGCCGGCCAGTCCATCATTCCAGCTCATCAATCAATCAATCAATCAAGCTCGCACCCAGCCGCTAAGCACCGACATCGATATTCCCCAATTGCACATAAATTTTAAATGTCATTTTAGACAATTTTAAAAAATAAAAATAGCTTTAAAAAAATCATAAAAAAGTGGGTTAATCATTGACCTTAAATTTAAATTATGACAAATTGTTTTAATTTAAATAATTTATTAAAAAAAACTTTAAAAATATATATTTTTTTTATTTGTATAGTTTGGTATTTTAAAACAAAACTTTTTAAAATGTTAAACCAATTTCTAAATAATTTTTAATTTTTAAACCCACAATTCTACTTTACACTGGCTTTTACATTACACTTCTCCTAAGACGCCATCTAGCGTAGTAAAACTGAATCCCCACACAGAGCTGCCAGATCGTAGCAACAGCGCGCCATCTATGCAAGCTGGCTAGTTCAACAATATCCCGCATAGGTGGCTCTACAAAGATTTCTATTTAAAACTGAAAAATGGAAATCTCTTTTAAACTATTACCAATTTCCCAATCCACAGGCAATTGTTTACCATTTCTTATCTGCACTTTAATGACCCTAAGTCGACCCTTTATCCATCGGCTGCCAGCATGCGGTCGTCAATGAACGCCACTTGTGTGTATTTAGGCAGCATCTCTTATCGCGACGACGCGGCTCGGCTCAGTGCTCAGTTTATTTACATCCGCTTTTGTTTATGGACGCCGGCCGATAATAAAAATCAAGAAAACTATAGCTTCGATAGGGGTTTACAAACAAAGAACAGAGATTTAGGACTTTGATGAATACATCAGATCGAAGGGTTGGTCCATAAAGGCCCGCATTTGGGGATTAATTCCTCTAATTGGGAAGGTATATGACTTTCTTTTGAAAATTAGAGGATGGTGGGGGGCTAATATTATTTATTAAAATCAGAATACTATATAATAGATTCAAAGCTATATTTTTGAATAATAATTTTTAAAAAATGTACCCTTTAAATCCAATTTTTAGAAGGGTATTCCTAACTTCGACTTTATTTTCTTCTTTAAAGATTTTCAATCAACGCTTGAAAAGAAAATAATTCCTGGAATGAATTTCCGATACGAGGCGGGGGGAGAGAAGTGGGGCACCTGCCGCAGCCGGTTCTTGCGGAATTCTTTCGTCTCCGAAGACCCAGAAGACAAAAGAAGTTAGCGGAACGGAAGAAAGCGAGGATCTGCTGATCTGCGGAGGGGGGAGGGGAACCTGTTTCTGGAATCTGATCAGACACTGCGACCCAGTCGCATCCGTATCCACCATCCTTCGATGGTACTCCATCACTAAATCATGTGACGCGCCACAAAGTGGGCAGATATGGTTAGCAGTGTTTGCATTCAAGCTGGAGAGGATGAGCTGTCAGAGGGCATCTCCAGCTCCAGTCCCACTGTTTGCACGCAAATATGAATCTCTGCGTGGAGAGTCAAATGTGAACGAACTTTCGGGGGGCAGGCAAGGCGCAAACTTCTCTTGTCATCATCATCATCCAACGCCATTCTACAGTCAATGGACTCTAGACGGGGCTTAAATGCTCCCCGACTCCACTGCAGTGGCAGAAACAGCAGCTGTGTTGTGCCAATGATCTGGCACAAAAAAAAACAAGACCCAGAAACGGAGGAGCACGCCATCTCCTCCGGAACAAACATTTATGCACTCTGTGGATACAGTGGGGGATCGCTAAATGAGAATTAATTGAGTGCTGGGGCAGACAGTCTTTAATTAATTGTCTGCGAAAATAAATCACTGAGAGACCTATATAGAGATCTATACTCCATCTACCCTACTTAGTTTCCCTAAACTGAGTCTCAGGTCATCTTACTTAGTTAATACTGTCTCCTATAGTTATATTTATGAACTGGTTAACTTAACTTATCATTCTGCGAAGGGGCGTTGGCAAAACAAAACAAAATATAAGAAAAAAAAAAAACAATTTGCATTGAATAACCCAGATTGTGGCCATTGACTCTGGGGGAGATCGCATTTCGTATTTCCAGTTTCTTCTTGAAAAGATCTCGGAACCGATCTCTCAGCTATGCAACTGGGCCTGGGCCTCGGTCTGGGCCTGAGTTATGGGAATTATGGCTTGACCAATTAAGAGTAAATTAATTCACTCGCGAAATCAAAAAGAATGATCAACTGGGCGTGACTCTTCTTATGAAGAAACTTCCAGAAAACAAGAGAAAGAGTCTCAAAATCCAGATATATATCCAGACCACCAATCTGGGTGATTCTGAAACCCCTCTTCTGAATATGCAAAAAGAAAACATGTTAAAACCCAAATTGATTTAATTTTTGCAGAAATCCCGGCAGAAACCAACCCTCTAAGAGGGCTTACGGCCGGTGGTGGTTGCAGGATTGGATTGCAGCCCTTCTTGCCAAAAAACCAAAAGTGGAGTAGCAAAATTCACTTTCACAAATCTCATTCAGCTCCTGCTCCATATCCGCCAGAGGCCATCCGCCTTCAGCCAGTGCACTTCCAACTGCAACAGCAACCCTTGCACTCCAGACAGGCCAGACAATTGCCTCCCTTCATGAATTCCCGAGGGATTACCTCGAAATGGGGGTGTTGTGTCGTCTGGCTGGCTGGATGATTTCAAGGTCCAAAAGTCAGGCCGGCAAGGGCAGTTCCTACTCCTCTAGAGGCATCGGCATGCAGGTGGTTGCGGGTTAATCGCATAATTGAGCAGCCCAGGAGCAGGCGACACACTCATCAGTGATTCAGAGCCATCCAACCATCGTCTGGAGCTCTAACAAAGGAGTCGTCCAACAAAGCAACACACCCTGTTCCAGTCCCACAAAGAAATCCGCGTCGTGGAACGTGTGAAGCCTGCAGATGATTGTGGATACACAGCCTACAATGCAAATATGCAACTTATAAATAAATACATCGGATCCCTGGCTCTATAGCTCTGTGTGGCTATGTGTGGGAGCAGCAGCTCATTTAACCCGGGACTGGAGTTGAGTTGCCTCGACCAGCTGGCTGAACTTGAGGCGACTCCGAACAAAGGCGAGGATGGAGGATGGAGGGCGGCTGGGCGGAAAGCTTTTCCATCAGCGGAGCTGCTGAGTCAGGAATCCAAGCAAGTCTGGAACCAAGACAGCCATAAATTCATAACCAGAAGGAGTAGGGGGAGTAGATACGTACAGTTATGGACAAGATTAGAGGACTAGAGGTCTAGAATCTAACTGGGGTTGGATTAAACTAGAATCTGTCTAAAACTATTTATTATATTTAAGTTATAGCTTCTAATATCCATCTAGTTTATAGACTCTAGTCCCTAAAAATGTACTATTTTCTTAACCTCTGCTGTCCATAAAAAACAGAGGGCGTTCAGCAAACCCATAATGGTAATCGCCCATGTACACAACCAGAGCCAGATGATCGTTCTGCAAATGGCTAGATGCCGACCCGATGCAGATAGCTATGCAAAACGGGTAATCGAACAAGCCGACCATATAAGGCGGCTAATGGTCCAAGGCTTGGAGGCTTTATTACCTAACAACAATTACCGAAAGTGAACTCGAGTGTCTGTCTGCCCAATTATAGTGGAAATGTTGCCGAAATTGTCACTCAAAGTGGCTCTCGACTTCCTCCGAGTTGGGCTTCTAGCTTCTGGCAGCTAGAAGATACCTCCGACTGGCGGCTGTTCAGTGAAGCGTCCAGAGACAGCCTTGAGATCCGCTTGTACGGCAGCCGATCCAATGGAACCACCTCCTAATAAGGACACCATGATGACGTCAAAATGAACTTACCGGCAAGGAGAGAAAAACATAATTTAGTTTTTAGCTATTTAGGGCGGTTGAAAGGTTCTGGTTTTATGGGACATGAGTCACGGGTGGAAAAGATGAAGATCCCCCCGTGCCTGGACAGGAAACGTGACTCGCTAGGGCTTCCCTAATTTACACAAAAAACCATTTATCTGCCAGGCCAGGTCCACCCCGGACTATGGAGGGAAATGCATTTTAGGGAGGAGGAGGGGATGGACATGACAGATATGTCCTACTATGGCCTCTGTCGGGGTTGCTTATCGTGGGTTGCATGCCTCAGTGGCAGACTCTAAAACACTAAACTCCTTCCTACAGCAATTACACTGAAAGAAGTTGATCCTAAACAGAAATATCTAACTAGTCTGGGAAGTCTAGTTTTGTTCAGTGTAGAATCTAGCACTATTCCTATGTCGGATTAGTGTGGGCCCGTCTGTCTGCATTTTTGGGCGCGGCATTCTGACTATCTGGCTTTCTCTGCAGGCTTCCGCAGGGAATTAGTCCCATTGACTCATTCTAGGGCTGCGCCCAGACACAGTCCCAGTCCCAGTCACAGACCCAGACCAGGCCAAAACTAGTCGTCGCAGCCAGGCAATCAAAATCGACATTTAGTTTTATGGCGACTCCGAACCGAACGAACATGCAATGTGTCCAAAGTTCAATGCACTTGCCACTCAGCCTCAAACTCGGTTGCAGCCAGATACGTGCCTTAGTACTAGTACTAGCCAGTAGTAGGTTAGATCGCGTGACTATACTTAAATATGTATGTACACTATGTACCTTCTATGAAAATAGTAATTCCCCAGCATGGCACGTGACGACATTACGCCCAAAAGTATCCCCCATTTGCGAAAGGATATAAGGATATGGAGGAGTAGGCCCGGTAGACGAGTTGGTATGCCCCTAATCACTGGCCATCACTGTGGCTGGGCGTCCAATCGATTTCCATTGCAATTACTCATCTATCGCAGCAATTACGCGTATTATGATGATAAGTGCGAACCACAACAGCTGCAGGCAGATTTCCGAGTGACTCAAGAGGGCTATTTGGAGCAGGGTGGTGGGGCTAGATCTTCCTAGAAGTGGGAATCTTTTAAAAGGTCAAGAACGGAGAAACATGTGCCAAACAAGTGGTGCTAGAAGAAGTTTTCATTCTAATCAGAGTCTATATACATAGTATATAGTTTTAGAAGTCTATAGATTGTATTTTAATAGGTTTCCACAGGAGCTATAAGTACTTTAATGACATTTTTAGGTAGTAATCACTCTCTACAATGTTTTTATTGATGGAAACTATTAGCAGCTGCTGTTATAACCACCATTAGCCGATGACCAATTTAAAAACTGGCACATACAATACCTTGGAACAAAAACAAGCGCCACCTCGATTACAATCATAAAACCTTCACCCGTCCTAGGGGGCGGGTGCTCAACGAGATGTCCAACGAGCTATAGTTATTACCACGATTGGGAGTAAGAGGGGTGGCTAGCGGTGGCTTAGGGGCAGCTGGGTAACTGGCCCACTTGCTGACACTGCAGTGTGCACTTGGCTAGAACCACCACTGTTTGAGTTGAAAAAAAAAAATGGTCATTTCAATTGAATTGAATTGCGAACTGCAGCTGGGACATACATATTGACAGCAGGAGGGTATCAAATATCAACTATATCGGTTGTTAAGGTTGTTAAGGGCGTTTTCCGGTGCGTCCATAACAAAGGAAGCTATAGAGTTTTCCAATCGACTTATGAAGGAATTGGGGAATTGAATTCTTTGGGGGGTAAATGTGTGATTTTGTGAGTCATTATAGCACGAGGTCCATGCTCCTCGTCCATATTACTCATCATATATATAAGAAGTGTATGTACCACCCCGACTATTGAAGATCAATACACGCTTTTGGAAGAAATTCCATGCGAAAGCGAGACGGCGAGACGGAAATGCCAGCCCCCAAGAGCGGAGCAGAAGAAGCTCCAACACCCAAAAGCAACGGAACTGGCAGAACAAAAAAAAAGAAGTGCTTAATGTTTTTTTTTTCTCTTTTATTTTATTTTTTTTTTGCAAATCTGCAATTTCGATAAACCCACACACACACACACACAGAGCACACAACGATCGCACGCACACATGCACACAACACATTTAAAAATGCCGGCAAGGGACTCCTCCTCCTTCGGGGGCACTTACTTGCTGCTGGCCTTGTTGTCAGTAAAATCCAAGTTGGAGATCATCTTGCTTCTTTAGTTTTGGTGGCGGTTTAGCCTTGAATCGACAATTGCGATAATTAGTGAAATCGGTACACACGCGTAACGTGAAACACTCAAAAATGCAGGTAAAAATGCACGCACAAACGGAGACAAAACGGAGAGATCCAGGTGGCGCGGCTGTTGGAGTAGATTTGAATTCGTATTACAAATATAAATATATATATATATGGTTTGGTGTGACCATGCTAACAAGTTCTCAAGAAATATCGATAGGTTGGCAGCACCGTTTTTACGATAGTTGCCGGGTAAATATATCGAATCTTTTCCAAAACTCATTTTATAATTAATTTTCTAAAAAATAATCCTATTTGAAAAAATATTTTTAAAAAAATATAAAAAATTACCACGCATATATTTTTAAAGACTTCATTTAACTTCAAGCTAAATTATTAAACTCTTTATTTGCGGATTATGGGAACGTTGCCACTGGTCACACTTGATAACAATATTCTATTTGTTTACATTCGGAGGAGGATCCTTAAATACAGAATTGAAGGCTATTTTCGCCAGGATGAATGCACCCATGGTGCTGGTACAGTGCCGGGTCTGCCTGGGGGAGTGTGAGGATAATGTGATGAGATCTTTGTTTGAGGAAGAAGATCCACTCATCGAGCAGGTGGAGAACTGTTGTGGCATCAAGGTAGGCCTTGGAACAGCGCAGAAACTCCAGACAATTAACTGTTTTTGGATCTTGCAGATTCGCCAGTCTGACAATCTTCCTGCCAAGGTCTGTTTCAGCTGCTGCGAGTTCGTCCGTATGTGGCAGAACTTTCGCCAGATGTGCCTCAACTCGCAGGTTTTCTGGGAGACGAGTTGTCCGGTGGAGGAGCGGCCCGAGGAAATGCAGCAAGTCAGCGATGCTGAATACATGGAGTACCTGTACGATAATCTCAAACTCATTGTGGCGGCGGAGAACGACTTTAAGGTAGAGAACCTTCTGAACGAGGGGGTGGACGTTATCTTGGAGGAATCTTCGCCGCCACCGGATGAGATTGATGTCAACGATCTAATAGTGGACGCGGATACAAATGAGAATGCATCACCTGCCGAAATCCTTGATGCTCCTCTGGATGCTTATGAAAATGATGCAGAGGTGTGCGAGGATGTAGAGTTTGAAAGCCAGACCGCCGATGATTCTTCCCTTATAACGGATGCCTACTTCGAGGTGGACTTCGAGGAAGAGGAACTAAAAGATGATGATGACTTCCTATCATCCACACCGTCGCCGGATCCAAAGAGCAGCTCAAGTGTAAAACGAAAGGCTGGCAGGCCCCGCAAACCAGACACTGAACTGAAACACAAACGAAAGGACCCAAAGTCGAAGCTCAAAGCGAGTTCTCAGAGCCAAAGCGATGACCAGCCTTCAAAGTTTATGTGTAATCTATGCGGCAATATCTATTCAAAGAAGTCATCTTTCACGGCCCATATGACGGCCCACACGAACTACAAGCCCCACCAGTGCGAGTATGTGATAATATAATTATTTAATTTTTAAAGGTTAAATTTTTTTATTTCCTTTCAGAATCTGCCTCAAATCCTTTCGACAGATGGGTGAGTTGCGGGCCCACATACGTCGGCATACTGGCGAGCGTCCCTACAAGTGCATGTACTGCGAACGTTACTTCTATGACCGAAGCGAAAGGGTTCGCCACGAGCGTGTGCATACCAACACACGACCCTACGCTTGTCAGGAGTGTGGCAAAAGCTTTACGCACACGGCCATTCTTAAGAACCACATCCTGGTCCACTCGGGCGAGAAAAACTATAAGTAATACAATATAGAAACACTCTATTTCACAATCTAATATTCTGTTTTTTTAAGCTGTGCCATTTGTTCGAAATCATTCACCCTGATGCATCAATTGAAGGCCCATCTGCAGACACTCACTCACAAAAGCAAAGAGGAAGAGACTCTGGCCAACGCCTCAGATGTAATACAAAGCTAATTATTTAAAATACTTCCTAAGCTAGGCTTGTGTACTTTAAGCTAGATAAAACAGAGAAAAAGACAATTAATGTAATTATTAATAAAATTTATACTATTGTATTTGTTAGCTTGTTGCTAATATATCATATTCCTCTTGGGGTATTGATATGGCCACTTCCCCTCGGTTCACATGTGTCTTCTCGTGTGCCTTAAGCTGGTGTCGCAGGCGGAATCCTTTGCTACAGATGGCGCATTTATGCGGCTTTTCAGAAGAGTGTGAGAAATAGTGAGCCTTCAGCGAGGTGGAGAGAGAGAAAGCCTTTCCGCAAATACCGCATAGGTATGGACGTTCATTGGTGTGCATTCTAAAAAGATATATCAGGTATTCTAAATCTGGAATTAGCTCTTACGGGAACAACCTACCTCTCGTGTTTGCGATGTGTGCTGCGATCAGCGAATCGTCGCTTACAGAAATCACATTCGAAGGGCTTCTCGCCAGTGTGCGTTCGTACATGGGTAGTAAGATTGCAGGCGGCATTAAATTTCTTGCCACAAAATCTAAAATAACGATGTTCTCAATGAAATCAACGGGTCAACTTTCTTCTATTTTTTAATACCTACTCGCACTCAAAAGACTTTTCGCCTCGATGCGACCGAAGGTGGGAATTGAGTTGAGATGCATTGGGATACGAGTTGCTGCAGATGCGACATATGTGCCTTTGCGGCGCACAGGCGATCCCTAGGTCTATATTATATTCAATGGCTGAATCAGACTTTGGCGTGCCGATATCTCCATCACTGGCTTCCTGTGCATCGGTTCCACTGTCTATGGTTATGACCATGGTGCTTGTCTGCGAAGAAGTCTCCAAGTCATTTCCCTCCTCTACCAAGTTACTGACGGCGAACTCTTCCTCCATATTGGGTTTTTGGTCTTCCAAGTTATCGTTAATGGAAAATAGGTACTTCTCCGAAACGTCCTCTTCTAATTCTATATGAGATGTATCTATAAGCGTACTTTTCACGCATTTTTCGGTAGGTTCGATGGGTTTAGTTTTTAAAGGCAGTTTTCCGATGAATCTCTCTTCCATGGTTTGCTTCCTAGCACGTTTTCTCTGACTAGTAACCGGCTCTTTGGGCTGAAAAGTGGCAGCGGATAACATGGTCTTGTGTACAAGATTTCTGAGGTGATCTTCTGAACTTTTACATTCACTGATAAACTGCTGCATTCCCTCCAATTTCTCTAAGCAGGCAGTGCATATCTGGTCCGGCAAACCATCATTTTCTTCTATCTGGACGAGAAAATACAATTTTTAACAATATACAAGTTTTTTTTTGAAAATACATACAGATATTCCCACATACTCGTTTAAATGCTTCGCGGCATCAGACTCAAATATGGACACTAAAGTAGAGCCCTTGTCAGATGTGCATGTTCGACACATGCTCCACTTGATACTTATTTCCATTTTGGATGTTTCAAGGCTCCAACTCTTAGTTTTTCTTTAGTTTTTAGTTAATTTCAGATTCAAATACCTAGCAATGGCTTTATAAACATGTTAGAGCTGGGACATCAATGGTAAACAAAGATGTCGATAGTCCACCACTAAGCAATTAACTCATGTTGAAATATTAAATATTAATTGGGCCATCTTTTCCAAAATAATGATGAAAAAAGGGTGCTGAAATGGTTTTTGGAATGGCATTAACTTAATTAATGTTTAATGGATAATTAAATCCGTTCTGATAATTACTGAGATAATCATCATGTCATCGATAGATGCGTGGGAGTGGGATCAATCGATAGTGCAGTCGATAGTTGTGCAACGCCTTATCATCTGACAACCCTAGGAAAAGTTGTGCTAAAGACGCTTGTTTATTTTACTAATTTACGAGGACGAGCGATACCATGCCCGAGTACATGCTGTGCAGAATCTGTCTGGCAGAGGACAACTCGGATGCCATGACTCCACTTTTCGAAGAGGACGACCAGTGCCGGGAGCTGGTGCGGAAGATCGAGGAAGTAGGCAGCATCAAGGTAAGTGGAGGACACCTGTAAGTTATTTTGATATAATCCATTACTTCTTTTCTAGCTGGTGCCGCTGCAGGACATACCCAGCATGTTGTGCTACAGCTGTGTTGACAGGCTGACCAACGCCCACAAGTTCCGGGAACTGTGCCGCGAGAGCGAGCGGACGTTCTCCACCAATGTGGTCAAGGTAACGCACCTTGCTAAAATAATATGTCCTTGAAATATAAGTACAAATATCCTTTAAATATTCATACAGGCCGAGATGAAATCTGAACCCACAGACGACGCCGCGCATATTGTGACTGACCATATTGAGTACATCTACGAGGCCAGTAACGAATACATTGACCATGAAGAAGAGGAGGACGAGGAGGAAGAGGAAGAAGAAGAAGAGGACATAGAGATGGGGGCTATGCTGGAAGAACGTCTTGAAGAAGGCATTGCGGAAGCTGAACATCCATACGACCTAGATAACGTCGTTGATGAGATGGACGTAAAGGACCTGATTGGCCCCGCTGGCAGCGACAGCGACTACGATCCTAGTGAACGAAAGCCCAAGCTGCGCAAATCAAGATTAAGCAAGAGGGGACGTGGTAGACCCCGAACTTCCCATCGCCCCCAAAGCACAGATATGGTGTCAGTTCAACTAAACTTCAAGTCCGAAGAGTCCCCCACAAACATCATGTGTGAGATATGTGGAAACATTTACTCCAAAAGAGCTGCCTTAAATATTCATATGCGCCGACACATGGCAGAAAAGCCATTTGAATGCGAGTGAGTATCCAAAGATTAAATAATGTTTCATTTTAAAAAACGAATATCTCCCACCAGAATATGCAGCAAAACCTTCGCGGGTCCCTCCGAGTTGAATCGTCATATCCGCGTGCACACGGGGGAAAAGCCCTTCACCTGCAAATATTGTTCCCGCAGTTTTGCGGACCGTAGCTCTAACATACGTCATGAAAGGTTTGAAAAGAAAACTACATAATTGAATCAATTTAAAACATATATGTATATCCTACAGGACTCACACGAACGAGCGACCATTTACCTGTTCCACCTGCGGCAAGTCCTTTTCTTACTCTAATGTTTTGAAGAACCACATGCTGACACACACCGGCGAGAAGCCTTTTCTGTAAGTTTTTCTTATAAAATATGGTATTTTATTTTCAATATTTGGATTAATTTCAGATGCCGTCCGTGCAATAAAACATTCTCACGTAAACACCAACTAGAACAACACATCGGTACGATGACACACCAACAAACAGTGAGATCCCACCAGAAATCTGAACCCATGCAGCACCCAGATATTTACTAGTCCCCTTGCAATCTATGTATAACATTATTATAAATAGCTAATGTAAATAAAAGAGTACAAACGTTCTTTACTGGATTTGTAAAAAAAATATTAAAAATATATAACAAATGCTTTATTTTAATTTTAAATTAGTTTAAATTTAACATTTAGAACTTTTTCTAAATATTCACTAGAATACTGATTTTACATCACGGTGGTTCGTTTAATCACATATGGAATCCGTATCTGCCAGGAGAAGCCTATCTAAATGAACGCCTGTGTTCAAATGTTGCTTCAGAAGACCCGCTCGCAAAAAACTTTTGTCACAAATTTCACAACTGAAAACATCCTGTTAGGGGTTTGGAGGCTTATAATAAAAATAATACTCACTAGTGTTGCCTGATCTGGTTAGAAGAATGTGTCATTCTATGCTTGTTAAGACAGCCCGAGCTAACGAAGCTTTTTTCGCAAACATCGCACTGGTAGTAACGCTCGTTTCGATGTCGTCGATGATGCTGTTCTCGGGCGCCCACATCAGAGAAGCGACGGGGGCAGTAATTGCAGGGATAAGGCTGCTCACCAGTGTGACGACGGATATGGCGGGTAAGCTCCTTTCGGGTTGCAAAGGACTTACCGCAGCCGCTAAGAAGATCAAATGGTTGTGGTTAAACCAAACTTGTAATAAAGGCACGGAAATTACCTAAACTGGCACTTGAAGTCCTTGATGCCCGTATGCCTGAGCCTATGCTCCTGAAAGTTGGTCCAGTGATTAATCGATTTTCCGCATTGATCACATGTATAAGGACCAGCCCTGGAAACTGGTATTGGAACTTTAAAGGAAGCGTCCGCCTGGGCTTCCTCGGAATTGCAAGACTCCGTGTCGATATCCGAGCTTAAAACTGTATCACATTCATTTTGGGGCTCATCTGATTCCGAGAAATACAGGTTTTTTCGGAATTCGTTTGACTCTTTTAGCGGGGGGTCATCATTGTCAGATTCCGAGGAGTTTAGTCGGCTCAAGTGTTGCTTCTCGGAAATAATGCAGCGTTGGCGGAACTTGATGGCGCCCTCCAAATCACCCACGCACACCTGGCACATGTGGCTGGGCAGCTCGTTTCTATCGCTCAACTAAACGTATAATTATATATTTAAAATGTATATATAGTTTATATGCAAATCTGGAAATCAAAGGGCATTTACCTGGACTCCAGTAATGGAATGAATTTGTCTGTGAAGATGCCGGTTTTTTGGTAGGAAAATGTTTGTTGTGGCCCCCTGTTTGGAACAAATACGGCACATCATATTCGGCATCTTAGGGCTAATATATTTTTGTTTTAAAACAAATGTATTGTTTAAGCTCCACGTATATTGGCGCACTGCCTCTTATTGTTTTGTTGAGTTGGTCACACTACTGTACAGGGATGTAGTCGTAAAATCGCAAAAGGGATTTTAAAACTTTAAAATATATTTTTCCTAATAAATTAATTTTAATCCACTTTTTTAATAGACAGTTCATTAAAACGAATTAATAGATTCAAATAAATAAAGATTTTCGAAAAACTAGCACACCTGTTTAAGAGCATGTTTATTTATCGATAGCCGATAACACAACTCAGCTGATTCTGATTTGTATAGATGGTGCCAAACAATAAAGTTTAACTTAAATAAAACTTAGATTATTAAATATTTAAATCAAATTAGAGCTCGAAGATGACGCTTCAGTGTCGAACCTGCGGCACTGTTATTTACAATACAAAGGCCAAGAATCTATTCAACGTTGAGAACGCCAATCTGTTGCTGAACATCGAACTTGTTTCGGGCATTCCGGTGAGTTGGCTCTTAAATGGTTTTCTCCAGGGTAAGACTAATGATTGTCTCTTTTAAGCTCGAAAATGATCCCGACTTGCCGAGTTGCATATGCGCCTGCTGCATTTTAGAATTAAACCAGGCGGTGGCCTTCAGGGAACGTTGTATTCAAACGCAGAAAGGCTTTCAGCAGCAAAAAATCGCATCCTCGGGTGAGAACTCAGAGGAGGATGACGAATATGCCTTAGAAGTAATGGATGAGTTAAACGAGGATGACCAAGCACCAATTATAAAAGCCGAAGTACTAGACGATTCCTTTGATGAGGAGGAGGATGAATTTTTCGAAATGCTCCCTAGTTCAGAAATTCCAGACGACGATGTAGCATCGGAAGATGCAGATACTCTGATCTCAAGTGTCCAAAGGGAAATGGGAAGTATATGCGAAGGAAGCGATGACTTTAAGGGGTTCACTAGCGATACGGATGAAATCTACGACATTGAAGATGGCAACGATACAGATTATACAGATAACTCCTTATCGAAAAATGTACCTCCCGTTGTGGAACGTAGACCTCGTGGGCGTCCAAAGCGCGGCACCGCGAAACCGAAATCCAGCAACGACGAGGAGCCCAAGCATAAGAAGCAGTATGTGACCTGGAAAAATTTGACGGAGGAGGAGATTGTTGAGCGAAAGAGGCAGCAGCGACGTCGCGATTGTGTCTGCGAGCAGTGCGGTCGGAAGTTTACGGATCAGAGCAACTTCAAGTTGCACATGCTCCGTCACACGGGCATCAAGAATTTTGCATGTAAAGAGTGCGGAAAGACGTTCTACACTGATCATTTGCTGTCCCTGCATCAACGGATCGTGCACCAGGGTGAAAAGCCCTACTCCTGCCGGTACTGTCCTAAATCCTTTCACAACAGCACCACCCGCGTTATCCACGAAAGGTAAGATTTTAGACTTTTGGGGAAAGACTTTTATTTCAAACATAACTTTATCCAAAAATTTAACTTTTTAGAATTCATACAAACGCCCGACCCTATCAGTGTAAACATTGCGAGAAATCCTTCAGCTCGGCATCTGGACGAAAACGGCACGAACTTATACACACTGGTGTGAGAGCTTTTTCGTGAGTATTATTATCTATCTTTTGTTACTATCTTATAAATTAATTAACTATCATTTTAGCTGCGAAATCTGTGACCACACGTTCCAGCGCAAAACTCATCTAAAAGCCCACTTGCGATCCAAAATGCACTTATTAAGAATGGAATCTTCTAACGATTTGCCCTTAGAGCTCGAATAAATAGGTTAATCTATAAGATTTATTTATTATTAGTTTCTGTTGAGCAAATGTAAAGGAGTATTTTTGTGGAATCGTATTGTGAAATACTGCAGAGTACTTAACTATTCCCACAGAAGAAAGTTTTTTGTATTTTATAAATACACTTTTAGCTAGATAACCCCTCAACAATAGTATTTTTTTTTAACTTGTCTTTTACAAACTTAAAAACTTTTACAAATCCTGTTCTACAAATTCTGTTAAATAAGTTTGGTAATCAGTATGGTTGTATCAAATGAAAGAATTCAATCATATATTATAGTATAAAAAAATAACTAATAGTTGCTAACTTAAAAGTATTTAAACTAGGATAATATACTAGTCAATACTAGGAATTTGTGTGTTGGTGGAAACCAAATATTCACATCAGTCTGGGCAACTTAAAATTAATGAGAATGTTCGTTTTTGGTAAGATATGGCTGCTTAGTCGACCTCCTCGACTGTGGGTCCCGAGTATCCCCCAAATCCTCCAGCCTGCTGTCCACAACCGGCTCCAGGAGCACCGGCCGCTCCTGCGGATGGCTGGTGCATCTTGGTCATGATGGGAGAGCAGTGGCGGGTGAGCTCCTCGAGCTTGTGGTCGAACTCCTCCTTCTCGGCGGTGGTGTTGGTGTCCAACCAGCGAATGGCCTCGTTGCACTTATCAAGCACCGAGGACTTGTCGGCCTCGCTGAGCTTGTCGGAGCCGGCCTGCTCCACAGCCTGCTTCACGTTGAAGACATAGCTCTCCAGGCTGTTGCGGGAGGAGATGCGCTGTCGCTGCTTCTCGTCCTCGTCGGCGTACCTCTCCGCCTCGTTCACCATCCGGTCGATCTCGGCCTGCGAAAGGCGTCCCTTGTCGTTCTTGATGGTGATGTTCTTGGCCTTGCCCGTGCTCATCTCCTTGGCGGTGACGTTCAGAATGCCGTTGGCGTCCATATCGAAGGTGACCTCGATCTGGGGCACTCCTCTGGGAGCAGGCGGAATGCCGGATAGGTCGAAGGTGCCCAGAGCATTGTTGTCCTTGGTCATGGCGCGCTCGCCCTCGTACACCTGGATAGAGACTCCAGGCTGGTTGTCGGCGTAGGTCGAGAAGGTCTTGGTCTGCTTGCACGGGATGCGGCAGTTGCGCTCAATGAGCTTTGTCATGACGCCGCCGGCGGTCTCGATTCCTAGCGAGAGTGGTGCCACGTCCACCAGCAGCACGTCCTGGATCTTGCCGGTCTGGTCGCCACTGAGAATCGCAGCCTGGACAGCTGCTCCGTAGGCCACAGCCTCGTCAGGGTTTATGGAGAGGTTCAGGCTCTTGCCGTGGAAGAACTGCTGAAGCAGGCTCTGCACCTTGGGAATGCGGGTGGAGCCTCCCACGAGGACAATGTCGTGAATCTGGCCCTTGTCCATCTTGGCGTCGGTCAGGGCCTTCTCCACGGGCTGCAGGGTGTTGCGGAAGAGGTCCGCACAAAGCTCCTCAAAGCGGGCACGGCTCACCTTGGTGTAGAAGTCGTGGCCCTCGAACAGCGCGTCGATCTCGATGGTGGCCTCTGTGCTGGAGGAAAGTGTGCGCTTGGCCCGCTCGGCTGCCGTGCGGAGGCGTCTCAAGGCGCGGGGATTGGAACGCAGATCCTTCTTGAACTTCCTCTTGAACTCCTCCGCCAGGTGGGTGACCAGCCTGTTGTCAAAGTCCTCGCCGCCCAGGTGGGTGTCTCCGGCAGTGGCCCGCACCTCGAACAGGGATCCCTCGTCGATAGTCAGGATGGAGACATCGAAGGTACCGCCTCCCAAGTCGAAGATAAGCACGTTGCGCTCTCCCTTCAGGTTCTTATCCAGTCCGTAGGCCAAGGCGGCGGCAGTGGGCTCGTTGATGATGCGGAGCACATTAAGCCCGGCGATGCGGCCGGCGTCCTTGGTGGCCTGGCGCTGGGAATCGTTGAAGTAGGCGGGAACCGTGATCACCGCGTCGCTGATGGTCTCGCCGAGGTACGCCTCGGCAGTCTCCTTCATCTTGACCAGCACCATGGAGCTGATCTCTTCGGGGGCGAACCGCTTTGACTCACCCTTGAACTCCACCCCGATCTTTGGCTTTCCCCCATCGCTGACCACCTTGAAGGGCCAGTGCTTGATGTCCTCCACGATCTTGGGGTCGTCGTACTTGCGCCCGATCAGGCGCTTGGCGTCGAAGACTGTGTTCCGGGGGTTCATCGCCACCTGGTTCTTGGCGGCGTCTCCGATAAGGCGCTCGGAATCTGTAAAGGCGACGTAGCTTGGCGTGGTCCGGTTGCCCTGGTCGTTGGCGATGATCTCCACCTTGCCGTGCTGGTAGACTCCCACGCAGGAGTACGTGGTGCCCAGATCGATTCCAATGGCAGGCATTTTGTTGCTGTTTCTGTGGCTTACTTGCTTCTTTGGAGAATGTAAAAGTACTAACGGTGTACTGGTTATGGAGATTCCTCCTGTGTTGCAATTTCAAACTTCTTTTTCAACTTCTTGCTTTCTAGATACTCTTGAGATACTTGGTTGAATCAGTTTTCAAGATACTTTTCACTTCTTTTCAGTTGGCTTGTTCAGCTCAGTTGCTTTGCTTGGTTTGGTTTGGTTGCTTCGCTTTCGCGATGTGTTCAGTTTGCTTGTTTGAATTGAATTGAATGCGAAGAGAAACGGACGGCTATTTATACCCCAGCTGTCTCTTCGCGAACTTTCTTACTCTCTTCCCGAAGGTTCGAGAACTGCTCTCTCGGCGCTTCGAGAGGTCTGGGTAGCTATACCCGACGATTATGGTAGCATTTTAAGAGAGGGTGGTGGGTTAATGCAGCTATAGAAGTTTCTCGATTTTTCCCCGCCAAACATTTAAACCTACGACAACAAAAGATATTTCTAGAAATCGGAAAATCAAATTTTCCTTTTGTTTTCAGCGTTTTCTAGATCGATTCTCTGTCAATGTGCATCATAATTCAAAACAGCACTTGGGCATGTACCTGAACCCTTCGCAGTGCCAGAAAGTGCCATCCATCCATTTTTCCAATTTTTGAAGGGGACACCCCAGAAAATTTGATAAAAAATCTAAAAAAAAATATGTTGTTAGATTTTGATGCAAATTGATAACAAATCGATCCAGAAACAGTTTAAGACATCCCGCTCAAGAATCGGATGGGTATTGGCGAAGATATAGCCTTCGCAGTGCGAGAAAGTGCCATCAACCCATTTTTTCCAAATTTTGAAGGGGACACCCCAGAAAATTTGAGAAAAAATCTAAAAAAAAATATGTTGTTAGATTTTGATGCAAATTGATAACAAATCGATCCAGAAAACGTTTAAGACATCCCGCTCAAGAATCGGATGGGTATTGGCGAAGATATAGCCTTCGCAGTGCGAGAAAGTGCCATCAACCCATTTTTTCCAAATTTTGAAGGGGACACCCCAGAAAATTTGAGAAAAAATCTAAAAAAAAATATGTTGTTAGATTTTGATGCAAATTGATAACAAATCGATCCAGAAACAGTTTAAGACATCCCGCTCAAGAATCGGATGGGTATTGGCGAAGATATAGCCTTCGCAGTGCGAGAAAGTGCCATCAACCCATTTTTTCCAAATTTTGAAGGGGACACCCCAGAAAATTTGAGAAAAAATCTAAAAAAAAATATGTTGTTAGATTTTGATGCAAATTGATAACAAATCGATCCAGAAACCGTTTAAGACATCCCGCTCAAGAATCGGATGGGTATTGGCGAAGATATAGCCTTCGCAGTGCCATCAACCCATTTTTTCCAAATTTTGAAGGGGACACCCCAGAAAATTTGAGAAAAAATCTAAAAAAAAATATGTTGTTAGATTTTGATGCAAATTGATGGCAAATCGATCTAGAAACCGTTTAAGACATCCCGCTCAAGAATCGGATGGGTATTGGCGAAGATATAGCCTTCGCAGTGCGAGAAAGTGCCATCAACCCATTTTTTCCAAATTTTGAAGGGGACACCCCAGAAAATTTGAGAAAAAATCTAAAAAAAAATATGTTGTTAGATTTTGATGCAAATTGATAACAAATCGATCCAGAAACCGTTTAAGACATCCCGCTCAAGAATCGGATGGGTATTGATAAGATATGCGAAGATATAGCCTTCGCAGTGGCAGAAAGTGCCATCCACCCATTTTTTCCAAATTTTGAAGGGGACACCCCAGAAAATTTGAGAAAAAATCTAAAAAAAAATATGTTGTTAGATTTTGATGCAAATTGATGGCAAATCGATCTAGAAACCGTTTAAGACATCCCGCTCAAGAATCGGATGGGTATTGGCGAAGATATAGCCTTCGCAGTGCGAGAAAGTGCCATCCACCCATTTTTTCCAATTTTTGAAGGGGACACCCCAGAAAATTTGAGAAAAAATCTAAAAAAAAATATGTTGTTAGATTTTGATGCAAATTGATAGCAAATCGATCTAGAAACCGTTTAAGACATCCCGCTCAAGAATCGGATGGGTATTGGCGAAGATATATCCTTCGCAGTGGCAGAAAGTGCCATCCACCCATTGTTTCCAATTTTTGAAGGGGACACACCAGAAAATTTGAGAAAAAATCTAAAAAAAAATATGTTGTTAGATTTTGATGCAAATCGATGGCAAATTGATCTAGAAACCGTTTAAGACATCCCGCTCAAGAATCGGATGGGTATTGGCGAAGATATAGCCTTCGCAGTGCGAGAAAGTGCCATCCACCCATTTTTTCCAAATTTTGAAGGGGACACCCCAGAAAATTTGAGAAAAAATCTAAAAAAAAATATGTTGTTAGATTTTGATGCAAATTGATGGCAAATCGATCTAGAAACCGTTTAAGACATCCCGCTCAAGAATCGGATGGGTATTGGCGAAGATATAGCCTTCGCAGTGGCAGAAAGTGCCATCCACCCATTGTTTCCAATTTTTGAAGGGGACACACCAGAAAATTTGAGAAAAAATCTAAAAAAAAATATGTTGTTAGATTTTGATGCAAATCGATGGCAAATTGATCTAGAAACCGTTTAAGACATCCCGCTCAAGAATCGGATGGGTATTGGCGAAGATATAGCCTTCGCAGTGCGAGAAAGTGCCATCAACCCATTTTTTCCAAATTTTGAAGGGGACACCCCAGAAAATTTGAGAAAAAATCTAAAAAAAAATATGTTGTTAGATTTTGATGCAAATTGATGGCAAATCGATCTAGAAACCGTTTAAGACATCCCGCTCAAGAATCGGATGGGTATTGGCGAAGATATAGCCTTCGCAGTGGCAGAAAGTGCCATCCACCCATTTTTTCCAAATTTTGAAGGGGACACCCCAGAAAATTTGAGAAAAAATCTAAAAAAAAATATGTTGTTAGATTTGGATGCAAATTGATGGCAAATCGATCTAGAAACTGTTTAAGACATCCGGTCAAGAATCGGATGGGTATTGGGGAAGATATACAATTCGCAGAGGCCCATAATACCCAAAAGAAAACTTATAAAATTAAGAAAAAAAGATTTAAGGTTTATTTTTTAACATCAAATAAATAATTTATTTTTCATTTTTCTAGTTCATAGTATAACAATTTGTTGCTAACTTAAAATTATCTAAACTAGGATAATATACTAGTCAATACTAGGAATTTGTGTGTTGGTGGAAACCAAATATTCACATCAGTCTGGGCAACTTAAAATTAATGAGAATGTTCGTTTTTGGTAAGATATGGCTGCTTAGTCGACCTCCTCGACTGTGGGTCCCGAGTATCCCCCAAATCCTCCAGCCTGCTGTCCACAACCGGCTCCAGGAGCACCGGCCGCTCCTGCGGATGGCTGGTGCATCTTGGTCATGATGGGAGAGCAGTGGCGGGTGAGCTCCTCGAGCTTGTGGTCGAACTCCTCCTTCTCGGCGGTGGTGTTGGTGTCCAACCAGCGAATGGCCTCGTTGCACTTATCAAGCACCGAGGACTTGTCGGCCTCGCTGAGCTTGTCGGAGCCGGCCTGCTCCACAGCCTGCTTCACGTTGAAGACATAGCTCTCCAGGCTGTTGCGGGAGGAGATGCGCTGGCGCTGCTTCTCGTCCTCGTCGGCGTACCTCTCCGCCTCGTTCACCATGCGGTCGATCTCGGCCTGCGAAAGGCGTCCCTTGTCGTTCTTGATGGTGATGTTCTTGGCCTTGCCCGTGCTCATCTCCTTGGCGGTGACGTTCAGAATGCCGTTGGCGTCCATATCGAAGGTGACCTCGATCTGGGGCACTCCTCTGGGAGCAGGCGGAATGCCGGATAGGTCGAAGGTGCCCAGAGCATTGTTGTCCTTGGTCATGGCGCGCTCTCCCTCGTACACCTGGATAGAGACTCCAGGCTGGTTGTCGGCGTAGGTCGAGAAGGTCTTGGTCTGCTTGCACGGGATGCGGCAGTTGCGCTCAATGAGCTTTGTCATGACGCCGCCGGCGGTCTCGATTCCTAGCGAGAGTGGTGCCACGTCCACCAGCAGCACGTCCTGGATCTTGCCGGTCTGGTCGCCACTGAGAATCGCAGCCTGGACAGCTGCTCCGTAGGCCACAGCCTCGTCAGGGTTTATGGAGAGGTTCAGGCTCTTGCCGTGGAAGAACTGCTGAAGCAGGCTCTGCACCTTGGGAATGCGGGTGGAGCCTCCCACGAGGACAATGTCGTGAATCTGGCCCTTGTCCATCTTGGCGTCGGTCAGGGCCTTCTCCACGGGCTGCAGGGTGTTGCGGAAGAGGTCCGCACAAAGCTCCTCAAAGCGGGCACGGCTCACCTTGGTGTAGAAGTCGTGGCCCTCGAACAGCGCGTCGATCTCGATGGTGGCCTCTGTGCTGGAGGAAAGTGTGCGCTTGGCCCGCTCGGCTGCCGTGCGGAGGCGTCTCAAGGCGCGGGGATTGGAACGCAGATCCTTCTTGAACTTCCTCTTGAACTCCTCCGCCAGGTGGGTGACCAGCCTGTTGTCAAAGTCCTCGCCGCCCAGGTGGGTGTCTCCGGCAGTGGCCCGCACCTCGAACAGGGATCCCTCGTCGATAGTCAGGATGGAGACATCGAAGGTACCGCCTCCCAAGTCGAAGATAAGCACGTTGCGCTCTCCCTTCAGGTTCTTATCCAGTCCGTAGGCCAAGGCGGCGGCAGTGGGCTCGTTGATGATGCGGAGCACATTAAGCCCGGCGATGCGGCCGGCGTCCTTGGTGGCCTGGCGCTGGGAATCGTTGAAGTAGGCGGGAACCGTGATCACCGCGTCGCTGATGGTCTCGCCGAGGTACGCCTCGGCAGTCTCCTTCATCTTGACCAGCACCATGGAGCTGATCTCTTCGGGGGCAAACCGCTTTGACTCACCCTTGAACTCCACCCCGATCTTTGGCTTTCCCCCATCGCTGACCACCTTGAAGGGCCAGTGCTTGATGTCCTCCACGATCTTGGGGTCGTCGTACTTGCGCCCGATCAGGCGCTTGGCGTCGAAGACTGTGTTCCGGGGGTTCATCGCCACCTGGTTCTTGGCGGCGTCTCCGATAAGGCGCTCGGAATCTGTAAAGGCGACGTAGCTTGGCGTGGTCCGGTTGCCCTGGTCGTTGGCGATGATCTCCACCTTGCCGTGCTGGTAGACTCCCACGCAGGAGTACGTGGTGCCCAGATCGATTCCAATGGCAGGCATTTTGTTGCTGTTTCTGTGGCTTACTTGCTTCTTTGGAGAATGTAAAAGTACTAACGGTGTACTGGTTATGGAGATTCCTCCTGTGTTGCAATTTCAAACTTCTTTTTCAACTTCTTGCTTTCTAGATACTCTTGAGATACTTGGTTGAATCAGTTTTCAAGATACTTTTCACTTCTTTTCAGTTGGCTTGTTCAGCTCAGTTGCTTTGCTTGGTTTGGTTGCTTCGCTTTCGCGATGTGTTCAGTTTGCTTGTTTGAATTGAATTGAATGCGAAGAGAAACGGACGGCTATTTATACCCCAGCTGTCTCTTCGCGAACTTTCTTACTCTCTTCCCGAAGGTTCGAGAACTGCTCTCTCGGCGCTTCGAGAGGTCTGGGTAGCTATACCCGACGATTATGGTAGCATTTTAAGAGAGGGTGGTGGGTTAATGCAGCTATAGAAGTTTCTCGATTTTTCCCCGCCAAACATTTAAACCTACGACAACAAAAGATATTTCTAGAAATCGGAAAATCAAATTTTCCTTTTGTTTTCAGCGTTTTCTAGATCGATTCTCTGTCAATGTGCATCATAATTCAAAACAGCACTTGGGCATGTACCTGAACCCTTCGCAGTGCCAGAAAGTGCCATCCATCCATTTTTCCAATTTTTGAAGGGGACACCCCAGAAAATTTGATAAAAAATCTAAAAAAAAATATGTTGTTAGATTTTGATGCAAATTGATAACAAATCGATCCAGAAACAGTTTAAGACATCCCGCTCAAGAATCGGATGGGTATTGGCGAAGATATAGCCTTCGCAGTGCGAGAAAGTGCCATCAACCCATTTTTTCCAAATTTTGAAGGGGACACCCCAGAAAATTTGAGAAAAAATCTAAAAAAAAAATATGTTGTTAGATTTGGATGCAAATTGATGGCAAATCGATCTAGAAACTGTTTAAGACATCCGGTCAAGAATCGGATGGGTATTGGGGAAGATATACAATTCGCAGAGGCCCATAATACCCAAAAGAAAACTTATAAAATTAAGAAAAAAAGATTTAAGGTTTAGTTTTTAACATCAAATAAATAATTTATTTTTCATTTTTCTAGTTCATAGTATAACAATTTGTTGCTAACTTAAAATTATCTAAACTAGGATAATATACTAGTCAATACTAGGAATTTGTGTGTTGGTGGAAACCAAAATTCACATCAGTCTGGGCAACTTAAAATTAATGAGAATGTTCGTTTTTGGTAAGATATGGCTGCTTAGTCGACCTCCTCGACTGTGGGTCCCGAGTATCCCCCAAATCCTCCAGCCTGCTGTCCACAACCGGCTCCAGGAGCACCGGCCGCTCCTGCGGATGGCTGGTGCATCTTGGTCATGATGGGAGAGCAGTGGCGGGTGAGCTCCTCGAGCTTGTGGTCGAACTCCTCCTTCTCGGCGGTGGTGTTGGTGTCCAACCAGCGAATGGCCTCGTTGCACTTATCAAGCACCGAGGACTTGTCGGCCTCGCTGAGCTTGTCGGAGCCGGCCTGCTCCACAGCCTGCTTCACGTTGAAGACATAGCTCTCCAGGCTGTTGCGGGAGGAGATGCGCTGGCGCTGCTTCTCGTCCTCGTCGGCGTACCTCTCCGCCTCGTTCACCATGCGGTCGATCTCGGCCTGCGAAAGGCGTCCCTTGTCGTTCTTGATGGTGATGTTCTTGGCCTTGCCCGTGCTCATCTCCTTGGCGGTGACGTTCAGAATGCCGTTGGCGTCCATATCGAAGGTGACCTCGATCTGGGGCACTCCTCTGGGAGCAGGCGGAATGCCGGATAGGTCGAAGGTGCCCAGAGCATTGTTGTCCTTGGTCATGGCGCGCTCGCCCTCGTACACCTGGATAGAGACTCCAGGCTGGTTGTCGGCGTAGGTCGAGAAGGTCTTGGTCTGCTTGCACGGGATGCGGCAGTTGCGCTCAATGAGCTTTGTCATGACGCCGCCGGCGGTCTCGATTCCTAGCGAGAGTGGTGCCACGTCCACCAGCAGCACGTCCTGGATCTTGCCGGTCTGGTCGCCACTGAGAATCGCAGCCTGGACAGCTGCTCCGTAGGCCACAGCCTCGTCAGGGTTTATGGAGAGGTTCAGGCTCTTGCCGTGGAAGAACTGCTGAAGCAGGCTCTGCACCTTGGGAATGCGGGTGGAGCCTCCCACGAGGACAATGTCGTGAATCTGGCCCTTGTCCATCTTGGCGTCGGTCAGGGCCTTCTCCACGGGCTGCAGGGTGTTGCGGAAGAGGTCCGCACAAAGCTCCTCAAAGCGGGCACGGCTCACCTTGGTGTAGAAGTCGTGGCCCTCGAACAGCGCGTCGATCTCGATGGTGGCCTCTGTGCTGGAGGAAAGTGTGCGCTTGGCCCGCTCGGCTGCCGTGCGGAGGCGTCTCAAGGCGCGGGGATTGGAACGCAGATCCTTCTTGAACTTCCTCTTGAACTCCTCCGCCAGGTGGGTGACCAGCCTGTTGTCAAAGTCCTCGCCGCCCAGGTGGGTGTCTCCGGCAGTGGCCCGCACCTCGAACAGGGATCCCTCGTCGATAGTCAGGATGGAGACATCGAAGGTACCGCCTCCCAAGTCGAAGATAAGCACGTTGCGCTCTCCCTTCAGGTTCTTATCCAGTCCGTAGGCCAAGGCGGCGGCAGTGGGCTCGTTGATGATGCGGAGCACATTAAGCCCGGCGATGCGGCCGGCGTCCTTGGTGGCCTGGCGCTGGGAATCGTTGAAGTAGGCGGGAACCGTGATCACCGCGTCGCTGATGGTCTCGCCGAGGTACGCCTCGGCAGTCTCCTTCATCTTGACCAGCACCATGGAGCTGATCTCTTCGGGGGCAAACCGCTTTGACTCACCCTTGAACTCCACCCCGATCTTTGGCTTTCCCCCATCGCTGACCACCTTGAAGGGCCAGTGCTTGATGTCCTCCACGATCTTGGGGTCGTCGTACTTGCGCCCGATCAGGCGCTTGGCGTCGAAGACTGTGTTCCGGGGGTTCATCGCCACCTGGTTCTTGGCGGCGTCTCCGATAAGGCGCTCGGAATCTGTAAAGGCGACGTAGCTTGGCGTGGTCCGGTTGCCCTGGTCGTTGGCGATGATCTCCACCTTGCCGTGCTGGTAGACTCCCACGCAGGAGTACGTGGTGCCCAGATCGATTCCAATGGCAGGCATTTTGTTGCTGTTTCTGTGGCTTACTTGCTTCTTTGGAGAATGTAAAAGTACTAACGGTGTACTGGTTATGGAGATTCCTCCTGTGTTGCAATTTCAAACTTCTTTTTCAACTTCTTGCTTTCTAGATACTCTTGAGATACTTGGTTGAATCAGTTTTCAAGATACTTTTCACTTCTTTTCAGTTGGCTTGTTCAGCTCAGTTGCTTTGCTTGGTTTGGTTGCTTCGCTTTCGCGATGTGTTCAGTTTGCTTGTTTGAATTGAATTGAATGCGAAGAGAAACGGACGGCTATTTATACCCCAGCTGTCTCTTCGCGAACTTTCTTACTCTCTTCCCGAAGGTTCGAGAACTGCTCTCTCGGCGCTTCGAGAGGTCTGGGTAGCTATACCCGACGATTATGGTAGCATTTTAAGAGAGGGTGGTGGGTTAATGCAGCTATAGAAGTTTCTCGATTTTTCCCCGCCAAACATTTAAACCTACGACAACAAAAGATATTTCTAGAAATCGGAAAATCAAATTTTCCTTTTGTTTTCAGCGTTTTCTAGATCGATTCTCTGTCAATGTGCATCATAATTCAAAACAGCACTTGGGCATGTACCTGAACCCTTCGCAGTGCCAGAAAGTGCCATCCATCCATTTTTCCAATTTTTGAAGGGGACACCCCAGAAAATTTGAGAAAAAATCTAAAAAAAAATATGTTGTTAGATTTTGATGCAAATTGATAACAAATCGATCCAGAAACCGTTTAAGACATCCCGCTCAAGAATCGGATGGGTATTGGCGAAGATATAGCCTTCGCAGTGCGAGAAAGTGCCATCCACCTATTTTTTCCAATTTTTGAAGAGGACACCCCAGAAAATTTGAGAAAAAATCTAAAAAAAAAATATGTTGTTAGATTTTGATGCAAATTGATAACAAATCGATCCAGAAACCGTTTAAGACATCCCGCTCAAGAATCGGATGGGTATTGGCGAAGATATAGCCTTCGCAGTGCGAGAAAGTGCCATCAACCCATTTTTTCCAAATTTTGAAGGGGACACCCCAGAAAATTTGAGAAAAAATCTAAAAAAAAAAAGTTGTTAGATTTTGATGCAAATTGATGGCAAATCGATCTAGAAACCGTTTAAGACATCCCGCTCAAGAATCGGATGGGTATTGGCGAAGATATAGCCTTCGCAGTGCCATCAACCCATTTTTTCCAAATTTTGAAGGGGACACCCCAGAAAATTTGAGAAAAAATCTAAAAAAAAATATGTTGTTAGATTTTGATGCAAATTGATGGCAAATCGATCTAGAAACCGTTTAAGACATCCCGCTCAAGAATCGGATGGGTATTGGCGAAGATATAGCCTTCGCAGTGCGAGAAAGTGCCATCAACCCATTTTTTCCAAATTTTGAAGGGGACACCCCAGAAAATTTGAGAAAAAATCTAAAAAAAAATATGTTGTTAGATTTTGATGCAAATTGATAACAAATCGATCCAGAAACAGTTTAAGACATCCCGCTCAAGAATCGGATGGGTATTGGCGAAGATATAGCCTTCGCAGTGCGAGAAAGTGCCATCAACCCATTTTTTCCAAATTTTGAAGGGGACACCCCAGAAAATTTGAGAAAAAATCTAAAAAAAAAAAGTTGTTAGATTTTGATGCAAATTGATGGCAAATCGATCTAGAAACCGTTTAAGACATCCCGCTCAAGAATCGGATGGGTATTGGCGAAGATATAGCCTTCGGAGTGCCATCAACCCATTTTTTCCAAATTTTGAAGGGGACACCCCAGAAAATTTGAGAAAAAATCTAAAAAAAAATATGTTGTTAGATTTTGATGCAAATTGATGGCAAATCGATCTAGAAACTGTTTAAGACATCCGGTCAAGAATCGGATGGGTATTGGGGAAGATATACAATTCGCAGAGGCCCATAATACCCAAAAGAAAACTTATAAAATTAAGAAAAAAAGATTTAAGGTTTAGTTTTTAACATCAAATAAATAATTTATTTTTAATTTTTCTAGTTCATAGTATAACAATTTGTTGCTAACTTAAAATTATCTAAACTAGGATAATATACTAGTCAATACTAGGAATTTGTGTGTTGGTGGAAACCAAAATTCACATCAGTCTGGGCAACTTAAAATTAATGAGAATGTTCGTTTTTGGTAAGATATGGCTGCTTAGTCGACCTCCTCGACTGTGGGTCCCGAGTATCCCCCAAATCCTCCAGCCTGCTGTCCGCATCCGGCTCCAGGACCTCCGGAAGCACCTGCCGCTCCTGCGGATTGCTGGTGCATCTTGGTCATGATGGAAGAGCAGTGGCGGGTGAGCTCCTCGAGCTTGTGGTCGAACTCCTCCTTCTCGGCGGTGGTGTTGGTGTCCAACCAGCGAATGGCCTCGTTGCACTTATCAAGCACCGAGGACTTGTCGGCCTCGCTGAGCTTGTCGGAGCCGGCCTGCTCCACAGCCTGCTTCACGTTGAAGACATAGCTCTCCAGGCTGTTGCGGGAGGAGATGCGCTGGCGCTGCTTCTCGTCCTCGTCGGCGTACCTCTCCGCCTCGTTCACCATGCGGTCGATCTCGGCCTGCGAAAGGCGTCCCTTGTCGTTCTTGATGGTGATGTTCTTGGCCTTGCCCGTGCTCATCTCCTTGGCGGTGACGTTCAGAATGCCGTTGGCGTCCATATCGAAGGTGACCTCGATCTGGGGCACTCCTCTGGGAGCAGGCGGAATGCCGGATAGGTCGAAGGTGCCCAGAGCATTGTTGTCCTTGGTCATGGCGCGCTCGCCCTCGTACACCTGGATAGAGACTCCAGGCTGGTTGTCGGCGTAGGTCGAGAAGGTCTTGGTCTGCTTGCACGGGATGCGGCAGTTGCGCTCAATGAGCTTTGTCATGACGCCGCCGGCGGTCTCGATTCCTAGCGAGAGTGGTGCCACGTCCACCAGCAGCACGTCCTGGATCTTGCCGGTCTGGTCGCCACTGAGAATCGCAGCCTGGACAGCTGCTCCGTAGGCCACAGCCTCGTCAGGGTTTATGGAGAGGTTCAGTCTCTTGCCGTGGAAGAACTGCTGAAGCAGGCTCTGCACCTTGGGAATGCGGGTGGAGCCTCCCACGAGGACAATGTCGTGAATCTGGCCCTTGTCCATCTTGGCGTCGGTCAGGGCCTTCTCCACGGGCTGCAGGGTGTTGCGGAAGAGGTCCGCACAAAGCTCCTCAAAGCGGGCACGGCTCACCTTGGTGTAGAAGTCGTGGCCCTCGAACAGCGCGTCGATCTCGATGGTGGCCTCTGTGCTGGAGGAAAGTGTGCGCTTGGCCCGCTCGGCTGCCGTGCGGAGGCGTCTCAAGGCGCGGGGATTGGAACGCAGATCCTTCTTGAACTTCCTCTTGAACTCCTCCGCCAGGTGGGTGACCAGCCTGTTGTCAAAGTCCTCGCCGCCCAGGTGGGTGTCTCCGGCAGTGGCCCGCACCTCGAACAGGGATCCCTCGTCGATAGTCAGGATGGAGACATCGAAGGTACCGCCTCCCAAGTCGAAGATAAGCACGTTGCGCTCTCCCTTCAGGTTCTTATCCAGTCCGTAGGCCAAGGCGGCGGCAGTGGGCTCGTTGATGATGCGGAGCACATTAAGCCCGGCGATGCGGCCGGCGTCCTTGGTGGCCTGGCGCTGGGAATCGTTGAAGTAGGCGGGAACCGTGATCACCGCGTCGCTGATGGTCTCGCCGAGGTACGCCTCGGCAGTCTCCTTCATCTTGACCAGCACCATGGAGCTGATCTCTTCGGGGGCAAACCGCTTTGACTCACCCTTGAACTCCACCCCGATCTTTGGCTTTCCCCCATCGCTGACCACCTTGAAGGGCCAGTGCTTGATGTCCTCCACGATCTTGGGGTCGTCGTACTTGCGCCCGATCAGGCGCTTGGCGTCGAAGACTGTGTTCCGGGGGTTCATCGCCACCTGGTTCTTGGCGGCGTCTCCGATAAGGCGCTCGGAATCTGTAAAGGCGACGTAGCTTGGCGTGGTCCGGTTGCCCTGGTCGTTGGCGATGATCTCCACCTTGCCGTGCTGGTAGACTCCCACGCAGGAGTACGTGGTGCCCAGATCGATTCCAATGGCAGGCATTTTGTTGCTGTTTCTGTGGCTTACTTGCTTCTTTGGAGAATGTAAAAGTACTAACGGTGTACTGGTTATGGAGATTCCTCCTGTGTTGCAATTTCAAACTTCTTTTTCAACTTCTTGCTTTCTAGATACTCTTGAGATACTTGGTTGAATCAGTTTTCAAGATACTTTTCACTTCTTTTCAGTTGGCTTGTTCAGCTCAGTTGCTTTGCTTGGTTTGGTTGCTTCGCTTTCGCGATGTGTTCAGTTTGCTTGTTTGAATTGAATTGAATGCGAAGAGAAACGGACGGCTATTTATACCCCAGCTGTCTCTTCGCGAACTTTCTTACTCTCTTCCCGAAGGTTCGAGAACTGCTCTCTCGGCGCTTCGAGAGGTCTGGGTAGCTATACCCGACGATTATGGTAGCATTTTAAGAGAGGGTGGTGGGTTAATGCAGCTATAGAAGTTTCTCGATTTTTCCCCGCCAAACATTTAAACCTACGACAACAAAAGATATTTCTAGAAATCGGAAAATCAAATTTTCCTTTTGTTTTCAGCGTTTTCTAGATCGATTCTCTGTCAATGTGCATCATAATTCAAAACAGCACTTGGGCATGTACCTGAACCCTTCGCAGTGCCAGAAAGTGCCATCCATCCATTTTTCCAATTTTTGAAGGGGACACCCCAGAAAAATTGAGATAAAATCTAAAAAAAAATATGTTGTTAGATTTTGATGCAAATTGATAGAAAATCGATCTAGAAACCGTTTAAGACATCCCGCTCAAGAATCGGATGGGTATTGGCGAAGATATAGCCTTCGCAGTGGGAGAAAGTGCCATCAACCCATTTTTTCCAATTTTTGAAGGGGACACCCCAGAAAATTTGAGAAAAAATCTAAAAAAAAATATGTTGTTAGATTTTGATGCAAATTGATGGCAAATCGATCTAGAAACCGTTTAAGACATCCCGCTCAAGAATCGGATGGGTATTGGCAAAGATATAGCCTTCGCAGTGGGAGAAAGTGCCATCAACCCATTTTTTTCAATTTTTGAAGGGGACACCCCAGAAAATTTGAGAAAAAATCTAAAAAAAAATATGTTGTTAGATTTTGATGCAAATTGATAGAAAATCGATCTAGAAACCGTTTAAGACATCCCGCTCAAGAATCGGATGGGTATTGGCGAAGATATAGCCTTCGCAGTGGGAGAAAGTGCCATCAACCCATTTTTTCCAATTTTTGAAGGGGACACCACAGAAAATTTGAGAAAAAATCTAAAAAAAAATATGTTGTTAGATTTTGATGCAAATTAATAGAAAATCGATCTAGAAACCGTTTAAGACATCCCGCTCAAGAATCGGATGGGTATTGGCGAAGATATAGCCTTCGCAGTGGGAGAAAGTGCCATCAACCCATTTTTTCCAATTTTTGAAGGGGACACCCCAGAAAATTTGAGAAAAAATCTAAAAAAAAATATGTTGTTAGATTTTGATGAAAATTGATAGCAAATCGATCTAGAAACCGTTTCAGACATCCCGCTCAAGAATCGGATGGGTATTGGCCAAGATATAGCCTTCGCAGTGGGAGAAAGTGCCACCCACCCATTTTTTCCAATTTTTGAAGGGGACACCCCAGAAAATTTGAGAAAAAATCTAAAAAAAAATATGTTGTTAGATTTTGATGAAAATTGATAGCAAATCGATCTAGAAACCGTTTCAGACATCCCGCTCAAGAATCGGATGGGTATTGGGGAAGATATAGCCTTCGTAGTGGGAGAAAGTGCCACCCACCCAATTTTTTTCAATTTTTGAAGCACAGAGTTAGTATGTTAGTTAGTATGTCATTTTTTTTTGGTACTTTTTATATTAATGTTACCAGAGAACTGCCAAGCTGAATTGTAAAGGATAGTGTTTTTGTGCATAAGAAATACTAAAAATGTGTTTTTTTTGTATTACTTCTGGTCACATTTGCTTTGTTGATAAGACGTCAAAAAAATTAGCAACGCAGAATTTTAAGTCAAATCAAACATAAAAATTAATCCAAGCTTCTCGCTACATATTTTCTCGCGTTGTTTTACTAGTGCCAATGTATTAAAGTATGTCAATATATTCTGTGCCGATGCAGTTCTTAAGATTATTATTTTTTTGCCAGCATAGGACAATGTTTCAGGGCTGAGAAAACTTCACGCATTTAAGGAAAAATCAATTTTTATAAAAGAGCTTGCCTAGCTGTTGGTTTGCAAATTAAAATTAAGGAGGGTCCTAGTAAAAAAGTGCAATAATGAATTTGGACTTTGGAAAAGTGTGCAGCAAGCACATCTCTGTATATGAGGCCTACTACAAACAGGTATTAAAATAAAGATTGGCATACAAAATTTAACCACCTAAGAGTCGATCCAATTATTTATTTTTATTTTTTTAGATTGACCCAAAAGCTACAGGGGCAATTGAAGCTATGACAGCTGCCAAGTTTTTAAAAAAATCTGGTCTCAGCGATGTGGTACTAAGCCGTATATGGGATCTTTCCGATCCAAACGGCAAGGGTTTTCTGGATAAGCCAGGATTTTTTGTGGCTCTTAAGTTAGTGTCGCTTTCGCAGGCGGGTCAAGTGGCCAACATGAACAACATCTATATAGACACAGTCAACCCACCTAAACTTGTGAGTTTACCAATATTTATATTACCATAAAAGAATTAAACTTAGTTCTCTCGTTTAGGGTGAAATTCCAAAAACAATGCCGTCGCGCATTCAAACGGTTCCTGTGCCTAGCGGGGGTATGACTGACAGAGACTGGTCAATTGGGGTTATCGATCGTTTAAAATACGAACAGCTATTCGAGTCCCTCAGTCCAATCAATGGCATGCTGCCCGGAAATAAAGTTAAGGGTGTTTTAATGGATTCAAAACTGCCGATGAATATTCTTGGTACCATCTGGGACTTGGCCGATCAGGACAAAGACGGTAACCTAGACAAACACGAGTTTATCGTGGCCATGCACCTTGTCTACCAAACACTGCAGAAGCGTACCGTTCCCAATGTTCTGCCACCAGAGCTCCGAAAGCCAGGAGCTGTTGCAAGTCAACCGAGTAAGACTCCTCATTCTGCTGCTGTCATTCCACGTGCTGCCAGTGGTGAGGGATTTGGAGACAACGGCTTTGTGGCCAACTTTCCTAAAGACATTGCTCCGCCGGCGGCAATTCCTCCTATGCCAGTGGCTGTGCCACCTGTGACACGAATTCCACCGGTGGGAGCCGTAAGCTCTATGCCTCTGATCCAGACGGATCCTCTGGTTCCCATTGGGGCTCCGCCCTCGGTAAGGGCCAACGCTGACTGGGTGGTAACTCCCGCAGAGCTCAAAAAGTTCGAGGAAATCTTTCAACAATCAGACCTTGACAAGGATGGTTTAGTTTCCGGACTGGAAGTCAGGGATATATTTATAAAGTCGGGTATTCCTCAACGCAGCCTGGCTGATATTTGGTAAGATAAATATTGAACTTATAAACGCTCGATAGCTAAAATTGTTTCTCTTTTTAATTCAGGGCCCTATGCGATACCAATCAATCTGGAAAGCTGACTGTAGAGCAGTTTGCTCTGGCAATGTGGTTTGTTGAACGCAAGCAGCGCGGCGTAGATCCGCCCCATGTTCTCACTGCCAATATGGTGCCGCCATCAATGCGATCGATTGTGTCTGGCGTGGATTTGCAACCTCAGGAGGTGAAACCGACTTATTCTAATCCAGAGCTGGAGATGATATCCAACGAGATTGAAGAGCTGGCCCGCGAACGGCGCGTCCTTGAGACAGAAATCGCCCAAAAGGAAGCAGATGTGCGTATTAAAAACGGAGAAGTACGCAGTCTGCAGGTATGTTGCAATATTTTAAATATTGTACACAATTTGAAAACTATTTTATATGCCAGAGCGAATTGGATACCTTGGCGGCCACACTGAAACAGCTGGAGAATCAGCGCGGGGAAGCTCAGAAGCGACTGGACGACCTACAAGCTCAAGTAATTATTTGTTATATAAGAATCATTTTGGTGCTTTCGTTATTTTTTTCGTTTGCTGAAACTGCAAATTTTAATTTTGAACTTCGAATTTGGTTTTCCTTTTCTTTTAACATATGTTCAACAAACTGTGATAACGATTGGCTTAAAATATATACAAAACTGGTGAATGCACATACACTTACAATAAAAAAAAAATAAAAATCCTTTAGGTTACGCGCAATACGGCCGTGTTGGCTAGCGTATGTCTTGAGATATCGTGCATTAATGAACAGGTTCGTTTCAGTTTTCCAAATTTTCCGTTTTTGTGCGCTTTGTTGACAAGGTTAAAAAATACGTATATGTCTGAAATTTTTCGTTCTTGTGTGCTTCGTTACGTGTATGTCTGAATGTTTAAAAATTACAAAAAAGTTACCAATATTAACCTTAAAAAAATATTATTCTGCAGGTGAATAAAATTCGCGATCAATGTCAAAAGCAGGAGGATACCATTACCGAACAGGAAGGCGAACTTAATACTAAACGATCTGAACTTCAGAAGCTAAAGGATGAAGAAACATCTCTGCAAAAGGAGTATGATTTGAACAACCGTGAGCTATCAAAGTTGACAAAGCACCTGCAAAATACCCAATTGCAGATTAGCTCGGTAGGTTTTAGGCACTCAGATATGTTAGTTGGATTCTTAATCCTTTACATTTTTAGGTCCGTTCGATGGTCACTCTCTTGATGGAGACTCAGCGCCAGATGACTGATGCATTGCTTATATGCCGAGCCGCAATGGACAACCAAAACGCTGAACTCGTTTCCGAGTACCAATTGAAAATCGAACCAGACTTTGAAGATGCTCGCAAGTTATTGGCAAAGGAATTGGAAATGCCTAAAGATGACCCTTTTAATGAGAACAATAGTGGAGTAGCAAAGGAGGCAAATGACGGCTTTTTCAGTGATCCCTTTTCCAGCCAGCTTGCTGGAAAACCAGTTATCTCTACTGGCTTTAATGACAGCTTTAGCGCGAGCTCAGGATTCGAGACCACATTCGATGCCTTCGGTCAGAGTGCACCAGCAACTGGGCTGGAGCAATCACAGAAGCGAGATCCCTTTGGCTCGGATGCATTTTCCGCTAAGAGCGCTGTAACACCAGAAGTCTGTTAATTTTTTTGTTTTTTTATTGTAGAAGAGCTTTTTGTTTTTAATTTTATATAAACTTTTTTTCTTTTAGGCTGGAAAAGACGATTTTGGCAGCGATCCGTTTGCCGCTCTACATGCACCCACAGGGCAGGGTCAGGTCCTCAGTCCCAATCCAGGAAAATCGGGCCCGCCGCCCCGCCCGGAGTCTCCCAGTCCAGCATTGCCGCCAAAGAAGTCAAAGCTGCCTCCTCCAAGACCAGCCCCCCCACGAGCAGCACAGGTATTTAACTTCAAGGGACAAGACTGAAACAAAATCTAATTAAATATAACATGTAACAGCCTGCGACCGCTTTTGGAGGCAGCGGAGGTTTCGCCGACTTTGAAGAGTTCGACAATAAGGTTGGTACCCATCAACACGATTTCACTGTACGGTGGGACCGGTGGTAATGCATGAACCCCGCACCCGTTTGCTCGTTGTGTAGAATTAACCAATATTTTGTTTAATTTTTAGGTATTACTAACGTTCTTTTATGTTTTTCCAAAAATAAATCACAATGCCTAATTATTTAATTTTATTTTAATGTATAAATTGTAAGATTTATATATTTATTTTTGGTTTGCTTTCTAGTAGTCGGAAGTGAAATCTATACTATTGTTTGTTTTTCACATTTGGTGCTATAACTTGTTGTTTAGAAACTAACTATCACGTTCTTCCATCTCTGGATCTTAATCTATTTCCAGTAAACGTCTTAAAATACCAACTTTCATATATCTGATATAACCAGTACTAACATGCATACTCGATAAATGAACGACTTCGACTAGCAGGATAAAACTACAAAAATAATGAAATGAATTTGGACAAACCATTAATATAAAGTAAAATATCAGAAAAAAAAATAAATTCTCAGTCACACTACATGAAATATCGTTAATACATAGGAAAATCCATAATTGTTTGTACCTATATTCGCTTAACTATTTTAAACTCTAGCCAACTAAATTAAACTTTAATGTGGTTAAAAATATATATGCAATAAATTAATTTATCGTTACTATTAATTGTTTTCCGTTTGCATCTTTCATTTGGATGGTTTTTTCGCAATTGGAAAATTGAACGCTAAAATTGATCACAAGTTCTTGTAGTTATTATTGAGATATTTTATTAAGAATATCAATAAGGGTGAGATTTACAATCACTTATTTACATACACTTATAAGTTGGGATCATAGATTGTGCACCTCGACTTACACAAATTCTGTGATTTAGTCAAAAATAATTGCTCTACAGGAGGGATATTGCTCTACAGGAACTAAAATATTTTTATTTAAAATAAAATTATTAATGTAATATTAATGGAGCATTAAATAAATTAACAACAATAACTTTGAGAAATGTTAAGCATTAGATAATCGATTTAAATTATTTGATGACACACTTTTTTTTTTTATGTGAATAAAGAAAATAAAAGGATATATTACAAAGACTACACACATTCATAACTTTCAGAAAAAATCTTAATATTTAAGATCTATTTTTACATTTTCAAGACACTTTTGAACTGTTTTTTTTTCGTTAAATGTATGTGATATTTAGGATACTTCTTTTGTCGTTTCATTTATATTATTATTTATTGATTCCGATTATAATTTATTTATGATTTGATTGCGTTTAATTTTAATTCCATTCTGACGCCGCATTATGACCAAACCCACCAGACACACAGTCAGGCGTCAAGTCCGGCGCCAGAAAAATCTATTGGGCAGTCTCAACCTCCGATGGAATCGTCATCTTTAGCCATATCACCAGCACCAACTTCGTTATTTGCACCATCTTCAACTTTGGCATTAGAAGCAAACATCGGGGAAGTCTCGTCAAATAGCATCGAAGTTTCCAAGCGTTTTTCGAATTCCAATACACCGGTTCAGAAGGAAGTTGATTTTTCGGTAGCCTTTGGAGCATTTAATATGCAGAAAGAATTACCATCCACCCATATTACTGGACCTACCGACTTTAATGACGATCCCTTTAAAGATTATCGCTACGAGGACCCGTTTAGCATTAAGGATCCCTTTGCCGAGGATGATGAAGTAGAGGCATTCCAAAAAAATATCAAATTGGGTCACAAGAATACCTTTTCCGAAGATTTTAGTTCTGAGGGTCAGTAAAGACTGGTGTTTATTTAAGGTTACTTTTATGTTACCAATTTCGTTTTTTTCTAGATGACTTTGGAGACGTGCCTAAGACCAGTGATAGTAACCTACAAAATAACAACCGGAGTAAACTTCAGGCGGCTACCTCACTCATAAATGATCAGCTGAATCAATTTGACGCTTTCAACTTAAACTCAAATCCGCCTCCCTTGCAGAACACTAATTCTTCTAGTTCAGATTATAATCCTACCCGTAAGAATTCAGAATCGACGGTCCACGTATTCGCCGATTTTGATGACTTTGAAACTTTAGCCTGCAATGGAAATGGAGGAGGCGCTAAAAAGTGTACGACTGTTAAAAACACAGGACCAAACGACTCATTCTTTGATGCATTTAATGATAATTTTGGAGAGGACTTAAGCTCCACAACTGTAACAAATGCGACGGTTAAGAAGCTTGAGGATGAAAAAACACCCAGCTCCATTCAGTTAGGCAATCAGAATTTCGCCGAATTTGAAGCATTCGTAGAGCATAATTTCTCAAGTGATTTCGCCAACACGTCGTTAGGAAGCAGTATGAACGAGAAGCAACATACCAATAAGGAGACCATATCTAAAGTTTCAGCTAAGGAAAAATATGACGCAGACTACTCTAAGCCGGAGAGTTTTGATACGGATCTCGAGAAAGCTCTGAAAAGAAGTATGCTGGAAAACTAAATCTTAACCTTTATGTTAAAGCTAGCGTTATAAAATGCAAAATGAAGGTGTTGTACATTTTTTCTTTTGCGGGCTTAGAATCCCCATAGGATCCATACAGACAATTCCAACGAGTATTCCAGCTATATAAATTTTTCGTTAATATTACATAATTATATACTAGTAGACCCTAAGACCGTATGATTTAATCAGTTCCAAAACCAATTAAATGATTGAGTAAAAAACATAAACACATTTTTTGCCATCAATTCGCTATTGAGATCCCTAGATCTCTATAAATTGACTTTTTATACTTCAGTATCAAAACCCTGAACCCAAAATATTTTCAGATTTTCTGTCCTTTTTCAGACGAGACTCTCTTGAAAATGGGGATACGTATATACGTATATATCAGTTGTGATATATGAAAAAATCGATTTTTTTTATTGCATATTCTTTAAGTATATTCTATTGGGAATACTCTCACAAAAATTCATAACGATCGGAGCATTAGAACCGAAGCTGTAGCTATTTATAGCGCACTATCTGCATATAAAACTTGAAACTTTAAACGCGATTAGCTAAAACTAAAACTAAAAAACTACTAATCCGATCAACACCAAATTTTGACCACTTATTTATTATGATATTAGCTAGTCCGTGAACGAGGGATTTTCAATTTTTTTGAAAACTCCTTTTTTAAAGCACAAAAAACGAAAATCTTATACGTTGAAAAAGTACATTTTTTGTTAAAAACGTCGCCATTTTTTTTTTAATCAAAATTTTTAAAAATCCCTCGTTCACGGACTAGACAATACAATATACCAACTAAACTTTTTTGAATTTTGGATTTAGGATGAACCGTTTTCGAGAAATCATGTCCACCGCAAGACACCATCGAAAAAAGACGATCCGGGAATTCGGCTATAACATTTTTGTTATGTAATATTTTTTTATGAAAAAATTTAATTAGGTACCCAGAAACATGTACTAAACAAAGTCGGTAAAACATTTTTCATAAATATTTTCTATGGTGTCAAAAAAAAATCGATAAAAATCCATATTTTTGCGCGGTACAACTGTATATAACTCCTTAAACGATTTGTAGATTTATTTAGCATAAATCTGCATCAAAGCCCTGAACCCAAAATATTTTCAAATTTTCTGTCCCTTTTTCAGACGAGACTCCCTTGAAAATGGGGATATGTTTGGAAAGGAGACTATGTCCCACTGCAATTTCTATATCTTTTCCAGTTTTTATTTGATCTTTGATTTTGCATAAATGGTATTGAAGCAGTCAATACAATTCTTACTCGGGTTTGAAGCTGATTAAAAAAAAGGATTTTTATTTAAGTTCCCCATCATTTTGAATAAGAAAATGGAACACATATTTTTTATTAATTTTTTAAAAATTTTCTGATGGATCCCCTGTAAAACCAAGGAAATGCATATACATATGTATGGAGGTCTTCAAACGGCCTCAATATCTAAATTAATTCTTATCAGATATTGGAGCGGAATAGTTTGAACCATATCATTTTTTGTACATTATTTTATATAAGAATTTAAAAATAGGTCCGATGGCTCCGGTATTTCTTCGCAATTTGCGATTTCCCTCTGGATTGTTTTCTCGAGCTAAAATGGTAATACATTGGGAATCCATTCCATTCTTAGTCCATTCAAACTATTCAGTAGCTTCGATATACCTTCCGGGCCGAGTGTAGCGTATTCTCAGTGTATTGTAACCCACTATTTTTTTTTTGTCCTAAAACCGAAAAAGTTTTAAAAAAGTTAAAATATGAAACAAATTAATACTCACATAACGCGTAGTTCCTCCAGTGTCGGAACACTTAAACGAGAAGGCTGGAGCATACCATCATCCTTTTGCATTTCTTCGGCGTGTTTTTTTTCTTTGTGAGATCGGCAGTTGGCATTGCACGCAAAGGACTTACCACAAAAATTGCATAAATACGGTCTTAGTCCGGTATGACTCAACAAATGTGTCTTTAATGTTTTAGATCTCTTAAAAAGCGCACCGCAAACATCACATTTTAACCTTCTTTCCTCAATATGCACAACCTTATGCATATTCCACGTTCGACGCGTTTGCAATTTCTTGCCGCATATGTTGCAAACGAAGCTGGGTTCCTCGTGTATTTGATTATGCGCCTTGAGACGGGCCCGGTTTTTAAAGCCCGCCTTACAAATTGTGCAAACAAATGGACGATTATCAGTGTGTACGAGCTTATGCTCATTTAGGGCTGTTATCGTCTTCAGCTGCTTGCCGCAACTATCACAGATGTATGGTTTTACGTTTTGATGCATTCCCTCTTTGTGGAGCTTAAGAGCTGTGACAGATGAAAGGGTTTTTTTGCAAACATCACAAAATGTTGTTTTGGCCGTTTTTACCTCTTGATTGACTTTTTGGCATTCACGTTCAGTGTGTTTAAGATAGGAGGCCGGATTTCTATACCCCTTTCCACATCTTCCACAGTCCATCCTTCCGCGTTTGGGTTTTTTATTCAATTTTAGTACATCTGCCTCTGGGAATACTGATAAGACACCGTCATCTTCTAACGTAGATGTTGGTTCAGAAATATTTACAGACTCCATACCGGAGCTTGCCCTTACTTCAAATTTTATATCCTGAATAGAATTTGAAGAGGAACTAAGATTTAAGCGAGATTCGATAGGATAGTTTGATGTCACGATTACATCTTCCATATCTTCATGACTGGAATGGTTAACAAGAGTGTTCTCCATTAAAATTGGGCCGAGATCAATAAATTCCCTCTTGAGAATGTCAAAATCCAGATTATTGGGATAACACTCCATTTCTTTTTTTGGGACTCTTGCATTTCCGAATTCATTTTTGTTTGGAGTATCGTTTGATAAAGGTCCAAGCTCAAAATCCGTTTCTGCCTGTTTGCCATAGTTTGTTTTGTTGGGACTTCCCTCCTTAGATCTATTCTTGTGCTGCAATTCAGGTGATGGCATAGGCTTGATAATATGCGACCAGTCGTCGACGCAGAGTCCATACTGTTGTCGGAGGGCAGTCACATCCAGTTGCATATCGCCTTTACGCCTTAGCACTGCTTTGACACGGTTAGATTAGATAGATTCCCCTTAATAATAACCATTTACCTTCGAAGATTGCTTGCACCTTGGTTACATGCTCTGCAAAATCGATCAATTCGCTGATTAAAGTATAGCACTCTGTGCACAAAACGCTACTCAACTCATCGTCCAGTATCATCTAAAAGTAAAATTTGGTTCATTTTAAATCTAGAATATGATGTATGTACATGTATGTACATACATGCACTTCAAAGAATTTTCTAATAGCCCCAATAAGAACATTGTCCCAAGTCTGTGGGCAAGTCTGCTCGCTTCTTTGCAATTTCACATTGGTCGTAGCGTCGTCTTTGGCGCACAGTCTACACCAGTTCAACCAGTGGCTGTTCATCTTCATAATTTTATAATAATTTTACGACTCTTCCCAACAAGAACTTCCTATTTATTTTTGTTAAAATTACCATATCGCGGAATAAAAAGGAAGTCTGGCAACGCCTGTTTACAGAAAAAATACCGTACACATTCGAAATATGCGGATATAAATATTATATTCAATTTAAAAGGTACATCGAATACAAAAATACATATATTTTAAAATTAATATAAATAAATCTCTAAAGTATAAATATTCTTGCATTTGTAATACATTGCTACAGACTTAAATTCGCTTAAGAATTAATAGAATGCATTTTTATGCCTTTTTCGATTTTGCAATCTCACGGGTTCTGCGAAATAGAGGTATACTTTAATAACTTATTTAAATTCTTTGAAACTGTTAACTTACATTGCTCTCAGTTCCTCTAGTGTTGGAACTGGAACACGTGATGATTTATTTTCATCCTCCAAGGCAGCTTCGGCCGAATGCTTCTTCCATTTGTGTGATCTGCAGTTTGTATTGCTTGCAAAAGACTTTCCACAGTATTCACAAACATACGGCCGCAGTCCTATGTGACCCAATAGGTGAATTTTCATGGCCGTGGAATTCTTGCAGCCAGTATAACATATGTCGCACTTAAAGCGTCTTTCCTCTATGTGTACATATTTATGCTTGTTAAGAATAGCTCGAGTTTGAAGTTTCTTCCCGCAGATGTTGCATACAAAGCTGGGTTCTCCATGTGTTTGGATGTGTACCTTTCCAAAACATAAAAATATATAGGGGCTAAGGGTATGGTTAAGAAATATAGTTTCTTACTTTAAGTCTGGCTTTATTTTTAAAGCCAGCGTTACAAATGGTACAGATGCAAGGTTTTTCATCCGTATGCACTAGCTTATGCTCCACCAAAGATGAGAACGTTTTTAACTGCTTACCGCAACAGTCGCATACAAACAGCCTCAAACCACCGTGAATGTTGTCTTTGAACTCCTCCTTTGGTCCTGGCTCCACAAAGTGTTTTGGAAAAGTCTTTTCTTTAGGTCGTCCCTGTGGATTTTTTGATTGCTGTGCTGATGAGCTTGAAGAATCAATTCCAATTAAAATCTTTTTCTTTGAATATAGCTTATTCCCAAATTTGTCCACTGGCCTAATTCTACCAATGGAGCATTTTAAAGGAATCTGACTCTCCCCATCCTCCTGGGGTATATTTAAATTGTTTTCAAGATAGTCATCTTCCAGTTTACAACTGACTGGTAAGCCATACTCTTGCCTCAATGCGGCTATGTTTATCGAATCATGGGGCTCTGTGTGACGCAAGAGCTCGAAGATGGCCTGAACCTTATTGACACTTTCGGAAAAACTGATTAATTGGCTAACCAGCGCATGGCATGTCTTGCAGAGCATACTGCCTAGTTCTGGCTCTTCAAGAAGCATCTGGAAAAGCATAAGCATCGTAATCGAAAAGACGTAATCATGTCACATTGTCCAAACCTCGACGTCAAAGCATTTGCTTACTGTCCTGACAAAGTCCTCGTCTTGAGAGTCATCGTGCAAATCGACTTCTGGATCGTCGCGGGCGCAAAGGCGACACCAGTACAGCCACTCATTCCCAAGTCCCAAACGCATGTCTCTATTTTTGGTTTATTTATTGTTTGGATTTCAATAAAATTTTATTTTAATAATTAAATGCCGTTTCCGAATTTTACAAGTGTGGCCAGAATTATGCGGAAAAAAAATCCAATGAACAGAGTATGACTCTATAAAAATTACAATTATCATTGAAAAATCAAAATTAAAAAAATACAATAATTTTATGGCGGGATCTTATTTTAATCTTGCAGGGGATATTAATAATTTGGATAAAAGTGTGCAAGGCAGTGAAGGAGACATCTTCGACCCTATAAAGATATGCATATATTCCCTATCAGGATCACCTCTTAAGCCAATACAAGCATGTCCGTTTGACTATCAACGTAAAAGTCTCTTAGTTTTTAAACCATCCATCCATATTGTGTTTTTTTCTGTATTTTTAAGAGTTATTTAGGGCTTTCCATGGGTTTGACAGGCCAAATACGGCCTATTGCCTTTTGCCAGAATACCTCCGAGTAGTATCGTAAGACCTTTTTTTTATGATAGAAGCTTGGGACTTTTTTTTAGATTTTTCATTGTAATAAATTGGTTATGTTATGATATTCTTATAAGGGTCGACCAACTATATCCGATGTATTCGATATATATTCGGTTTTAACTGCAAGGGTATATCAACTTTGGCTCCGCTCGAAGCTTACTTTCCGTTCATGTTACTTTCCATTCAAATACATCTTGAAAATTTTATAAACATAGGTAAAGTGATTAGAAATTCCGTCAACCAATTTAAAAAATATTAAAATATATTCTTGAGAAAAAAGCTTTTAAATTTGTAAGCGACAACGAAGCTAGACTAAGAAACACAGGTTGTTTTGACTTCATTTCAAAAATTTTTGTACAATTTTATAAAAATCTTGTAGGAATTATAAAAAAATAAATGTATGTCTGCTTCAATACCACCAAACCCACGAAACCCCTTAGAACTATATTAAAACAGAAGCAGACTATGCAAAATTTTCTAATAGAAACGCCGAACTTTATCATTTTAAATCTAAAAATAGTTGCTTTTTTTTGGCCTCTTATATTTTAGAAAACCATAAATTTTTTAAATATAGGGAAAAATATTCAAGTCAAATTTAAATTGGATATACTTATTTACTTAAAAACAAAATAGTAAGAGGCCAGTTACCTTACATAGTTGGGGAGGTGATCCCGTTCGCAATATTATATATAAAAAGGGGGTAAAAGCATTAAACTTTAAATAAATGAAACTGTATAGTTGGGAAGATGGCTTCACTACGTTGCACAAAAATTTGATACCCTCTGCAAAAATAATAAAAGGGTTCATTAATAGCACAAATTATTATTACAATTGTCTGAATATACATAATTGCCGGGCATCCAAAAATCATAAGTTTGGTTTGCTATTTATCTTAATCTAAGTTCCGTTTAATTGTAAGTAGGAGCCCTATCGATAGAAGCTGCCTCAAGCAAGATTTTCATAATTTTATCTTTGGCGAACTCGGAGGCATCGTTGTTCATATGTCGCAGTCGGTCCGCCACAAAATCGCCGAAAATCTGGGGTGAATCCTTTTGGTTCCTAAGGGCAGTTGCTACCGCCTTGTTGATCATCTCCTCATCAACAATGGCACCCGATGGTACCTCGCCCTCTTCTTCGATAATTTGCTCCGTCCCAGTTAAGGAGCAATTGGAGAACATTACCTGCTCGGGCTCGTAGAGCGCCAGATTTTCAATAATTTGCTCGTAATCCAAGGATGTCTGGGATTTGCTGACAGTATCAGAGGTTCTTGGCTTCTCACGTTTGATTGTCGCAGTCTTAGTTTTAATCTTATATTGGGGGCTGGAGTTATAGGAGAGACCTTCGGATGTCTCGTCCGGATCGTTCTAAAGAAGATATACTATTAGCTTTCGGTAGCTATGCAGCAAAGGTACATACCAAGTTATGCTTAATTTCTATTCCTAGCTCTAAGCTTCGTTTTATGTGTTTTTTCGTCAGCGCATGGGCTCGCAAATCGCAGATTTTTGTGTTTACGCCGCACTTGCAAAACTTACAATGCGCTCTATATGAGTCATCTGGGTCACGACGCAACCAAGGTTTAAATTCTGGCATCTGAAGCCAAACGTCTCGTAGCTTTTGTTTATAAACTTTCATGTTGCAAAAAATAGAAAAAAATTAAGGAAATTTCACTATAAACGCAATAGAGATGACAATAACAATGCGTATCTGACGCCAACTACCAGTTATCGATATAAAAATACTAACAACGCTCGATAAAAAAAATTCCGATACAACCCAACAACCCTACACGTGAATCAACAGATGATAATAAATGAAGTCCCAAGCACTAGAGCTGGAAAAACATCGATGTTGGCCACAATCGATGTTGTCGATGTTTTGGGATGAAAACATCGATTATAATCGATTATCGAAAAAAAAAAACAAATATTTTTTTTGCCGTTTAAATTAATATTATTTAATTGAGATCAGAAAGGAAACTGTTTTTGTTCAAAAATAACAACTTATTCACTATATTTGGTTTTAGAGAACTCCTACGCTCACTAATGACTTGACCAGCTTTGCTGAAGATCCTCTCGGACGCCGTGGAGGATGCTGGAACGCAAAAGTATTGCTTCGCTATGCTTTTTAAAGCTTCCATGGAATCTGGGCATGTCTATAAAAAATAACCATTAGATTTAAAAGGATAAATTGTACAATTTCAAACCTTGTAGAACTCTAGGGGCTCGACGTTTTCCGGGGAATTTGGGGCCTCCAAATACTGCCTCAGAGCTATAATAGCGTCTGTCCTGGTCGACTTCGATTTAACAGCTACTTTTTGCTGTAGGAACGTAAATTTTTTCTTTTCCGGTTCTGGATTTGGTGGTGTTGGAGGATCGTGCTGTGTTTTGGACAATGTGTTGAACAACTCGTTTTCTAAAGCCTTAGCCGCTTGGTCTGCATTTGATTGAGACAGAAACCCATCTTTTTTAAACCTTGAGTCCAGAATAGTTGCCACTCTTGGGACTGTTCTTGCTTCATAATGGGCGAAACGCTCTGGCATACGAGCCGTTAAAAAATCGAAAATTGATTTCCCCTCTGTAGTTTTAATGTTTGGCTTAATATCAACCATCTTTTTATTTAATTCGCAAATGACAGGAATTAATATTGATATTGAAGCGTTCTTTTCTTGGGAAATTGACCTTGTAGCGTGCTCAAAAGGCTCCAAAATGTTTGCAAAGTCTTCTAAAAAAAAGATGTCCTCTGCTGAGAACGGCTGTGGGGCTTTTGGTGTGACCAGAAGCACTGTTGAAATGTGGTCATTTGTGGCTAATATGCGCTGCACCATGTAAAGAGCAGAGTTCCAGCGGGTGGGAACCTCTTGGACTAAGCTATATGCTTTTTTAGAACCTTGGGCCTGCTTAAACTTTTCATAAGCAATCGTGCTGCTTTTAAAAAAAGACACTATACGTTTACATTTTGATATGGACGGAGACACCATTGGGAGCTTCAGCACTTCCTGGACCAGCAGGTTAATGGTATGTGCGAAGCATGGCAAGTGCTTTAACTCCAAATTTCTACAGGCCTTTACCATGCTCGCGTCATTATCAGTGACAATAGTTGTCACTTTTCTAAGTAAATCCCACTCGGTTAATACGCTTTTTAAAGAAGCCGCTATTGTATCGGCTGAATGGCTTGTTGGAGTTATCAACTTATCCGTTGATAAAACTGCCGATTGGAGATCAAATTTGGATGAAATAAAGTGAACAGTCACTGTAATATACCCTTCATTGGCTTTTGACGTCCAGCAATCCGTTGTAATGCCAACGTGCTCCACTTGGTTTAAAACGTCTTGGAGTTTGATCCTTAAGGCCTCGTATTCGCTTTTAAGGGTAACATTACGCATATGCGTTTTGCTTGGCAGCTTATACATCGGATCCAAGGTTTTTACCAGGTATATAAAACCTGGATCCGTTACTACGCTAAATGGTTGCACATCTTTGGCTATCATTTTTAAAACAGCTTTGTCAATTGCAGCCTTCCGTGCAGAGCCATTTTCATATTGCTTCGTTTTGTTTAAGAACTTGTCCATACATGGCGACAGCGAACTGGGATTGTTTTGCACACTGTCTAAATGATGAGCAGTATTTAAGTGCTGCATTAAATTGCTAGTATTTCCCGAAGTCTTATAGACTTTACCACATTTCAAACAAGTCGCTGTTTGATTTGACCCTTTTTTGAAAAATTCCCATACCTTTGATATTTCCTTTTTTGTCCGCTTGGGACTCGGTATGTTTTCATCGTTCTCGTTGTCCAACACAGTTCCGGTTCCTGTATTAAAAGAAATAAGTGTTAATTAGTTAATTAAAGAATGTATGTACATATAATCCGTGTACTACATATGTACACGTATGTGAAAAAGGGAGAATACATACATACTCGCATGTACATGTACACATGCATGCATGCAAGTTTATTCGCACACTAACATATACATACATATACATACATGTGTACGCATTTTGCATAAAATTATGTATATTTCAGTTAACTTACTTTTAATGAACTTGTCCATAACGCAAGCACTTTGCCACCAACACCACCAATATAGTTCACTATAAAATCACTATAAATTCAAGTAAAATAGATTAGTTTTTGTAAAAATTGCGCAAAGATTTTTTCTCTGCTTACCACGCTTTCTGTTTCTCGCTTGCAAGTGACGATAATCGATGTTTCCAGAAAACAATCGATGTTAAAAATATTTTTGGCAACATCGATAACATCGATGTTACATCGATGTTTTTTCCACCTCTACCAAGCACTCGTAAAACAAAAAATTGATCAAAAAACGGAACACGACGTACTAAAGATGAATTCAAAGGTCAGCTTAAATAAATCGCCAAAGAAAAAGACTAGCAAAACATCGGATAAAAAAAAAGAAAACAGTACAAAATCTGTGGTTACGGAGAGCCCAAAAAATTTGTCGGCAAAAGACTTGGCCAAGATAAACAAAAAGAAAGCAAAAAAACAAGCACAAAAATTAAAAAAACAGCAAAATAAGGTCAAAAATAACGTTGCTGTTGAAGCCGCTGTTCCGGAAAAGCCAGGCAAGTAATCATTCCTCACCACTTATAATTTCTAATAAATTATACAATTTTAATAGATGCTATAAAAAAGGAGTACAAACGGGACCCTGCCACAGATGATGCCACAGTTTTTGTAGGAAATTTGCCAATTAACACTAAAAGAGTACAGTTGGTGAGACTTTTTCAACCCTATGGGATTGTCCAATCCATAAGGCTGAGAACTGCCGGCGGAAAGCAACTTTTTAAGCACAAGCAGCGTAAGGAAGCGGGCTCCCTAAACGCATATGTGGTCCTTCAAAACCCCCAAATTGCTCAAAGTGCATTGGCCTTAAACGGTGTCGAATTTAAAGATAACCACCTGAGAGTAACACCTGCAAAAAAAGTTAAAGGAGGCGATGGATCCGGAGAAGTTAATGACGTAGATTCCAAGAACACTGTTTTCGTTGGCAACCTTAAATATTGTAAGATAGTTCTTTACTTATTATATTCTGCTTCTAATCGTTCCATTGATTCTAGCTACCAACGAAGAAATGTTGCGAGAAATTTTTTCGAGCTGCGGAGTTATTGACTACATTCGCTGCCTTCGCGACGGTGACAAGGGCTGCAAAGGCGTCGCATATGTCTGTTTCAAAAATTCGGACTCTGTTGGCCTGGCTTTGGAACTAAATCAAACTCTTTTAGATGATAGGCCCATAAACGTGGAGCGTTATTCCAATAAAAAACTGGGTGCTAAACAGAAACGTGACGCTGCATCTGCCACTTCTGTGAAATCAGAGGAAAAAAGGAGAAATTCAGCGGGAGCAAAGAAGCGTTTGGATAAAAAGCAGAACGGAAAAAATACTAAGCAGGCTATTGAAGGCCAGCAAAAAAAATCAAATTACCGAGGTGTCAAAGTAGGCGCAGTTACGAAAGCCAAGCATTCTAAGAAAAAGGGAAACGATCACCTAAATAATCTGGCAAAAAAAATTGCTCCAAAAATAAGGACATAAACTAATTGTAGCTAATAGCTATTTTTAATAAAAAAGTAAAACCAAAATGGTTAATTTATATGACTTTTTGGCAAAATGTATAAAAAAAAATCTTTTATTAAAAATTTCAAGATATTGAGCTCACTTTATACGAGAAAGGAAACCAAACCCTTGCAGTTAAGATCGGAAATATATAGGAAATATTAGTTATAATTTGCCAACCCTTTGGAGAATTTGGTTATAATACACATTTCGCCGATATCTTTAAGACTGAGAGACTGGTTCGCGTAGAAATCGACAGACAGAAGAATATATCAAGAATATATATACTTTATAAGGTTGGAGATGTCTTCTTCACTGGGTTGCACACTTTTGACCATAAAACCCTCTGCAAGGGAATAAAAAACTATATTCAGTTCAGTTCATTGAAGTTTCGAATTTTCGTCCGTTTAGACTGTTTTTTACAATGATAATAAAAAAATTTTAATAAACTAAATTTAATGAAGCGGATTATTTTGGGTATACAGCTATTTAAATTTGGCGCAATGTTCGATGCAGTTCAATTAGTGCTGCCCATCTCGTAAAACAGTGTTGGTAAAACTTAGTGAGACCAGTGACAAAATATAAAAAAATATTCGATGAGTTGCCATATCGACTTTATTTTAACATCTTGTTCTATCTTTCCACGTGCGTTTTCCCGGCCGAAACACGCGTTTCTTCAAGTGTCGTTGCTTGTATTTGCAATAATTAATTTGTGACTGCAAAGAAAATTGATATCATGGCATTGAAAAAGAACTCACTTGTAACCGCAAAAGCCGCCGCTAAGAAAGGGGCAAACGGAGTTAAAAAAATAGCTTCGAAGCGCGGGGCTAAGTTGGAGGAAGAAAACCTGGCCTCCCAGATTCCAAACAAGAAATCGAAAAAGCCTGTTAAGGAGATTCTTCAATCAAGTGAGGACGAGTCTGGCGCTGAAGAAGACGTTGTTGCCCAAAATGAAAATGAGAGCGACTCGGAGGTATGTATGTTCATGCTACATACATATGTATGTACAAATGTGTGAAAGGAAAAAAGGTCCATTTTTTCCGATGGGTTAGGGTGTACTAAGGATTCCTTGTTTTTCAGCCTGAAGGTGCATCTGATTTAATCGACGAGGAAGCTGAGGAAGGTGATGAAGTCGAAAGCGAGGAGGAAGATGAGGACGATGATGAGGATGAGGATGAAGAAGGCGATGACGACGAGATTGAACCGGGCCAGGTTAAAAGCACTGTTGTGGCAGGCGAAGACGATTCAGACGAAGACGATGATGAGCCACCCACTGAAGAGGTCATTGCCAAGAAAGATGGCAAAAAAATTGAAACAGCTGGAAAAAAGGAAGGCATTCCTAAAATACCTTCAGGGCGTCCACCTCCAGATACACCAAGCAATCAGATCCTTTACGTGGTTAACTTGCCGCCAGGTGAGGATTCATTTAAATTACTATTACAATAATGACTATAATGATTCAATAATGTTTAAAAAAAATGTCAATATTTCACAGATTTTAAGCACAGCGACGTGGTTGCTTTATTCACCAAATTCGGTCCACTTTTAAGCATTCAACGCCTCAAGAGCAAGCTTGGAAACAATGCTCTTGTAAGTTTTGAGACCGCTGAAGGCGCTAATGCTGCCCTGGCAGCCCAACCCAAGGCTTTGACTTTGAATGGTAAAGTTTTAAGCGTTACGTTAAGCCGAGATACCTCAGATGTAAACAAGCGTACAGTGGTAGTTGGCTTGTTTGGTCCCAAGGTTACCAAGGAGGATTTAAGAACCTTTTTCGAAAAAGTTGGTCAAGTGGAGGAGGTGGTAGTTACATCAAACCGTAACAATCCAAAAGCCTTTGTACGTTTTGTATCTATTGATGATATTCCCAAGGCGCTTAAGCTGCACAACTCTGAGCTTTTCTCCCGATTTATCACTGTGCGATCGCACTATCACTGGCAGACGGCTGTTAAGACTCCAGAACTCACCCTGGTCCTCGACAATACGGGCAAATACGAGTCATATAACTCCGATACCATTGAGAAGATCTTTCAGAAGTTCGGTGATATCGAGTTCGTCGAAGTTGTGTGCACCAATTCTGTGCTAGCGTTTATCAAGTACAAGGAGCCAGAATCTATAACAAAGGCTTTGACCCTAAACGGAACGACTGTTGATAATTTAGTATTGAAATTGTCACGATTCGAGGTTTCTAATAAGAGCATTTTGATTACAAATTTAGCCTCAGGTAAGTTTTGGCCATTTTGGACTTTTCAAGTATGGTTTATTAAATTTTATTCCCATTCATGTAGATGCCACTGAAAGTGATATTCGAGAGGTGTTCCAAAAGAGCGGCGAGATCGACAGTGTGCAAATATTTACAAACAAGGCATTGGTAAAATTCACTACCGAAGATGGCTTTTGTCGGTCATTTCTACTCAACGAGCATCGGATCAAAAAACAACCCATTTTTATTGAACCTAACTCACTGCTGAAGCACGCAATCCTGAGAAAACGCATCCCTTCGACTAATCCGCAGACTAATAAGTTTGGCAAGAGGCCCTTTAACAAGCGCCCTCAAAATAACAATTACGCTAAGCCGTTTGCTAAGAGGCCCAAGAAGTTTTAAGGATTTCTACTAAACTACATTATTTTTAAAATTGTCGTACCATATTGGATAAGTGTTCCCACTTCCAATTTAGTATATAAGTCTGTAATATCCAAGTGCTTTCAAACAATGCAAGATTAAGTTGCAAAAACTTAATGATAAGTTTATCATTTTCATTTAAATAAAAGCGCGACCCTAAATAAAAACGGGGCTTTGTTTTTGGGGGGTGTGGTGCATAACGCAGTGATATTTAAACATTATTGTGTGTTTCGTAAATATACTTCCCCTAGAATACCTGCTCTTCCCCTTGAAAGCATGATTTTCCCCTTTTATATTCTTGAAATATTATAATCGGCTGCTATATAAATGAACGATCGGAAATGAGCCAGCTTCCGTTTTAGGTTGGGAAATCCTACAAATCCTAGCAAATTTCATAAGGATCGCCTATCTATATCCCATATTTGTAAGGGTATATAAACTCGCTTCGCCCAAAGTTAGCACTTCTTTCCTTAAATATAATATATATTAATATTTTATTATATATATTAGATAATTTCTCTAAAAAAACACAGCACGACAAATTTAGACCAAACTTCAGATGATTCGGTTTATATAATTAACATTTATTGGTAATATTTTTAGTAAATGCCTTTATGGTTTATGCTTTGCGATTTTTTCCCATTATTCTCTATATATCTGCTTAAAAGACACATATACCATGATACACGCACATTTGTGTTTATATATATATATGATTCTGTATATATTTTTAAGCCTTTCTGATTTCATTTTACGTTGTTGATTAAAATGAAGAAACAGATATGAATGTAAAGTAATAGTAAATGTTTATAAAAATGAAGTAATCATTGACTTAAAAAAGTCATTGACTGGTACATATTTAACTGGCGGAAATCAAGTCCTAAATACAAACTCTCTGCCACATCCCGTACTGAGAATAGATTATGAATCCATCAGTCTGTCTAGGATTCATTAATCCGTGTTACTGCCCCAAGCCCAAAGTAATGCTGCCCAAGGTTGACATTGTTTAAATCTTTGGGTTGGATTTGACATCTCAACGTTTTTGGATATTCATTTTTAATATATTTTTTCGTAATATGCTATTTTGTAAATTACCAATAATTATTATAATAAGGCAAAAGAAAATGTAGGGCACTAGAGCGGGATGAAGGCAAAACCTTTAACTAACGTTTAAGTAGGGCAACTACAATGCGCGGGTAAATTCTGGTCGTAAATATAGTTAGATAAACTTTAACTTTGGAAAACTTAATCACTTAAAATACCCGCGCTTTTTCAGCAGTCCTAATTGGGTTTTCAGTACAATAAATTCGAGTTGTTGAAGATTTTGTAATACTCTTCACAAAAATATATCTTCTTTATATCAGGATGTAAAATGAAAAAAAAATTCAAAATAAAACAAACAATAATTGTATAAATATGTTTTAGTTATTTTTATCTTTTTTTTTTGTTTAATTTTTAATACATAATATCGTTTTTTAGTATAAATATTTATAAAGAAACAGTAAAAAATTAAGGTTTTCGAGTTGCTTTAACAGTTTTTTGACCATAGTTGTTGATTTGAATTTCATACCTGTGAAATTTTTTAACAAATTAATCAATAATACAAGCAGATTCTTTTGTGTTTAAGACACTTTAAATAAACATGCGCTATAAAACATGTTAGGAGGACATAAACATATTTTTTCGATTCATAATGATGCACTGGGATGTTTTTGATTATGATGAATACATTTTAAAATTAAGCAAATTACAAAGTCTTGGAAAACGCGATTGAAAAACATAAATTATATTATATTTCCAAGTGAATTGCCCTCAAGAATAAGGATACAAAAATCAATTCATTGTTTCTTGTCTAAATAGCAGTCTACTGTTTCTTCAGCTGCGCACAATTGTTGCTCTTATATTGAATTAGTTTTAATTTTTTTTTTTTTTGATTTTTTGTTTGGTTTTAGTTACGTTTTTAAACGTTGGCTAATACTACAGATAAATTGGATTGAGTTTGTTCTCATGACATGACAATTTTTCATTTCTGTTCGTAAAGTTGTCTTATTTTATGAGTACATTTTTTTTTGTCATTTACTGTTACGGTATACTTTATTTAATAGTGAAATGATAATTATTTTTTCTGTCTTCTTCTGAATTTGAAGACGCGCTTTGTTCATGAAGTCATCGACAAAATAAAAAATTAATTCAATTGCAAAAAGCAAAAATAACGGAGCATAAGGAACCATAAAAAAATTAAATAAACTTATATGAGGGAAAAATATAAAAAAAACAGCACAAGGTTACATATCCATTTAGTTTCTCTTAAAACGTAACACAAAAGATCCAATGTATATACCAATAGATTTAATGTTTTTTTTTTTTTAAGTAGTTTGGGTATCGTTTTTCTGACCTAAATATAATTTATTTTTGTTGGTTTCGTTTTGTTTCGTTTTATTTTGTTTCAAGTAATCTTAGTTCGTCGGAGTGTCGTTCTTTAAAATTCAAGAAGAGAAGCTTGAACGGTTGTTTCAACTGGAAGAACTTGCTGATCCTGTTGTTCGACAATTTGGTGTGATCCATCCACTTGGTGGGGACCGCTTCCATTTTGTTCGACAGTGACTTCCTCCTTTGTGCCGCCGTTGGTGGCAACAGTAGTAGCGTCGGATAAAGGTGGAACTTCTTCCGCCTTTTTGGATGTAGCACCCTTTAGTGAAGTACTCTTGCGAATTTTCTGATCAGCTGGTGATGGTTTAGTCGGGATGGATTCTTTGGCTTTAGACTTAAGGGGCGTTGTGGAGGATTTAAGGGGCGATGCCCTTGTAGTAGCAGTAGTTGGCTTCAAAGGCGACAACTTTCTTGGGGCAGAGGCTGTCGCAGCGCCCAGGGGTCGTCGAAGGGAGCTTCCCTGGCTGGTGGTGGTGGAACTTGTTGAGTGTGTAGACTTGGGAGCTGGCCGAGCTGTGAAAGTTTTCGTGATAGTGGTGCTAGTGGTAATGGTTGTTGTGCTAGTTTTTCCCGTCCCATTCGAAGTCGGTTTAGTAGGGCTGCGAGCTGACAATAAAGTTCCATTTGAGGGGGTAGCTTTACGTAGAGCGCTGGTAGCGCTGCGGGGCGGTGACACCTTTGGCTTGGCAGTAGCCGGCGGGACGACCATCACCCGAGGTTTGGATCCAGCTGCATTGGCAGATGCCACTTTTCGAGTTAAACTGTTTGTTCCATCCTCAGCGGAAGTGGCGTTGGTAGCTGACTTTGGAGCTGACGTCAATGGGCGAGTCCGAGCCGGTGCCCTGGCTCCAGGCGCCGAAACCGATCCTCCAGTTGTCGATGCATTGGCACCTTGTTTATTCACTGTAGTTTTAGCTGCCACATTTGGTTTGCTTATTGGAGCAGTGGAGGGCCGTGTGCTAGTCAGAGCCGTCTTGGGCAACCCCTTCGCATTGGGACCTGCACTGCTGCTAAGTGGTTTTCTTGTGGCTGTGGTTAATCCTGCTGACAATGGTTTAGTGACTCCAATAGTAGTTTTGGCTGCTACAGGTGCTGTCCGTGGGCGAGCAGTAGCTACTTTTGTTGCTCCCGAAGGGGGAACCGCAGCGGTATCTCGTTTAGCTGTAGGAAGACTAGCCGAAGTCTTTGGCTTGGCAACCGTCTTCGTTGTTGGTTTCTTTGAATCCACAGAGATGGCTTTGGCCTTGATGATGGTTTCAGCTAAGGGGGTCGAGATATCTGCTTTAACTACCTCCTCAATCTTGTTCGTTTCTGTGCCAGGTTCACTAGGCGGTAGAACAACTTCAGCCTCAGTGGGAAGTTTTTCCTCCAAAGCAATGGGCTCTGGCTTAACTGGATCTAGCCCTTGTAGGTCCTCTCCATCAAATAGCTTTTCCTGGTCGAGACCAACTAAAGGCGGTTCTGCATCAGTAGTAGCTGGCAAAAAGGAAGAGGAGTTGAAAAAGTTATCCGCCACGGATATAGTAGAGGCTAATGGCTCACCAATGGCTGTTGGCAATTCCACTTTATTTTCTAGTGACTCTGAAACGATCTTTTCGCCAAGGTCTAAGTTCGTTGGTGCCAAACTAGGATTAACAGCATATTCTTCTTCCACAAGCTCCTCCTCCAATTGAAGTTCATCATATGTTGGTGCCTCTGCATTCAATGGTTGACTCTCTTCCACAATATTTGACTCCTCTTGGGGCGCGATTTCATCCAATTCCTTATGAGCGAGGTGGGCGTACGCAGGCGTAAAAGGCTGGGCAAATGGATTGATTCCCTGGGCTGCTGGAGACAGTGCATCTTCGTGTTGAGCTATATTGCCAGAAGCTGCGTTAGGGGCAGCATACGACTCCTCCTAAAGAATTAAAGCGTTAGTTACATTAAGTCAACAGTGAATATTAGAAGATGAGCTTGAGGAATTCACGTAACTTGGCAGTCTTTTACCCACAAATGCTTTTTCATTCCTAAGTTCCCCCAGGTTCCTGCAACCTGGCTCAACAATTCCCAACAAATCTGTATGGAAACCTCTAACGAATTTCGATTCACATAAAGTCTTTCAACGAAAGTCAACTTTACTTTCCTAAACTACGAACTTTTACTTCACCCAAATGGGGTTATTGGTTTGATAATAAACAAAATTCAGCAGCATAACCACATAAAATGAAGGAAAACCGATAGGTAACGATGGGGACCCGGCTCAAGCGGAGTTAGTATGGTCCTATTAGAGATTGGAATGGCTTCGAAATGACTTTGGGGATAGCAGAGTAGATGAAGAGTAATGTCGAGGTAGATTTTCCCTTCACTTTTTCTCTACTAAGAAAATCACTGCATGGAAACACGAACAAAGTTCTCTAAACCTTCAAAATGTCAGTGACCAGTAAATGCTTCGGCCGGGGCCATTTGGCATTAGTCGCTGGCCGTTCCCAGTTTTTTTTCTCTCAGGTTCTCCCAGTCGACTGACTCCCCTTTTCTTATTTCCCATTCTTGTTGGCCGATTCTACACTTTTAGCCCTTTGCGAAGTTTCTGCGAAGAGTTGGGGCAAAAACAAAATAATGATGGGCTCTAGAAAACATCGTTTCCAAATAAAAAGTGTATTTGCAACTAAAATTTGTATCTTTGTTTCCGATTGAACTGCATCAGTTGTTGTTGTCAGTGTACTTTGGAACTGTTGCTCAAGCGTAGTAGGGCTTAAAGTTTAAGCTTTATAAGCCGAGAAGAAGCGTACACGTAAAAAGACCCAAGACTAAAATCGGTGTAGTCTTTATTAAGTCGGTTTCGACGTCTTAGAAGTGGTGGGGCAGAGGCATATTTTCCAACCCAAAAAATAGGTTTTTCATATAGCTTTCATGTGTTTCCCAAGCTGGGGCATTACAGTTTTGTCTAAAAGGGCGCAACCTTCTGATGGTGACATCTTTGACTCTATATGTATACGTACATTAACGAGGTACCAAGTCTGAGGTAATTTTGATGACAAAAGAGTAACACTAACTAACAGAAGATAAGTTAATACACTTTTAGCCAAATTTTAGATACTGATTAGAAAGTCAAGAGGTGCCGATAAAATTAATTTTTTATCTTAAGCATTCAGTAGGAACTTTCTCATCCTGGTTGGAACGCTGCCAAATGAGTATTTACAGCCCCATTTCTTTTAAGAGACATTTGACAGTGCACCCATTGATGTGCCCAGCAAGGCGGCAAGTCGCTATCGGTGGCTCTCCTATGTGGTTGTGATTGCGTGGTCCGGTGAATGAATTGGCTGGTCGAAAACCCAGTAAAAAATACGCCGGTGACATCAACTATCTACCCACTGAACACAGACGTGCAAAGTTTTATTTCAACAGTTGCAAAAAAAAAGAATCCACAAGCAGGTTACCATCCAGTTTTGAGTGAAAAGTTTTAGGTAGCCCAGGGACCTTTTAACAAGAAACTCACTTTTTATTCCAAGTCTGCGTTTATATTATTTTATTTCATTTAAGAAATGCATATCATAGTCTAGTATGGATGTCAGTCTTTATTTTATACCTTTACATAAAGAACCTATAGCTCGTTAAAATTCTAAAAGAAAGACGGCACAGGAAGCTCTTTGGCTCGAAAATGGAATGAGCGCCTATGAAGTTGAAAGAATATAGTTGTGAGGCATAAAATACCCCAAATGCTAGGTCATTCGATAACTTTGTGGACAAACAATGAAAACAACAGCGACCTTTACAATCTATCGCAAAATTCTATTTCTTATTCGCTTCAATGCTATTTAATTGCCTTCTTTTCAAAAATCAAAGACGTTTGTGGGTCCTACCCTTGATTTTTCGCGTCAATGTCTAAAAGCTATGAGTTTTGCACACAGTCACAGATATATAAAATTATATATGGAAACCCGAAAATTTTAAAAAGATATACCAAATAAAGCGAATACACCCCTCCCTGTGTCTTATTGGGCATGCAAACGTGTGTGTACTTCTGGGTTGGGGTCTGTGTAATTTCTATTTATAAGCTAGTGAAAAATTTAAGCAAATGGGAAGAATGTCTTGAGAGTCTTAACGGCTTCTATGGAGACTCTTACAAATCCTTTACAAATGGAAGGGGAAAATACTGAAAGGGCATATGAGGTTGCTTGTTTCTGAATCTGTAAAATGCCACGAAAATTATGACGAAAAGAATAAAGGAAGAGCCATCGCCACGCCGGCAAGCTACTCTAACATGCAACACCAGAAACACGCCATAGGGGGCCGGGTAAGAGAGCTCTCACTACAGTCTAAAATTTATACTTCAAATATGTATGTATTTAAGCCATATGTTTGGCTTTTTCTTTATCCCCTGCATCGAGTAATTATCGTGACTCACTCTGGTTTACTTTATATGATCTTTTAAAATATACCTTTAATATTCAGGAGTTACCAATTAGATTAAATAATCCTTATCAGTCAACAGAAAACAGTTAAATCAGTGGAACATTGGACGTTTTTCCCCATTTAGATTAACGGTATCGAACATTTTCCAGATGGTTGGAGTTCAGTTATGGGTGTGTAAAAAAAAACAGAAAGAAAATTAATTTTCAAATAAGGCCAAAGTTCCGTTTTGGTTGGGTTTTCTTTCGGATTTGGCCTCTTGGCTGGAGAGACCACAGAGCTGAGATTTGGTGAAAGGTATCTCGAAGAAAAATTCAAGCAATTTTTGCCCGCGTTTCCCTGAGAACTGATCACCCCCTTTCATTTTGGAAAAGGTTTCGCCTAAAACCATCAAAATTTCGATAATCTTTTTAAGAGTTTTTTATATTTTAAATAAGGGGCCAGTTACATTCTATCTGCGTTTTAACTTTTGCAAAGTTTTTGTATCTCAGTCTGTAGACTATGGCTAGCAAAATGGAGGAAAACTAAAAGAAAGAAAACCATTCATAATAGTAAAAAAATATGAGATAGAAAAGAGTGAGTAGCAAGCAAGCTTGGCGAAGACCAAAAGAAATTTTTAATGGCACAAATGGTGAATGAAACACCTGGCCAAGTACGTACATACACAGGTATGTATACTGGCCAGCTCACGAACGTTGGTTTGGCCAACAATTCTCATTACTTCCACAATTTAATGGGTTCGTTAGCATTGGCCTCTCAGACCCAGAACGAAGGCCTCGACGGGGCTTTATGGAGATGTCTTTCTTTTGGCTAAAAAAATGTAACAAAAAAAATATTAATAAAATAATAATAAATGACATTTAATTCATTATGAAGCAGCACCGGGTGTTATATGGAAAGTTAGTTGAAGTAAAGCCAAAGACAATATTGGATTTTTGTTTTAAGAAGGATTTTCTGAGTAGATTTTCTGCAACTGTCTATATTTAATTAGCTGCACCAGCAGCTATATTTAAAGTCTATTTTTGTGCCGGGAGAGGAGACAGGAGCCATCAGCTAGCATTCTCCAGCAACCATGACTGAGCCCCCATTACCGCGACTCGCATCTATCTGAGCTCTCCAGGGGCCAAAATGGTGCAGCTGCGAAAGCGGAGCGACGTCTTGGGTGAGGTTCTAAAATACTTATTTTTTAAATTGAATTTCTTTGTCTTGTCTTTACTGAAGGGGTAAAAAAGTATATATTTGGCATGTTTATCAAACAAATTTTAGCAAAGAATGGTGATTAAAGGCAGTCCATATTTTTTTCGCCTGTTTTGTGAGGTATACGGTGTAGCCTCTTTCTTGTTCCAAGGCAACCTACACATAACTATGTACATTCTACCTAGATACCAATGTCTCTAGTCTGCAATTGTTCTGCTTTTGGGAGCCATATTGGACCAGCTATGAAACCACAACACCGAACAAGTTTTCCAGAGAAAAAAAATTCTGACCATACACTAGAAATGAATAAATAATAGACAGACCCTAAATATTATCAATCGACCAAGGTCCTTCTTACACAGCCTTGCTATACTAAGGAAAACTGATCCGGGCATAATGTATGTACATACAGGGTTATCAGATCCATATACATGTATAATTAGCGCTTATGAGAAATGTTAAAGTTTAACTACTATCTACGCATTTTTATTTTTGGCTGCTTAGTCACGAGTACTCGTCAAATGGAACGAACTTAAACAGCAAATTTGCTCAATTGCCTCACCACCGGAAAAAAATAAATTCATAGGCACAAAGTGGGCAAAGTGTGGCTCGAAAATTTCTCTTTCCATTTGAACAATCTAGAATTAAGATTAGAATTGTAAAAACCAAAAAAAAAAAAAGAGTATATATATGGAAAATGATTGCTTTTTAGGACTGGGTACGTCCATATGAAAGTCAGTTGTCTCTTTCCTTACAAATAAAAAACACAATAATGACTCAGCCTCGACTTCCATGTCTGGTATGTATGAGCGCTTATATCTCTACAAATCTGATTCTAATCGAAATGTAAATGATTTTGTTTTTTTTTAGAAAAATTTGATAAGATGCCTGAGATAAGGATTTAATATATTCATTGACTCGCGTGATAGATGTGGCTCAAGACAAAGTGCAACGAATGTTATTTGAGTGAAAAGTACGCATGTAATTTTGATTAATTTTTTAAATTAAATATGAGAAACTAATGGACCGCTTTTATAAATATTGTTTTGAAGAGGGAACTATAGAGATCCCAAGCTTGCAACAGCGAGGCACAGCTTTTTAGAAACTAGTTTGGTGTAGGGCGTAAGCTATTCGCGGGACAAAACTCCCACAGGAAGTAGAGTTTGAACAAAAAACAAAAAAAAAAAACAGCGTTTGCCAGAGAGGAAAGCATTAAGCAACAAATAATAAAAAAAATGGTGTGTACATATGTACATACGGACGTACATACATGTGCAAGAAAAAAACCGTATATGACCCAATTAAGCGGAGTCAAAGCCATGTACATACATACATACAGTACATACATATGTATGTATGGATGTTTGCAAGTCTCTCTCTCTTCTTGGTGGTGTTATTGTTTTTGTAATTATGAAAGCGTGTCTGTGTTTCCATTGGAGCTGGAATTTGCAACCAAGCGAAAAGGTTTCCAACTCTTGCAACAGTCGAAAACGCCATTTACTGTTATAGTTGTGGCTACTGGTCATGCAGATTGCAGACGACGAAAAGAGAAAGATGAGAGAGCTCCAAAGCTTTAATGGGGGTACAGAAAAATACATTGACCGCAGGTGACCAGAGATCTCAATTGGAAAGTACATAAATCGAACAGGTAGCGGGAGGAGGAGGTGGCATGAGATTGCTTCCTTCGGTCCTTGATGAGTCTTACGTCCAAGCCATGTCTATTGCTTCTCTCGCGAGGCGACAGCACCACGCCCAGACCAGTCACTACCCGATCCCCACCCGAATGCAGCGAAAAAGCCAAGGGAGACCGTGAACGAGGACGCAGCAGAGTCAGCGACGTACGCGAGGACACACCCCAGACAAAGGCCAGTTAGTTTCCAGAGAACTAACTAAATGAGTAATATCCTCTTAAGGCCAATGGTTGGACCTCCAAAACTTCAATCCTGAAGCGAAAAAATCGTTATCCTAGTTGTACTTCGTTTCCACCCACAGGAGCGGCGCTGGTATCGGCGCATACGATAGGGAGAACCCTGAGAAAAGGGGATGGAAATGGAGTAGAGAGAGCGAGAAGCACATTGCACATGCACTGACAGGATCCAGTGGAAGGACAAAAGAGTATACAAACAAATTTAATGATTTCTCGTTTTACGCCCAGGGACCAGGTGAGGCAAGAGCCATACCTACGGAGGGTTAAGGGGGTTGCAACAAATGCTCTCCAGCTAGGAAACTGGACCCTAAAGACTCACTAAATTCATGACTTGCTCGTGGCATGGAGCTAGAGAGACCTTCGAATGAGTCATATTGCCAGCCTACGAATTCCTCGCCCACTTCATTCCATGCTTACCTGTGGAGGCGCTCCAGCTGAAACAGGCTCGACCACATTTGACTCCAGATATACCTTGGGCTCTGGGTCGTCCTCCTTGGCAAAGCCCTGCTCCAGATCCACGCCTGCTACGATTTCAGTTGGCTGTTCCAGCTCCAACTCGTCCTCTGGTACGAAACCCAGCTCCAAATGCTCTGGTTCCTCTGGTCTGGTCTGCAAATCGTCTCCTACCATTTCCTTGGTGTCCTCGACCAAGTGCTTCTCTTCGGTAAGAGAAAGGGGAGAAGGTGTAATATCTACGATGTCAGCTAGTTGGGAGTTGAGCTCGAAGTTGGCCATTGGCTCGTTCGTTTGAGGAGTCAGCTGTGGGGCACTTGTGTCCAGCAAGAAACTCTCCTCGGCAAAGGGGTCGCGTCTCTCCACCGGCAGCTCAATCTCTTGGTTTTGGGCTTCAGAGGATGTGTTTTCCAGGTAGAACGAAGCCTGCATGGGATCTTCGTCAGCGGATCCGCCGAGTGGCTTCTGATAAAGCGGCTGTTGAAGGTCGAAGCCGTGGTTAATCTCCTCCTGGAACTGCAGCTCTTCAGTAGAGGGAGACTTTGAGACAAGTTCCTTTACTTCAATGTTCAGGGACTCCTTCTCAACCAATTCATCGCCCGGTTGAGTTGGGAGCGGCTGAACGGAGTTCAGAATGTCTTCAATGGAAGTGTTTTGTTCGCCATAGATCGAGTGTTTCATGATGTCACCGTCACCGGTTACTTGGTCTAGCGACAAATCCAAGTCCACGCTGGTCTCCGGACCATGGTCTATCACATTGGTCGGCTCAGGTGGGTTTGCAGAACCGACGCCATTCAGAAGTTGCTCCTCCAAGTTTCCCTCCCCGAAAACATCCGAATCCTGCTCGAGTTCGTGGGGCCTCTTGTCTGCCTCAATGTCGAATTCGCGCTCATCGGGCACAGCGATTGCGTCCATATTATCCTTGGCAGAGCCCTTTCGCGGACTCTCTGCCACCAGATCGTCCAACGGACCACCTAGAATTTGTCTATGATTCAGGCCGAAAACTGGGACATCAGCAGCAGGGAGAGGGGACGCCGGTTGAGAGCCAAAGCTTGGCACAAAAATGACTGCATTGGGATTTAGCTGGGAGTAGTTATCCTCCTGTTCCACAATAGGCTCCACATTTTCCTTGCCATCAAAACTGTCCAGATTTTGGGCCTCCAGTGGGGCCACGGGCACCACTTCGTCCAAAGGTGTTGGATTGTTCTCGCTGAGGCTGCTGGTACCGTATGTTGTGGCAACCGAGCTCTGCTCATCCTCCTCCTCCTGGCCGAGGTCCGGAGATTGTGGCTTCTGGTGCTGCTGCTCGGGAGCTGCCTCAGTCTCCTCGAAAGTATGCTCTCCTTTAGGGGCCACTTCGCCCGTGGAAGTAGTGGTGTTTGAATTTGTTGAAAAGTCGCCGTCGTTCTTGATCACCTCTACATCCTCCTCCTCGTATACGAAGCCGGCGGAGGCACCATTACCAATGCCAACAATCATATCTTCAGGATGGGAGCTATACCCGTTGCCAGCATCCAGAGTTTGATGTTTCTGCTGTTGGAGCTTCTCACTTTGCTGCACCTCGTGTATGTACTTCCACTCGTCATCTTCGTCCCTCTGATCGGATTTTGATGATGCGATATCGGCCGACGCCGGGAGTTCACTAGCGGCCAGATTCGCCTGGTGCTGGTTTTCGCCGGCAACCCCGGATATCTGCAGGCTTTCTGCCAACCGATTCTCCAAGTAGTTTTCGAAACGAGCGTTGTCCTCTTGGTGCTCCATCTTGGTGTTTTTTGAACTTGACTGACTACACAGAAGCAAGTACTGCAAAGATGATTCAGTTGTGATTCACCACTGCGTTTTATTTCTCAGTTTTTTTCGTTTCTTTTTCGGCGTTGCCTCTTGCAGATTCTCGCAAAAAACACACACACAAGCAAGTCCGACGCAGCCACACGGACTCACACAAACGCAGCAGTGAGCGACGAAAAGCGAAAAAGAGGCACAAGTAGACACAAGAGAGTAAAGTCACCAACAATTTTCGCTTGTCCTGCGTCTTGCTTTGCTTTGTCCTTTTTCTTGACAGAATTCAAATGTTAGAGTGTACTGCTCGACGCGTATTTAACCTTTCAAGTCGCCTTTTAAAACAAACAGGCAGCTACCAGTTGACTTTGCCGACTTATTAGTTTCTGTTTGCAGAGCTTTTCAAATTATTCGCGACCCAAGCGGTTTTAGCGCAACACGAACGTTCAGCTTTGAAAGAAAAATTCACAGTGTGACCAGGCAGAAAGTACAATGCGACCCCGAACTAGTATTTTCTCGGGTTTTTGGTATTATTGACTCGAATTTTTTTTTGGTAACAAAGCAAGTTTTATATAAAAGTAACTTGTCACACCGGCGGCTAGCCTCGACTTTGCCCGTTCAAAAGTTCAATGTAAAAAGAATTCCAAAAAGTTCAGGTGAGGTAAGAATAAAAATATTTTAGCTAAATCATATTTTATAATACAGTCTTAGGTATGGCAGAGCGGCTTGACGTAATTATTTTTGGAGCCAGTGGATTTACCGGAAAGTACACTGTGCTTGAAGCGGTCACTGTTCTTGGAGGTTTGCGATGGGGAATTGCGGGTAGAAACCCCGAAAAGCTTAGAGCAACACTTAAGGAAGTTGGCGTCAAAGCCAAAAAGGACCTCTCTCAAGTGCCCGTAATAATAGCAGACGTCAACGATGAGGCCGCTCTTTTGGAAATGGCTAAGAAATGCCGAATCGTCGTAAACACGGCTGGGCCCTACCGTTTTTACGGCGAGAATGTGGTGAAGGCCTGCATAGAAGCCGGCACCCACCATGTAGACGTCAGTGGAGAGCCCCAGTACATGGAGACGTGCCAACTAAAGTACGACCAATTAGCCAGACAGAAGGGTGTGTACGTGGTCAGCGCCTGTGGATTTGATTCCATCCCAGCAGACATGGGTGTCATCTTTTTGGAAAAAAATTTTGATGGTGTCGTTAACTCTGTGGAAAGTTTTTTGGAGAGTGGAATCAAACAAGGAGAAGGAAGCAACGATAGCAGTGCCGGATTGAACTACGGCACCTGGGAGAGTGCCATTTACGGCTTGGCCCACTCTGATGAGTTGCGGGGCATTCGCCAACAGCTTTATCCACAAAAATTGCCGAAGTTTTACCCCGTTCTTCGACCGAGACCTCTGCTGTTTCGGTCTTCGGAGGTGGATAAGGTGTGTTTACCATTTCCTGGATCAGATCGGTCCGTGGTAATGAGATCACAGCGCTTTTTCTACAACCAGGATATGAAAAGACCTGTGCAGATGCAAGCCTATGTGGGATTCTCTTCTTGGATGATTGCCAGTGTTGTAATCTTCTTCGCCAGTATCTTTGGACTTCTATCAAAGTTTAAAATTGGCCGAACATTGCTTCTAAAATATCCCAAACTATTTTCTGGAGGATTGGCTTCGCGGGAAGGCCCCAGCGAGGACTCAATGGAGCGTACCTTCTTTAAAATGACTTTTAAAGCTGTTGGTTGGCCTAGAACCGATCGTCTAGCAGAAGGATCCGATCAGTACACGGAGCCTCCAACTAAAACGCTTATGGTACGAGTCTCTGGAATGAATCCCGGCTATGGAGCTACATGCGTGGCACTACTTTGTACCGCTTTGACCATATTGCGTGAGTCTGAAAAAATGCCCAACAACGGTGGAGTACTGACCCCAGCGGCCGCCTTTTCCAAAACGACCCTTATCAGTGAACTTGAGAAGCATGAGCACGGCATGAAATTTGAAATTCTTGCCAACAAGTAAAGCTTACTTTTAAAACTATTTACTTTTTATGTATATCTTATCATCTTGTTAATAAGGCAAAGCCTAATATGTACAATATCTCGTAGGTAATTCTGAAAATAAGGAAAATAAAGAAGATTGTATAGTTTTCCAATATTATTATAACAATTTATTTGTAGGTTTACTAGTCACTTTGATTTGCTGATAGTTGTTTTCGGAAGCGTGTTTGAGCATCCACAGGCCAATCTTTTAGCTTAGATTTGCCGCAAGGTACACAAAAGGTTGCTGTGTAATAGAAGCTGCACCCGGAACTTTTGCAAACTATTTTTAAGCAACTGGAACATTTCGATCCCATTGATATATAATATTCGGGAACGGGTCTGCCTGCCTGAGGAGGCGGCTGGAAGGGATCCCGCAACACATAATTGTCCTCTTTATACCGAATGCCTAAAGCGAAAGGGGGCTCTCTTCCAAAGTAGTGAACAAGCTCATGCATATAGCACCCAGAACAGCGAAAGTCAATTCGGGCTATACGCGCATCTATATCATCGCGCTTCTGGGAATTTTGGTCCTTTTCGGTTGGCTCCAAACGAGGTACATTCACAGCATTATTGTTCGATGTGGTATTCTTTTCAGCTTCCATATCTCATGATAGCTGTAAAATCATAAAGAGCAATAGAAAACAGGTAACAGGTCATATAAGAAACATGGTTTACTATACTAAAGATTCTACAGTCACGCAACGATAAAATTCAACAATTGGTGGTTACAATCAGCTCTTGACTCATTCCGCGAAAGCCATACGACGCTTTCCTGGCATGTCTTGTGGCCACCACTGCGGTCGGTCGGCGTAACAGCGCTCACCGTCGACCATTAGCTCCTGGCGGCCATTGAGCACCTGTTCGATGCGCAGTAAGGCCACTCCACGGTTATGAGCAGCCCCGCAGACGCGGCCTAGTTTTGCTCCCGCCACGGAAGTCACATCCTTATTGGATCCAATCGGAGCTGTAAGTCGGATCGGCATGTAGCGCTTGCGAATCACACCTGAATGATGTATGCGGGCGGTCAGCTCCTGGCCCACATAACAGCCCTTCTGAAAGCTCACGCCGTGCAGATAATCGGCATTAGCCTCTAGGGGAAAGCACTTGCCGGGAGGTAGCTCTAGACTACCCTCCCCTACACCTTGTTCATACCGAAGCAATTGATAGTTGCAATCTTCAGAAGCTGGTGACGCTGAGAATTCGTTGTTGCACCAGTAGCCTTTGATTAGTTGACTCCAGTTTAGGTCTGCCGGTGCCAGGATGCGGGTCCCCAAAGAAGAAAGTCTTGCATCGGGGGACACAAATAAATCCGGATTAGAACTGGGGGGCACCGGTTCCGATTTCGGACTGAACATTACCCAAGTGCTGTACTCGTCATCCACACTGTCGATGTCGATGCTCTTCCGAACCCGGTAAGTACGCAGATGGCGCCGAAACTCCGCTGAAGCTTCGCGATCACATTCAAGCAAAAATGTGTCGGGATTGTTTGTTCGATAAATAATTGTATCGTATAGAACGCGGCCACTTTTGTTGAGAAAAAGGCCATACATCGAGGAAGGACCGCTGGACGACTCCAATCGTGATACATCGTTCGTCACCAGACCTTGCAGGAATGGGATCACTTCAGATCCATGGACGCGTATGAGCTCTCGACCGGACAACGGCTCCAGGATGAAATTCTGCCGCCCAGTGACTGATCGGGCGGACGGAATACGCATCAGCGTAGATAGCTCGCGAAGATTACGTATGTGCAGCCGCGCCATGCGTAATAACTTGAAATTTGTGCCTAGGTTCATGCTGCAATTGGAGGTCTCCCTTCGGTCGCAGTGCAAATGAGCAAACTCGAACACTTACCTTGGCTGCAATGTTTTAATTCGAAATTTCGGCTTTATCAGTGTGAACTTTAAATTTGTACTATCCAATTCTCGTTTGGAACGCTTTCTGTCAACGTAAGAAAAATGTTCTTAAAACAGCCGGGAATTGTTGACAGATATATCAGTGCAGTGTAACCGGACATCAATGATACAAAAAAATCCCAAAGACAGGGTTTTACTATAAACAAATTTTTTTGTATCTGTAAAATCATATTATTAGACCCAATCTAGCAAATTTAATTTTCCACATAACTTGACCATTTATTAGCTCGGATGAAGGCATTATTAGAATGGGTGGTATTTCTTTAATAAAGTTTTCTAACGATAGGCTGCCAGACGTTTCAATTAGGGTTACCAGACTGCTTCACGGGGCGTTGCCACCTATCGATAAGCTAGTATTTTATCGCCAAAGTATACACATAAAAAATTAAATTGCAGCACACACATATTTCTTAAAAGGTCTGCAAGTGCCGAAAAATAAAGAGAGGAGTTCGCGAGGAGGAATAGTTAAGCGTACCACACAGGAAAGAAACATAGGAGGGGCAGCGAACGGGTAGACGCCCGACAGGAACAACAAAAAACTCTAATGAACACGCTGAATACCAGCACGAACGGCGGGGGAGGAGGAGGTAGTGGAGCAGGAGCACCTGGGAGCAGCTTGTCTGCTTCGGGCAACGGATCCAATGTGATAGGTGTTGCAAATACCAGCAGTGGAGTTGCGGCGGGCGACGAAGCAGGCGGAGATGCCAGCTCCCGACGACAGGCGACACGCGTCTTCAAGAAGAGCTCGTCCAACGGCAAGATCACTGTATATCTTGGTAAACGAGACTTCGTGGATCATGTTACCCATGTGGATCCCATTGATGGAGTTGTCTTCATCGATCCCGAGTACGTCAAGGATCGCAAGGTGTTTGGCCAAGTTTTGGCAGCATTTCGATACGGCCGAGAGGACCTGGACGTCTTGGGATTGACATTCCGGAAAGACCTATATCTGGCGCATGAGCAGATCTACCCGCCCATGCAGTTGGAGCGTCCGATGACCCGTCTGCAGGAGCGGCTTATAAAAAAGCTGGGTCCAAACGCCCATCCCTTCTACTTCGAGGTACCGCCTTACTGCCCTGCCTCTGTGTCCTTGCAACCGGCACCCGGTGATGTGGGAAAGTCGTGCGGAGTGGATTACGAACTAAAGGCTTTCGTGGGTGAGTCAATGATTGGACTCGTCTTAAGTGGGTCGGGGGTGTGTTCATTGTCCGGCGGTCACAGAAAGTCAAAATCATTGATGAATGCTTGCATCTGTTTTATTACAGTATATACAATATTACAGTTTTATATGTATATACAATCATATATGTATATATGTATACTCACATACTTATGTATTTTGTTATAAAATCCCGGAATTTCCATGAGGAAAACTCTCTAAAACGTAGAATCTAGATATTCCTATGATCTGAATCGGAAAGAAACCGATGCCTAAAGTATTTGTTCGTAAGAACTTTAACTTGTTGCATTTAGACTTTCAAGAAATATAGTATTGTATAAAATTCAATACTATTTACTTATATAAGTGATACATTTGTACCTATATGTGTATGCAGTTTGTTTGTATAATTTAGCCCATGTGTCACGCGACGGAGAGAGGGTTAATTAATGGCTACGTTGGCTTGCACAAAAATGTCATGGCTGGTGACGCAGCGCCCAACTGAATAGAACTCGACGCTTCTAATTGGAATCCGATTCGGCCGTACTTGTTTGTTCGAGGCAATAAGGCGATACTGGGACTGGGCACTGCTAGCGTTCTCTGTTTCCAACTGCTTTTAAAAATTTTTCTGGACAACCTATTGAAAGTTAAATGTTGGTGGAAGCTAAACAGTGGAATTTCCCCGCATTATAGCAATAAAGAAAATTTCACAATGCTCATACATTTTAAGACACAAGTCTGGGGTTTCGATATCCTTTTAACAAACTTCTTCATACATTTGACTATGCGTTGAGGTACGCACATAAATACATATATTTGCATCTTTTGGCCGTAAGCTTTTCGTTTTTTATCTGGCGTTCCTATTGTATGATTTTCTTTCTTATCATCCATAAAAAGATTATCATAAAAAGATTATTGCAAAATTGTGCGATCGTGTGGGTTCTTTCATAATCATGATCATTCGCTGCCATTGCTACACTTTGTTTTGGTGTCGTTCAGTTACCAGGTTCAGTTCATTTTACCCAAACGAGGCCTATTATAATTTGTTTAATGAATCAACATTCATATGTATGTAGGTATGTGCACTTTAGGCAAATATCTCTGTTTACTTCGTCACTTCGTTATTATAAAAAAGTACGTATAGAATATTTTGTAAACACCTCAAGTAGAAGTATATACATATGTGTCTATGAACAATTCGCCTATTCCTAAAATGGATATCTCATACATATCTCTTCCCCACAGATAGACTCTTTCTCGGTATTTCTTCTTTTTCGTCTCTACTTGGCGTCTGGCGATTTGTTTATTTAATGTGCCTCGTTCCATGTTTTCGGGATAAACAATTCGCTTTTGGCCCCTTTGACGCAGCTCGATTTATGATCTTCCCAATGGAATGTATTTTATTCGATTGGCAAAAGGCAAGTCGGTTGGCATTGAGCTGTCCAATTTGGCATCCAAAAACATCTCGTTGCTAGAAGGTTATGAAATTAGGAATTATAAGCTATCTGTAGCCTTTTCATTTAGATGCGCCTTGTCAGATGACCAAGGTTGTATCGTTACGATGCTCATTTTAGAACACTAGCCCTTTCAAGACACACCCCCACTGAAACATTAGGACATCCTGTCAGATGATTTTATAAACTCTTCGAAGCATTTACTAACCATTTTAATTTCATTTGAGGCGAACATGTGGAGGACAAGCCGCACAAGCGCAATTCTGTGCGACTCACCATCCGCAAGGTTATGTACGCCCCCTCTAAGGCTGGCGAGCAACCTTCGATCGAGGTCAGCAAGGAGTTTATGATGAAGCCGAACAAGATCCATTTGGAGGCAAGTTTGGATAAGGAGCTGTACCACCACGGCGAGAAAATTTCGGTCAACGTTCATGTGGCCAATAACTCTAATCGCACTGTGAAAAAGATAAAGGTGTGTGTGAGGCAGTTTGCGGATATTTGCCTTTTTTCGACGGCTCAGTACAAGTCTGTTGTGGCCGAGATCGAGTCGGAAGATGGCTGTCAAGTTGCTCCAGGATTCACTCTATCCAAGGTGTTTGAGTTGTGCCCCCTTCTCGCAAATAATAAGGACAAGTGGGGCCTAGCTTTGGACGGCCAGCTAAAGCATGAGGATACAAACCTGGCTTCCAGCACGCTCATTACGAACCCTGCCCAACGTGAGAGTCTCGGAATAATGGTACACTATAAGGTTAAGGTGAAGCTACTGATTAGTTCGCCGCTACTCAATGGCGACCTCGTGGCTGAGCTGCCTTTTACCCTAATGCACCCTAAGCCGGAGGAGGACGATCACCCATTGCTTGGAGAAAGGTCGCCCCGAGCGAGTCTGGTCGGTGGTCAGCCATTGGTGAGTTTGGCCGATGGAAGCGACAAAGGAGGATCATCTGGTGGACAGGGGCAAACACAGGATGTGCCTACTACAACCAATCTTATTCAACTTGATGACGACGAGGCACAGGATGACGACATTATTTTTGAGGACTTTGCGCGTCTGCGTCTAAAAGGCGCCGAAACAGAGGCCTAAAGATTTTCAAGATACTGAAAACACTGAAATACATTTTCGGGCTAGGTATCATACGAAAGAGATGTCGTAAATTTGCAGAGCCGCTAAATGTAAAGTTTTATACCAATAGCAAATAGCCACAGTAAATAGTTTTATGTAAGCTATTTGATATATGTAGGCCATACGTTCTAGTATCAATAGGGTTTAAGCTGAAAGTGTACGAATTTGAAAATGTGAAATTGTTTAACAAATACACCAAATCTACACGAAATGTAAACATAAGCGAACTTGGCAAGCTTATCGTCATGCTTATTGTCAGGCCTGCAACAGTTAAAACGATGCACAAAATTGAAAATTATGTAAAATAAAACTTTAAATGTAATCTTTCGGTTTGTGACAGGTTTGATTCAAAATCATATATGATTTGAATTAAAAAATCTGTCGATGATTTGGTTAGTACTTTTGTTATTGTGGCATAAATGTTGCCATGCAAAAAATAATAAGAGTTAAACCGTTTTTATTTTTTTTTTATGCTTCCACGTGGAAGAACATGTAGGCAATATGTAACAACCAAAACAAGTAAAAGTGATTTTTTAATTCCAATTCAAAATAATAATTGTCAATGAAATGTCTAACCGATTAATAAAAATAAATAATAATTTTATTTTATAGCCTCTTTTTGCTAAAAGTTTTATGTATATTAAATTGTCTAAGTGAACCTTTGAAACAACAAATATTGTTCTGAAATGTTTCGCAGATTAATTATGACAAGGTCGTATGAAAATGTACTAGTATTGTCCAAATCGAAATTCCTCAACGAAAACCAACTCTCATACGGGAGTGTGTGAAGCTGCTTTAGAGGCACAAATTCGGAATTTGAAAACCGAAAACCAAAACTAAGAACAAATATTAAACAAAATTGGTTCCTTTACTGTATTACTGGCGTCTAATCAGACAAAGAATTAGTTGCGACTATGACAGGAATAATTAAAATGGTATTTTAAGGAATTTCGAGATATTTAGCTCGAATTCGTTTTATGTCCCACCCCGCCACCTAACATATGTGTACATGAATAGGAAAAAATTAACAAGAATCAAAAAAAAAGGAACATTTTAATATGAATTTTTATAACATAGGGATACGTGTCCTTCTGCACCAAACTTAAAGGTTTGTTGCAATTTTTTTTACTCAATTGGAAAAATAAGGGGTTTGCCAGCGATCTTGGGTTGGAGTGGGTTGGAGCTTTTCGAAATGGATATGCTATTAAATATATTAGAGAAATTGTCCCTAATGTATGTATATGTAAATTTGAACTGAAATATGCATTGAAACGTGAATATCGTACATTTAAATAAATATTTACTCTCCAGATGAGAGAAAAGCATTTAAGCCGATCAAATTATGAATGTGAGTATGTAAAAATATGAATTAAAAATACCAAGATAATTTGTAAAATATTTTTAGTGTTTTTATAATACCTTTTTATGAATAGAGAACGTACAACATAATTATATAAAATATATGTAACAGAGGCTGGAAAGACAAACAGCATAACCCATTTGGTAGCCCGCTTAAAAACTGAAAATGAATTTTATTTTTTTAAATGTGTATGTTTTTTAGTACAAAAAGCATTCAAGTTTATAAATGTTCAATGTATGCCTAACAAGCTTATATCTTTGTCGGACTAGGCTTCAGAAATATAAGTTTTTAAATGTGAATATGCAAACCACACACGCACACCCCACACACAATTAGATACATATGCCGAGTATGTGCGAGAGCGAATGTTGAATGTACCTATCATGACACTTATGTTTGAGCCTCGTTATAAAATAGTAATATTTATAGGAATGTTATGGAGGCAAATGCATTGCTTTGGCTCCAATTTGTCCATCAAATAATTAATGTTCTTCATCCGCATTGTGAAATTGTACCAACCAATAATGCTTTGAAAAACTCTATAAATAATAAACACTAACATATTTATTTTTTGTTCCATTGCCCATATTGTTGCACAATTTAGGAAATATTTAATCAATGGAATACGGAATATTTGTAATGTTTTAAGGTCGAGATGGATATTAAATATATGCAATGCTCCTGAAAATGTGTACGCAACATTTATCACCAAACCAAGGTTTAGATGCTAATTTAAATTATTGGGGAAAATATAAAGAAATAAAAAATAGGGAACTTTATTGAAGTTTAAACCACTAGTGCAAGTTAAGCGCAATCCAGCGAAATCTCCCACCCAGTATTTACAGCCTATAAAATAAACGCCATCAGAAGGTTAGGGAAAATCGTTATTATTATTTCAGATAGTATGAATAATTAAATACGGCCACTGTGCTTTGGAGCTCGGCTGCGGTTAGAAGGCTGGAGCGGATGTCGCTACGGTTGGCCAGAACGATGGGTTCAACGGCAAGCGGAAAACCGCAATTCGGAAAAGCCTTTCGTTTAGCTCACCCCCGTTTCACCGGGATATGTGTGCTGGCGCATGGCACCGTCAACTTTTTCAAGGGACTCGATGCGGTCATATCTTGAGTGGATCCCAGTTGGTCAACCTGAGGGGCACATCGGATCTGTCGCTCAGAGCCGAGCAGCAGTTCTTCATTTCCGGTGAAGCTTAAGAGCCGTGATTCCTTCCCGACCCCCCCTTTTCTCCAGCTGCGTACCGGGGAAGCCTTGTGTCTTTTACGGCGGCCTCGCCTTCTCCGACTCTTGCTTTGTACACACTGTATGGTTTTCATTTCCGGTTTCCGTTGCTGTTGAGTTACTTAAGCGGATTACAAAAGCGTTTCCAAAGCCGACAGAGAGGTCTGCTCACAGGAGCGGTACGATAGAGTCAAGGATGAATTTCAGGTCCACCTGTGTTTATACCCTTGCAGAGGGTATTATAATTTTGTCCAAAAGTGTGCAACGCAGTGAAGGAGACATCTCCGACCCTATAAAGTATATATATTCTTGATCAGGATCACCTCCTGAGTTGATATGAGCATGTCCGTCTGTCCGTCTGTCCGTCTGTCTGTCTGTCCGTCTGTCTGTTTCTACGCAAACTAGTCTCTCAGTTTTAAAGCTATCGTCTTGAAACTTTGCACACACCCTTCTTTCCTTTGCACGCAGTATATAAGTCGGAACGGCCCGGATCGGCCGACTATATCCTATAGCTGCCATATAACTGATTGATCGGAAATGGTATAACTTTGGTATTTTTAGAGTTAGAAAGTTCAAATTTTAGGTGAGAGCTATTTTGGCAAAATAATACGACATGCCAAATTTCATAAGGATCGGCCGACTATATCCTATAGCTGTCATATAACTGAACGATCGGAAATGACCCAAATTTTGTGTTTTTGAAGATAGAAAGCTGGAATTTAGTACAGACTCTATTTTTGGTCAGTTGATCCAACCTACCAAATTTCATTAGGATCGGCCGACTATATCCTATAGCTGCCATATAACTGAACGATCGGAAATGGTATTTGGTAGAAATATCAACTTTCGTATTTTTGAAGATAGAAGCTTGGGACTTTTTTTAGATTTTGTATTGTAATAAATTGGAGTATATATTCCTATTCCCATAAGGATCGGCCAACTATATCCGATGTTTGCGATATATATCCGGTTTTAACTGCAAGGGTATATAAACTTCGGCTCCGCCCGAAGTTAGCTTTCCTTTCTTGTTTTGTTTTAATTTATAAAACTAATTTGTTATTTTAAGGATACTTTGTGTATATTTCTATCAAAAATGGGTATGGTTTTTATGTAGATTTTTTAAAATTTTAATATGACATATGTTCTATTTACCGCTGGGTTAAAGCTTTGAAAAACTTTATATGCCCAGTTCCTTTTCCACCTTGAGTTATTAACGTTCAAAGAAAAATTAAATCTATTATTTGAATTGGATTTTTGCGACTGTTTCGTACGGTGAAGGAGGTCCCGACGAGGAATGCATCTCTTGTCCACGGGGAGAGCTGTCAGTGCGCCATTGAAGCTTTGTTCTGACGTTTCACTTGAAATGCAAAAGTTCAATTTACTGCAGGCGCCAGTTGCTTTCTTTACTCATGTTGCGTGCTCTGGCCGGGGATGGTTCGGACTCCGGACGCCGGAAACAAACTGCGTCCACTCACTACCTACATACAACCTTGATCCACGCCCCCAGCTTCCGCTCCCACGCACGGACCTCCCAAACATGTGTACCTGGCAGTGAACAAAGCAATGTGAACCAAGACCAAGCTTCTGCCCTGGACAGTTGTTACCGCTGGGCAAAGACGTCCACTGGCGGGTTCAGGTCGGAGTCCGCCGACTGGTTTAGTTTTTGTTTCTGGTTCTGGCGCTGGAGCTGGCACTGGCTCGGAGCGAGAGCTTCCAATTCCCTTCGAATTACCCCCTAGTCGCTGCATGTGGATGTGATTGGATGGACTGGGACGGACACTTGGGAAAAAAGAGAAATTATATTCCAGTGCTCGGATAACAATATGGCTTCAGCCCAAATTAAGAAGTGAATTTTGGTTCTGTAAATAAGGGTTTTACCTTTATATATTTTTGTATTTTTCCGCAGTGATTGAGTGGTTGAGTTGGTTTCGAGTGTAGAACACCATTCCGTTATGGCGATGATCAACGTACCGTTACGGTTTTACCATGCAAATTCCGGGGAAAACATTTTTCGGACACAGGAACAGAGGCGTGAGTGAGACTGAGCACAGGAACAGCTGCCGTCTGCCATCAGCCGGTTGGCCTGCGGCTATCGATGATGAGCGCTATGTTCATAACCTGCCCCTCCTCCTCCTCATCCACTTCCACTTCCACCTCAACCTCACCCACACCGGGGCAGTGGTGGAAGTGTTTTCCACCCAGGCCGGGTGGATGGGCTTTGCATGCTAATTCCCCGCAGGTGAACATGGTCCAAAGACCATGCCGTGAGCCTAGGGGTCTAACGAGACCCGTACTTCCCACATCTTGTGTACACATACACTGGGAACTTTCAACATTTTCTTGGGTGCGCCAATTTTAATTGGCTCACCTTTTAATTTTCCGAAGCCCTTGCCCATGATGCATAACTAATTTTCTGATTTCATATGTTGAGTTAGGATTTCGTTAAGTGCACGACGCACTTTGGCTCTCAGAGGGGAGGGCTATTTCTTGTCCAGGACAGATCAAAGTGACAACTGACCATATTTACCTACTGTATGCAGAATGCTAGCCCCCACTGGCTGAGGGCCCACAACAAAGTACGACCGCAGCCAATTTGGCTGGATATAAGGCTAATTGGTCCGGACTCCGGAGTGCGTGTGCCGAGATAAGACGGCAGAGCTTGATTATACTTCCGTTTCCTAATAGAAAGTGCGCCACAAAAACCACATTATGCCGCCGTCTTCTTTCTCTCAAATCGAGGATGAACACCCTCCAAAATGTACCTGAATGAACCACTTCGCTCGCCTCCACTTCCCATGGCGCACCACTCTCTAGCTCCTGGCGTGGTCGGACGTGGCATCGGGGCTGCGCAACCACAAAACTTTTAGCGTTTGTTTTGGTTTTCACGCTGCTCCCTTGCCCGCATGTATTGGCTAAATTAATATTCTCAATTGAAAACTTTCGAACAATAGTTGTTGGCAGCAAAGTTTTTCAAAGCCATTACACTAAGAAAACGCTGTAAGGCCTCTGGTTGGTTCACCCGTAAGCAGTTATGGAGTGACAAAGTTCATAATTTTGAATATTATTTTTCATGACTTACAATCCATCATAGTTGTTGGAAATGAGCAGATTGGAAAAAAAATTATTTTTCTCAGTTCATAACCGCCAAGGCTGCAGAAAACTTTTGTGTGTGGTGTTTGGTGTTCCATTCTAATAAGTCGCCAGCTATCTAACAATTCAAATCTAGGAAAATTTCAAAATTCAATTTTCAGTCGAATGGAATAAGCACAAAAAGACTTCATCCCATCCTCATTGGCATACTCTGCTCCAAGCCGCATGACCAAAGGCCCGAACCCATATCGAAAGAATCTCTCAGGAGCCCCATTCCCACCACTCAAGGTGACAGTCAAGTGAACAAGCGTTTTTGAAAACTTGCCTGAATAGATTATTAGGAATTATCAAAACTTATTCTTCCAAGGACTGCTCAGCGAAAGGGGGGAACTGGGCCAATGCGGGCTAATGAATCCCGAAAGTATCTGGGGCTGATGATTTAGAGCCAGGTGACAAACAAAAAGTCCAGCGCCACTTGAAAGACGGCTTTTGAAGTGGTTGCCGACGTGAAACTTTTGACTTGAAAGGCGGTAACCTGGCAAGCCCATTGATTCTGCAATGTCTTTGTTGTGGACTCCGACAAATACGAGAGTAAGCGGCTTAGGAGGATGACTTGGAATACTTAAAAGATTAAAACATTTGACTTTAGCTTTTACAGTAGTTACAGCTATAATTGTTTGGATTTGGATTTGTTGAAAAAACTGACGTCAATAGCAGAAATATATAAAACTTTGAAAAAAAATTAAGAAACTTATATTGAGAACGATCTGTATTAAGTCGATTTTAAGACTGAAGACTCCTCCACCAAGCTTCCACCGAAATTAGCTATTTTAGCAGAGAAAACGATTCTAATGAGGTTGCCCAGCTGGTGGCGGGAACAGGTCTCCCATCTCCAGCCGTGAAACTGTCTTCAATTAAATATAGCCAGTGACACCAGCAATTGGAGTGTCCTTTTGTATTGCCCACCCCGTGGCAGCTAAGCAGACCTGCAACAGGCATCCATTGGGACCTTCAGTGAGCTTCTCTTGCCCCCCGTTTCCTGTCCCTTACTTCTCCGGTGTTAATGCCGTAGCGCCACATTTGCAAAGGAGGACGAAAACCCAGCGTCTCAGTAGCCGGAAAGAATACTTAGGATACCTTTACCTCGCCCTCGTCCCCTGTTCAAGTCGCTAATAGCCGAGGCAAACGGATGTGCAATTAGTTGTGTGCCAGTTTCCGGCTTTGGCTCTTTTCCGGGTTTGGCAACGTCCCACCACCCGCTGGCCATCATCCACAGGCTCGACTCCGCTCCTGTCAGGTGCAGTCGCTTCGATTTCAATTGCCGGTTGGAGGCACTGTCACAGGTTATTTGTGTCCATTGAGCTCCGACGACATAATTTTCGCATTTTCCAGCAATTTGCATAGATTGATGGTCGTGCAGGCCATGCGGATTTATGGGGCGTACGGCTGCTGCCATATCCGACCGACTAATCAATGCCGATTTAGGCCTTCAACCCGCTTTTTCTTGGATCTTTTGCAAATACATGGGTAACTCGGTTATGGCAACTAAAATTGAATAAAAGATTTACGGGTCTAAATTGAGGGATACCCAGAGCCATGTCAACTGACAGTGTTTAGCTTTTTCAATCGCATGAAACCGATTTTCTACACCGAAAAAATATCATCAGTCGACCAGTTAAGCCAATATTGAAAAGAATGTTTTTAATTATAGTTGAGTTAGGATAAAATAAAGGCTACTGTTGTTCTTAAAGCCTTAATTCTTAGCTGGATTAAAGTCGAAAATTCATAGCTGGAATTAAAGTGATTATTTTGCAAAGTGTATTCTTATCCCATAAGTATGTATGTAATATATATGGAGTTTTGATTGTGCATGTTACAGGAAGCCAAACAAAAGCAACATGTGTAACTTGTACGCCCTGCCAAGCGTCAAAAGGCGAAAGGCTGGAAAAATCTATTAGAACGTGTCTCGCTTTTTAACCCGCCACTTGTATCTGCGGCTCATGCTGCTCCAGCTCCTGCTTCTGCTTCTGCTCCTTTCGCCTTAGCCGGTCCCTTGGATCCCCCGCTTATATTTCACCCGAGGGCATAATAAGCCTCGCTTTTCCTCTCCTGCTATTTATTTTTTTATTTATGCCCCCCTGCGCGTATGTGGGGCAGATATTTACTTATGATTGAGTTGCGTGGCACACCCGAAGGAGGATGGAAAAGGCGTCAGCAACCCTCGAAACAATTTGGAGATTGCGGTTGCTTTACTGATTTTTTTAGCCCATTTCGTGTACGAGCTTTCCCATTCCACCTACCACCTTCCACCCGGCTCTTACCTCATTCGTGTGCGGGTCGTGTGCGAGATGAAAATTTAAATTGATTTTGCATTGTTTGACTGTCATTGTTGTTGCCCTCATCACTTGGTGGTTTTATTCCTGCTTCTCCCTTTACGTTTATCCCTTGATAAAATACCAGGGACTATGACACAAGTTTCATGAATATTACATAATTTAATGTATGACTCCAAAGCCACCTCATCGTTGCATTTTAATCTAGTCGCTTTTCAAAACGAAAATTACAAAATGTAAAAATATATTTAAATAATATATCTACCTCCAAACTAGTCTGCATGATCACCATTGTTTCACATTTTTTATATGTATTAAATCGGTTTTCGCCATGGTAGCGATCAACCCTCTTCACTTCTCTCGCCCTTGAAACTACTCACAAGTATCTTGGCTTTTTCGATGGGTTTTGTTGGGGGGCGCGTTCGGTTTGGCCGTTTATAGAAATGTTTATCGACTTATGCCTTCAGTTTCCGCATGCTTTGGTTTTACGGCATCACCAGAACCCCGACTGCTGCTCCGTTTACCGCTTAAACCTTTGCCCCATCCAGGGTTTCGGTGTATCCATGTCAATACGAATCCTTAGCACGTGCACATTAGGGTTAAGGGGGCCATTCGTGAATTCTCATGCAGGGGTTAAGAGAAAAGGCTGGAGCTCTACTCTGGGCTATGCATTGGTAATTGAATTTATTGTTTGACATTCAAAGTACCGTCGAGTCAATTACGCTGGAAAATTGGTATCAAAATATTTACGAGCTGTTTATTGCATTACGCAAAGTTGATGCCCTCGGCAAACCCATTCGAACCCACTGACAACCATCCCAGAAAGGGAAAAGATTTTGGGCGCGGTAATGCAATTTACATGCTGATGTTTGGTCCCAAATAAAACATCGAGGTCGCTGGCTACATACAAAAGTTGGTAAGACAAATTGCAAGGACCTTAAGTAGGCGCAAAGCTGCCAATTGATTTGCTGACTGAACTCCTTTTTTCCCAAGTTGGAATGAGACGTGAAAAATGGCAACTAAATAAAAGTAACAATGAAAAGTCCTGTAATGTTTAGTAATTGCCTCACCCTTATTTTTCTTCTGCTTTCCAAACAGCTTTCTTTTGATATCGTCGAGTTCACAGGGGAGTGCTTAATGATCAGCTCCAGCATCTGGGGGTGATCAGTTAAGCAGGTAACCTATTCTAAAAGCATTGTATAGATTCGTGAGGCAGATAGTAACCGTCAGAAGCCATGGATATCATGTGAGACACACACAGAAGTCTTTACTCACTGTCGAACATATGTCATTTCTGGAAGTGAGACATCGTCGTTCCCGGCATTAGCGGAGCCATTCCTCAAACTCTACATCACTAGCTTAGCTATCTGATAAACGATGTGATGAGTTGCAGTTAATTAGAGCGAGTTCATGGTACGGCCAAGTCCTGTCCCTCCCGCCCACATGAATTATGCATAACAATGGGCAAGAACATCATGCACTAAGCCATGCAATTAAATCCAAACAATTTGCAATTATTTATGGGTGTGGACTGCGTCACACAAAGTCGATCCGTGAAGCGGGGTAATGCAAAACGGAAACGGAAATCTGTTCTAGTCTTCTGCCTGTTTGCGTGCGGTCTCGGGATGGAGTGGTGTGTATGTCCGTTGGCATGTATTTCCACAGAAACTTCACTGTTTTGAAAAAATATGCTCAACGGACATTGGCACAAAATTTGCCTTGCTAATTTAAGCAGCCAAACTAAAAAATTAACATCAAAACCAATATAATAAATGCGACGAAATAATGCTGAACAGCTGCGGTCACTGATAAATGTTATTTGCATATTCCCGCGAAATGAATTATGATACTGAATCAAAATCACTCACTTCATTTTCAAAGATTGCACTGGTTGCAAGCTAATTATTCGCATCATTTTTCTTTGCCGAACATTTAAAAATTTAATTCAAACTCAAAAGGTTACATATTATTGCAATTATTATGCTTAGAATCTGTAAAAAGAGTCAAAGCTTTTCAAAGTTTGGCAAAAGTTTTATTAGAGTTAGAAGACCCGAATCTAAGCTCATTTAATAAGTCCCCAGGTAGTAATGGACTACCCACAATGCTATTAGCTAGAGTTCTCTCAAACCAAAGCCCTAAATTGCATTTCGATGCAACGGGGCACAGTACCGCACCGAGCACTCCCTCTAGAGCCTTGCAGAGTTCGCCCAGTCGCCTGGCCTGCTCATTTACCAGGAATTTTGTCTAATTTAAATTAATATTATGCTGCAACAAATTGCTGCATTGGCTACCAGTCGCCCTTCGGCTTTGTCCTCTGGTCCATTTTAGCCCCACTCATGACAAGTCTGGCCATTGGGCATTGTTCCACGTCCTAGGCAAATTGAAATTGAAACTGCAACCGGATGTAATTGGGCTTGCATATGTACGCTTGGACCCGTCCGGAGTCCGGACCATCAGACCGTCGTGCCCCCTTCATCTGTTGATAATATCATTGATGGCTTCTGCCACAATGTGTTACCACAATAAGTTTTAACTGGTCACAGTTGGAGCTGCAAAAAAGGACTGTGCGTGCTGTAAATGCCGACTGGAAATTGGAAATTTTAAGCTACTTTTATCTGTTGAATGGCTTGTTGATTATTACAGTAGCTGGAAAAAAAAATCTCAGTATATTCCTTTTCCATTTCTCCGGTGGAATTCATTTTAGAACTGAGCCAAAAATATTTTTAGATTTTCTGTCCTTTTTTCCAGCGAAATTTCTATGAAAATGGGGTTATGTATGGGAAGGACTTTATAGCCCACTGCAATGTCTATATCTTTTCCAGTTTTCATTCGATCCTTGAGCGAAATACCTTAAACAATTTGCGGATTGATTTTCTATAAATCTGCATCAAACCCCTGAACCAAAAATTGGTTTAAATTTTGTCCTTTTTTAACGGACAAGGAGAGCTAACTTTAGAAAAGATTTTTGATTTATATTTTGTGTCCATTTTTCGTGATATATACGGTCCACAGCGATGGCTATATCTTCCCCAATTCTCATCCGATTCTCAAGCGGAGTACCTTGAACGATTTCAGCATCAAAATCCTGAGACGAAATATTTTTAAGATTTTTTGTCCATTTTTCGAGATGGGATCCCTTGAAAATGGAGTTTTCCCCTATACGGTCCACAGCGATGGCTATATCTTCCCCAATTCTCATCCGATTCTCAAGCGGAGTACCTTGAACGATTTGTGGATTGATTCTCCATCATTCTGCATCAAAATCCTGAGACGAAATATTTTTAAGATTTTTTGTCCATTTTTCGAGATGGGATCCCTTGAAAATGGGGTTTTCCCCTATACGGTCCACAGCGATGGCTATATCTTCCCCAATTCTCATCCGATTCTCAAGCGGAGTACCTTAAACGATTTGTGGATTGATTCTCTATCATTCTGCATCAAAATCCTGAGACGAAATATTTTTAAGATTTTTTTTCCATTTTTCGAGATGGGATCCCTTGAAAATGTGGTTTTCCCCTATACGGTCCACAGCGATGGCTATATCTTCCCCAATTCTCATCCGATTCTCAAGCGGAGTACCTTAAACGATTTGTGGATTGATTCTCTATCATTCTGCATCAAAATCCTGAGACGAAATATTTTTAAGATTTTTTTCCATTTTTCGAGATGGGATCCCTTGAAAATGGGGTTTTCCCCTATATGGCCCACAGCGATGGCTATATTTTCCCCAAATCTCATCCGATTCTCAAGCGGAGTACCTTGAACGATTTGTGGATTAATTCTCCATCATTCTGCATCAAAATCCTGAGACGAATTATTTTTAAAATTTTTTGTCCATTTTTCGAGATGGGATCCCTTGAAAATGGGGTTTTCCCCTATACGGTCCACAGCGATGGCTATATCTTCCCCAATTCTCATCCGATTCTCAAGCGGAGTACCTTGAACGATTTGTGGATTGATTCTCCATCATTCTGCATCAAAATCCTGAGACGAAATATTTTTAAGATTTTTTGTCCATTTTTCGAGATGGGATCCCTTGAAAATGGGGTTTTCCCCTATACGGTCCACAGCGATGGCTATATCTTCCCCAATTCTCATCCGATTCTCAAGCGGAGTACCTTAAACGATTTGTGGATTGATTCTCTATCATTCTGCATCAAAATCCTGAGACGAAATATTTTAAAGATTTTTTTCCATTTTTCGAGATGGGATCCCTTGAAAATGGGGTTTTCCCCTATATGGCCCACAGCGATGGCTATATTTTCCCCAAATCTCATCCGATTCTCAAGCGGAGTACCTTGAACGATTTGTGGATTAATTCTCCATCATTCTGCATCAAAATCCTGAGACGAAATATTTTTAAGATTTTTTGTCCATTTTTCGAGATGGGATCCCTTGAAAATGGGGTTTTCCCCTATATGGTCCACAGCGATGGCTATATCTTCCCCAATTCTCATCCGATTATCAAGCGGAGTACCTTAAACGATTTGTGGATTGATTCTCCATTATTCTGCATCAAAATCCTGAGACGAAATATTTTTTAGATTTTTTGGCCACTGCGATCTCTATATTTTTTCCAGTTTTCATTCTATCCTTGAGCGGAATACCTTAATCCATTTGTAGACGGATTTTCGATAAATCTGCATCAAAACCCTGAGCCAAAAATAGTTTTAGATTTTCTGTCTTTTTTCCAGCGAGATTCCTATGAAAATGGCGAAATGTATGGAAAGGACTTTATAGCCAACTGCAATGGCTATATCTTTTCCAGTTTTCATTTGATCCTTGAGCGGAATACCTTAAACGATTTGTGGATTGATTTTCTATGAATCTGCATAAAAACCTTGATCTAAAATTGTTTTTGGATTTTCTCTCAGACAAAAATTGTATTAGCAAGAAGGCCATAGATTATCCAAAATAAATAATCGAAGAATCTTTTGTATTAAAAAGTCAAGCAAGCACCAAAACTTTTGAACTAAGCCATTACTAAATGATTCTGTTGTTCTGGTTACTGTTAGCAGTTAAACTTTAGCTACATTATCACCTGTGCCTTTTGGCCAAGAAACTAACCAAAACTGCATTTACACTTGTTACAGTAAAACGAACAAATAAAAAATGGAAAGACACGGTGCGCGAGGGGAGTCGATCCAAGTGGCAAGTGGCACGGTAACGCAACAATTTCCAAACTTACGTATTTACCATTTGCCAAGTATTTTCTATGGCTTTGTGCCATTGTGGCTTGTTTTTTCCACTACTTGGTTTTTTTAAAGGCTTACCCGAGCATTAAATAAGTCGAAACAAAAGGGGAGCCGGGGACGAGGTTAGAGGAATGGCTAGAATGCCCAGCTGCCTGGGAACAATTGTCAACAATGCGCATTGTTTTGTTTACAACATGAAACTTTTGTGCTTAACTTTGACTTTCTAGAGGAGCATTAAAAATAATTTTCCCACCCAGCTGAGCAATGCGAAAGAGCTACTTTTCTGAAGGAGCATAACATTGTTTGTATATATGTAAGTTGACATTAAGACGTAGCTCTGTGGAGTTCAAATGTTTTCCAATATAAAAAGTATATTATTTCGGGACGAAGTTTGGGGTTGTGAGGACAAATTATTGGTAACACAATATACCCAAGTATTGCACATATCTTCGGCTAATTTAAAGTAATAATGAGTTTACGTTTCCGCCCGTTAAGCTTGGGGGTAGCATGATAAATATTGGTTTCGTTAACATTTACACACATGTGTACCAATCAAACTTAATTTTAAAGCACAGCTCCAAACTTAAACGAAGCTAAACGCGGTTATAATGCGGGCTGAAAAACCTTCTACACGTCCCCCCAATATACATAAATATACGCTCTGGATGACAATATTTTGAAAACGATAACTGACAGTTTGGGAGGGGTAATGGATGCGAGGGGGTTGTCATTAAAATGTTTCCGCCGCCACCCAAAAACCACCAGGACAGCAGCTGAAGCAGCACCGCACATTGTCAGTCGCCAGTGCTAATCAGCGATGATGCCAAAAGGTATTCATATGCAAAACAGAGAGACGGGCCGCACCGCGCCGCTCGCTTTATTTATTGCAAACGGAAGGGAAAGGATTCCTACATATGGGGCAGAGTTGGAGGTATGAAAAGACTCCGGACTTTGGCAGCGCTTAAGGTAAAATATAATCAAAAGCCGTGAAAACATTTTTACACGTCATTAAACTCAGATTCAACAAACCATGGCTGCGTATGTTACAGAATCCCACGGATCGCATACACACAAATACGTTTATAGATTCGAATGCCTCCCGGCGTTCTCATTCACGGGCGCGCACACATGAGACTCCTTACAGGCTTTCCGAAGATTGATGTGACTCGGCTGCATAAATAAATTAAAGCTCCAACCAAACGCAGAAGCGGAACTTCCAATGACGACAAAATTTGCATTATGTCGGTCGACCTTGGGTTTGCAGATAGTTCCTGTCGAAAACTTATAATTACCGTGTAATGCGTGCTGTTAACAGGCAACATCCCACATCCCCTCCAAGCTTATGAATAACGACTTTTGCGAAGCAACCGCGTAGCTGGTGAGCCAATTCAACTGCCTAAAAGTGTATTTAATTAAATGCAGCGAACTTCTTAAATTCATTTCAAAATATTCAGGAAAATCAATGAAATTTGATTTCCAGTTTGGAGAACAATCCGCCCCCAGGGCCAAGCTCCGTCGTCCTCAACCGTAAACCTTTGAATTATTAATTTTTAAGCTTTTGCCGGCAAAAAAAAGTGACCCAAGGGCTTCTGATTTGGCCTGTGGGTCAGTGAAGCACAAGTAATAGGGTGGCGCGAGGGTGGTGGCACATTTCTGGCTCATATGTGGCCCCACTCGCTTGAGTGAGCATTTTAGATACTAAGCAGCTGAAGGGAAAACATTATTAAAAAGTCCGGCTCGAAAATCCAAACAAAAAGATAGCAGCATATCGATTCAAAAGCACATGCATAATGTATTAATTTTCCGAACAATTTTACCGTTCTTGGTTATAAGTCTGTATAAGATTTCAAAAATAACAAAAATTGGTTGAACATTTCTCAAAAAGATTTAAGACAAATAAAAAATCTAAAATGTGGGAAAAAATTAAGAAACCAAAAATTGTCCTCCCGGCTAGTCAGAAATAAAATATTTAGAGCCGCCCCTAGTCGAAACTCCTTTTACCACTAAGAATAATGGACAATTTTCGTTAAAGCTTTTTTCACCTCATTTGCCCAAAATCGCCACTGTGCTAGGTCCGTAAACGCATGAAAAATAGGAACAATGCCTGTAAGTGGGCTTTGAAATTTTTGTCCTGTTCCTCTGCGACTCCATGAGGAGCACCAACAAGGCAACAAACGACAAAGCTAGGGCATGGGGACGGTTTTGTCCCTAGCCTTAGCCATTGAAAAACCGAAAATGTATGGCAATTAGAGTAGCTATTGTTATTGCGCCAGCATGGGGCAATGGGTATATTGGTTTTTGCCTATTTTTCTAATTGGTATTTTTTGTAAAATTATTGAATTTAATTTTTTTTAACAGCAATAAATTTCTTTACTACAGTTATTTTTTTAATCATTATTAAACGGTGTCTTTTTTGGGCGATTGATTTTTTTGAATGAAGGAATGCACTGTATTCTCGTACCGAGTGTTCTGTTCATATGGCCACAGTTTGCGGTAACCAGTGCGAGTCCCTACGCTATGACTGTGTGGAGTAATTTTTCAAAAAAAAAAAAATAGGTGGAGCATAGGGTAAGAGAACGAATAAAAGGTTACTATCATTGGTATGCAGTCTTATAGTTATTGCATAAAAATTGCCACACATACATGCTCCAGTTGCAACTATAGTGCAATTAAGCGACGCAATTAACGTGGCGCAGTGTTTAACCTGTTACACTGTGGCCAGTTGACTATGGTACGTGTACGGCCATTTATATGCACATACACACGTACATATAGGAGCGACGGGGATTTGGGGCTGGGCAGCAGAGGCGGCGGCAGGGATTTTCTAAATTTTAATGCCGTCCATTTGGTCGGGGTCCTGCTTGGCATATGGCCAAGTGCAATTGCCCACCATTTGTGTGCCCACAATTGTCGTCATTGCCAATGGCAATGGCCAATGGCCGTTGGCCATGTCCCGGCAATCCCGTTAGCATTTAAGCATCGTAATTTTTCGCATGCTCATTTTTTGAGCTACACACACTCCCGACCCCACTACCTCCCGACGGTTTGTTTAATGGCTACCAGTTAAATGCATTATTTTTAACACCAATTTTGTAAGTGGCCGGGAGCCAATAAATTGCCTGCAGATGCGTACGAGCCTCGATTACCCCAATTATGTTAATTACCGTACGTGTGTGGCTTTTTTCTGATTCTGCTGGGAAAAGCAGAGTCCGAACCAGGGAAGCAAAGCTATTCCGCATAAACTATATATGCGGAATATGGAGCAAGCATTATGATTTAATCATAAGCCTTACCAGCCACAATTAAGAATGCAAACATTTTTGGGAGCAGCCAAAAGGTTAGGAAACTGACACCACATTGTGGAATAGTTTTCGCAGCTCGTGTTTTAATAAAATAATTTGCGGCGCTTCATAATGTGCGAATTAGCACAAAAGTTTTTAAATAATAATCTCATTATTGCTAGCGAGTGCTTGTACTATAGAATAAATAATTTTTTTTCGTTGAATTGGAGAGGACTCAGACTCCGAGAGGACTCCTACACTTTTCTTTCTTTCCTAAGCATATGAAATATTCCATTATAGCATTTTCTGCTTTATCATACAAATTGATAAACCTCAAAAGATGCATGCTCGGGGGAAGCGTCCCCCTGAGGTAGCAATCGAATGTGTCCATTTCAATTATCTGACGTACAGGAAACAAGAAAAAATGGCCACTTCCGATAGCAAAGTATGTGAAGCATATGAAAATTAAACTGAGCGAATTCGTGCGTAAGAATTAATAATTTCCGTTTTATGGAATTGATTTGATTGTGATGAAATGTGCTTCGAGCTGCACCCCGGAAATAAACACTAGGTTAAAAAAAACTGAAGTTAAGGCCAGTTTGAAGGCTTGCTATGAGTCTTACTGTATACTAACATATAGATATACTCCTATTTCATGGAAGAAACTTTAAAAGTCATAATTAATAAAATAGAAAAAGGACTTATTAGGAAACAAAACAAAATTGGAAATATAATATTTTTCAGATTTTTTGTGTTATTTACACGTTATGGTATTAAATATTGTTCTATCCGGGTTGCAGGATATACGTTACCATACACATTGATGGTTTGTATTGATTGATCAAGTGACAGTGCAATGATTAGAAAATTGTAGCTGCTTGGAGGGAAAGTTGCAGAGGCACTTTACTTCTTTGGCCACGTTACTATGCCTTTAAGTGGTTTTTGTGTTCGCTTACGTGACACCGCAGGTGCATGAAATTGCACAGGAAATTGAGTTATGAGGTGTCTATAATTTGACAGGCGTTAAATTGTCTGCTGACTGCCGATTGAGTGAAAATTATGCCCTTTATTCACACCTTTAAAACATCTGGCTATATAATTTTGGGTAAGGGGCCCAAGTAGAATCTCAGCTGGGACTGTCTTTGATTAACAGCTCGGAAATGCAGAGAGAAGCGAAGGTAAAAGTTTCCTCCTGGATTTTAATTAATTGCCACCATTTACGTACTTTAAATAAGGTTGGTGGAAGGGTTTCGCGGTGATATTTGTGATTGATATGAAACGGTGGGAAAAGGCAAGCTTTCTCGTTAAGGTTCTGGCTCCACCGCATCTCTTTTCGTTGAGAAAATTAATTTGAGTGCGTAAATTAGTTTGCGCCCACCTCAGCTGATGGCCACTGCATCCCTTTGGATGTGTGTAGGACCTAATTGAAAATTGGTGGCGTAGGCTCGACCCCAGCACAACCCTTAACGCATCTCTTCATCATCCTTTACAGGTTTGCGAAGTCTTCCACTCCCTTCTGATGGCCTTACAGTGCTGGTGCTGGCGCTGGTGTTTACTATTTTTTCGAAAAGTTCCGAGTTCCCCATAGTTTTTTCTGGAAGCAGGTTCCAACCTCTAACTTAGAATGTTATCAAGTTGTTTAGCTAGAAGTAAACAATCAATTACAACTTTAAAACTAATAAAATTTTCTGGATTAGGATTATATTCCGAGTTATCATTGCCATTGTAATACATTGTCCCAAATTAACGAAGCCCAACCCGGGGACAGGTCCAATTAACTTTTACTGTCCGATCAGTCTGGGCGAGTGTGCTTCTCAGCCATTTCATCTTTTACTTTCTTGGTTTCACGTTCTAAAGCTGGATTAAAGGAAAGCTTCCAAGAGTTAAGACAGTCGACATGTGCTAAATGCTGCCCTGGCTTAATGCTGCCTAGGGAGGCAGAAAGGGAACTTTTTCCGTGGCTTTAGATGGGTTGGGCGGAGAAGGACGGACGTCCCGCAACTAGGGTCCTTTGGCCCTTGATCATAATGACGCTGACATTTGGCCACTTATGACCCTACACGTGAATTGCCTTTTAGTTGGAACAGTCTTTGTGTCGACAGCATTGTCTGCTTGAATAGACCCTCATGCACTATACATACATGCAGTTTTCTGTAAAAGTCTGATAAAATAAAATCAGCCATGCCAGGACAACATGGTAAGAGTATTATGACAACAATCGAGCTTTTGAAACTAGTTTGGATGGTCAAATTTTAATTAGCTAACGTCCATCCCGAAAACAAGTACACTACAAATGGAGAACGCAGTTTTTCAGTTAATAGTACGTAAATTAGGCCACCTTTTAGTAATTTTATTTCTTTGAACTGGAAGGTGTTTCTTGCTGAACAACTTCATGTAATTGTTTCCACACCATTTGACTGGAATATTAGCTTAGTTAGTACTCTTTATTGTTATTGGATTTGATTCTTTGTCTTTTCACGTGTTTGTTACCTAATTAAAAATACAACATAGTTGCACAAAGTAGGGTAAAATAGGCTTTGCACCATCAGGTATTTACACAATTAGTACTTCATGTATCTGGTTGTTCGGTTATTATTTTCTATTGTTTGGAAATGTGTTTTCGGATATTTAAAATTCCGTTTGTGTGTTAAACGCAGCAATTAAAAATGCAAGCATGAATTAAACCGGCTTACAAAAAAGCCCATAGTAGCAACGGCAGCGGGGCGTATGGGTGTCTGATGTATATGTATATACAAATATAAAGCTTTGGGCAGACACCCCAGTCACCCCCAGACCTAGCTGTCCTTGCCACACGCCCATGCCGCACCCTACTTCCCCTTCGCCGACAGCCGCAGCCAAAGCGAGCCGCGAAGGAAACGCAAATACAAACTGATTAAATATGCACTTTGCAGCTTGGCGAACGCGGAATAAATTAAAGTGTTAATTTAACATGACACATTAGTGCAGCTACACACACCGAGCCACCCACAGACTCCACCCTCCATCTCCTCGGCCCGGCCCTCCCCTGAGATCCACTTTCGGTTTTAGCCAACTTTAGTGAGTTAGCTTCTGGTTTGACTCTGCCGTTGCCAGATTTTTGTGCCAGCGTTGTTTTTGGGAAACCCGTCCTGCTAATGAGTTGGGGTCCTGGCAGAGAAATGAGGATTAGGCTGCGGCCATGGGTGCTGAGGGCATCTTACCTGTGGCGACGTGTTTCGAGTAATTACACTCGCGCTGGCGTATTTGCATTTTAAAGCGAACTTATTGTGCTGAGGGACGAACAGTCATTGAAAGTACATAGCTCGTCGTCGCCGCTCCTTTGACTGTTTGCAACTCCGAAGTGGCTTTAATTCAATTAGCGGATTGGCTAGCACGAGACTACTGCGCCTCCTGTGGTATACTTCGGAGGATACCATATTTATTTTTTGTATCTTTGTAGCTCATCGTTTTTCATCGCTTTTAGGGGGGAAAAGATCTAGTTGCCAACTGGAGTACTTAATATCGAGGCCTGTCAGCTTTCCTGTAAGAAATCTATCTTGTGTTAAACTAACTGCCGCGACGCGGATACTTGTTGACCCCTTTGGAAAAGGATTTGCACGCATTTACTGATCCGCTCTCTGAGGCAGAAATTTATTAAGCTGCCAGGATTTGAAAACTAAAGGCTACCCGACTTTTGCAGCTCTTCTTTTTGTTTAGAGAACACACTGGAGTGATAACTACTTTCCATCAGGAGCACAAGGTACCAGTACCATAAACATCGAGGCTAACTAAGTAGCAGAGCCATTGGTCACGCTTAATCGCCTATTGGATGGACAAGCCCAGTGGGAAACGCCGGGGTACGCGAAGGGCGCATATAGTTTGGCTTTGGCGGCAACACGAAAATCGCAGGGACATACAGGACACCCAGGACACCTAGAGCATCTAGGAGAGCCAGGACAGACAGCCAGGAGCCCACACCTTGATGGAGACTAAAGGCTTGAAGGTAGCCGCACCCACACCCACAACATTGGTGCCCCCCACATACACACGTTGTGCACTGCGACCGTCGCGACGGTGAAATGAAAATAATGAAAAGCAAAAGCACCCTGGGAGTTTTATAACAATTGATCACCTGTTACGTTCGTTCATTGGTAATTGCACCCAGAGCCATGCTGAATACACTGATAAACGGGTGCGAAATTCTTGCGTACAGTGTGCATTAGGGTGAACGGCTCTACAGTATAATAAGGGGGTTTATTAATCGTTTATCGAAAGCTAATAGGTAACGGGTGAAGGACATTTTTCAAAACTGCTGTGCCTAATAATATGGCTAACATTTTATTATGCATATCGCGGGCGCGCTAACTACAAGCTTTTTTATCCATTAATCCTCTTCAGATTCTGTTTTTACAATTGGTGGTCATCCGAGATTCATTAAGGACACTCTGAAGGTTCAATTTCTCTTATTTCCGTGGCTTTAGGTGGGTTGGGTCTTATACGAATTAAGAATCGAATTCGAAGTGCATTTAAACTAAATTTTTGGCAGTGCACTGCCAATCCACTGAATTCATTCCCAGTCGTGGTCTTTGCCTTCGATTGTCGTTGGCTTTGGGTTTTGTGCACGAGGTCAGCTTTTGTATTTGGCCAGCCCCACTCGAACTCGGCCCCACCCCACCCTTCAGCCTCCTTGCTCCTCCTCCGTTCTGCTCCCCGTCCGGACCGTTGCATTTTTCTCCGTTACGTTTCCCTTTCTGTCGATGGCCCAGGGACATTTGTTACAGTTGAAATGTGCTCGTAAAATGTTGTCTGAATCGGTCCGCTGTAGCTCCTTGCCACTGCTCCCCTCAGACCCCATCTTGTGCGTGGTGGGGCTGGACTGAACACTGGATACTGGACTCTGAATGTGCTTCAGTTTCGATTCGATTCGAGTTGCTGGCCCGTGTGACTGCCAACAAGTAAAACAAATTGTTGCATTTTAATGTGGGGGTGCCGTTAAATATGCCAGGTGCTTTTCTGCATGTGTGGGGGGCGTCTAAAAGGGCCGTGGATTTATTGAATTTTAAATTTTAATTTGCAATTGTCCAGAGGGCAGGGACGGTCTGGATTTATCCACTATTGGCAATTTTTATGAAGACCTCGGTCGATGAATTCTCAATAATAAGTGTTGAGTTTAAGCTTACATCAATGGTCATTCATGAAGAAGGCTTATTTAAGAACTTTTACACTTCATTTACGAGGATACCTTTATGTTAGAAGATACGTCTCATTATCGGAATCACTAGTTGCGTCTCAGCTCTTGGGTTAGTTCCTCCCCTCTCAAATTAAACTCTATCATCAGTTTTGATATTTTAACCGGGACCTGTAGTCCTGATGACGTTGAAACATGGGGTACACAGTCCACGCCCACTGTTCCGCCCACACAGCCTCCTGTCGCAGTGCACGCCTGTCACTTGTCAAACATGTTGCTCCGCTTTGTGGCCATGCGAAGCGTCAAAGGCGTCAGTGGAGCCGCAGCAGCAGGTGCGGCGACCATCGGAGAGGAGGGTTGGAAGAGGTGGGCCGGAGGGTGGTGGTGGTGGAGCAGAGGAGTGGACAACCAGATTAGCATTTAGTTTAGTTAGCTTTGTTGCCTCCCGCCTGGGCTTGGTTCGGCTTGATTTGCTTTCAACATTGGTCCCATCGGCCCTGAGGCAGATGTCAGTGCAACTAAATGGCGTACGAATCGGAGGCCGCAGCTCCCCCCGAGTCTCCATCTCCGTTTCTAATTCCAGTCGCTGTCGCCTGAAAGCATTCGGAATATACAATCCAGTATCCAGAAGACGTTAAAACTTTGATTGTGCCTGCAAGAGAGGGCAAACGTGCCGGAGCCAAACATAACTTTTAATGAAATTCAACGCATTTGCCTGTTAATAATAAAATGCGATGACAAAGGCAGGTAAATTATGTTTATTATTTTATGTTTCTGTGCATTTTTTTTGTTTTTCCGGGCGGGAGCTTCCTTATTACACCTGTTCCAGTGCCTTGGTTGGAGCTGGAGTGTTCAGGTTTGTTCATTTGATTCAAAGCCTGCAGGGCATTCAAATGCCTCTTGTCAACATCTGCCTCCCTCAGCGCGTCTGTGCACTGAAAGAAATTAATCCTCCCAAGGCTGCTACTCCTCTGCAGGGAAACCGGACTATTAGCCAACTGCTCCAGAGCGAAAGATGTGTTTTTTCCACTGTTTTAACAGGGGCCTTCATGGAAGCTGCGCCGAGCCCCTTGGCAGCTCGAGTTATTCTTTTATGCGATTCTAATTTCATTAAGCGACATTCGACATTTTCATTGGCATTCCCCCATTGCGACTCCCCCGCGCAAGCAGCTCCTTCGGCTGTGCCTCGGCAGGCCCGCATCTCTTTCAAAAGTTTCCTGAACATTTTCCCGGTGCGCCTTTGGCTTGTGCCTCTGCTGCATTGTTGTGTTTTCGTCATTCTTGCTTGTGTAGCCACCTTTTTCCTTTCTGTTTCTGGTTTTTTTTTATTTTTAATTTTGCATTTGGCTTTCCTGCTCTGTTTGCGAGTATTTTCTTTTAATTTTCCCGCCCCCAACTTTGGGGAAATTAGATTAGAAATATAGCTACCAGCATTCTGCTGGCTTTGGTTTGCTTTTCTTGTTCTTGGTTCTCGGTTTTTTCAGATCCTGATTCTGTTCGCACAACCCCTGACCGTCCTCCTCACTACCTGGTTCTCACCCCCGCCCAAAGCCCCCTTTCTGCACCCCATTTTTTCTTTTATTAAAACGCATGTTGCTTGATTTGCATGGCAGCCAACAAGGAAAGTGGTTTGTATGTTTATTTAAAATTTCTCCGATTTATTTCGTTCAGGCAAGTGGAGTTTATGGCCGGCAATGGCTAAGGATCAGGGGAGTCGGAGCAGGTGGTGGTGGTTCCGCTTCAGGTTAGAAATTATGTTTTAATTTAGTTGTCCGCTCGAGTTCCTTATTAAATTGTTATTATTCAGTTTAGAAGCTAAACTTCGTTTCAATTAATCCACACAATTTTGATGCGTTCTATAAACTCGCCGTGTGATTTAGGTTGCAAATGGGGAGGCCTGTATTAAGTTTCAGAAACTCATTGCCTGTACCTAGTCTTGCCTTGAATTTCCTTAGCCTTTATTGAAACCTGCATGCATTCCATAGTTTCGTGGATCCGGCAGACCCGTCCTATCCACGCAGCTTCCTCGATATTGACAACTTATGTGGCCGAGTAATGAATGTGCTCCGGTCGCCCCCGGCAGCAGCCCTCAACTCCATTGGGGGGTATTATGTTTGCATTGTGGTTGCCGCCACCACCCGCCGCCCTACAACTGACATCTTGGTATGCCGAGCTCTAATTAATCCGCTACTTTGTGCTGTTGTTGTTTTGGTTTTGATTACATCGCTTTGGATTAATGCGTTCAATTTTTTAGCAAATGCTTATGCTGATTATGGGATGCGTGTTTAAATTAGTTATGGTGCTGTAGAGCCTTATTTTAACACTCTCACAAAAGCAAACTTCAAAACAAGCAATGAGTATGGGCCCCCGAATCCCCTTAAATCTGGTTTAAATTTTTCCAAAAATTGTGGGAGTTTAAAAAACTAAATTGAGACGCAGTCTTAGGTGTCAATAATAATAAGAAATAAATATAATATTTATGGCACCCCTTGTCAGTCTACTAGTTGAGCTTGTCGAGTTCCGAAAGGACTTCCCATAGGACTTTCGTTAAAAGGCCCGCTCTCACTTTTAAGGCAAAAATTGAATTTCGGGTCTAAGGGGAGCTTCCTGTTTACCCTTTTTTTAAAAAAAAAACAAATATCCCACTAGCAGCATGAATTTCTTAAAAAGCAAAAACAAGATGGATGTTTGTGTGCGAATTAATTAAAATTAAAATAATATAAAAGCCTGGCCAACCCATCGCCCGAAGATCATAAATTAAAAAAGAGATACCGAAAAAGAAACCGACATTCCACACAATGTTTCAGAGTCATATGATGGGCAGCTTACACTCCCCGGCTCCTGGCCCCCGCTCCTATGATCCTTCGGTTCGTGAATGCCATTTAGCAAATTGAACTCGTGTCCAAGTTTTAAGCAGATTACAGGCCATTAAGCATTTTTTCATACACCGGTTCGGTAGGGGTGCTGTGCGGGTGCTCTTTTCAAACAGTTTCTGCGCTTAGCATATGCGAAGTCGTATAAATATTTTGATAAGGGTTTGCCGACCCAACCGACTGCAAACATATTTTGCTGGGGGCTCATATGTGTACTGCTCACATGTATGAACGTACACATGTATGTAAGGAAAGGGTTGGCCGTTTAATACCCATCATGACTTTTAAGTTATATTCCGGGGGAAGAGCTTCCACTCCACCATTCCACCGAATTAAAAATGCCCCATATATGCCCAGTACGTACAGTGGCGAGCAAAATTGAGTGTATGTTCACGACTCAGACTTTCGTCACCCATAAATTCATATTCACACAACCAAATCCAAAAATTTTTTTTGTTTTCTATTAATTATTTAATTCCTAATAAATTCTAAGCAAAAAAAATGATGATAAAGATGAAATCGAGGAGAGATAAATTAAAAGCGAAAAAAACCCACATAAACTCAATTTTGCACGTTTCAAAGAGTTTTAATTTCCAAAATAATATTAATATTTTGTCCAAAGAAATTTATTTGATACGACTTCCTGTACGCAGCCAGGCATGTTATCTACCAAAATTTCTCATATATCTTTAGGAAAGCGTATCCATTCAGCTACAACACGCTCCCAAAGGTTGCCCCTGTTTGATGGACCTGTTTCGTACTGCATGAGCCGTCTTTTCATGATTGACCAAAGATTTTCAATCGGATTGAGGTCGGGACTTTGTTCCGGGGTTTCATTTAATTTCTAAGGTTCCCTTCCAAGCCATTCCTTAACAATTTTCGAAGAGTGCTTCGGATCCCCATCTTATTGAAAAACCATTTCTTTTTCGGAATAAGCACATTTTTCAATAAAATTGGGAAGATTGGTCTGCAAGTTTTTTAGGTAGTCCTCTTTCTAATACCTTCTATTAATTGTAGAGGGCCCACATGCCACCATGTGAAGCATCCCCAAACTATAATACCACCACCCCCATGTCTTACAGTTTCTTTTACATGGTGTCTTTGGATTCGATCTCCGGGTCTACGCCAGCAATATTGCTTTCTGTCAGACTGAAAAGGGTAAAATTTAGACTCGTCAGACCAGATAACACGTTGAATCGTCAACGGTCCAATTTTTGTGTGCCCTTGCAAATTTCAATCGCGCTGTAATATTTTTATCGGATAATGCAGGTTTGTTTCACACTTGCAATATATCCGATGTGTCGCAGCGTTTTTCTAGCAGTCCATTCGCTAACATTCTTGATTATAGCCAAAGAAGCATCCTTTCGTGTTAGGAGCTTGTTCCTTCTCATTTCAGACATTTTTTATTGAAAAATGTGCTTATTCCGAAAAAGAAATGGTTTTTCAATAAGATGGGGATCCGAAGCACTCTTCGAAAATTGTTAAGGAATGGCTTGGAAGGGAACCTTAGAAATTAAATGAAACCCCGGAACAAAGTCCCGACCTCAATCCGATTGAAAATCTTTGGTCAATCATGAAAAGACGGCTCATGCAGTACGAAACAGGTCCATCAAACAGGGGCAACCTTTGGGAGCGTGTTGTAGCTGAATGGATACGCTTTCCTAAAGATATATGAGAAATTTTGGTAGATAACATGCCTGGCTGCGTACAGAAAGTCGTATCAAATAAATTTCTTTGGACAAAATATTAATATTATTTTGGAAATTAAAACTCTTTGAAAAGTGCAAAATTGAGTTTATGTGGGTTTTTTTCGCTTTTAATTTATCTCTCCTCGATTTCATCTTTATCATCATTTTTTTTGCTTAGAATTTATTAGGAATTAAATAATTAATAGAAAACAAAAAAAATTTTTGGATTTGGTTGTGTGAATATGAATTTATGGGTGACGAAAGTCTGAGTCGTGAACATACACTCAATTTTGCTCGCCACTGTATGTCGGTGGCTATGTGTGCGTTTGGCCTACTAATATCTCCAACTTCAAAGTAAATAAGTAGTGCGAGCCAACCTTTTTCCTTTTCATATTTTTGGCTATTTGGCTCTTTCCTTGTGCAAATCCCAAAAGAGCTTGCTGAAACCCTGTCATTATTTTTGACAAATTAAATGGGCGAGATGGGACGGGAAGTGCGAGTCGGATGGCGACCAGGCGGCAGGCGGCAGACGGCAAGGCGAGTACCTGTCATTCGCATTTTATGCTAATTCAGTTCATTAAAATACAGAAAAATGGGACATGCATTTGCGCTCAGTCTTTGAGTGCGCTGACAGAATTTGTATACTTTTTGACATTTTAATTCATTTGATGTTGTGAACCGGCCTCGACCATGGAGGAGTTTCAGATAGAAGCTATCACACTTGTAGAAGCAAAGCTGACTAACAGTACTGCAGTCAATATTAGCACTTTCAATCCCACAAACATGGATAGCTGCGTCAAAACTGCGAACTATGGCCAACATGAACATCATTTTAAGAGTTAAGCTGACTCTTTTCTCATCTAGAACGTTCTAACTTTAAACTAGCAAATTGCACAAGTCAATTAAAAAACTGGGGGCCGCACACACAAAGTTTCAAAACTTCATTTCTGTGTATGCCAGAAAGGAAAACTTATCCATACGGGCACAGGTAAATAAATAGTTTTTGGCTGGGAGGAGCCTGCGATTTGAGCTCTGTGGCTGGCAATTCGCAGATGTAAAAACTGTTGAAAATTCCATTAAACTTCGCGCAAATATCCGAAGGCATTCAATCCTAGTCGACGTCGCGTGTATAATTTCGTTGTTTGGCCAAAACAAGAGGGCGGGGGCTTACAGAGGGGTCAGTGAGGATGGTGAAGAGAAGCCACGGAAACATAAAGAGCTTTTCGAACACCATCATGCCAAGGTTTGTGGCCAAAAATGCTCGAAATCCAACAGAGCGCGGTGCAATGACTTCTTGTATATGGTACGTTCAAAAGGATTATCTATATACAAAAGTATTTCACCATTGATTAAAACGTAATTTGCTCTAAGCCACAGACTCAATTTAAGCACAATCTTGAACGCAAAACAGCGCATAAGCTATTATCTTCGATTTGGAAGATAGTTTCGGTGAACAAGGATTTTTAATTAATTAAGTATGCCATAATGTGACCTTTGGCTACGATCTGAAACGGCCATTGAGGTCATCGGTGCGTCCAATGGGTTCGGTTCGGGGTGGAAATCTGCTAAGAGCCTTTTGCATATTCAAGCTGCATATGCATAGATTAAATTGTTTCGCTCAGTACCCACTCCAGCGAAAAATTATTCGTAGGTCAATGAGATTTGGTATCTCTCCCAACACCGCCCATAGCAACATCCCATCTCGATTCGATTTCGATTGCTAATTCAATTATAATTTATGCCGAGTTTGAAACAGCTGCCTAGGCTATAAGACTTTCCGCTTGGAATTTGTTTTCTTGATTATCGACCCGAAAGTCGTGGGATGAGGGCCGTTCAATCTGATTGATGTTGTTGCAATCTTGGCCGATTGCAGACTGTAATTTGCATTGAACATTAATTAATTGCATATAATGGACATGCATAATAGCAACTAATACGGCAAAACCAATAATTAACACAACAATGGTCAAATACAATGGCCTGCCGATGCCTTGTCCTTTCGGTCAAGTCCTTTTTGAGGGGCGTTGTGGAGGGATTAGATGTGCTTCAAATGGGTTGTGCAAATTCTGGAATCGGCTGGCCGAGCTGGCCGAACAGGACACTTTGAGGACGCAATCACAGCTCCACTTCAAAAACTAATGCAAATTAAGCGGCAGCAACAGCTGCATCAGCAGTGGCAACTTTTTCAATTAACACAGACAATTATATTGGCATTGGCAGACTCCAAGTGGCAAATTTTATCGGGCTCCAGATCCGCTCAGCTTCTTTTCAAATTGTGGTAAACGATTGAGGCAATTTACTCCGCAACTCGGTCAACTTTTTGAGGCTAACAGCAACAATGACAGGACCGCCAACAAGGTAAGCTTAATAAGTGCCTAACTGGGAAACTACTTGGTTCATTAAACGAATTTTTAAATTGAATTTTACCTTTTCTTCACTCTTAACTTTAGAATTTCAACTTTAATGTTTAGACTCTAAAGTATATATTTTTCCTTCAATGCCCATGCCAATGTTGATTGTCGGACTTATTGCATTATTTTTCATTTAGCTTGAATCGGTCTTTAATTTAAAAGTTTTCTAGGTAGTTGCCTCCCCTGCCCATCTTCAAGATGGAAACGGGCTCTTTCTTCTGTTGAGCTCCAGCGAACCAAAGCAGCTGTGCCAAGTCTTGGCTGGCTACTCCTCCGGAGTCCGGACGGCCAATGAGCCCGCGGCAAGTGTACTCTGTGTGTTTAGTTTAGTTTTGTTCTTCTCTGCCATTTGCGTAATTGAAATAAAATGTTTTTAATCAAATATTATTCTAATTATACACAGAGAAAATAATGAAACAGAGTTTCAAGTTGGTTGGCTTGAAAAAGAATACACTTTACTGGGAGATCTGATTCTTAAGATTCTTGAAGTACCACATGGCTTTAGTTCAGTATTGCTGAGACGGCTTTCAAATTTTTAATTTACACGTCGGTGTTAGGTTCTTTCAATCTGAACTCATTGAAATTGATGTTCTCCTTTTACGAAGCATCCCTCAAAATCGCCCCACAATCGAAGGTATGTGGCACTCGAACCGGGCTCTTCAAGCAAATTACCAGGAAACACAAAGAAAGTCCTGAAAAATGCTCCGCACATGTCACAACCGCCTCAAAAGGCATTCCAAATATGCCATTAAACTTAATTCAATTACGAATTTCGTGCTCGCTGCGGGGAGATGTGTGGAGGGCATCTTCAGGGCGCTATTCAAGCGCGTTCCACTTCGCCATTAACCCATTATGGTTGAGTGGACAATAATAAGCGACAGTCGTTTGCGGAGGCGTGGTCCCAGCGAGACGCTGATGGAGCCTGCATTATAGCGCAGAAATATGCAATAACACATAAAAAAAACTCTTTAGCAACTATTGAATTCGAGTCCTAATACACGCTCTCACGACCACGCACAAAGGGCTCCTTTGAGCGGCGGATGAGCGCCGTGGTTGGGAGGACTGCGCCTCAGGGGTGCTGTCAGCTACCAGAGGGAAGACCATCAATGGTGTCCTCGACAGACTCTGGAAAGGTGCGCGGGTTAGACGCTATTAAAATGGCGAGGGGGCGGCGACAAGAACAGCCACTGCTGCTACTGGCTGTAGTAGTAAACAGGAGCGTGTTCAAAACCGTTGGTGGTGCAGAATTTTTCAATTTTCCCGCTTTTGTGTGTCAATAAACGCTCAATTCACGAGCACCCGCAAAGTGCCTATAACTGTCAATATAGGCGCACAAAAAAACCCAAAATACACACATTCTCAGCGAAAACATGAGCTCCTGCATGGATGATGTGCTGGGTTTTTTAGCCACCGTTGTTGCTTTATAATCATCGCCCCACTCCCACAATACTGAGGGAAACCACAATGGCAGAAACAAGAGCAGCATATAGCATCGTCAGTGGGTTTTCAGACCCGAACCGCCCCCCCACCCTTTAGACCTGTTTCCCTGCTCGGGAGCTCGGCGTGAGCTTTTGTCATAATTCCTTTTTGCCCGATGACAACGTTGTCCTTGGTCCTGGTAGGCGTCGCACTTCGAGCCATTAAGCTGCTTTGAGCTCCAAGCTGCTAAGAACGCAACAGAATTATTGCAGTTTCTCCACATCCCCTGCCCCACTGCATCACACCCCCACTGCCAATACGCTTGACAGTTGCCGCACCAGGTTCTGTTTCAATTTTCTCGCCGCTTTGTCGGGCTTTCAGAACCCCGAAGAAATTAATCAATTTCCACCTGGACCCGTCTTTGTTGCGTTGTTTTCCATGTGTCACCAGGTTCGGTGCCTTTTTTTTTTACCGGGCTAACCTCATGTCCGTCATTGGCGGGCTTTAGAGTCTAAGTGATGCCTTTTGCTCCAGAGGACCGATTACCAGTCCGGCCTTAAAGTCAAAGGATGTAGCAAAACGCAATTAAACTCCACATGAACTCCACTGCTCATCAGTATACTGATCCAGGTATATCGCTACGCGGCTTCCGCTCTGTGCAAAATATGACGACAATATCTGGATATCTAGTTGGACCCTGGCAAGATGGCTCCTCCTCTCCAGCCCTAGCCATTGATGTTGAAAGGAACCCATCCCGCCCCGAGGGTGGGATGAAATATCAATCAGGATTTAACAAGCAAATTTATGCACTTGAGACATTCTCACATGCACAGTGGCCCCTGGCTACGGCCGCCCTCTGCGCCCTGTGCTCCGTGCTCCGTGCTCGTCTCTTCATTTTGCTTTGTGTTTTGCATATTTGAATAGTTTTTATTTACTTGAACTCACAATTGCACTTTTGCCATTACTTTGGCTATTATACTGACGCTTTTAACATGTAAGCCGTCAACTGCAAACAGTGCATCCGCATCCGGGGCATGTGGATGGGATGTGTTTTCATTATTTATGCATAGGTGTTGGCTCTGGAGTCTCAGTATATCTTAGCTCAGCTCGTTGTGTTTTCTGCGTGCTGCATATTTTACGGGCAACACACTGAGCAGCTTAGAGTAGATCTGCCCACGTCGAGAACTACTGTCCCTGGCTAGAACCGAAGCCCAATAGCCACCAGCAGCCGGATGAGGATGAAAGCTGGTTCCTGAAAAATGGAAAAGCACTGGCAACATAGTGGTTGTTTCAATCTTAATTGTATTTATTTGCTATGTGTTTCGAACTTATGAAAGGGACAGAGCAAGCGATTAGCGAATGCAGATACCGAGTCAGGACTCCTGTCAAGTTGCCGAACGCCCGCAGCTAGGATGTACGGATTGCCATGGAGTATAGCCTACTTATATGGCCTGCCGTAAGAATATCGTTCTAGCGCATTTCGTAGAGAATATGTATGAGGTTTATTTATTTTATTTCTTAAACTAGTCTCATCTTCACAGCTCCAGGGGGGAGGCGCCAACTACATCCAACTTTAACTTTTTTAATTAAAAGAAGCAGCCAGAAGCCCTGAAAAACGTCTCCCATAAGCGGCAACAAATCTTGGTTAATGTCGGCGAGCTAAAGCCATGATTCAGGCTGAGACCACAACTGCCATGACAAATACACGGACCATTTTGCCCTGCACTTTACATTTTCTAAGCAATTTATATATGAATGAACGCGGAACGGTGGCCTGCTCTGCACTTGACTGTTATCTGGCGTAATTGCGATTCTCGCCCGATCCCTAGAAAAAAAAAAATTGTTTATTGTTGCAACGCAGCGGCAAAAAGTTAATTGAGTTTACTTTTGCTCGGGCTAGAAACTTGAACAAAGTTTCAGAATTACAGTAGGCACCAGGGGGGTCGGATGGGAAAATGGGAAAACTCGCTCACTTGTATGACAAAGGGACCTGCAGAAAAATGAACCCACATCCATGTCCTTAAATCGGTTGCGCTTGGTTTAATGAGATTGGAAATTACATTTGCTATCGATTGTTTGATACAGGCCCTGCCAATTAATTCGATTGTTGCATTTCCGTTTCCACCTTTCCACCCCTTGCCCTCCCCCGACAACTTGACTCTTCGATTGAGCCAACCAGCGGCTGTTTTTATGGCCTTTACAGCGTCTAATTGGAAATATTTTGTTTATTGTGTGTTTTTTTTGGCTTAGTTTTGGGCAACTTTCTGGTTGTAAAAAGTTTTAACCCTCTTGCCATTATGGAACTGAATTTTGAGTTCTCAAAGGGTTGACTAGCCTAAAAGTTCACGACTGATAAGTATCAATCAATGGTTCTAAAATCTAGATTATGTATGATGTATGATTTTTTAAATATCTCCAGCAAGGTTTCCCTTTTATAGACATTTTTAAAAATAAATATAATCAACATCGCAGTTATTCATTATAGATAAGGTCATCATATATCACATCATCAAACAGGGTGCTATGATCAGCTATATAACTATGTTATAACTAAGAAAGGAAATCAACTAAATCCTATGGTATTCACTTTCATATGTCGTTCTTTATTATTTAAAAAAATAAACAATTATAAATTTGGCTAACCCCATTTGGCGGGTGGTTAAGAACAGCAAAGCCAGAGCAACAGTCTTGTCCCATCAGTTCCCAGGATCTCCCCTGGTTTTCTGCTCTATTTTTTCCAATCGCATCCGGTTATTGTTATTTGTTTTTAATGGAGCATTGTTGATATTTGGAACTTTTGGTTCCGCTCCTATTTGGACACTTATACTTCAAGTGCCAAGCTGGAGCTTGGGCTGTGAATGAGCTCAGGAAAATGCTTGAGAAAAGGAGTAATTTATGTAGCGAGAAGCACGGCTGACACTCAGCTGAGCTGGGGAGAATAGAAAACTCTGTGCTCATGCAACAGATTTCCATTTGAAAGGAAAGCGCGGTCCTCACAGCTGAGCGACAGGCAGAGAAGGCCCTAGAGGGTGGGGGTAAGAGCGAGAGCTTGCGCAGGATTTCGGCTCATCGCCGTGTAAGGATTGGAAAAAGTGGGTCTGTGGTACACCACATCAATTAATTCAAAGGACTTAACACAGCACACACCTCTATTAATCTTTTAAAGAATAAGGTTTTAAATGAATTGACTCCCAAATATTTTGAACTTGCACCGCCAAAATGATGCGCACCCTCTCGCGCAAGAATACTCACCACAGCGTTGAGAGGGAAAGCAGCGAGTAGCCTTCTGACCCCAACTTTCTCTCACCCACGCAGCCTGACACACTCTCTCGTGTCCTTTGCTTCTTTGCTCTCTCTCAGTGAGCGACTGTGGAGAACTCTCTCGCTGTGTCTTGGCCTCAGTAACGAATGGCCAAGGTGCGAACAAATCAACACGGTTTGCACACTGCACGCTGCGTGTCAACAAAATAAATAAAGAAAAATACTAAATCGCCACCAATAGACGCGGAATAGGGCTCACTGGCCGACTGGAGCCAGGATCTAAATGCCCGAACCGGTTAATGTTCCAATATCCGCCCAGGAGCCGCCTGTTAGTGCATCGAAAATTACGGCATCAGAACATACGCCAAAATCGCGTCCTACGCCACGTTTGGCCTAGGTGTGCGTGGCTGCGGATCTGTGAGGTGCTTGTGTGTGTGTGTGTGTCCTGTGAGTCCTGTGTGTTGTGAAAGCTTGTGTTTGTGAGAGAGAGCGCGTGGCGAGTTTCGAAGTTACACTGGTGTTTGTGATGCAACGTGCGAGGGGCTTCAATAATTTATGACGTTATTGACACCGAACTAAAAACACTAGAAGCCGGAGACAGCTGGGGACAGAACAGCAGAAAGGACAACAAAGGAACAATTAGGTATTCGACCCAAGTACTCCCAGCATACTCGAATCCCATGCGGCCGCGCAGCTGTTGGTTTGCCAACACCGGCGCCAATGTCTTTCACCGGCTTGGACCACATGTGTCATGCGTGCAGTTCCAGCTCTAGAGCCAGAACCTCCAAAAAGTAGCCCTTTGAGGGGCTTAATAAGTCACTTTTCGCAAGCCAGCCCTGTTGCAAGGCTACAACGGTCGGGATACTCCAGCTGTCCTATGAGTAGCTCCTCCGCCGACCCCTCTACCCGTTACTGGCTCAAGTGGCGCTAGAAAACAATACGCACGTGCAATGCCCCAGGGAAATTGAAAACACTCAAAGTTGACTTTTTAGCACGCGTACATCTGGCCGACTAGTCGGACCCAAATCAGTAACTGGCGCCTCAGCCCCAACCTCCCTCCGAGGACCAGGACGGTCTGCAGCTCGTCGCGAACCACAGAACACTATAATCAAAGCAGGCAGCTAGCGAAGCGGACGGAGCCCATCCCACCCCACACAGAGCTCACGTACGGGCCTAGGACCACAATAGCACATCTGTACTACCCTACCCACCCACCAACCCAGCAGCAAGGTGACAGCAACCGCAGAGGCGAAGGAATGCGCACCTAACGGTACAAACAACGAGGTAAGTGGATGCGCTCGCCAGCATACTGATATGACACTGGGTCACAGTCACAATTGGCGAGGGGGAGTTGACGGGTGGATGTGGGTCGAGTTATCAAATGCTGTTCCAACTGAGCAATGCATGCCAAGCCCGTGAAAATATAATTATGAAAACATATTAAAACTCCATGAAAAGTTTATTCTTTTACGACATGGTTTATGGAGATGATCCGATTGCGGTGTTGAGAGGACATTCTAGGAGCTCATCTGGAGCTGAGTTGCTACTTTAGTATCAACTAGAGTAAAAATGGGGTTATCGTATGCATCTAAAATCGTTAAACAACAGAGTCGTTTGGGAACATCTTTCTGATCTGTGACCACTTCTTATTGGGGACAGGGAATTCTCGCGGTTGCCTACACTTGCCAGCTGCAGAAGTCGAGGCATCATCGTCCTCCTGGCGTTCTGGCAGCTCGGCCGTGTCCCAGTGGCATTTCTTTAGCTTGAGCTCACTCAAGTCCTTCTCCTTGGGCAGGCGGTCCTCCTTGCAACCCGAGATGTCATGTCTTGCTGTCAAATCAAATCAACTGTCGTGGCTGCGGCTGTCTGCCTGGCTGGCTTGCCATTCAACGACCACTTGTTAGTCTGTAATTTTCGCCCACCCCCGACCACAGGCCCGCCTCCCACTGACGCCCACCCACCCGCTCACACACACACATGCGCGTCAACCGCAGAGACACAAAACGCTTACACTTCTTGCTCGCTCGCTTGAGTACGGCTCCCTGCCCCGCCTCCACTCCGTGCCCAGCATTCGATGGTGCCCCCTCCTCGGCCCCTGTTGCTTCCGTGGCTTGTGTCATTTGTTGAATCTTCGCGAACTTTGCCTTAGTCATGCAGGGCATGCGTTTCTTCACCACAGTGGAGCTCCACGAAGAGCGCCCGAAGAGGGTTCAGGACTGCCATTTAGCCGATTCTTTTCACAGGTTTCCCTGACTTGGCAGCTCTGCCCACTCAAGGCTTTCTTTGTTTTGATGGGGACTCGCTCTCGCACACTCGAGTGTGTGTGGGTGTGGGTGTGGGCGAGTGGGTGCTTGGGGGCTGCCTGTGCGGGCGAAACTCACCACAGCTAACAGCTGAGTACTGGCCGGAGCCTTGCATGGGTAATTGAATTTTGATTTCCTGTCCAGCATTTGTGACTCAGATATTTGATAATGTGATGTTCAATTGCTGACCCGCGCGTGACCCCCACCCCTTATCCAGATTCACAACTTTTTGCACTTCAAGAACGTGATTAGTGTGTCGTTCGGAGAACGTGACTGGGATTCAATTTGCATGCCAGCCTCGCCGCCCAAGTAATTCTTCCGACTTTCGTCTATCAAGCGATTGGCAAGCGATTTTTGTGAGCGATTTCCATAGCATACATTGCAGCGCCATCATCCTCGTTTCATCTGAAAGACTTCAATTTATGGCCACGATGGCGGAAATAGAGGAACGTGGGGCTATGCATGTTTTGGGACTTACTTGTGGTGCTGACTACACCTTGAAAATAAAAACATAATATTCTTAAAGATACTTCTCTTAATAACCATAAAAAGAAATGGAAATTGTTTTCAGTGATGGCTGGATATGCAAATGTGCATGGGAGATGTCGCCTCCTGTTGCACAGTGCCCGGAATTCGCCATAGTGCCACCCATAGTCGCTTTTTCAGGACCCTGCAATGCATTGTCCCTCCCAAAATGGAGCGCAACAAGCGACTCATTGTTGTGGCTGAGGGGCAGAGGCGGGGCACTGCTCCTGCCCTCACTATCCCCTTACCATTCCCCCGCTCATCCGATGCGAAGGGAATTTTATGTGGGTCACCTTCAACCACAGACCAAAAAGTTTTCGCAGCGTCTGAGACGACATTTCAATTGCGGTGCCACCCGCCCAATTCGATTTCTGTTGACACACACAGCGGAGGCGCTGTCACCGCTGATAGGTCCTGGCACCTACCCCACTGCCCACCCAATGCCAAAGGAGACCCCACCAGACGCCGATGGCAACACCAACAATCACCAGCCGAGTAATAACAATATGGTGGTGTCGTTGGTAATATGGCAGCAATTTTCCCGGACTGCACTTTGGCGGAAACTACAAGCACAACTATGGCGGCTTCATTGCAAATTGAGTTAAGTGCCAGCCAACATGCAACGACGTTGTCAAATGGCCCGGACTGGGGCGCACTCGGGGTTATGTGGCCCATAAGTGGGTCAGATAATTTTGTTCATATTTTTCGGAGGCCTGCAAAAACCGTCCGACATCTGTGACAGTGCGGCAATAGTTTAGCCCCCCCTCTCTGCGGACATCAATTTGAAAGACGACTAACCGTCCGGCTAACGTCACATGGCTGACGTCATCCCTGGCTGTTAATTAGCCGAGCCGAGTGGGGGCGAAAGTGCTGCTGGAAAGCATACATTGGCCAGTCAGGGGTCGCAGGCCTCCTGCAGTTCACAGAAAGGGCAACAATGGGCTTGAACGAGGTGTTCAAATGGGAATTTTTAAATCAATAATTAAACTATGTCGATTACAAAACAAATAATTGTAAGCCGCATTCGACTATTTACTTTTGTTGATCCTGTAGCGACAGTGTAAGTCAGGTGACAATCGATCCTGTTTAATTAAATTAATTAAATCCGCTTTCGTAAAACAAACAAGTAGAGAAGCAGAAAAGTATTTTAATTAATCACTACTTGCCACTATTTGCCTGCAAAAAGTTAATGTTTCTTCGTCCAATGTTTGAAATCGAGAATAAAGGAGACCATTTCGCATCGATTATTAAGTCCGCATTCACCGTACTTGCCACAGTTTTATGAACTAAAAAATATAAAAGTTCCTGAAAATAAGCAGAATTTGCATTTTTATACCGTTCCTTTTGTTGGCTATCCATTGTGCCTGCCTCTTGCTCCTTTTGCCCCATTCCCCCCCGTTGACTATCGCAGCCTAATGCGTCTCGCCGCCCCTCCCAGCTGGCACTGATGAGCGCCCGCTGCGCGCTAACGTTTCGGAGCTGCTGCTTTTTGTTGGCCAGCATCCATCCCATTCCCACTGGGGTCCCAGTGCTGGGACTTCGTATCAGCCAACAACGCCGTAGAGCCGCAGCATCAGCTTTCGCAGCTCATTATACGGCGGCATGCCTGCTGCAGCCTCACTTCGCGCCGAGTTCCCAGCTGAAGGTTGAGGGCACCAGTGTGTTTTGAGAACCCTAGCTGCCAAGTATGCAACAAACTTGGTTAACTTCGTACTAGTGTTAACTTTTTAAATGCCTACCCGTCTCCCCCACCTGTAGCTGGGCTGCTGTCGTCATTGTCGAAAGTTTAGCCTATGTTTTGCATAGCAATTTTTAATCGAGGTGAGTCTTTGAGAGAAAAAAGTTTAACTAAATAAAGACATGACTTATTAACTCGTACATCCCAATTTAATTTAAATATAGATGGTTAATTATACTTATCAAAATATATGGAAAATCGAAGCTTATAGATTGGATCATCCTTTAATCATTCAGATCGTATGATAAAGGTGTTAGTTAGGGATTGTAAATATAGTCTCTTAATTCTATTCCTTTGTTTGCAGGTGGCAGGTTGTCCGACTGTGGGTGAATCGCGGTCGAGTTTCTTTCTGTGGCCTTCCGTGGGACTTGTCTCGTACTTCTATAATGAACTCATCAAGCCTCGAAGCCCTTTAAGAGGACGAGTCGGCAACAGGGCCTCCAAAGTCAAGCTCGGAGCACGCAAACGCTTTTCAATGCTCATCAGTTGCAGTACGTGCGGTGGTCAGAAGGATTGAAGGGGAAAGAGGGCAAAGAAGTCCTTTTCCTGACCTGAAGGGAGGCATGTCAAAACAGTCTAACCGCCGGCTTGTCAATTCCGGGTTTGAAGTTTCGCTCGCCCCCGCCGGCGGTTTTGCAAGTTGCTGTACCTCGGGCTTTGTGTGGCAGCGGTATACTAGGTCGGATTGTTGTTCCGCGCAAACGGAAATAAAAGTAGATTTTTAATTATTTCATCGGTCATTTAAAGCAGTACCTGGATTTTTATGTACGTCTACTTTTGACGTACACCCAAATAATACCTCCTTTTGTACACCTCCCGCCCCCGAAAACAATTCCACAGTCCGCAGGGACATTTCGCTTAACAATAGGATATTGCGAACAATTTCCGTTACGCGGCCGGATGTAATGGTAATCAATTGATTGTTTTATTGTGAATTAATTGGGGGCATGCACATGAGCAGCAATGGGCTGCTGTTATGGCTTCCACCGCTCCGGATGGCTTTCCTTGCTCCCGTTTCAATGTTTATTGTTTTTACGCAATTGTTTGGCAGTTGGCCCGAGCGACCCTGTTTTGGCCAGCGACCCGGTCCACTAGCAGCTTCCTCCGCTGTTGATTTAAAACCTTCAAAATGGGAAGGCAATTTTTTGATCGGAAATTGTGTTTTTGGGTGGCAGATGATTGAAAGCGTGTTATCGGCCCCATGTGTTAAATTGAAGTATTGTTTAGAGAGTTTTTTGGAGTTACTGAAAAAACTATTTCAAATGTAAAGAAACCAGTTAATAAAAATAACATTAAAAAAGTCATGCAAGTTAAATTTAAATTAATCATTATGAGAAATCAATATCCTCTTTATGTTTTGTTAGTAAAAGTTTAAAAAAAATGCATAGCTCATAGTTATCTTTAGTGAGTTATTGAAAAACTTAAATCAAGTTTGTTATAAGATGCACTGAGACTGATTTTAGAAAAGACTGTTTCTTAGGAGGAGAAGAACGTCTTTAGGAGATGGAATCTTTTTGCATCTTTTTTTTTGAGCCTTTGTATTTTTTCTCCTAAGCTCCACGTCGTCTCATCACCATTAACTCATCAATGTCAAAGTTTATCAAAGCGGCTGCGGCTAAACCAGATTTAGCGTAAAATTAACACAATCTTCCGTGCGGCGATGCTGTCACTTGATTGCTTATTGGAAAATCAATTTTGTTGCCTGTTTGCCTGCCTGTCAACTGGCAGACGACATACAGATATGGCGACGGTGTCGCTCCTTCTCATTGATAATCTGTGACTGTGTCATGGCTGAATCAATTATATGCTCGGTTACTCACTTACCTACACTGAGAACTGATTTGGGGGTAAAAGGAGGGGTGTAAACTCGATTCACGATGAGGTTTATTATGAATAGAAAAATGAAAAGTTTTGGAAATATTTGGTACATCTACTAAGCTCTGTATTTAAGCCCATTTTGGGCCGACAATCTACTTGTTCCCGTTTCTATGCCCTTGTAACACAAATCTCAAATGTATGCTATAGTTTTTGCTTCTTGATGTCCTTTGCAATCGAACGGTATATGTACATCGTACTTGTATGCATACACACCGGCAGTTCACAGGTACAGTGGGTTCTACTCATGTAATCCTGCAATATTTTGAAATACATTTTAGTATTTAATACTTGGCTGGGTCTCGCAACATGACCCAGACAGAGAAAAACTGAAAATGGGTCAGAAAAAAGTAGCGACCATACCGGAGACCAACTGTGTTTGCATCCATGTCGACATGGGCATCAGTATCTGAATCTATGGGACATTTTGGATTAAGCTGTGTGCAAACCCGGTCGGTTTATTGCTCTTTTGTTTCCGCCCTTTCATACGTTTGTTTTTTGAATCTGTCAGCTTATTGGCATTGTATTTAATTGGTTTATAGGGGGCGGGGCCGCCTCAAGGTAAATTCAATGGGCCTGCCGCCCCAAAAATGTCAAGGGCAGTCAATACGAAGAGTGTGCTTGCACCAAACATATGATAAAATAATTAACATGTCATTTCTTTCTGTTGAGCAAATAATTCTTATATCCCGCGGCACTGAAGCTGATTGGCGTTGGACTGCAAATAAAGGCGCGCAACGAAATAATTCCAATAATAGTTTTATTGACATTTATTTGCTAGTAATAATGAAAATTCCATAAACTCGTTCTGATTGCAATTGTTTCCTTTCAAGGGCTATCTTAAATCGAGCATTTGGCTTAAATCATAATTATTTAATTTACCAAAACCACTCTGGTGGATATTTTGGAATACTTACTTACTTACAGAACCCGGACATCTAACGAGACTACTTCTCCCTATTCCTAATCGGTTTACGATTCTGATAACTTGTCGTTTCAGTTAAATTGTTCAATTAATCGCAGTTAAGCCAAAGGAAGACAGGTCAGGTTAAGCCGATCAACTGGCTCTGAATTAAATAGAATTTCTAATATAATGCAAATGCTCCAATCAATTTTTAATTAAAAACTAAACAGCCATGAAATCTTCCTTTGCTAATTGCGATTTGTGCAGACAAATATTTTGTGTGGGTGATTAGGTGTGTGTGTCTGTGCCAGTTATGGCCTATATCCGCTTAGAACGTCATAAGCAGCTGCCTCCCGCAATTACAATCAGCATCAGCAACAATATTCATCATAATGAGTTTGAATATCGAGCTGCTTAAGCTGCGTCTCCCCAAATTGGCCAAGCACGTTACTCCGTTTCCTCGTTTCCCTAGCTGGGCCTGTCCTCTTATTAGGACCATCGTGGCGGCCAGTCGACCCACAGCTGCCCGAGCAACTCAGCCCCAAGTAGCGCAGTTGGAAGGGCGCGTACCGCAAGCGGGGTGGAGTTCCGAGGGAACCGTTGGTCTGCCCCAGCTGGCCCAGGTTTTGGCGCAATTGACGTCAGCTTTGTTTTAATGCTAATTAATTAAATTCATTCAAATTAACAAGGGACGGTGGCTGGTCGTCTTTCCAATGTCCGTCGTTTTCCATCCAAAAAGCTACTTTGTACACCTCGAAAAATAATCGCGTATTTTCCATAGTAATATAAAGATTTCCACAAGCTGAAGATACTCAGATACAAACGTAGGTCCTCCTAAATATTGGCTCTTGGCAATTTAATTACCTTTGATAAGCCAATTTAAGCTAAAAGTGGGATCTCATTCTATAGTCAAGAGCACTTTTTGTGGTTTTTGTACTGCACAGTAATATCGGGAACTCAACTCTAGTGTGTGATTGGCTTCCCCTTGTCCTTGATTCCGGTTCTCCGATGGTGGAGCTTTCCCAGTTGTAATTGAAATAGGAAAAATGATTTACATTTGGCTTTCAGCTGCTTAATGAGCGGCAATGGTCAGGATGAGCGGGTGAGTGGAACCGCTCATATTTCGCTTGTAATTCATTTAAATGAAATGCACTCAACGTGAAATGCAGCTGGAGAGGGTGCTGGTCCTGGCGAAGCAAGCCGATTAGCGGTTGGAATGGTAATTGGTCAGAAAGAGTGCTAGGCCAACTGGAATCGTTGGAGGTCTCTGATGGGATTTTGTGGCAATTAAACTTTAGTTTCAGTTTAGCACTTTAGAACGGCCCAGTAAGCACCCCCTGCTCAGGCGGACGACTCGGATAAGTTAATGAGATTGGAATGAACAGTGCTAGGATAAAGAGAGCTAGAACAGGAGTTTGGGGTCCTAATCTTCGCCAGTGCATAAATCAATTGAATTAATATATTAAGAATCATAGAGCCTGTGGGCTTTGCAACATTCTAAACACCCACCCTCGAAGCTTCATCCTGCGGAGCTTGTAATTTCTCAATTAATTATTTGTGCGCTGTCAGTGTATGTGGGGCTCGATCGCAGTAGCGGATGTGTGGTGGGACTTCCATAATGTTGTCTGCCCCTTTTTAATTACACATTAATGTGCGCAGACCGAAAACCGAAAAGTTGGATAAACTAATATTTGGATCTCTGTGGTTATACAAATGTGATAACATCAACAGTAATGAACAAAAAAGAATTTGCTAAAACCAATTCAGGGACGGACCGACAATACGTGGTTGTGCACAACATTTTTGAATGATTTCTAATTAATTATGTTTTTGATAATAATTTTTCTTATACAATTTTGGGTTTATGTCCGACATAAGGGTAATTATTATTTTAATCGTTATACACACATGGAAAAAACGAAAATATTCAACAGTCAAAATTAAAAAAATAAATATTTTATAGGACTATCGCCTCCTTTGGCTATGTCAGACACATCCTCTTCTCCCTAGGGTAAAATAATACATAAATACGTTTTTAACTTTTGCCGTCATTCTGGCCGCAAACACAAAATAAGCAAAAATTGCAATAATACATATTAAATTAATAATGTAACTGAGCGTGCATCGCACTGAAAGGGGGGGAGCGAATGTAATAAACTGCGGACGGGCGGGATGTGTATCTGCATGTTAATTAATAGTGACTGGGCAGCGGCATCACATGACATGCCAACCAATTAAAATTAATATACCAATAAAACAATTTGATCAATAAAGACACCGCGGCCGCCACACGCTAAACAATGAGCACTATTCGCATCCTGCGGTTGGAATGCAGACTCCAACCTGGGTTTGTCCTGGAATTCGGAATCAATGAGCTCGGGGGTCTGGTGCAGCTCAGGTATGCTGGCAATGCGGCGCTCAAAATTATGCAACACAAACATTTTTCGTCGAAACGCCACTGGCATGGGTCGGATTGAGGTGCGTTGTTGGGTCCACATGCCTGGATCCGAATGCCAAGTACTTCATTACTTTTAACACATTTTTTTTAAATATCTCCTTTGGATCGTTCGCCTCGCAACAAATAGTTTCGGTGCGGGTGTGGAACTTTACAACGTATATAGCAACATATTTTTTGCAGCACAGGTGTATGTTTTTTTTGCAAGTTTTGGGGCATCCGCCGCTGTTTGTTTGCATTGGTAATGAGTTTACTTTGGCTGTAAGTTGCGCAAACAGACCGCCGGCTCACCTCGGCCAGGCTCCACGTTGTTCTCGGTGCACGGCGTGGTTCAGACGCCGAAATGGTTGCACGAGGAACTTGGCTTTTACTCCTGGTAGTAAAAATCTTTGGACCTTACTAAAATATAGAGAGCGGGAGGCAATTACACATGTTATTAGTTTTTGTTGCTCTGCAATTGGCATTGAGGGCTCCGGCTCTAATTTTAATGAATTTTAAAACATAAGCTAGAAAAAACGTACAATAAATGCGTAGATATCTGTTAAAAATTATTTTTTTTATTTTTTACAATTAATTTTTTCCTGTTTGTGGCTTGGTGTTCACTACCGCGGGGCCTCGAAAATGAAAAGCTGGATTTTAAAGAGAGTTCGCAAAATGGAGAAGAAAGGCGAAATAAATCAACGCTGGCGGGCTAAAGTTCTTTGGCTTATCGAAAAGTTTCACTTTGTGTGGGGCATCGTGATAAGCTTGGTCAGGTGCTGACCTAGCTTTATTTCGATATTGCGATAAACATCTGGCGCCGGCACATAAATTACATTACAAAGGCCGCCCGGCAATCTGCATCTGTTTGAAGCCCCGGCGTCCTTTATGCGGATGCCAATTCATTAAGCCATGTGCGACTCAATGAACGGCGATGGCGATGTTGACATGCCACCGCTAAGTAGACAATTACCAGGACAAGCCAGCTCAAAGAACTTCAAACGGCTCGAAATAAAAAAATAAACAAAATAAGAGGATGGAGGCAACTTACCAGTGGCCACTATGAAAACAAAATCCGCCGCTAAGTAGCGATACTTATGACATAATAGCTTTCCTGAAACAGTGGTCAGAACGCCAAAGTTTGAACGCAAAAATTATAACCATTTACAGAGCCTCTTAGGCAGAGTGACTCACAGAGATGAACAGCAATTCTTTCAAATGAAAATTAACTATACCATAGATCCTTTTAATACAAAAGAATCTATGAAAATCCCTATTAAAATACAAAAGTTGTTTTTAATAAAGGGCTATTTTAAGACTACAAAATATATTATAATTCCCATAAAAGTTCGCTAGGCCTCAATTAGGACATCTACGTCGTAGAAATGTCACCTTCTTCCAAGTCCTTGGGAGTATCCGTGTCTGGGGGTGCTTTTTAGCCATATTAGTGTACAGTCTCTGTGTATTTGTGGACGAGGACATTTTAGGTAAATTAAAAAATAACATTATTATTTTTCTGGCGCGCTTTCGGGGAGTCGCCACTCTGATTTGTTTACCCATGTCAGTTTTTGAGAAGGCAGGGGGAACCATTTAGCGATGTTTTTGAATTAAAAAGCATTTAGAGGAGCTAATTTGCCTAAAAGCTAGCTCCTCTTTGGAGGGCTCGGCAGGGGACTGCCGGTCGAGTGCCAATAAGCCGAACACTTTGACCTGCTTGATCCGCCTCGGTGTGTGCAAATCAGAGCCAATCAAAGCCCGGCCATATATCATCATCAATTGTAGTGGGGTCATGGCGGGGGCATTTACTTCGGGCCACCTTTGGCCCTTGGAATGTTTTCTTGTGTAAGAATCATGCCTTTGATCTGGCAGTGACATAGAAAATATGTATATATTTGATTTGATGCCGTGGTTTGGCTACTCGTCTCAAATATTTTGGAAAAATGGTAATATCCCGTAGAGTGACTTGTTTTTGACTTTTTGACTTTGAATTTTGTGACCACTTTTTCGTCCTGTGCAACAACTGGAGCGGCAGCGAGTTTCAAGCTGTTTAAAACGCACCCGAGACGGATGCATGGCAGGACCCTCGCTCGCACACCTGGAATGCAGACTGTCAATTTCATTTACGTTTTTAATCGATTTCTTGTGTGCACGACCGCATGCCCACAACCCACATTCCAGCCCACGTCCACGCCCACACGCCGACGCCCACATCAAAACTCACATTCACAGACAGGGGGGGACACGGGCACTCAAAGGCAATATTGGTCAGATTTTTGACAGCTCAAATTGAATTTGCCTTTTGCTGCCTTTTCGGCTGCGCCACAAAAAGTGAAATGTTGTTTGCTTGACCGCCTCAACAACTATGGGAATACATGTATGCGTGTTGCGTGGTTCTGGGCGCTGGGCGCTGGGCGATGGCTTTTGGGCCAGGGGATGATGAGGCCAGAACCGGTGAGTGTAGATGAGGGTGTGCCGGCTGTCAAGGTGTGAACACATTTGGCTTTTGTTTGCTGCCACCCAAAAAGACACGACGATTTGTCTCACTTTTGATCGATTGTTGGGCTTCACCGGGCTTTCGCCTACCTCCTGGCCTGGCATCGGAGCACCTCGTGTGGGGAATTGACTAACCACACACATACTTGTCATTCTTTGTTGGGCCACATTGGTGTTATTCTGTTTCAATACTCCACAAACGCTCTCCACAAACATCAGAAACATATACATACCAGGACAAAGCCTTTGCAATTTATAATAGCTTATTGTTTTTAACTTATCCTTTATATGCCATTATACTTCTATAAATATTTGCCAAAAGACAAAAATGCCCATAAAAAGTATCTAATCAGTTAATTTAATACCTAGTGCAAGAAAAGCTCAACTTAATAATAGATAAAGTTTTTATAGCTCTGAGAGAGTGTCGCTTTTAAAATACACTTAAAGGGCGGATTTATTCGCCCTTGATGAAGCGACTTCTTGGCAGTGTCCTTGTTGTCGGCCATAAAGGCTGACAGTTTAATGTTGCGGTTTCTTTGGGACGCACGTTGAACAAATGGCCGTGCAACATGTGGTGGCAGGCAGGCAGCCAAGGTGGGCTGCTTCTAAAATGATTTATATTTATAAAGTTGCAATCATTTGCTTTCGCTCGCCCGAGTAATAATAAAGCGTCGTTACATTTAAATAATGACCAAGTCGTCGCCATCGTTAATGGTTATGAAAATTCAATTATAACCCAGCCGCACGATGATGGTCCACTTCGGTCTCCGCGCGAGGAGGGCCTTCTTCATCTTTTTAATTTCGCACTCCGCTCAAGGCAGCGATGGCGGCGTCAGCGGCAGCGGCACATAAAACACGTGGCAAGATTAATTGTGGCCGGCTGTCGTACATTACAATGCGTATACGCCGTGTCGTACATGTGTAAATAAGCACAATGTTGCGGCCGATTGCTGGACTGTGCTCCTGTGCGGCTGCTTTTTTGGTCATCATATTTAATTCAAGCATAAATTTTTGCACGCATATAAAAAAGGACGCGGACCGGGAGGAAGTAAAGAGAATTAATACGTTTCGGTTAATTTATGTAGCTGTTGTTGGGGCATGGGGGACGTGTGGCACGGCGCAGAGATGGCAAGCGAGACGGAGGGGTCCGTGAAAAATAACCCAAGCTGGACGCTAACCAATGAGCCACAAACGACCGTGACTACCTCAGTGGCAGCTTTTCTGATGGTGATGATAATGATGATGACGAAGGGAACCAAGGGGGAGCGGCGACGAGAGTGGGGCGGCGGCAACAGCTTTTGTCTCATCACCCTTTGGCTTGGCCGACAGCCTCTCCTGGCGCCATTTGGCAGCCTTTTATTATTGCAGTGTTCGGGGTAATTACGAACGGCTTGGGAGTGCGGGACTTGAATAGTGCAACCCCCCTGCCAGGCTTTGTTGTGCCCATGGCCTAGCTGCCGTTTTAATTTGTCATCGTTTTCCCCACAGGTCAGCGGTTGTTGTGCTAATTAGCGGGGCAACTCCACATTAACATAAAACGAGTAGGACATGCAGAAGCAGTCTACTTCTTATATTTCGAATACAAAATTTGGAGGCCCATACGATAAGGACAACGGGGTATTTATTTCGATTAAAACTCATTAAGTCTTTTCGCCCATTTTCTGGATGGCTGAATATCTTGAACGATTCGTGTATCGATTCTCCACCATTCTGCATCAAAATCTATCCATGCAATATTTTTTAGATTTTTTGTCATTTTCTGGGTGGAGCCCTTGAGGATTCCATGATAGCCCCTATATGGGATACTGCGATGGCTGTATCTTTGCCAATAGGCATCCGATTCTACAGCGGAATAGCTTGAACGATTCGTGGATCGATTCTACACCATTCTGCATCAAAATCTAGCCACGCAATATTTTTTAGATTTTTTGTCCATTTTCTGGGTGGAGCCCTTGAGGATTCCATGATAGCCCCTATATGGGGTACTGCCATGGCTGTATCTGTGCCAATAGGCATTCAAGAGCAGAATTCCTTTCGGACTTCCTAAAATTATTTTATATAGATTCCCTATCACAATTGAGTTTTTAGTCTTTCAGTATTTCAGTTTGAATGAACTTTTAACTATCATAAACAGCAATGCTGAGTCGAAATAGATTTTCAATGAGAAATCAAACACATACCTTTTCTAAAAATGTCGCACACTGAGCGAAATTATTTGAAACTACCACTCAATACCACACGCAGAGAAAGATTGATTGGGTTCCCACCCTTCAAAAGCTTACAGGTTGGAATATCGTTTTGAGAAGGATATAATTTTCGGCAAAGTGCTGGAGTGGCTCTTGCACTTCAGCCAGTGACAGGAATTGTGAAATATTTGATTTGTGCTTATTTAATTTGGGCAAATATTCCTCATTTATGCATTTGCCAAAGGCGGCTCGAGGTGAAAACCACACACTGCAGCTCCACACACACGGCACTTGGGTCGCTCTCAGGAACAAGGTGGCCTGGCCCGGGGCGAGCTTCCGCCTCCTTTTACTCCTTTCGGGCCAGGAATGCGATGTGCAGATTTCGATTTGCGACTCGAGTACTGTCGGGCCACACTTGGACGTCTCGTTGACTGGGACTGATGAATTGAGCCAACGGGCTGTGGGAACGGGGGGGGGCAGGGCAGTGGCGTTGCAAGAGGCACATCATGGCAGCATCATCATGTTCAATTAGTGAGTCGGACTGGCACTTTGTTCATATAAAATGCCTGCGAGTCTAATTAATTACTACACGATGCCACTATCAGATGCATTTGAGCCAAGCCCCGATTGAGTCAGAGGTGAATCCGTGGTCTGTCATCTGCCTAACCTTTGGCAGCATATCAGCTTTGGGGCGTGCTACATTATGAGCCCGAATCCTGTGATATATACATTTGTGGGACCATATATGGCCTTAAATCAAGCCCGAAGCACAGGGGAAAATTACAGTCTTAAAAAGATAGATTATGCTGACAAATTATGAACTAACGAAGATCTTAATGTTGTTCAGATATTAAACATAAGATCTGCCAAGTCCTAAAACTGCGCCGCGTTTCTCCAAGTGCAGGAGACTAAGCGCATCAAAACAGCATTTTGGTTGGCGGCAGCATAATGGCGATTGCATTTCACCGAATGGCAGCACATGGGGAGGGGAATCCAGCCAGAAATTAAGCTAAGTTGCGGGGAAAAGTATACAGTATATGTATACAATATACCAATGTTGCAGCCCATTTGCATATTGAATTACATTCATTGTTGATGTTGGCGTGTGTTGGCCCCCACGTGCCACAACTGTCATGTCGTGTGTGGCTGAGTTTCAGACAGCCAGGACGAGATAAAAGAGTTGTCATTGTCCTACTAGCAAGCCGCTTACTTATTTATTTTGAAAAGTATGTTCTCCGTTCTCGCGTTTTTTCGCTTTTGACTGACGCTGACAATGCTGGCAATTGGCATGGCAAATTATATAAAAAATTCAACAAAAGGAGCCCAAATTTGGCGGGTCTTCTAGAGCCGTTTTTGTTGGCCCGCAAAATGTATAAATAATTTGCAATGTTGCTCTTCTGCGAAATATCGCCTTTCAATGTGGCATGCAAATAGATTGAATAAAAGTGCACTTTATTGTTGGGGATGTATGGTCCTTTTGTGAGAAGTTTTTCCACGATTCCAGGTTGAGGGAACGAAGTGAGCGAGCACATCAACGGGCAATTAGGAAATGATTTAAGATTTAACTGCAATCTTATTGAAACTTTACATTTCCGCTCCTCAAATGTCTCAGTTCTCAGTGCCTCGTCAACCATAACGACCGAGTCTGGGCTCATGTCCGACGGGCGGCCAAAATCAGTTGTCCAAATCGGATTACAAGGATTTAATTTAAAAGTTTGCAACACTTGGCTGAGTGAAAGAGTCGAGGGAGATGGGCAATTAGAGCTCATGCAGCAAATGAAATTTTTTAACTCAATATAGAGACTCAATCTGGTGCTGAGGGAGTTGCACTCCGGCAGGCACACTTTCAAAAATCGTGTTAGGAAGGAAGGACATTCCAAATATTTTGAAAAATCATTAGAAAAAATTGAGGAAAAGAAATAAGGAATGTTGGCCTAGATCCTAAAATATAGGAGTGCTATCAGAAGTTCTAAGGATAGAGCTCGTTAATTAGAAGCTTCCACGCTTGCCAGACACTCTTCCAGGTGCCTTCAAAAGTTTTGCAACACCCTCGTAGAGGAATGCAAGTTTTTCGGTTTGTGTTGCCCCAAACTTTGACTGGCAGGCAAAGTCGATTTTGGTATAGAACTTAAAGCATACACTGCCAGAAATAGGGCACTGTTTAAAAAGCCTTAATTATACTGGTTTCTAACTGGTTTAAGACTTCTTTTTTCAGTGCACTGCTGTCCTCGAATTGCCCCGCAGAGGTTCTTTCAATTAGGGCCAGGAGTGGAGCACTTAAGCCGGCGTGGAAGAAGGGGCAGGTGCAATCCTTTCCATGAAGGAAGTGGCAGTTGGAGGCTGCATTTGGCCAGCCACCGTCATTAGCCATCTCCAGGTGCTAACTGCAGGGCCTGGAACTGGGGTTTCTGTTGAAAAACGCTTGAATCGGACGGAAACATATGCTGCCATGGCCATAGGGGGCGAGAAAAAGCTCCCGACAGGTGGGCAGTTGCGAATAAAAAACGTAATCTCCACGCACGTAATTCAAATGTGGCGGCTGGGCGGGTCTCTGTTGCGTCTCATTTAGCGCACGTAACCAAATAATGACCCAAAATGATGCCCGCTTACGGCCAGAGTCCGGTGGCGGGGTAAAAAGTAAAATGCGTGCGTATTGTAAATAAAATAAAGTAAAGCATAACGTAACGAACCGAAATGTTTTATCAACGTGCCGCTCCGCACTAAACAGTCGCCACACTGGGAACAAATGCCAGCCTCTTTCCCAAGGCCAGACGCTTGGAGGAATCAAATGAAAAATACCGATTTTCCGCCGTGTAGTGGCTGGCCTCTCCCTCCCTGAGTGGAGACCTCAACCACTGACAGATGGCCGCTGACCAAAGTAGAGGCTGTGGTGCCACCCTATCCTGCCACCCGGACTCCCCCGGGCCGCTTGCTGATTATCGCTTCCCGTTCATGTGATATTTGTGCTGTAATTGTTTTGCTTTGTCGTAAATGGAGACCGGAAGATAGATTGCACGGCCACGGGCCATTACGGCCAGGATAAAGAGGCCAGGAGCGGGGCCTGGGCGGGGCGGGGTGGGCGCACAAATTTCTTGTCATTAAATTAAAAATAAACGACAATATTTTATGCGCCTATAAATATGCAGCAGCAGACACAGCGCTTGTCTCGCAAGTGGAGCGACGTGGAGCCGGAGCAGCTGCTGTTATTTATTTATGTGGCTCCTTGTAGTTACGCTTTTAATGTCTTCTTTATGCAGGCCTCTTACTTAGATTCCGATGGCTCCATACATAGGTGGTTCAGGTGTCCGTGTCCGGACTTAAGGAGGGATAACTCGGCCGGGGGGGATTTATACTTTCCGGAGGCAAGGTGCTCGTATATTACGATTACCAGCACGCTCCCACAATTGACATTCTGCAGTTGCATCAATTGCAGTGTTTGTTGTGGGATGATTCATGGGCCGTTTCCTAAGCCTCCAATAAATTCTCCGCTCCTGTAAGACAGTTTCGAACTGCAGCAGAGGTCTTTTGAAATGAGTTTTAATTGTAAGTCTCAGGGGTTTTTACAATTTATCCTTAAGTCTACTCCGTTGTCGGCCGCCTCCTGGGCGAGCAGCTGAAACGGCTTCTCCTCCGGCTCTAGTTCGCCCTGCAGCTCCGGCGCCTCGTTCCACGGCTGGGTCACAGCTGTGCCCCAAACCATGAAGATCACGTTGCCGGCAAAGAGCACCCCGGCCACCAGGCAGAAGACCACCTGCCACTGGCCCCGCTCCCCGGCATCGGTCACCAGCACGCCGACCACCAGGGGCGTCAGCAGAGCCACCACGTTGGTGAAGCTGGTGATGATCCCCGCCAGGATCCCGGCGTAGTTCGGCGACAAGTCCATGGTGTTCAGCTCGGTGCCGATGGTGGCGGCGCTGCTCACGCCCACGCTAAGCGTTATCAGCAGCAGGACCACGTTCTGGTGTCCCTCGCCCACGAAGCCGAGGGCCAGCATTATGGAAGCCGGCGCCCACAGCGCTATGGTCGTGTAGGTCTTCCTCAGAGCCGTCAGCCCGAGCCACTTCTTCTGCAGCAGCACATCCGCAATGACCAAGTAAACGTAGCACATGCCCCACATCAGGAGGAAGGGCAGGGAGGAGAAGAGCGCATTGCTCTTCATGTCCAGCCGGAGGACGCCGCTCAAGTACGCCGGCAGCTCCTGCTGCATGGTGGACAGGCCCCAGGTGTCTGCACACCGGGCACATAGTAGGGCGTACACGGGAGCCGACGTGAAGATTCCCTTCCAGGGTATCCGCAACTTCTTGGATCGCGACTCCTTTCTCTCCAACCGCTGCAGATCGCCGAGGATGTAGCACTTCTCCGCCTCGGTTATGAACCGGGCCTCGGTCACTTTGCTGGCTCCTAGGAGCAGCCAGAGCACGCACCAGACCAGACCCAGGGCGGCCGCCGAGTAGCTGATTCCCGGCCAGCCGAGGGACGAGCTGGCTATCATACCAGCCGCGTACATGGCCAGCACGTTGCCGCAGTCGAACCCGGTGTAGGCGAAGGCGCCCAGGCGTGTCCGCTCCGCTTCGGGACACCAGTTGGCCAGGTGCTGGTGGATGCACGGCCAGGTGACCTGGCACACGCCCTGCAACAGCCGGATAGCGCAGAACGCCTGCCAGCCGGCGGCGTAGACTCCGTGAGGCGTCAGGGCGCTGAGCAGCGACGAGCCCAAAGTGCCCCAGAAGAGGACTGCCTTGGAGCCGAACCGCTTGCACAAGTAGCCGGCGGGGAACTGGGCCAGCGCAGAGCCCCAGTAGAAGCTAGACAGGATGTAGGACTTCTCCACCTCGCTCCAGTTGTATTTCTGAAATGGGAGTAAAGGGAGCAGTGAGACGTGGTTGTGGGGCACTCTTTCGCTTACCCACGGGGATGTCGCCCTCGCCATCGACGGACGTGGTGGTGTTAGTCATGGCCACCACTGCCACGCCCACGTTCAGCTGCAGGATTGTGTTGGCGCAAAGTCCGATGAACAGCAGAACCGCCTGCACGTGGCGCAGCCCCAAGCGAGGCACTCCTGGAGGAAAGATGAAGTGGATGACATTGCGGGTGAAGATCGCAGGGGCTTACCTTTTGTTGAGTCTTCGATGGCCTCCATACTGCCGCTCGGGCTTCTAAACAATGGGGGGCTTGGTTGCTTCAAAGGCGCCACTAAAATGAAGTTAGTTTTAGATTTTAGGCCACTAATGGAAGTACTAACTAATGGTAGTAGTACTAATCCAAAACTAGTACTCCCAAAATAGACGAAACAGTCACAAGAATAGAATCTTTTATCGCAAAAATGGGGATCTGAGTCCCAACCCTCCAAGTTCGTGGAACGATAGGCCCCAATTCTTTTTGGAATTTCAAGCGGAACCTTTGGAAACACCAGCTCAGCTCTATTGCGACTTTTAGTCATAAATGTTGAACAAAATGGCGTTGAATTCCCGAGAAGTATAATCCGATTGATGAGAAGGGCCGGCAGCCGGGCAGTTCGATTTTGTTTACTCGGCAAGTCAGCTTCCAGCAGGGAGGCAGGGAGGGAGGACTGGGAGGACTGGCAGGTGCCGGTTTCGATGCCTCTGCACTTTTCCAGAGTATCGGAGTATACAGACCCCTCTCCAGACGAGCGTAGCTTCCATGAAAACCTTTTATTTATTTATTTTTTTATGTTTTTTTGCAAACTTTGGCCATCAGCCTGAGCTGAGCTCGGGTTCTGTTCTGGGTTAGGGTAGAGTTCCCTCCAAGTGTCGCTGGGATAGGGGCAGCGTGGGAAAATAATTGAGAAGAATTCACAATTTTATCAGAGCGGCTAACTAGACACTATTCAGTGCCACCCAGACGCCCTCCCACACACTCTTCAATTGTTCTAATGGCCTAATAGATGGCGGCGTGTGGACGGCTGCCAATCGCCGAGCGGCTGGGAGGTGGGTGGTGGGTGGCGTGAGGTGGAAGGCGACTGTGGCGCTGTCCACCAAGAGCCCCAAAAACGCAACCGGAAAGTGTTTCGACGCGAACCTTCCCCTTCCTGTGCTTCTGGTTATGCTTTTTAAGTCCCGGCCTTAGCCAAAGGTGCAGATAAGGTATCTATTGGAATCCTCCTACCACACACTGTGTTGGAATGTGGTATCCCAAAGATACAGGCGTTGAAATAATTATATTTGAAAGAAAAATATATTTAAATGTCTTTGGTTTATGTGGCTATATACACCGGTATATAAGCTAAGACGCCGCATGGCGAAAATTCGAAAATAATCTTGACCTGCTTACCACTTCAGATATGTCTGTCGGATGTACGAACACATGCAGACAACTTTATTATCAGAGCCCCTGTGCGGCGATAAAAAATGTGTAAAAATAAATTTCCATTTGGATTTAATTATGTGCTCTATTGTATAGAATGTCTTGAATTGCGTAACACCCTGTCTTTTTGGCCAGCGAGTTACATGGGGGGGCGGGGGGTAGACTGGCAGAGGCGGAGGTCACCTGGAAGCGGTTGAAGTTCAGTGAACCGTAAATCCACGACGAGCACATGTGGATGGGCCCTCCACGGCAAGAACGCGATACTCCCAGCGAACCAATGGGCACGGGGCCCAAGAACGCGGTTCGATCGGTGCGTGCGGGGCGTCCTTGTGTGTGTATTTTGATTTCGGCCGCCAGGGTGGGTGTGTGTCATATCATATCTTCTAGGTGCATTGTTGGAATAGTTGCATTCGCGAATTTTTGTTGCATTTTAGTGCAGATTTTGCAAATTACTTCATTCCACCCACCCCCTCGCCCCGGGTCCTGCCGACCTTAACCCCGCAGCCGCTGCCCGAATTTCGGGTCGAGGAATTTTGCAGTCCCGCCGCGTATCTCACAGATACTTGTCGCTCGAATGAGATTCGAAGGGAATGCCTGGCATGCCGACCCGACCACTTTGTTGCGCCGCCCACCGACACCCGCGTTACATATCTCACTTGACCGAACCTTTTTGCTCGATGTGTGCACTTTGGCTTTCTATTAATATCTGATTTTAATCAAGTCTTTTGTTTTGATTGCCGTTCGACCCGTTTTCGCTGCCTCGTGCGTCCGCGTCCGCGACTCTCTTCGGTCTTTGTTTTCTAGTTCTGCGGCCGTTCCACCGTTTTCATCCGCCGTATTTGCGGATCGTTTTCCGAATGCGAGTCGCTTGTAATTGCTCGGAAATCGCAAAAGCTGAGCGCGGCGGTGGGGCTGTCGGCCGTGAATCACTACCGATCGGAGGGGAAGGTGACGTCATAGTAGTTAGGCAGTTAAAGTGGGCAGTAAATTAGGGCAGGAACCTACAGATTTAAAACTTTATAGATCAAAGAAATATCAAAGAAATTCAAAATTTCCATATTTATTTGACTAATATTACTACTACGATTATATGAAATTGTTTTTTTTTTTTTAAATAGTTTTTGAAACTTCAATCTTTTTATTCAAACCTGAAATTCACCACGACTGTTGGTTAACAGCGCCTGCTTACAGACCGCTTACAGACCGATCATACTCATAGAAAATACCAAAAAAAAAATCGATAGGCCTCAAACGTTGCCAGATAGAATGGAATAAATTAGGTATATTTTGTGCCACAACACTTGGTCACACTAATCCAATCAGAGAGCGCGATCCGATCGTCCAATTTATCGTCCAACGAAAACAATTTGTTTTGCGCCCGAAAGCTTGTTCGGCGCATTTTCAGCCTGACGGTGAGCCAATAGCTCAATTGCTGCGACAGTTGCGTGGATTTGTCAGTTCCGACGATCAGAATCAGAATCAGCCGGATGTGTGTCGGTCAGTCGGTCGGCTAACGGTCAGTGTTTAATTAACGAAGTACAGTGCGTGTCTCCCTGCCGGCCTGCAGCAGCTGCACCAGCAACAGGCGGTAATAGAATAATAAAGTGCTCGAGTGAAAAAGTTTAGTGCGATTCAACCGCCCAAAAAGCCAGCCAACGGACGCTCAATTGACGGCGCTTGACGGCGAAGAAGCGGCAAAGAGGACGGGGCGGGGCGAAGTGCCGGCAACTCACCGCTCTGCGAGTTTTGTGGGAAAAAAAACAACGAACGACAACGAGTCGAATTTGTGTTTCACGTCACCCGAGCCCGAGCCTTCCGTTCTCCCAGTTTCGATCTAACATTTGGATACAATTCTTTTTGTGCTTCGTTTCGGTCTCGTCCCGTTAGTTTTTAGCTTTTTTTTCGTGTCCTTCTTTGTACTTTCTGCGCGATCCCCGCTCGCCCTCCCCGTGTTTTTGTGTCCCTTTGTGCCCAGTGGTGGGTTGCGTTCGGTGCCGTGGTACCTGGTGGAATCCTCAAGAAACCTCAACCCATCGAGAAGGAACATCCTCTGCCGGTTCGTCAAAACAATCCCCTCGCGCATCCGTATCTGTATCTGTATCTGTGTATCTGTGTGTGTTTGTGTGAAGGAACGCGCCTTTAAAATCCAACGAATCCTCATCCAAAGACGCATTTTCCTCTAAATTTTTAATTTTTTTTTTCATTAAAATTAGACATTTTGTTTTTAGGGATCACGTTTCTCTGCCGCGCCCCGCGCCCACTGTCTGGCGTCTTTCCCTCGAACGTGTCTAAATTGTCTAAAAGTGAATGAAACATCCGAAACGGACTTCAAGTTTTACCCAAAAGCACATATTTTAACCCGGTTCGCATCCAGTATCACTCATCCAGAATCAAAATCAAAGAGCAAGTCTCCGTGCCACCCGTTTTGTAAGTCACCTTGTAAGTTTTTCCACCCACTACACACCCCACTGCCTTATTCATATACTCTTCTTTTATTTTATTATTATTTCTACTCTCTCCTACCTAATGCACTCTGCCTGTTTTTCCGCCCACGTAACTGAGCTTCTTCTGTAGAATCTGTAGAATTCAATCATTATCTATCCGCCCTGCTTGCCATCCTTCCAGATACTTGATGGGCCTTCTCCTACTTAAGTAGGCCTAGGAGTACTAGGAGTAGACCTATCTTTTAGGCCTAAAAAGATGATTTTTGGACGACCACTCCCACGGCAATCCAGGTCCAGTGGGACTGACCACTCTGCGGTTTTGGCCACTCACTCGTTCCGAACACCTGACTCTGACTGCCGCCCCGGAGGTTTCCACTTTGTTGACATTTTTGTGCTGACGTTTCGCCTGTGGCTGTGGGTTCGCATGGTCGGTCAGCGAAATATGTGGATGGTGTCTGTTTATACTTTTTGTGGCTTTAGGGTACGCGTTCCATGGTTATTTTGGGATGGAACCAACCTCATAGAGTTCTCTAATAGGAGCCACCCTTCCTAGAATGGTCCAGAACTCACGCCTTGTCGTATTTTTTTCAAGAAATAAAAGTAACTCGGTTATACATGGCTACGTTGGAGTCCCGTGGCAGTGTCGTACAACTAGGCCCGTTATTTAAGAGCCATGGCGGGGGAGGGCGGGGGCAGGAAGTGCAGGTGACGCGACGTCGAGTCGAGTCGAGAGTAATTTGCAAACAAAAAGCCATTAAAATATCAAATTAGCGTCTGGCCCGGGTTCTGAGCGCTGGATTTAGTGGAAGTCTCCAATTGTAGCCGACGCCGAGTCCCCTTCTCAGGGTTCTCCAGGGGCTCTCCTCCACCCGCCAACCCCCATCTCCAAGATCCAACCGCCACCGTAAATTGTGTTTATGTTTTCCCAGCGCAGTGTGCAAAATCGAAAGTAAATTAAGTGCGGCACCCGCATGTGCCGCGTCAGTCATCGATTTGCTGATTAACAGTTGTCAGTCATGGCTCCCCACCCACTCGCCACCCACTCCCCACCCACTCACCTCCCACTCGCGAGATTTTGAGTCTAAACTGGACTGTTTCACTGCCAAGGCTGGGTGCGTGCGCGAAATTAAATTCAAAAAAATAAAAACGAGTTTTACCTGAACTGCACTCGAACTGAGTCACTGGGTTGAAGGAACTCGACGGGGATGAAGCGAGTTCTTGCGAAGAATACGAATACTAGCAGGGCCAGGCCAGAGGAACCTCGCTCGAGAACTGCGCACGGAACTAAGCCCGACTGACGGGGAGCAGCTATCGCGATCAATGGATCGTTCTCGAGCGAGCGACATCCCTCTGCCCCATATTTGGATAACTCGGTCCCCTCCTCTTCACATACCCATACCCATACCCTCCAAAAGGCCTCGCTCCGACTTCACTTACCATCGGCTGCTCGGCTGCTTTACATACCCTTCTCCACTCGTAGTTATTCCCAAACGAGTTTCATAAATTATCAAGTTGAATGCCCAGTTTCGAAACTCAACGGGCCTGACCTTGAGCACAAATTTCGGTGCTTCGGTGATTCGGGCTTTGGTTTTGGGCTTCGGGCTCCGCTCTCATGTGTGATTGTATCTCCAAACATATGGTGGTGGTACCCCTTTCCGGAGAAGGTATGCTGGAGCAGGAGGCGTTTTGCGTCGTCTTGGGGTGCTAATAGTTCCAGAGAAGGTGTTCTTCTGGTTCGAATATTATATAACTCAATGGGACTAGGTACTTCGTATCTGACCTCAGGGCTCTGGAACTCCACGCTCCCAGTCTTTTAATTCTGTGAAGTGGCTGTTGCTGTCGTTGTCGCGATGCCCTTTAACTTGATTGCTTTTCCTTCGAATGTGTTTAGTTCACACTAGTTGGATGGTGGAACTAAGAGCCAAACTTTAAAACAAGTCCGCATTCTGGACTAATTACGACAGTCTTACAAATTAACTAACGCACATGCGTAACTGGAAAGAGCCCGGACTGGGGAATAGGCCCAAACCGCCTCAAAAATGATTAATGGCGCGAGTTCCTCCAACCTCAACCTCTGTTTCTAACAATACGAAGTGCGTGCTGGTAACTGAAACAGGTTCTGACCCTCGGATTCGAGAAAGAGAGTCTGAATGCTTGTGGGAAGGTCGCCCTGATGAGGATTGATGGCCTGAGCCGAAACTCGCGGAGCGCGAACTTGTATTCAGTGCGTATTCAGCGTGATGGTCGCGAGTAAATAAAGATTTAATTGCCTCATTGGCTTTTCGGACGAACTCATGAAACATGAAAGACTAATCAACACGTGGTGCTGGAAAATTTCGATTTTGTGGAAAATATCATCATCAGGGGGGAAAGGGCGCAACCCTTTATTGATATTCGACATAATCGATCCATCAGAATGCTTGGATTACCAATTTCCCTCGCAGGAGCCATGTCAAATACGTCAATTTGTTGGGGCGCGATGCATAATAGATCTTCTGCATGACCCGGCGAGTGGAGGACACATCGGATGGGCTCACGGGGGAGTCCCCCACACCCAATAATCTTCACTGCAAGAAATGGCTCACACTTTAAACGTTCTATAATGATAGGTCTAACTAAGGTTCTCTTAGTGTAGAACAGTATCTTTATCGGGGAGCACGTACACGTCCAACATAGCTTGACAAGTTAATACCCCTAACGATCGCGGTTCTATATCGGGTGGTTGATAAGGAAGCAAGGCAGTGGGGAGGAGGGGGAAGAAGGTGTTGGTCTTTTCAAATAAAACATCAATCATCGCCCGTAATAATCTTCACTGCACTCTACCATCTACACATTAGAATCTACGGAAGAACACACAGCCCTATTGTCTTCTGGTGGCTCTTCTCTGTCGCCCGTCCCTGTCTTCTGCATATTATATTTCCTATTGTTTCCTCTCATCTTTTGTTTGTCTGGTGGCCGCCTCACCTCGCTAGTGTATGTGGGCTATTTTAGAATATTTCCAAAGCATTAAAATAATTTAAAATTCCCTATAAAATATTCTAAGAATAGCTCTCATTTGGAGGCGCCGCGACTGCTCTGGTTGGATGTTGGATGTGTTTTGCGCATCGTCCCCCCAGCTCGACCCAGTCGCGTGCCCCACTTCCGCACTTTTCACCAAACTATAACCTATTCCTCCCGCCTCGCCCTCTTCTACCTCCATCACCTCCACCCACCGCCTGTCTGAGCCTAACCAAGATCGCGCCGTCATACCAACATAAAAGATGTATAAACAACACCCCGTCCGGACATCCTCCAGATATACCCGTTGATATAAACAACCGTCTCATACCGGAATTGTTCTCTTTCGATTTTTGCAGGCGCCCGTCCGCTCCCCTCGCTAGAACAACTACTAGACCGCTAGCACCACTAGAACCACTAGCACCACTAGAAACACAAACCACCATTACCGCGCGTACGAGTGTCGTGTGCAGTTCAGAGCCTCTCGCTCCGCCCCAGTCAGCTCGTAAATCTGATTCAGATTCATCTGAATTCTAATAGCCATATGCCTGATAAATAATCAAAGAGACATCAAATCTTTTTGTTGACATCCGATGTGGAGGCCTTAATCTCCCAGCTTGGGTGAATTTCAAATTCAAATTTATTAGAGTGCTCTGCCCGCCTGCCTGCCTGCCAGAGAAATTAATTTCTCGGATATCCACAAAGGCGCCAGCCAATTACCAGCTTCACTTCCGATCTAAAGTACTAGTCCTGGTCCTGAACTAATCTGTCGCGAATCGAAAGTGGTGACCCAGCGTAGAGATCGTCCCAGGGCCCCAGGCTGAACGCGGCTCCACATGTGTGGGCTCCTCTAAGTGGGTGAGTAAATCAGCAGATGTTCTAAAATATTGATGTACCTTCTATAGTGTTTCTGGCTTATTTTAGTTTTAAATACTAGGGCTTGTTGGAGGGCTTAAGGGATTACTCTTCGATTAAGGGAGGGAGCTTATTGTTATTCCATCTTCGTGAAAACAAACGATAAAGGCCTCTATGTTTTGGCTAGAATACTAGACTATCAAAACAAACAAGAGTGCTGGCCACAGATCGCTGACAAAGCTGGAAATATCGTCGGGCTAGCACTTTCTGGTCCCACGCGCTTTGCGTTTCAGCTGCAGTTCAGATGGATGGATGGAAAATGATCTACTTGAAACTCCCGAGAGTGATGGGGATCGGTTCGGAAGTGGAAGTGGCCAAAGACCCAATTATAGTGCCGGCCTGGAAGTGTATTTGGAACTCGCGAAGCCCTGCACAGAATTCAGAATAGTGCTCTCGCCAGCCGAGCCATTCGGAAGCCGGGCCATTTGACTCGAAATTTATTTCAATTGCCCATAATCAAAACACAAATTTCAGCTGTGGGCGAGTATCGCCATTACAACAACCCCACCAGAGCCCCTCCGAAGCAGAGCAGAGGGGCTAATAATTCTTTATAAGCTTGAAGTACGGATGTACTCTACGGGTGAGACTGGAGGAGGAGGCTATAAGGTTAACAGCAGTGTGTTTATAATAACAAAATGGAGGCTGTTTAAAAATGGGGCTTACTTTAGTGCTACACACTAGCACATGCTTTCTATTGTTCTCTCGCTGCGCGGCATAGTTGGGCTATGAGCTTGTGTATCTACAGATACATATACAGAGATAGAGATACATATCTAGAGATACATGTGTAATAAATTCAGCGAATTAGGAGAACGGCTGGCGTCACGAAGCCAACACCTGTTGATGCTCTTCTCCTTGGCTGGCGATGATATCATTAAACTTCGCTTAAGCTTTGCCAGCAGCCCCAGACACATCCCACCAGGGAGGCCCCTTGCCGAGGAAGTCTCGGGAGGAAGACCTGCAGAAAATGGTTTAGTTTTTGGCTTATTTTCTTGCGCTTTCGTCCATTCCGGAGATTAGAATGTGCATCTTCGCTCCGTGTTTTTGTTGCGTTGGCTGTGAATGCTGCAGACCTCCAGGATTGTCAGAGTCTCCTTTTCTTTCCTTTCAGCTCCTTCGTGCATTTCATTCAATCTCTCTAGAGCAGTTGCTGGTGTCGTCCTTGCTGCCACGAGTCCTGCTTTGCATTTGAAACTAAACCCAGAACTAGGCTTCCTCGTAGACTATGATTTTTTTTCCCAAAATCTCGATTGCTTGACGTGCCACTCCTGATACTTGTCGTCGCTTTTCATTTTCATTCAGTGGAATTGATTGGATGAGTTTGTGGCACAACACTCAGATCAGTGTCTTCAGATACATCTCTGCCGCAAATAAGTGGCATATCTGCCGCGGAATGCCCGGCTGCAGAATTATTTGGTGTGGCTAGATCATTTCTTGGTCTGCTGACAAGATTTCAATTTGACTTATGGCCGGCTGGCTGGGATGATGTATCTGTAGTTGTTGGTGTTGTCGACGCACTGGGGGCACGCGTATCTGAGGGATTGCCGAGCATGCAGCAAGCTACAGCTACACATGTTTGGCAAAATAATTGAGATTTCTGGCATTGTGTGCGTCGATATTTGGCATTTTTCTCTGTCACATCCCTTCTGTCATCCAAAACCGGGCAGGCTGCCAGCCAGGCACAGGCACAGGCACTGCCTTGGAGTGAGCCACTTTGATGGTTTCTGTTTGATTTCCCAGTCTCGACAATAAATCGGGAAATTAAACGAAACATGCTTTTGGATGATGAGATACACTCTATCTATCTGGTGTTGTAGTTCGAATGATTATTTGCTGCGAGACTTTGTAGTAATTAGCCTTTGTAGTAATTATGTTGTCTTCTGGCCTGAAAAGTTGATTCCATTTCGATTCGCGCTCTTTGTTTTTCGCCTAAAAAACATCCTACTGGCTTGTGTAAATAAATAAACGCTCTCGAATAACAGACGGCCGAGTACACAGCTAAACAGCACCAAAACAATGGAAAATAAACAATAATATAAATAGGGTCAGCGGTTTACAAAAGTTTGCCAACTGCTGCTGGCAACGGAAGTTGGCTCGGTCCCGGCTCCCCAGCTCCTGTCCCCAGCATGCTTTGCTCTTCTTCCAACCTTAAATCTAAGGACATCCCCCTACCACCTACCTAACCGTAACACAAACGCCTCTATCTTCTCTCGTTCTAGGTAAGTGTGTGTTGTGATTGTCCATCCAAACAGCTGTTAGCATGAGTCAAGTTGTAAGTGCACACCTTTTATATAACACTTTCTTTCTTTATAAAAAAAAAACTAACATTCCAAGTAGACCCGAAAGCAGTCCAGTGAATGCGAGGGAATTCAAAACATTTGTTTGGTTTCAAAAAATACGAACGAATGTTATTGGTTTCTCGCCCCACCAACGCCTTCTGTCCTTCTGTCCCGCCAGAAATGCTCCCTAGAAATACTTTTCATGGCACGCCAAGCCAAAGCCAAAGCCAGAGCAACGCCTCCCCAGTCCGATGCCAGATATTTTTATATCTTGTTTCATTTATTTCGATTTTGATTTTGATTTCGATTTGATTTTCCTGTCCGCAGAGCTGGTGTGCATTTGTTGCCGCTTCTGCTGCAATTGAATTGCAAATATTTGCGCTACAATTTCTTAGCGTGCCATAGATAAATAAATGAATTTTCGATTGTATTTTATTAACAGTAAATAGAGTTTCACATATCAATTTTCACATATCTATATCTACTATATCTGTGGTGATCTGTCTGCTCCGGCAGTCTATTAGGCAGAGTGGCTGGGCCCGGCACGCCACCAGCTCCAACATAATATTCGGTATTCGAGTTGGAGGCGCAAATCATCTCTTCCCCCCATATGGAAGAGCTTCAGCGCCTGTCCCTGCTAGTGCCGGCTAAAAATAATGTTTACGATTTTATTTTTGCCTTATGGACCGGCGATGTCTCGGGGCGAACACTGCCTGATAATTGGGTGTGTCTGCCTGCAGCAGGGGCCGCCTTTTTGGAAGCCTCCTGGCGGTCATAAGTCAATAGTTGGGGACGTTTTAATGGCACACTCACCGTGTATATCGTTGCTAATGAAAAGTCTCTTGTGTGTATAATATTTACCTCGAACGTGGTTTAGTTCTGCCTTAGGTCTTCTCTTAATTTTGATTTTAAAAAAGGTAGCCTTTTAATCGAACTCCAAGTCATAGTCTCCACAATTGTCCACCAAAGATATCTGCGAGGGGAATCGATATTAAGGAAGCCTATTCTATTAAATGGTCACCAAAATTGATGCTCGAATTAGAAGGTAGTTGTAAATTATCAAGTGTTTATACATTTGCGGAATATAAACGATCTTTATCCGCAATAATAAATGTCGACCATAAATTTGGAGGCACAAAAACTATCACAGCAGCCACCTACACACAAGCTGCTGGTCGCAGAGGGGCTCTCTGTCTAGATTTCTGTTTTGAAATTAATGAAAAGTTTCCGGAAAAATACCCGGATAAAATGGCTTTCTAATGGGATAGATTGATGATCCTGAAGACACGCATTTAACACCAAGTGGGGGGCAGAACAAGGGTTGTTCCTCCATCAGAACATGTCCATTTTGAGGAATGTGCTCTATTCTGGGAATATATTCGTCCAGAACATCCTAGAGTGGCAGTAGTGGCAGTGCTATAAAGCATTTTGCATATTGCTTGTTTGTCCACTTTGTCGGACACTTGTTTCTCATAAAAAATGATATTTTAAATACTTTTGGGAATTATTTCATTCAATATATAGTTCTGGGGCGTGGGCTGGGTTCGGCTCGCTTTCTGTCGGTTGGACGGTGGCCAAGTTATGCACTTTTTGACGCCGAACCGAAAATAAACCGCGACGTAAAAATAAAGACCGACCAATAATATGCACATATTAAGGCGAGAGTATACGTGGTAATTATACACATCTTAACTCGCAAATACGTTCTCCCACATCGCACTAATTGGGTTAAAATGGGAGGGATCTTAGTCTCTTAGAATATAGGGGATATCTGGAAACCATGCAACCGTCTTGGCTTGGAGGATTGGAGAGCTGGAGGCCTTTTAGCTAATGAAGTTTGGGAGCAGAAGTGCTGGCACAAGTTAGGAGCCGTCATAATGAGCTATTATGATGGCTGCGCTGCTCCTTGAACGGGAGGTCCTTGGGGTCATGGAATATGGAATTAAGCAATGTCCATTTAGCATTTGAAAGGCTCACGTTTGACCCACTTGGAGGCACTTGTGGCTCTCCGGACTCGGACTCGGGCTCCGGCGTGTGCGTGTGGCGGAGCTTTCAACAATATTCTTCCACCTTATCCTGGCACACGTGCGTCAATTGGTATGCAGGCGACGCCTTGTTGCCTCCTTCGGCATGCAGCACGTTACCACCGACTGTTTCCAAGTGCAGTAGGGTCGCCCTTGGTGAGAGCAGCTTGGGGCTAGTTCCGGATCAAGGATCTGGGCTTACGACAGTCCTTCGCTAATTCGGAAACAAGGAACTTAATTGGTTGACCTTTTAAGGTGAGGACCTTTTAAATGTAACTCCCCATTTAAAAATTGGTTTTTTTTCAAGTGAGCTGCGAGTGCTAATAAAATTTTAATAATGCGTTTGCCAAGTGGCGGGGGCGGAGAAGTTATTCTTCTGCGGAAAGAAAGCAGGCGAATCACGTGTAAATATTTTCGCGAAACTGCACTTGAGCGTAATGTATTTAGCCGTACGTGCCCCAGCTGCCACAACTCCAGTTAGTTTTTTTCTGGAGCGGCAAGGGGCAAGAGGCCAGAGGCAAGTGGCAAGGAGCGAGCTCCAGCAATCGCAATTTGAAGTTATAATTTATTTAAGCATCCATTAAGGTACACATATTGATGTTTTCGGAATGTTTTTGCTCCGCAACTGGGGCGCCACGCCGAGGCAGAGTGCAGTGCTACCTCGACATCGCTCGGGCAATTACTTTTGAGTTATTTTGCTTAATAGAAATTCAGGCAGCGTTCCGTGTTTGCCTTGTTCCAGCCATTAGCCCCACAACGCCAACGAATCCTATTCCCCGCTCCCCATTTCCCGGCCATCCCAGGACTCTCTTTGATTTTCATAAGTAAATGTGAGCCCTGTCCCGCCCACAGATCCCAGCTCTCAGTTCCCAGTAGCCAGTTCCGGCTCTCCAACAAACTTGTCCCCCGAGCAAACTTTAGAGCCAGGGGAGTGGCTCCTGACAATCGATTATGAATTATTTGAGACGCACGAAATGACTTATGAGACACAAAGAGGCCAGTGGAGACACACACGGTTGCGGCCCTTCAATGGGTGTCCTGGCTTTGTCCTCCGGCCTGGCCGAGGGGATATCTGTCTTTTGTTGGCCTTTCGACTCCAATAAATTAACCGAAAATGAAAGAAGCGCTCGCCGCAAACATTTTATATTAATTCTTGCAACATTCCCGGCCGTGATTTATGCCCAGCCCCTTTGATGAATTTTCAACTCCAATCCCCCCACACACACCCAACTTGCAACCGACCTTATCTAATGATTTTTTTCTCTTTTCGTTTCAGGTAAGTTTGTTCTACGAAGAAAAAGAAAACGTAAGTTTCAATAATGCATTGGTGTTTATTTCCTTATTAATTACCTCCAGAGGTCTCAACAGAGCTCTCCTGCCACTTCCGCAGTACCTTTTAAATAATTAATAACGCGCAGCGTAATCGATTTTCATATAAATTGAGATTTATTCGCCCATTCCTGGCCAGCGGCCGGGGGAAAAATAGAGCCGGGCTAATTTATTTTCTACTGTTGCGAGTTTTGTAGAGCAATTATCGCGATTCCGATTCGATTGGGTCACATCCTCTCGCACAGAAACCATTTGACCTTTGCCATTGCCATTTTATTAGCCTGTGAATTCTATCAAGTGGGGAATCTAAAGGAAATTGTATTTAGGCATTAAAATATAGACCTAAATCGTATGAAAGATTATCTTTAACAGCCCCGACCCCTGCTTGGACACTTGATTAATCGACGAATCCTAATGTGTTTCGCCAACTAGGAGTGGGGACTCGCTCCTCCAGTCGAGGGTAACCGATGACCCATTAGGTCGTTGCTCAGGTGTCATCCCCAGCCCTAATTGGAGACTAATTTCCCCCACAAGACATAATGCGTTGCCTAAGTTAGTTTCTCCAGGTACTTGCCAATATTTAGTAAATTTTCCAGGGCAGTGTACTATCCATCATCCATTGAAGTCCAAACCGACCTTAGAAGCACAAACTCGGGCTATGGGCTGAAGGAGGGGTTATAGTTCCTATTGTACTTGCCAAGATTGGTATTATTTGGAGGTAATTGACTAAATAGCGTTGATTTTCACGCTTTCCATGGCTAGCCTTTGAACTTCTCTTCCCCAGGAAGAGCGGCGGGTGTTTATGGGCTTCCGTCATGGCTATTTATCTTTGATTTGTGCCGTCCTTTACTCAATTATGAAAGAAATTATGAAGTGCGAGCTGCGCTAAATTAACGCGCAATTGAGTGTAGCCAGAGGTGTAAGGCGGGGCACGTGTGTGCAGTGTCTCCTACTTCTTGGGGCTGTCGGCTGCCAGCTTGTGGCCTGTTGCCTCATAATTTCTGCCACATTTCTAGCCAGCACCCAGCACCCGGCGGGCTGTGGGCTGTGGGGGAGAACTTTATAAATGGCGCATATTTTGTGCATTTCATTACGTGATCTGCCAGCCAAAATGTAGCAGTTTCCTAGTGTGCTTGCCTGTGGCTTGGCTCTCCATAAAAGAAAAATGTCTCTGCATTGTCTACCCGGCTATGTATGGCTCGGCTCCTCCGACTGACGGATGATGATGACTCCGGAAGAAGGGCAGGGAGAGAGAGAGACGGCCCAGGCACTTGGCATTCAACAGGTGGCCTGGCCACAGCTACTTAGTCGGTCGGGCATACTGAGCGTGTTTGCCTGGGGACCTCCTCCTACAGTTGCATTTCAACATTCTGCAATCAGCATTCTTTTTGGAAGTCTGCCAAGAGGAGCGCTGTGTGGGACTGGGACTGGGGGACTGGGACTGGGGACTGGGGCCTGTGGCATATTTCACCGCCGGGGTTACCAGAGCAAGCCAAGATGGATGTTTAATTGACCGCAAATAGAAACTATAAATTATGTCGACGCAGATTCTACTCCCCCACGTTCTGCTACCGAAGCTAATGGGAAAATTACCTTAATGAGTCTTGGTGATGGAAACCGCACACATATCTTCATCCAAGTGTGTTTGTATTTCGATATTAGGTCTTCCTCAGGCCCCTCGATCGTCTTGCGCTCCACAGTTGATCGTCCAAAGTTCCTCGGAAGTTGCAAATGCATCTGGAGCTCGGTTCTGTTATTTGAAACATGAATTTCTGCCATGGCGTGTTACCCTATAGATCGAGTGTGTCTTTCTGCTGAAAAATGCGATGCTCTCCAGATTAGAGTTTCGAATCGTGTTTACTTCTTCGGTTCTGTTTACTGTGGGAATCAACAGACCAAAACACCAGAAGGGGTATGTGGGTGTGTGTATTGGCAGAGAACCATAGAACCCATCTGAAAATCTGCGGATGACTTCATCAAATGTTCGCTAGACAGCCAAAGTTTCATTTGATTTTCTTGAAACACCAAAGGCCTCCATAATCGGTTGTCTTGTCTCAACTATAGAGTTAAAAATTGAAGCTCATAGCTTGTGAAGTGAATGGGATTCGTGTGTCTTTGCGGCTCGCCGCACAACTGCGGCTTTCAGCCTCATTTCGCAGCCAGAAAGCCTCGCAGAGTGTCGGCCAGTAACCCAAAAAGGCAGTCAGTGGCGAATCACTCCGCCGCGGCGGGCAGACGGGTAATCAACTAAGTGACACGGATACGCGCTAAGTGCCTTCAATTGCTGTCGATCACTGGCCCTACTGGCGGAATCACTTGTCTGGCGATTTCAGTCTGCAGTCCGGGTCATCCTCTCTCGCCGAGCACTGTTTCCGCTGCAATTCAATTACGATAAACTTAGTCGCTCCGGAGCGAGGTTTTTCCGCGTTAATTACGCTTCTTGTCATATGCAGGCGGGCACCCGCTGACAGGACAGTTTGAGGCTTCATCTGGGCGGAACTTTCCACTTTCATCTCCGCGGATCGCCTCGTGTGGGCGAGCGGGTTCAGGGCTTCCACATTGTTTGACATTTTATGAGCGTTAAATTAAATTAATTAAAACTATATGTCGAGTTTCAACTCAACCACACCCCCCCACCCACCTGTCTCGCCGGCAAGAAAAATGTCAGAGGCGCGTCAAAGTTGCGTCAAGTTGGGCAGAATTTTCAGCTGCAGGAAGGTAGAGTCTGCGTTGCCCCACTATCCCCACTCTGATTACCTCCGATAGTGGAGCCAAGGCCGTGTTTAATTGTGAAGGGATCTCAGCTAGGTGCCTGACACTGACAGACACGACTTGTTCAAATAATTAATATTGTTTTCAGAGCTTCCATCAGAAACTGACCCTTCACACGTCACTAACGGCTTAACGTATTGCCCCAAAAGCCCAGGGGCCAGCTCTAAAGGACTAGATTAGCCGCTCCTGCAGCTGACCATTTGACCGGTCCTGCTCCTGGCCAGCAGGCCAACAGTCTAGCAGACCTGGCCAGTCATAAATTATGCACAACGGGAAAATGCAACACGTTTAAAACGTTTTCTGTCAATTTAATTTGTAATTAGTCACGGCGCTCATTTAAAAGCACACCTCCTCCTGGGAGCAGGACGCTGCGCCGCCTCGGCTTAATTGAAATTGGCAGCTGCTTAACCCGCAGCCCAAAAGCCACTCGCCGGCACGTGATTTCGTTGCTAATTATTGTGTGAGGCTGCCAGGATCACGACCAGAGTGTCATCATCCATCTCCGCCAGAACCGGACCTCAGGTGCTGCCTGGACGTGCTGCGAAATTCACTTAGGAAGCTCTGACCGATGGCCCCTTAGCGTTTGGGGGCTTCTATTAATAGTCGCACGTCCATCGGGCCTTGAATCTATTTCTTAAAATTGAGTGGAGCAGCCAAAACTCCCCAGGTAACCCCGTTCTCCATCGGGTGACCTTAGCTATGACCCATGGAAGATTCACACGCAAGATATTACAGCTATCATAGTCACCGCTCGGGCGGTTACACAATTTCATTCATAGTCGGCAGCCAGTTGTAAGCCCGGCTTTGAGATTGCCGGCCGGCTGCCGGCTAAGTGGCTGGACGGGTTTTTCCACTTGCCCAGGTATGAGCTCATCACCTGTAAGAGCGCGGCCGATCAGCTGTGCCGCAATGCTGGTCCTCCGCTTGCGAAACCCACACAGTTCGTTCTCAGAGCGACGAGCGCGCTGCATGGCCGGCCGGCGGAGAGCTAATTCTGAAGTCATTAATCTGAAGATGCTAAATGGGAATTTATGAGTCTGCTGCAGCCTCGCAGGCCGAGCCATTTTTCATGAACGAACATTTTTCAACGCTTGACAGACTGAGAGCCGAAATGACGCGTCCACAGGCCCCAAACTCGTTCTGGTTGGGATGTCATTATACTTGCTCCGTAGCCCGGAATTTCAAAAAGTATGGCTACAAAGTTGCGGCTAAACACTCATTACTCCAGTTCCTAGTTTGGGGCACAAGGCAGGCAGGCCACTAGTTCTAAATGTTTCTTTATCGAGAAGTTTAAATAGACAGCTGCTTGTTGATACCTTTTTAGGAAGAGGCTTTTAAGCCAGACTTCAAAGCTACTCCTTGTGGGAAGTTATCCTGATCATATAATCATAGAAGTGAGATACACTGGCATGGAAAGATCGGCTCTGTTTCTAGTTCTAATGAAAAACCCTTACTTCTTCCTGTATTCCTGTAGAACACACTCCCACACACGATGTATCCTTGTGCTCCATGAGTAACAGATAGAAAAAACGCGAGCTTCTGGGGGAAGTCAGGGCTCCGACTCCCAATAGCTCTCTGTGTTTTCATTTAATTTGCGAAAAATGTTTGTCTGCAGTCGCAAGCTGACCAAGAAAGATGTTACTTGCGAGGGAGGAGGTGGAGGTGTGGGCTCTGACTATTTGAGTTGTGTGTTTGAGTTTGGGGTTTAGTGATTGGAGTGGATTTAAAGGTGTCTGAAGCCCGTTTGGCTTCTGCTGAGCGGGATTTAAGTTCTGTTTTCATCGGAAACTAGGAAACTAAAAAACCTTATCGCCAGTGGCAGCAATTGAAGGTTTCATTGCCGGCTATGTGCCGACTCATTTGCCGCCATTGTTGCAGGCAGCCAGCAGGAATCGAGTTACCTGTGCGCCACCTGTGATTGCAGCCCAGCAGCGACACCATTTTTAATTACGCTTTGCAGTGACAGACTCCCAACGAGCTAAATGATGAACGATGGTGTCTGTCGGTTGAGGGGCCTTGCGAACTGTCAGATACCTCTGCTTTTTCGCCATCTCACCAGCATCTGCATAACTTTTATTAAAAAGCTCGTCTTATACGAGGCGTGGAAGTGCCTTTCAGCGAGGCACTTACTTAGCCTTTCTCGCAGTGCCGAAAATTGGCGGCCTGCGTCTGCATCTGCATCTGCATTTCCCAACTGATCCGGCTTGCTAGCTGAAGGAGGCTTACCCAAAGCCAGGCAGCATTACAACCTTTCCACACAGTGTCTGCGGCGCTGCAGGACCTCCCGCCTAGGGCGGCTTAGGGCGGAGTGGCACACAGATCAGAATTCAAAAAGGCGAAATCCGTTGCGAAGCATGAGACGCCGCCGAGACAGAAGGAGCGGGATTTGCTGGTGCTCCTCGTCGGCTCTTTTGTGTTGTTTCTGGTTTCATGCTAATGCAATTTGATGCGCCCCCCGCCGCACACATGCACTCTCGGGGGGAGGCTAACAAGGCCTCTGCAAGTGCCATTCTGCAAGTACGTTCAGAACTTGGATATAAGATACTTTCCTCAGATGCATAGTTTTAGGCGCTGCACGAAGTCCACTAAGCCCCTGACCTCAGAGCCACTTGTCGTCACCCGAAAGAGAACCTCGACTGCGACTATTTTGTCTCCTGTAGCTGGTGGATGCCACCTCCCTCCCTGTGCCGACATATCATTATCCCAGTGGCTTGCCGTTCAATAGCCAGTCTTCCGTCCCCCAAGTTTATGCAAATCCGTGTTGCTTTTCAATTCCGTCGCCTCGGAACTTGTTTCTCCATCCTCGGCTTCCGATTCTGCAGATGTGATTGGTCTAGTCCTTTCAGATCTGCTGTGGCAACAAGGCAATCTTGTATTTCTAGAGTACTTAGCTAGAGTTAAATCAAGAGCAGATTTTGGGTAAAGGCCTTCAGGAAGCCACTACCTCATATCAAAAATTATCGTGGAACCCTTTTCTTTTGCTCTGAAAACCATAAAAATATTTTAAAGTATATACCGATAGTATAACCCACTTTTTTCCAGTGGATTCAGTTCCTGAAAAATGTCCGCTTGATTTGTTGCACGATTGGCACAGCTGGCGCATCAAGTCGCTTGGTGGCTGCCGCAGATTTGTTATTCCACTTGCTGTGTAGCTCCTCTGCGGAGCTGGAGCTGGAGCTGGGGCTGAGTGGTGGCGCATGCTAACTGAAGTGGAAATCGCGGCGTCGGGGACAAATGCCATGAACTTGTTGCAGGTTCCCAGTGACGGCTGTCGCCATAGATGCCATTGTCGTGCAGCCGTTCGGCCTTCAACTTCGCTCAACTGAACTTAACCGAATGATGCATGATTGCCGCTGCTGCAACTACTCATTAATCATTGTTTTCGTGGCTTTGTAGGTCGGGGCACTGCCACCAGCCTCAGTTACCAACCACCCGAATCCAGCCCCCTGCGCTAATTGAGCATGGGGCATCCGTAGCGACGGCAGCACCAGTCCCGCTACATCGTTTCGCTATCATTGCTGCCACATTACATTTATTATGCCTCTCAAACGCCATGGTTGTCGGACAGAGAACTGGACAAATTAACGCGTGGGTGGCCAGAAGGACAGGGACCGAGACCAGAGCCGGGTCATGCATCAATGTCGCCACTGGGGGTGGGGCGGGAAGAGTGCGCCAAAACAGATCAATTGTTGTGTATATTTCGAGCTGCAACTGTTTATGTTCCTGTTTTAAATAGTTTGGAGGCACCACCCCGTCCCATATGGCCGCCGCATGTTGCGTGGAGAGACCCCCGACACGTCGCGTGTCGTGGCGCATAAAAAGCTGGCGACAATGTTGAAAGCTCAGTTGGGCAACGTCAATTTCCGTTTGTTGTCATCATTAAAATGCAAGCCAAGCCGCGCTCGGCAGCACTGGCAGGAGGAGTAGCAACCACACAGGAGGAAAAAGGCTCCGAGTGGTGGCTGCCCCGAAACAGGTCCATTTGAAACAGCTACCAAACTGTAAACTTCCAATAATTAGTCACTCCTCCTGCACTTAAGGCCGCCCGCTGAGAAATGCGTAAACAGACTGACAGCCGCTGACAGGTGGTAATGGCAAGAGGTGTGGGCCTGGCAGGGACAGAGCGTGACACAAATAGTTTGTTATGATGTCTTCGAGGGGCTGTGGGCCACGGTAATCGATCCATTGACTTTCCGTCGATAGTGCGGGGATAGTTCTGGGACCTCCCAAGCTGCGTGCTGCGAAGGGGTGCTGTTTGCTGACACGCGTAATGTGATAGGAAATTTGTCCGCCAGAATGTTTTAAAATTTTTGTGGCACGGCTGGGGAGATGGGCTGGGAAGTGAGCCGAAAAAGCCCGGAAATTGAAACTTTTCTGGTCGAATGTGAACAGGCACTGTCCCCTGCTTTCTTTCTTAAAAGATAATATTTTGTATAAAACATGATGGTATCCCCAACTCACATTTAAAATGTTTTCTGCTGTGTACTCCCTCGCTTTGCTTTTTTCGGGGATCCTACTTTGTAAACACAACAAATGTTGTAACTGGCCTCGCAGTCTCTGATCCTTATTCCTTGTCCTTTTATTATCGTCCTGGCAAGTCGAAAAGTTTTTATTGGTCGGAAGGAAGCCGGGTGCATAGGGGCTGCTCTGCCGGGCTGCTGGGCTGCTGAACTGCCGGGCCATGATTTATTTTCCGCCCGCGAGCAAAGCGAAATGCAATGCATTGAAATGAAGCCATCAAAAGCGTTGACGTCGTTGCTAAAAGCGGAAATGACAATGGTGATGGGTGCTTTCGTCCTCATTTCAAATGAAATGCAATGCGGTCGTGAATTTGTGATAGTGGGCGTGGGGCTGTGACCGATCCTGGGAGGAGGGCCATAAATACGCGCGTAGAAAGAGCGAAAAATTGCCATGTCAGAGGAGGAGTGGGCTGCCGGGGGCAGAGCACACATTATGCAGAACAGTAATAGAATTGTCAACTAACTTATTCCTACTTTCTCTCCCACAGGTAGCGACCATGATGTCCTGCCCCCTTCCCATGCAATTACCAATACCGATACCGTCAATACACAAACCAGAGTTCTCATCGGTGCACATTGGAGTTAAGGTGAGTGATCCAATCTCTCTTGGGGGGACATGGGTGTAGTGCCAGCCCCTCGTCGGCAATAAGAACGCTTTATTATCTGTTGTGGCGCATTAATGCGGAAATAATGCAAATCCATTCCAAGGCCAGCCTAAAGAAATTGGGGCGAGATTGTATAAATGTAAATCCAAACGAAAGGGGAGCACATGCTAGATAGCAGACACTTGCGTGAAATATGGCCCGCTCCTAAATCAAAACCCGGCCGCGTCCTGCAGTCTCCTCATTTGACTTAATACGAGGTGATCACATTTTAATGACGCCCGAATACAGTGCACATTGTTGCTCCCGTTGGGACGTAATGATGTCACGAAGGGGGGCTGCAATGGATTCTAACATTTTCACGTTTGATAAATGCTGCATAATATTTTCTTGATTTTTTGAGGGTGCTGGGCGGATGCTTTGTGTCCGGGCGGTTTGTTTGTTCGCTTAAATGCCACACATAAATCTATTTTTGAATGAAAGCCAAGCCACTCGCAGGATGCGTGGCGTATGCGCAATATTTTTCACTCAACATGAGAGGAGGGATACTTTTATTCGGGCGTGTGCTATCTGACAAGGAAGCGCCGTGCTCATTGTTTGCATAATGGACGCTCGTTAGCGGGGGAGCAGTGCCCGTTTGGCCACCGGAAGCAGGGAAACTTTGCCAGAAACCAGAAAACACAAAAAACCACCTTCGGTAACCATTATAAATGCGCTTTTAATTTGTACCCCTTGTACCCCCCCTCGTCAGCTGTTGTTTAATAAATGATGGCCTGCAGCAGGAATGCACCCTTTCATGGAAAATTAATTTGTGCTTCCCGCAAACCAAATCAAGCAAATTGCCGCCGCTTTCCCTAGTGCGGTCGAGCCCAAAAAATACTCTGAATTGCGTTGAATTCATTTTTTCCGCAAAACTAAAATTTTCTACAAATTAAATGGAGTTCCCCCCTGGCCGGGGAAATAATCCCAAGCGCAGCTTCATTTGCATTCTTTAATTGGCCATCAGCTCACAGGTTAATGAGTCGCGAATAAATTGTGAATTTAATTTATAAATAAAGGGACAGCAGCATATCAATGCCTCTTGAGCTTAACCTTTGACAGGCGGCCACCACAATGGGCCGCTGAGCCGGCCCGAACCGGCTTAGTCGGTTAATATCCTGATCTGCCGACGCGACTAATTACGGCAAATCGCAGCTCGCAAAGTAGTCGGCCGGCGCTGTCAGTTCATAAAACAGGCAACGAAACGTAAAATGGGTGAAAAGTAGATTAATGAAAAAATGCTGGGCCGGAATGGGACGAGCCGCCGGCAAACCCAACCCGGCTGCCCCCAAGGTGCCAGCGGTGGAGCTTACACTTGACCGCGTGGCATAAATCACGGGAGGGCTGGGTGGATCGGTTAGACGGCCCGGGGCACCTTTGTAGGCCATAAAAAGGGCGCTTAAAAGTGAATTGCGCCAAGGTGGGGCTGCAAAATAATATTTAATAACAAAGAAATGCAGGAGACAATAAAGGAGGCCGGCTGTTTATGGGGTAGAACCCGAGGGAGGGTGTTTTTTCTGGACATTAAGCCTTAAATTTAGTTGGGCAGTCATTTAGGCAGTGCTTTAACTTCCGGACAGTGGCTTTTTTGGCCAGTATCGCTGTTTCTTCTTAGCCCGCATTTAAAACTATAAACCGCAGTGGTTCTATGTTTCGGACAGCTAATTAAAAGATTATCTGAAATACACCCAGTTCAGGGCTGCAATCGATTCGCATATGAAGTCATTTTCTGCATAAAATACCTTTAGTTGAATCCAAGTATTCCTGACGACCTGGCCGGTGCAAAGGCCTTCGACCCCAAGATCCTCGTTCCGCAGCCGCCTGTCCGAAAGCCACTCAGATACGCTCAGCTATTCCCTTTGGCCACCGGAAGGTGATGATGAGACCACCTGCTCCCAACCGGTGACCCCACTATCCCGTCCATTGCACTGCCAACGGGAAGTAAGAAAAGGGGCATCAGACGTTGAAGGACTCGGGAGCTGTTTGCGGAGCTGAAGGATAAGTTTTCCATTTCTTACGCCAAGAGATTTTACAAAGACTTCCAGCACACTTTACTTGGCTTTAAAAATAAATAACATTTTTTTATTGTTTAAAATTAAATATTTTACTGTTGTTATTACACTATTTATAGCATCAGTGAGCTGCAAAGTGCTGGCAGGTATTTTCCAGTGTAGTGCTGCTATTTTTTCCGCTTCGAGAACATTTTTATGTTTTCCTTTCTCCTCCTGGAATACAATCGCATTTGTTTTTCTTATGCTCTTATTAATAATTTAGAAGGCGCTTTACTTGACGTCGAGGACAACGCATTGTTTGCCCAGTAATGTTTGCCCGTCCTGCCAGGAGAGTCCTGCTCGCCCGCCTTTAGTTTTCCTTGCTGCTGCGCCCCAGTTACAATTTCGGGCGTTCTGCTAAGCTCCCGTTTCCATCAACTGCCTTCGACTCCCACCCACAGTACACCTTAACCCATCAACTGGCCCGGGTGTTTTATTTTTTATTCTCACTCAAATTGTTTTATTTGCAACAAAAAAAAGAAAGGAAAACCCCAGACGCTCGGCTTTATTACGGTGATTTTTCTTGAACGCATTTCGTGAGCTGTCTGCCCGCTGCTGCTCGTCCTTTTCACTTTTCTCTCCTGCATACCTTTTTGTAATTTTTATGATTTTATTTGGCTGCCATGCCTTGCCTTGCCTTGCCTTGCCTCAACTTTTGATATGCGTTTCCCTCCATTGTGTTGCTGCTGCTGGCAGGAGGCAGCCCGTAGTAGTTCCTCGCCCCCAGCTCGGGCCACCCACTCCTCCCAGTACTTCCCTTTGTGAGATGCGTAATAAGCAAAAACAACAAAGGGGAAGGAGCCTTTTCAAGAAATTAAAAGGCCGGCTCGGGGAAAGTGGTGGGCTCGCAGATATCCCAGATACACAACCGAATCTCGCAGCCTTGAAAAATACATCTTAAAGTTAAAAGAACTCACATTTCTTCGGCACTGTGACTAATAAGCATCACAAATGAGGTAGAGGCTTCTGAGCCGGTTCCTAAGGACCTTGGCCTGGCTCGTCAGGCCGGCACGCATGCCATCTTTAAAATCCGAATTGCCGGCCCATTAGGCCATGCTGCCTAGTGGCAGCCGAACACAATAACAACAAAGGCTAACGGCTAATTATTCCCCCGTTTACGGCCACTGGCAGCACAAAACAACCGTTAAACGAAAAATATTATTTTGTATAGCTCCAGAGCTCCATCTTGTGCGTGTCCAAACTACTGGGGCACGCAATCCCCGCCAGAAACGCGGAAGGAGGAATAATATCCGGCCCGAAAGGGTGAGGGCGGAGCAGCTAACAAGCTGCTTGTTGCTGCGGTGTAAGTCAATTTCGTGTTGCAAGGAGGCAAGACAAAAACTATGCAGACTACAAGCAACAGGGGGCAAGGACAACACTCGGAGAAACTTTGGGTCTCTAGCAGTCTTTTTTGGTTTCGAGGAGGCTCTTAGATAGGTTTAAATAATAAGATAGGACATCTAAGATGTCTATAGCCCAGTTATGTATGCTATAAATTTTGTATAACAGATTTATTCAAAAAATTGAATCCTAATTTCTTTCATAGCCAACACATGATGATGGGATGTGGCTAGAAAATCGAACGGTTGGGGAGACATACATTAATTTCAATTAGGGCCATGGACCCGCCCCATCGTTTTCTCAAGGACTGGGTGTTCTGGGGCTACTTGTCCTCTTTTCGTGCTGCCCTGCGGCGTCTTGAGCTCATCGTCGCTTGCTTGATGTCCTGCGAATCCTTGTTCCTGTTCTTGTCAAGCATGCGTTTTGCTCGCAACTGTCCCGGGGTGTGGGTGGCCATTATTTATTATAGTTGCATACGAGGGACAACAAAGACACAATGGCTTGCTCAGATTTGGGGAGCTGGGGAGGGAAATGTCACGAAATGGTATTCCCAGGACTCTCGTTAAGGTTCAAGGGGACACAAATTCTTGAAAAAATCTACGGGTTACAGCTACATTTCGGTCTAATAAAACTTATAATTAAAGAACAAAATTTAGAGCGAATATTCGGCCATTTCTGCTCTAATGTTTCATGCTCCTTGAAAAATTTGTCTTGTCGATTTGAAGCCCGTAAGCCCTATTGCAAACAAGTCAATTACTGGGGGACACTTTTAGTGCAGGATAGGGACGCCGTGGTGGAAGACTTACCGGCACAGCTGTGCTGCTGGAGGAACGGGCCCTTAACCCTTAACTGCACCCCAAGGAAGAGGCAGGCGCACACATCCTTGGCAACACTTTCTGTTGACTTTGGCTTTACAGTTCAATATTTACTTTCGCGATTTTCACGCCGTGTTGTGCTGGGCAAAGATTGTTTTTTCTCCGCCGGGCCGGTGCGGGGGCCGACCAGAAAGGAACGGTCCAGGGCTGTCGTTCGTCCTGTGGCTGCTGTTATCGTTGGCGCATGTGGACACAACAAACACAGAAGGACATATGCATTAGATGAGCTTAACTGTCGTCGTCGATGTCCTTCGGCATACTCCTTCCATCCTGCCCCTGCTACCGCACCTGTCTGCAGGTGTGCGCGCCGAAAATGCGACTGAAACTTGTTGACCGAAAACTAAAAAGACAAACAACCCGACCGAGACTGAGCCGGAGCCTGAGACTAAAAAGACTCTGGCCAAGAAAGTGTTGGGACTCGGCAAACACTCATTCTCCCCCGCCGGGCCGTCGTTCTATTATTACAGCCGGCTAGCCAAATAAGCATTATGAATTTCGAAAAACTTTCCGATTGAAAGTGAAACTTGGGACTGGCACTGGCACGAAAGGACGAAAGTTTTGGGGAGGTAGAACACGCAGAGAACACCTTGAGACAGAATCGTAGCGATTTATTCGCATGTGTGCCTATAAATTTGTAATAAAACCCGAAAACGACCGCAAGCACCGTCGCGGATGGCAGCCCTAATACAGTCATAAGGCCGGAAAGGGTGCCAGAAAGGATGTGTTCCACCCTTGACTGTTCACTGTTCACCCTTTCAATTTCAGACTGGCGGCTTTTCTTGTAACTCATTTGACATTATTATGTAAAATTTTTATGGCCTCCGAGGTTCAGCACGCTCCGGAGCACGGAGCTTCGAGTGTGTAGCGTCCTAGGCACACCCGTCCAATAAATTTCCGAAACTCCGCCTTGGAGAGGGGGCCTTCGCCCTGAAGACTGGGCTCTTCCTGTCAAGGCTTCGGGTAATTATTATTCTGGTTTATGATTTGGCTTTGGCGGCGTTTTTACAATTCTCTTTATTGCGCATCGAAGGTGTCCCGTGCCAGCATAAAATTTTTACTCGCCAGACGTGAGCATATCCCCGCATGCATGGTTATGCGTAGCAACGAGGATCTGGTAGTCTGGATCTGGAAAGTAGGCCACGAATCGTAATTTTTATAGCGCAGCAAATAGTTAATGTGCTTTTCATGTCTAGCGGCTGGAATTATGTCTGGCGGATTAGACCATTACTAATACTGGGCCTGATTGGACTAGTTAGCCCAACGAGCCGGCAATGGGTGGTTACTGACTAGCAAGCGAAAAAAAAAGAATTAATTGTAAGAGCTGCTTCAAACCCGCACTCCTCACGTCCTATTGTGCCTGGCCTGGCCTCAGCTTAGCTCTCCCGTATGGCTTTCTCGCTTCGTAATTCCCAACATAAAATTCAAAATCATAAAAAGGAGCTGACAGGCAAAGTAACAATAACAGCCAGGATTCGCATTCGGATAGAAAGTAAATACAAATATTGACATTGGAAATGCGATTGCTTCTCCTGCAAGGAGGATTTCCTCGGGTGCGGAGTGGGTGCGGACATGTATGGCTTCGGAATGCCGTAAATGTGTGCACTTAAGGAGCTGCGCCAAAGGATTGCCCAGAGTCTGGCTCACCTTTACGACGCCAATATAAATTTGTATTTACATTATAATAATAAAAGCCGACCGAGCTGTGGGTATTCAATACCTCGCGCAGCCACCAGCGCCTCAGAAGCAATTTCTGATTTATGGTGCCGGTGACACAATGCACCCAACGAAGCCAAATGGCAACAGACTTTCATAGCGAAAGCCAGGAAACATTTTTAATCGATCGGTTTAACCACTACCCGTATCACATGTACTCTGATCTATTATTCCAAGCCATAACCTGACCACTATACAAAATAATCCTGCGGAAGCCCCAACTTGATCGTAAAATGATAATAAAAAGCATCTTTCAAATCCCAATATAGGCCAAAACACACCCAAAGATATCCAAATATTTATTTTTCGGTCCGAGATCCGAAGGCTGTATCTTTTCCAATAGGCACCCGATTCTACTGTGGAATAGCTTAAAAGATTCGTGGATCGATTCTGCACCATTCTGCATCAAAATCTAGGAACACAATATTTTTTAGGTTTTTTGTCCATTTTCTGGGTGGAGCTCTTGAGAATTCCATGACAGCTCCTATATGGGGCTCGGCGATGGCTGTATCTTTGCCAATAGGCATCCGATTCTACTTGGGAATAGCTTAAACGATTCGTGGATCGATTCTGCAGCATTCTGCATCAAAATCTAGGAACGCAATATTTTTTAGATTTTTTGTCCATTTTCTGGGTGGAGCCCTTGGAGATTCCATGGCAGCTCCTATATGGGGTACTGCGATGGCTGTATCTTTGCCAATAGGCACCCGATTCTACTTGGGAATAGCTTAAAAGATTTGTGGATCGATTCTCCACCATTCTGCATCAAAATCTAGCCACGCAATATTTTTTAGATTTTTTGTCCATTTTCTGGAAGGAGCCCTAGAGGATTGAAAGTTTTATATGAAGCTCTGGTGTAAAAAGCTGAGTTTATGTATATAAGTCGTTCACAGACACCCAACATATACATGAGTACTTGATGGGGCGCAACCATTATGTAATTGCTTAATTACTCAAATTTTTTGAAAGTTTTTGGAGAGCGGAAATGATTCCACTTGGAGAACTTTTCAGCCGCAGAAAATGAACCTTAATATTCAAAAGAAAATAACTTCTGTCCGACCAACTTCTGTCTATGCCAGAGATTTAAGATTGGCTGTTGGTTTTGATTCTGACTTGGGGAAAAATCCTCGCCAGAAATCGGCGTGAAATACTTAGGGGCTCAAGTGGGTGGAAATGAAGGGCAATCTTGAACTTTCGGAAGAAAAAAGCAACACCCAGAAGTGGGGCGAACCCTTGCTTCTGGTCTCGCGCTCTCTGATTATTGTATATGAACTTTTTGAAGGACGAGAAAGTGGGGTTTTAAGGAATCTTTGTCTATTTTTTCCTTCCCATTTAGAGGCCCACGCAATTTGTTTTAAGTGGCCACCAAGTCGGCACCCCTTTTTCGGCAAAAACCACCGAAACAATGGGGCTCGGTGCGTGTAAAAAAGCGTAGAAAACGGCATAAAGTATGCAAAGCATTTCCATTTTGAATTCAACAAGAAAATCACGAAATGAAGTGCAAAGCGTCGAAGCCACGACAAATTTTCCAGCAGCCGAAAAAAAAATAGGGAGACTATGGAAAAAAGGATGCGTAAAGTCGAAAAAAAAGGGTTGCTTTCTGGCATCCTTAGGGCGCCGGCCTTTGTGCTGACAAATTCAGGCGTGATAAGTTTTATGTGCGCTTATTTGACTGTTTTTAAATAGACCCACCAGGAAGGATCCTGGAGTGGAGCGAGGCAAAGGGTGCTCCAGGGGTCTTCCAGGAGTCTTAGGCCAAATTTAAATAATTGATGTTGACAATCAACAAAGCAAATAAAGTAGGAGCGGGAGTGTTTAGGGTGTCGAGCCAAATGAATGAATAATCGCCCGGCAGGTCCCCGCCATTATCCTTTGGCCCTTTAGACCTGCGGTTTTTCTGGTAGCTGGCTGTTGGGCAGTAAATAAAGTTGAATGCATTTTCCCTCCGTATGATTTCTGAATCTTTTCGCTACACGTGCTGCAAATATTAGGATATATCTTCTCATCCAGGCCAGGCCGAAGGGAACAGGGCCCCCATCCACCTCCACCTCCACCGTCAAAACAAACGTATTGGCGAAAAAAAGATAAAAATGTGTCAATGGGGAAATCTATTTTGCGGATTTGGGAGCGCACCACTCAATCAAAGCCGAAATCACACATGTCCGATTGGAATGCCGGGAATGGGCGGAGTGCGCACCTGAGCAGATGGCCGCCCTCCAATGCCTACGTCTTCTCCCGGCCACTTCCACCCCGAGCCGCATATTTAAGTAAAACTTTGCCGGCGCCAACGTCGTTGTCCACACATAAATAAAACATTTGCGGCCTGCGAGCTATCCGAGCTGCGAGCTGCGAGCCGAGGATGAAATGGGAGATGGATGACCCATTGGCGCAAGATGACAGGCGGCCTCAGCAGCTCAGGAAGCGGGGCAGAAGCCGGCCGGATGCAAGACACAGGAAAATCCCTTTACGAGCAAGCGGAAGTGCGTACAAATGATACAACCCACCCAGCTCCCAACTCCCACCTCCCAGCTCCCAGTTCCCAGCTACAGAGGGGAGCCATGACCACCCCACGCTGTGCGCTTGGTCAAGCAGATATTCCTCCGCATCGGCATACACCCGAAAAATCTGTTAGCCATACACGAAGAAAAAAAGAAATGTTCTTCCAGAAAGCGTTCTCAACCAGAGACTAACGTGATTCCCCACATTTGCTGGCAGCTTCTACTTTTTCTGGATTTTATTTACTCCGTATTACCAATTAGAATAACCTAGTTAGCATGCTTGGGCCTTTGTGCCCAGTGTTACAGTACGTTTAGCACAGGGGCGGGTGGAACGGGGCGACTTGAGGACTCATTTCAAGGGGATAAGGAGGACGAGGTTGACGACGACGACAGGGCATTCTAGCGTGTGGAAAATTGAAATTGAAATTGGAAGGAGCGAAGCGAAATGAATTCTGGTGGCGCTAACTGGCCGGCCAGCTGATGGCCGTTGCCGGCTTCCTGCTGCGAAAAGCGAACCCAAACCTGGTTTTGAACGCATTTGCTGGTGGCATAATTGGCGCTTATTTCCTGGACAGATGACGACTTCTCCGTCCTCGCTGCGTCTCATCAGATGTTTTGCGCCTGTCGTTTTTATTGGTCACTGGAGGATGAGGCTAAGGATGAGGCCCTTTGACCGGAGAAGCAAGCAGCTCCCCTGCAAAGTGGTGGTGGGGTCCGGCGTGATTGACAGCTGGGCGAAAGTTTCGTTGTGCCGGGCACAGATTATGCATAAATCTCAATAAATTTCAATAAGCAACAAAAGCCGTGCTCCGGAGCTCCTTCTCGAGCTTCCTTTGAAAGTTTTTCCAAATACCTTTCTTGTATTTTTTATGTTCCTCTCCTTAATTCGATTCCTAGTGCACTCGCCCTGTGTGCTCGCAACTTTGTCAAATGAAGCGTATTAGGGCTAAAACTTTTAATTGGTCAAATGGCTGACAGATTGGGCGCTTAAGTGACTTTTACACACACTCAGTGAGTCCCCATCGCAAAGTTGAATTTGCTTGCCACTGTCGGCCAGTCCGAGGAACTCATTTTAATCGGATTTTACACGTTATTCTTAAGCTGACAAAGAGGAAAGTTTCGTGGCTTCCTTATGGCTCCCATTTTCCTTTCAAATAAAATGTATGTTCCTCCCATAAACCCTGCCCATAAGGCGAGCATCGTAGCAACTACTTGGCGGGAGACTTCCGCTCGCCGGGCGTGAAATAAATACGTTGATGTTTTTGATATAATATGCCGAAAATGAGATAAGCAGCGGAAATCCCATTGGTGCGTATGTTGCCGAGACAAATGCTGTCTGAAAATCCAGAGTGGGAGGCCCGCGTGGGGACTGCCCGGATCCGGATTCGGATTCGGATCCGAATCCGAGTGGGTCCAGCAGCGTGGCAGGGATTCAATTTCTCAAAAGGAATTTTTGAGCACGCTGAGCGGCGCACAATGTGTCAGTCGTCAGGACTGGCCCGGGGGAGGTGGCAGGCTCGGGGCTGGAGCGCAAAGGTTACTGGGTGTAAGTGCAAGTAAATTACAACTTGAGTGAATTTCATGGTGTCAACACAAGTAGTGTGGCAGCGGCAATGTGTAGCCCTTTCTGCGGAAAGGCCAAGTAATCGGGCAGGGCGCCAGGCATCAAACCTCAATGACTGCGAGCAGCTCCAATTTGCAGGGTGCGAATTGAATAAGAGTGGCAGAAAAATGTTGCTGAATTATGCAGAAGCACACGGAGCTAAGAGGCTGAACGACAAGCCATCTTGATGTCCCAGATAAGCTAATTTTCTGACATGAAATGCAAATGGGTAAGTGGGCTAATTCGCAGTCGCAGTCGAAGCCAAAGCCAGTGGCTTCTTAATCAGATGCTTTGTGAGTAATAATGCTTAAGAGACTTGAATTGCAGTGAATTATTTGGGCCTAAATCATTCAGTCGAGGGCTGTTTTAAATCTAAGATTGTCGTCAGTGGCTGGAGTAGTTTAAATGGCCATTCACAGCCACTGAGGACTGAGCCACAGCGTCGCTCGTTGTAAGGCTAATAGCAGCCACTTCATTTGTGTCACTCGATGGTCCTCAACACGTGACAATGGCAGCAGCAAAATAAACACATGCCCGAAAAGACGCACGCACGAGCTGGGAAGTGGGTGGTGTTGCTGGAGCAGGGCAGGAGCCCGGAAAGTTTACAAAATCTCAAATAAATACACGGCAGCCAACCACGTGGGATTTGCATTAGCAGCTCCCTTCGCTCCAGACTTTCCTCTCCTAATGGCATCAACGTACAAAGACTGGCAAATTATGTGGCACATTTAACCTTCTTGCGGAGTGACTGTGGGTGGGGAAAGTGGCTCCTGAGTGACTCTCGGGGTGCAGCCGAGATCAGGCTGGGGTCTCCGTGGATAGAATGGCCAACTATATTTTAAGGAAACTCCCATCCTCTATTGATACCACTCTTGGGCGCATAAATAATACTGTGGAATGGTTGGTTGGAACCCCACGACCTGCTAATTGCCCATTTTGTGTGTGATGTTTAGTCAAACGTTATTGAGCCGTTAATTAGTCGAATTAGTCGGTGTCAGCCCGATAGCCCGGTAGTTGTCCCCATCCAAACCAATTGAGTGTTAAATTATTTTTAATGAGTTACACTCAGTTTATGCTGACAATTTGAAAAATAAAATTTGGCAAGACTTTCCACTAATGTGTTGATTGGCATTGGTTCTACGCATCTAGAACGCTACTATAGGGTCTGAAGTCTCTTTATTAAAATGTTCAGCAGATAGCCCTTCTCGGCAGATTCTATTCAAACTGGAACCTTGTTTATGGCCATGTTCTTTTCCTCCAAAGACCTTTTAATAATATAAGCCATCAGAAGCTCGGTTCAGTTATTTGGCAAGAGTTAGGGCTTCTGTTAGGGCTTAAATGGCATTCAAGACTTTTCGCGACCTTGCCAAAACACTCTTTGAAAATAATAATACAAAAACATGTTAAACTCTGTCAATTAGGACCTTTGCTTCCCCGTTGTCTGTAAGTTTCCAACCGGACTTTGCGCTGGCTTTATGTAGCATACTTTTTCGGGAACCCCTTCCCACAATATCCTCCATTTCCATGCCTTGTTTCTTTCTCTAAAAAAAGTTTATTTAATTTTAAATATTAAGTCATCTGCAGGAAGGAAATACATAATATTTGATGGAAATCACTGGAAAAAACAGAATATCCATCTCCTTTTAATTTGCATTCTTTGCGACGGAGGGTGGGTGGCTCTGGGGTGGAAAGTTTGTCACAATTCAATCAGGAGGCTGTTTTCCTTCTTTATGTTGTATGTTGTTCGGGGCTTTAATAAATAAATACGAGCGCAAAATTACATTTGGAACCCGAGGGGAAAAGGAATCCACTCAATAAATCGCAAGGTGAGACCTCGCTGCCTTTTCCTTTCTTTTTTTCCCTGCATCTCCCCCTAATAATCAACGGCAATTCACTTTCGCTCTCAAGCGCACTCATATAAGCACAATTTTGTGGAAAGGTTGTGTGGGGGTGTGAGTTGGGGGGTGGGGGTCATGTGGGTGATGTGGGTGGGAGTCAAAAAATGTGATTTGAATTTTTTGCTTGTTTCTTTCGTGGCCAATTTGCAAATTTTCGCAAAGGGGTGGCTAAGACCGAGCGAGCGAGCGGGGGAGGAGGGAGGCCGTGATAGAGAGACAAAGGCGGCCTGAAAAGCGGCAACACAAATAAACAGTTAATGCTTTTATGCAAATTTATGCCATTAACACAAATAAGCACACAGCCTCCAGTCGAAATTTGAAAACAATTTGTCACTCAAAAGTCACTTTCGGCTTCCTGTTCCTCCGATTGGCGATGGCGCTTTTTTATTTTTTATCAACAGGCTTCTGATTCTTCCACTCGTATGGGCGAACGTGTGTCGCCTTGAAGGGGGGAGGGGAGAGCAGAAAGCAGGAACCCCACTAAAACCATCGGTAATGAAGATGCCTAGTCAGAGGCAGTGCCAGTGGCAGCCACAATGGTGCTGGTGCAGGAGCTCCCAAACTGGCAAAAATCAAAGTCACATTAAATTAAAAGTAATTTGTTTGCCAAAACACCCAGGATGGCTCCAAGGGCGGGGGCGGATGGGTGGCTGAAATGTGAAACTCATGCCAAGTGGCAGTGGCAGACGACGAATCCACTAAGTGTGACTGATGCTTAGTGGCATTTAAATGCTTCGCTGCCACAGAAAGTCAATGTAGAAGGAGACACAGCAAGTACCAGAAATAAAAGAAGGCTCTTATTGCCTAAAAAATATGACAGCGTTTTTAATGATGCTGAAACCCCGCTGAAAAAACGATCCCAAGTGTCTTTCGAGCCAATCAAAGGACCCACTCCCAGACCCAGATCCAGACCCCCTTCCAAGCTCCATCTTTGTTCGGGTGCTTGCGAGTTGATTTCTCACCGGCAGCCCAAAAGTATGCAGCGAATAAGAGCGCATTAATAATTAAGGAGCTTCGGTGCTGCCACCTGGAAGTGCCCCAATCCTCCCCCGAACGCGACGACCCAGTGCAGTACATATAAATGGAAATTACATTTGAATTACATTTGATCTTTTATTTAGAACTGCCGATTAAACACTGATTTAATTCCAAGATTCCAAGGCTGATATTATTTATGCCGGCCGGCCCCTGGATGTGTTGTGGGCTCGTGTTTATAAATCAGTGCAGAAATTATGATAAATTGCGAGAGCAGAGTATGGTCAGGAGAAAGTGCTAAAAATTCAACGGGAAATCTATTTTCATTAGGGGTCTGCTTGGGCCCGGCGGTGGAAGTGGGGGACTCACTCCTTGGGCGATTCATTCCCCTTATTTATTTATTATGCTAAAGTTTGGCAGTGCCTTTGTTGTTGTTCCTGCTGTTGTTACGCACAAAGTTTGGCATATTTGGAGAACTTTATTATTAGCATGTTCCGGGCCAAAGGATGATGATTCGGCAGCCGTACAGTGCGATTAAATTTGAATACTTGTGAAAAATTCCTCAGACCCTGCCTTCCACTCTTGTGGAGCATCGGGAGCATTTCAATTAAAATGCCGAGCCGAAGACGACGAGAACGCTATCTCTGAGCGACACAAATCGTATATCGACCGCAGACAGAAAATCGGGCGGGCAAACGACTTTTGCTTAAATGCTTTTGGCTGCCCAGAGGCATCACGCGACGGTGAAGGCAGCGAAGCCAAAAATGCAGTCCAAACTGGTTTTCATTGCAGAATAGGTGGTCACCCCAACGGACTTGTTTGCTGACTTTGCGCTTGAACTTGGCCAAAAGCAAGTCGGCCCGCAAAAACAAAAATATAAGAGTACTCCACGCATCGCACTCCTGGCATTCCTAACTTCCTCGCGGGGCTGGTCGACTTTGAATTTTTAATTTGTTTCGTGCGGCATATCTGCCATGCCATGTAGTAAGAATGTGGCCAAGTGCAGCCGCTGCCGACTGCTATTGCCAACTTCATTAGGGTCAATAAACGCCAGCACATAGAGATGCTTCTATGGTCATATCCATGTCTGAGTGTCTGCGATCGTGACTGCTCCAGCCAGCTGGAGTGGCTAGTGGCTAGATCTCGCAGCCAGCTTGTGCTGCTGTTGCCAAGTCGAGTTGTCTGGGATTGGAAATCAGTGATAGCCGTATGCCGGTAAACTATTTTTTAATCACTTGCTACTTTTTTCCGCAAGAACTTCCAGTAGAGGATGAAAACAAAACTTACTTCGCTTTACGCGTTCGCTCTGGGAACACCCATTTTATTCGTAGTCACTCTCCCATAAGATTCTTAGTGCCATTCCCCCTGATAGTGCCAGTTTGGAGACTTGTCTGCCACTTCCATACCCTGTGGCAGAGGCTACGATAATGTTGTCCAAGAGTGGGCATCGCAGGGACGGAGAATAAAGCCATATCCGTTTGTCTAACCATTCTAGAAGTCTCGGTTCTCAACGCTCACTACTTTCCTTTCTTGTTATACAAATTTTGTTGCAATTCATGTCTGTGGTCGGTGGCGATGACCTGTCATCTCGGAGTGATCTTGAAAGCGATTTGTTCAGCGACTGGTGGCCCAACAAGTGGAATGTCCGATGCGAATCCCATCCTATTACTATCAGAATAAAATTCGCTATTAAAATAAGAAAAAATCAAAATTTCTGCCTTGTGAGGCAGTTCTTGTGCGCATCAGATGCTCCCGGGAGGTCTGCTGCGCTGACTTGCCGCCGGAAATCAGCAAAGGCTCCTCCGCTTGCTGGCCATCGGCAGGTCTGCCTTTCCGCGCCTCCGTGGCAGGAACTCTTCTACTGGCTCGTCATAACAGACGAAAGCTCCGCTTCCCCTTCGTCCTTTTCCAGACTGTGGACGTACATGAGGAGCTTCCCCTTTTTGGCCGAGAGAGAGAGCTTTCTGTTAGCCAAGCTAGCTGGCCCCTCCGAGTGGTATAACAGTTTTGTGCGGCATCCTCGCTTTCATTGCGTTTCCTAAACCTGTTTCCTCGCACACCAGTTGCGCATTTATTATTCATGGAATCGTGTGGCATGCCACTTCTTCCTGTTGCTTCGCGGCTCGTTCTTGGCTGTTTGTATGCCAAGTGCTTTACTTGCAACTTGGCACTGGCTGGATGGTTGGCTGGCTGGCTGGCTGGCTTGGCTCCCTGCCCGTCTCTCCGATTGCGATCAGTTTCTGTTGCCGTTTCTCTTTCTGTTTTTGTCTTCGGATGGCTCGTTAAACCTTGGCCTTGAGGCCCTTAAATGGCGCGCTCAAAAAGAGAAGAAACTGAACAAAAATACCAGAAAATATTGCAGTTGCCAAACTGGATTCTCCACTATTTTGTTGTTATAGAGACTTTGGCTTTGTTGTTCATTTTATAAAATTATTATATAAACCCCAAAACAGGACAGACTAAATTGTTATTGAGAGATGGCTTAGTTTAAGATTTTTATATTGGGGGCACTGGCACTTTTTCTGTTGAAAGCTCATTAGCCGTTTGTTCCGCTTTTCCAAATACCTCGTGCAGTTGCAGCAGGTTGAAGCCACCTAATCCCTTTAAAGCCCCATAAATCACACTTAAGTCGGGAAATCAGAGGAAACACCGTCTTGGCCAGCTTATTTTTTGACCTGGCCCTAACTATTTTTATATAGAGTCGTGCAGGTTGGCGGAGGTGGCAGGGTCTTACTGTTCCCGCCACTTTCAAAGGACTCCTGGACTTGCTTGCTTGGTTGCAGCCACTCCTTTCTATTCTTCTATCATTTAACTTACTGGCCACAGCACTCCTCTTGATTATGAGAAGTTTCTTTTGTGTCTGCACTTTTTGTTTTACAATTGGAACTGTAATTTTGGCTGAAAATGCTCCGAAGAAGACCTTCCTGGCTTTAATTAAGCGTATGGCTCTCTCATCCCCTTAGAAAAAATGGGGCAGAAAATCAGTCCAACACCTCTTCAGTTGCAAGCATAATTCCCTGCCACCAAAGCACGGTAATGAAAAGCTCAGACGCCATCAATAGCCCCGAATCGGAAATCAGGAATCAGGAAGGGACAAAGTGGACAGGTAAATAAACTTAAAATGCGCCACTTGAAGTGGGGGGGGGGGGGGGGGGGGGGGGTCAGTCAGTCAGTCAGACAGTGGGCCAGGATACGCCAGGATATGCCAAGTAGTTGTCGCCGTGGATGCCGCCTTCCTCCTTTGACGACCCAGGCCGTGGGCTTCGGGCTCGCCGTTCTTGGTCCAATCCGCTTAGCGTCGTTGCTTGTTGTTGTCCTTATTGGTTGTAAGTGGTTACAATGGGATTATGCTTCATTACGCGAAGACCTTCAGAGCCATGACTTTCCGGCTCCGGCTCCTTCTCGGACTAGTCGGCAAATCATAACGAACTCTCCGCGCCATTAGCGGGGCTGTATGGCCGCCACTGAGGTGGCTACAGACCCGGCGATAATGGCCAAAGCACTTGGGCTAATGGCTCTGTGGCTCTGGCCCAGTTCGATTGATGCAGATTGGAAATGTCGACTGCCTTATTATTTTCACCGCACCCACTTACACTCTCGACAGCCTCGACGCTCGAATTCCAAAAATGCAGCCTGAAAGAAACCCCAGGCTGTTGTGGTGGCTGCCGCCTCGATGTCCCTTAAGCTCCCACCACCCGCACATCTCCATTGGGCGCCGCCACAGGACCGCGAAGTGCCTGCCATTGAAAAGTTGCCAAACTAGTTTCATTCGACGGCCTCCATACCTCCATACCCTATTGAAAAGATATGCCTAGCAGATACAGCCTTTTGGGGGCTCTAAAATACTTCTATAACTTGCATTTTTTGATGTGCCAGCCAGCGAAGAGTTCATGCAACTGGTTTTCCTCCGCTGCAACTTCGTGTTGCATGCTCCACTGAACTGAGTAAAAGATTAGGGACGTTGTGGCGGGACAACAAGTACTTTGGGTAATTATGGCACTGATGGTACGACAAGATCGGGAGATCTGATTCCAACAGTAATAAGCTTCGGGAAGGCCTCTTTGAGGAGGCCAGTGGCTTAATATCCGGCGCAATATAGTCTGAACCAAGATGGGGCGACAGTTTTTGGCCATTTCGCCAGGCATTCGTGAATATTCTATGAGTGGGGTCTATGGGTGGCAGTGCCAAGGCGACACTGAGGAGGAATGCCATAAGCCAGGCTAAGCCCAAGACAGGCATTTGAAACTGGTAACCACTGTTGGAGCCTCCCAGTTTCCATCTTCTATCTTTAAATACACTTTACTTTAAAGCATTTAATCATGTAAGAAAAAGATTGTGATGTATAACGAGAACTACATCGCGGTACTCGGGCGTTCTAGGGCTCTGGGTGGGGGACTCTGAACAAAACGAATTCAAGAGCGGGGAACGAATAAGAAAGTGAGGAGTACTAACTGCGGCTACTGCTGCAGAAGAAACATTCGCCAGAATTAAAATGTGGCAGGCTGCTCCGTGCCATTCGTTGTTGGTTGGCTGGTTCGACCCCCCGGCCCCGCTGCCCACTCCACTGCCGCCAGATTCGCCTGGCTTCTTTCGTTTTATTGAAAATGCTGGCTGAGAAAGAGGAGACTGGTGCTGCAACTTCGACCAGTACCAGCAAATGCTGTTACCGCATATTTTCCTCGCCAGCATTCGACTTGCAACTGGCTGTCGTCTGCGGCACCCAGGCATTCCAGTCTGTTGTGGCAGCACTCTCTTGGAGCTTCACAAGCGACCTAAACTCGCATTAAGTCATCTAAGCCATCTAATAAAAAATATACTTTTATAGACCTTTTCGATTATATCCCTAGACCCTATTACTTATTAATTTAGGACCTCCATTAGGGTATTTGTGGCTGTCATATCGGTTGCCTGCCACTCTTTCTTTGATTTTTTTTTGCAGTCGTGCTCCACCAGCTTGTTGCACTTGAATTGCCAAAGTCAACGGCACTGGGGCTAGATGGCTTTCTTAGCTCTGTCTGCGGCGGCTTCGCTGGCTGGATTCCCGGCTCAGTACTGCGCTGCCGAGATTGAGATTCATTGCTTGTTGCATGCCCCAGCCTATTGACTAGCTGCTTCCCCCAGCCGCGCTTGCATGCCACGAACACACTCATGTATGCCAGCCTGTACATGTGCCCCATGCATCTGGAGAGGCATGCAGCTTGGCAGATGAAGCCCGAGCAAGTTTCTCGTAGACAGAACTGCATTCTGCGCGGCTCTATTCAGTTTTGTCTTCCGTGCCATGGCTGTACTTGGCGGCCTGGCCGACTTGTTCCTGCAACATTGTTGCCCTGGCAGACCCCCCCACCCCATTGTCAGATTGTACAGCCAATTGGGCAGGGTATTATGTAAAGCGTTCCATTTGGTTGCCAATTTTTACGGCTTAATCAATATTTGAGTTTGAAATTTATTTTTATTTTTTCCCCGGCCGGGTCCCGCTTTTTATGCTCCGTGCAGGTAAGCTGCGTTTTACATTTTGTTTATGTTGTTGTTTTCCAACTACCTACGGCGGTAGCAACAAAAACAACAGCATAATGGCTAAACCGGCTAAATCGCATGATTGGCCGGAACGGGAACGGGGGGGCGAAACGACGCCAAATCATTTAACGAGCCCGGCTTAGATTGGGCGCGTATTGTTTTATATCGGTGACCTCGTGCAGCCTACACTGGCAGAAGGTTCTGAAATGGGAGAGAAGGCTCTATCTTTTTAACGAATATAGAATATTCTTCCATGCATAGGTTTATAAATACATTTTCCTCAGTGTACTGCCATGAAAGTTGGCAGCAAATTGCGCGTAAATCCCATAAACCGTTTACAACTACAACAGCTCTCCTCGGCGGCGTCATCGATGACGATGCTGGTGCTTATGCTGTTGATATTGCTATTGTTGTTGTTGCTCTGGCTGATGCCACAACTGCCGCCGCCTGCAACAATAACAAAGCGATTTTTATGCACACAGACATTGGCTCGTCGTCGGTTTTAACGCTCCTCGGATATGGAAGTGGAAGTGTTTTTTTTTGGTTCCATATCCCATCCATCCAGCGGGGATGAGGTTGACGAAATGCCGCCCCAACAGCCAGCTGACAAAGCTAAACCCCCGCTTCGGTTTATGGACTAGCCGGGCTAAAGGTCCTTAAAAAGGGAGCACAAAGAACTAAATACGGAAAATGAAATTTATTTTTATTAGCCGGGGCCCGTGGAGAGGGCGCTTCTCCAGGCCGTCCGCCCTCTTCCAATCAAAGGCATCATTTGCATGTTGGGGGAAAGAAAAGTGCATTAAGGGATTTAGGTGTTGCATGTGTGTGAGTGTGTTGTTGTGTCGGTGAATAGAGGTGTATGCATAGGTGGGCTCTGTCTCCAATTGGGAGCCTTAAATTTCATTCGATGGATATTTTTTTTTCCACATCACATGGTTTTGAAAACAGGAATTAGTTTCAATCGAACTAAAGGGGTTATCCTTCATTATTCGACAACCGGATTGTCTCTCATAAGTTACTATTATTATAAACGATATATTAAGTTTGAAAAAAAGGATATTCAGACCATCGTGGTTCCAACTAGATACTTGAGTATAATTCAACCTAACAGTTTAAAGATATTAATGCTATCCAGATAATGGTATTATTCCCTTACTATGTTGAGATAAGGAAAGGATATTCCGACTTGGAGAATCATCATGGTTCCAACTACATTCTTGAGTATAATTGAACCTAAGACTTTAAAGATACTAATACAATCCAGATATTGATATTAGCTCACCATGTTGAGATGTCCTTTGAGACTTGAAGAACTCATCAGGGTGTATAGGATTAGGCATTCTAGCTCTAGTTACTAAGGTTACTAAGCTAGTTACAGGATATCTTTACAATCCAGACTACTATATATTCCCTATCCCGATAACACAAAGCTTGCAAAGAGCTTTCGCGTAACAGCTTTGGACTACCCCTTGCCAACTGTTAGGCCTCCAACTACCCCTTACAACAAAGTCTGCTCGGAATCTACCCCTGCCGCAGGGGGAGACCGCCCCACGCCACCACCCAGCCGCACTCCCACCGCCCGCATACCGCCGCCGAGTTCCACCTTGCCGACATGCGCGCTGCCGGATTTCGGAGTCGACGTCGGCCGTGGGGTCGGTCGGAAAATTCGGTCGGCTGGCCGTTCGCTCCGCGCTGTCGGCTTTCCCGCGCTTCGGCACTGGACTCTGTGGCGTTTTTGGGGGGTGGCACGGGCTCACCTGAAGGCCGAACCGAGCTTCGGCACGCCGTGCGTGCATGTGGGGGTGTCTGTGTGTGTGTGCGTGGTTCATGTGCCACCCCCTTTTGCTAAATTTCCGAAGCAGGTGTAACAATTATTATTTTCTCGTTGATTTTGCTGCCGACGTCGTTTTGGCTTTTTTCTGCTTCTGCCGTGTCCGTGTCTCGCTCCCTCTCCTTCGCACACCTTTGGCGGCCGTCCCGCTCGCACCTTTGCCACCGACGGGCGCGCACGCATGGCGCATGCATCTGCTGTCTCACGTAGGAGTGCGTATGAGTGGGTGCGCTTTCCCAGCGTGTGCCGCCTGTGTGTGTGTGTGTGCGCCAGTAATGTTACTGCAACAATTGAGATTACAACAAAGGTAGGGGTGGGGGCTGGCCTGGCGGGCCACCTTTCGGCTCCCGATCCTCGAATGTCTTATACGGGCTGCTGGCGACCTCCCCTCTCGCCCCCACCTGCAGCGTATAAGAGCCCGGGACACAATGGACGGTGGAGGGCAGCACACCTGAGAAAATCACCGCAGCGAGGAAGATGCCATCATATGCGAACCGGCAGGTAGCACAGAGCCGCCGAGAGCGGAGAGGCATGACAGAGAGCGAGCGCGGAAGGAGAAGGCTGGCTGGTGGCAAAGGTGTGCTACTGACGGTTTTTCGGAGTCGCGCTCTGCCTGGAGGAGAAATTCTGCCGACCAGAGCCGAGGCCGTGTGCCGTTCGGGAGAACTCTTCGTTCTTTTGGCCGATTCAGGTTCTTGGGCGGCCCACTGTTGCTTTATTTTGGTTAATACGCGTCGGCGTCTCAGTCGGCATCGGCGCAACAGATTCAATCCAGACAAAAGCAGCGACGCTCGCAGAGGCGTCCGACTCCGAAACAAAAAGGTATATTACCTTAGAATGCCTGGCGCTCTTACTTCAGTCTTCGTACAGTCTTTGCTTTAACCCGTTCCACGTTCCAATCTGTCCGCCGCTCGCTCAGCTCAGCTCGTTGTGGCTCTCTATAGGAATCAGAATCGAGAATCGAGAATCGAGTGCTATATGGTAGAACAGCAGCGGCAAGAGCAATAGCAGCAACAGCAGAAGCAGCAACAGCATCGCGTCGGTAGTCTGTTCCGTTAGCTATCGCCTAACTCGGAAGTCCGCAGCCTCTGTCTCAGTCTCAGTCTCAGCCTCAGTCGCAGCGAAAGTCAAAGTCCTAGTTTCTGCCGCCGTCGCAGTCAGCAGCGCATCCACAACACCCAAAAACCAACCACCGCCGCCACACACCTCCATCGAAGCAGACGTCACCACCACCACCCCCGTAGCAGCAGCATCAAGAACAACAGCAGCAGCAACAGCACTCACGAATTTCAATATACAAATCAAAGTTGGGCTCAAATCGAAATCGGCCGCAACAGCAGCAACAACGCCTCGCAACTCCCGCGGATAATGACGAAAAGTAAAAAATAACACGCGCAGTTCGCATCCAGTGCTCGGCTTGAACAGATCACACCTCCAGTACCACAGTACCACAGTATCCAGTATCCAGAATCCAGCATCCAGAATCCAGTAACACTCGCCCCAGTTAACAAAAAAAAAACAAAAAAAAACTTTAAAACCGAATTCTAATCCGAGACAATCAATCGAACTTCTTCCGGCTTCTCTGTGGTGTTTTCACTTTTCGCGTGTGACTCTAATCAAAAGTCTTAGCCATCCTAGCCAAGCTTTATTTTATTTTCCAAGTGTCCACTTAAGCACCTTGCGCTCCCAAAACGTAAGAATCCTGAACAATAAGACGGAAAGATGACCATTTTGTGCTCACTTATAGCTCACTATATGTTAACGATTTAACGGAGGGACGGGCGGGGAATAGTCGAAAATGGCTTGGGCAAAAGTTCGTTGCTCGCGAAGAGCCGCTCTCCAATTCTTCTGGTTGATATTTCCCATCATTTCTTCGGGCCTTGGCAACAACAAGTTCTGAGTGGCGAGCTCTCAGGTCTGAGTTCTGAGTTCTGAGCCACATTCCCTCTCTTATGAGTTGTCTGTCCTGTCTTCTCCCGATTATGGCCCAGACCATAGCCGGCTCAGCAGAACAGAAACCCCAGCAGAGTCTCGCCAACAAAGAAACACGTTTTTGTGTTTGCGAGCCACAAAAAAAAGTAAATAAAAACAAAAGCAAAACAACTCGAATCAAATGCGAAGAAAAGTAAAACAAAGCAGCAAAAAAAACGCAGACGTAGTCTTCCTCAGTTGAAGCCATTCGAGTCTAAGGCCTGGCCATAAAACCTTATGGCCCAGCGTTCCAATAGGCCGCACACACAGACACCACCGTACCATCGGATGTGGCTCAGAGCGGTGAGCTGGGAGCTAGGCCAGGCCGTAGTCTCTTCTCGGCCACTTGTCGCTGTACTAAGTACGCTTCCAAATAATTCCCGTAGTTAATTTTTATTGTTGTAATTACACGTCGTCTGGCAGAGCGAGGGGGGGGGGGAGTGGGACGACGACGGCGATTCGCCCCACGCGGCACTTCTTGCCGTGAACTCTTCTTACCTGTTTCGTTATGTACGGGCCAGCGGGCCAGCGTATGTACAGCGCATATTTATGTGTCTGTGAGGGTATGTTTTGCACCAAGCCCAAGTGTGACTCAACAAAAACAACAGCGGCGGTTGGTAGCACAACAAACCGGTAAAGCTAAAGAAATATCGTGCGTGTGTTAATCAGACGAGAGCAGGAGGTAGGAAAGACGAGCACTTGGCACTCATTTTCGCTCACCAGCTCACCAGCTCCGGCAGCTCCCGGCCCAAAAACGTGTTTATTCGCAGCTCAGAAGCAGATAATAAAAGACTGCCTGCCCGGCCCGAAAAAAAAACCTAAAAAAAGTTCAATTATTTATTTTTTTGAAGCGCACAAGCGAGCACAAAATGATTCAAAACGCGAAACATTCCGTGATTTTTTTATGCCTTTGTTCCAGAGCCACAATTACAAGACCCATCCAAACAAATTATTGTTGAAACAGAAAACTGAAAACTGAAAACCAAAAAAAAATATAAATACATCAAACAAACTCTTCATCCAACTCTTCAACGACTCTGACTCGACACCTAATTGGTAATAAGAGCTAACTATTATTAAATACTCATGCCCATTGTGTCTCGTTTCCTTGTTTCTTATTTTGTTATCAAAATTGATATTTAATTTATTTGGCTCATCATTTTTTGTACAGTGGCTATTTTTTCGTGGAGCTTCATGTTTGGGTTTGAATTGGCAACAGAAACAGAAATTTCAGTCCAAAGACGAGACATTTCAAAAGTTTATTTTTTTATTTTAGTTTATTTGTCACATTCTTCTATTCCATCAGAAAGTAATCACACCAATTCTCATCTCTTGCCCAGCTGTAAAAACTCTAATAACTCACAAATAATAGAAGTCAGAACCCAATGGCATCGAGTGTCCAAAAGCACATTCTGGTATTTCTCTAAAACCCAAAAAAGAAACTCCCTTCCGATTCCGATACCCACCCGCTCCAAAAAAAACCCACCCATCAGAAATCAGCCATCAGCAATCAGCCATCAAAACATGACCAAAAGAACCCCCATTAAAATATAAAATTAAAGAGATTAAAAACCTTTCAAAAATCACAGCAAAATCACAAAACAAGAAACGGGAGTAGTGGCGAATTGTTGCTAAGTCGAGTGAACTTTATTGGAGGCAGAATCAGAATAGTATTTTAAATATATATATATATATTTACACACAAATCGCAGAATCCTCTTAGGACGCTCGCGGTAAAGTTAATTGTGAATTTTATATGAATTTATATATATTTGTGTGTTGGGTTTTAATTTTGAGCGCGATTTAAGGGCGTTTGAAGGCAGAACGCAGGGGAGAATCAATTAGGAAGGTTGCAAACCGCAGAAGTCGGCAGAATATTATTGGAAAAACAGTGATAGCTAGGATAGATAGTCGCAGGATATCCGCAACGGAACAGCGGGCTAGGAAAAGGTTGTTTAGTAATCAGAAATAAAGTATAAATATTTACAAGAGCAGAAGGAGCCCAACATATCAGCATCGCAGATCAGAGAAAGTACGCTCCAGAAAGGGAATAAAATAAAGGAGACGCATTGATAAGTAGCTGGATAGTTATCGGATAGTAGGTAAACAATCAAATCAAACCATCTCGGTTTAAAAAGGAGCTAGGACGTATCATCAGGCGTGATAAAGTCAATTTGTAATCTATAAGCACAGATCGTCAATCAAAGGACCCACTACCCAATCAGTCCCTCAATCTCAAAACGATATTTTAATGGTAAACTCGTCTCCGTAGGTAGAGTAAGGATTACAGTTTCTAGGGTTAATAGGAGGGATCGAAGGGCGAAATCAATGCCTCGATCGACAAGAAATCGCGTTTTGACAATCACACGAAATTAGCGTATTTCATATACACATCATCGCAGTAGCCATTGCGCGATATATAGGATTTATATACACTCCTCGTATACATCTCCTCCGAAGCGTATATTTATAAAGAAAACTTTTGCTAGCTTTAGCACTCTACCTTTACTCTATGACAATCTCTAAGACAACTAACTGAAACACTTATATCAACGTATCAACAATCTACAATCAGTCTACAATCAATCAAACTTTAAACAATCTTAACGGTTTTCAAGTCTATATATACAGATCTACATTATTATAGTCCACTACCAGTAGTGATATTAAGCATATTAAGCATATTACGATTAGACAAACACTTTAAATACCGCTCAAAATCCAGTAAAACTCAGTAGTCATAAATGTTGTTTAGGTGTCTTTTTCTCAAGTCCGCGACTAGTTGAAGCAACAATTCGCGTAAAGCTTAACGTACACAATTGGCATAGGCAGTGATTCAAGAAAGTAATTGGCATTGTCTCCTCACAGTAAGGGAAGCAAGCATCATAACCCCAAGCACACACAGTACCACAGTTACCACCCCGCATAACTCCTCCTCGACCTCGACCTCGACCCAACGACCCAATCTGAATCCGGCGAGAAAATACCAAACTAAAGTCGACGCTATCACGAAAGTTCAAACTCGAATCGCGCCACAAATCACGGAAATAAAGCCCGGGAAAGCAAGTGAATAAATAGAAACAGAGAGCAGAGGAGTTCTTTAATCAACATTTGTTGCCAATAAACTGTCATCATTGCCGCGTTAACAGAAACCACGGCGTCCGCAGCGATTGCAGCGCTCAGTATCAGCAGCAGCTCCCAAGCATCGCTAGCCGTCAACGCCAACGCTAACGCCGCTGCCAACTCCAACTCGCCAGCCACGCCCATTGCAGCGCCGCCCACAACACCGCCAGCGGTAGCAGAAGCAGCTCCAGTAGTCACAGCTTCCGAAACAGCACCGCCCGGGGCAACGGTAAAAAGCGAGATCATCGTATCCGGCTCCGAATCGGCCAAGTCCTCCCCTATACAAGACTTAATCATGGTAAGCGCCGCTTAATCAGTCGTCCTAAAACCCAATTAAACCGCACCCGTCAGCCTAATCTGATCTGAAACCGAGACATCAAAATTAGAATTGCAATTAACACTACCACCCCACCTGTGCAAAATAAATAAACTGAATTCGAACCATAATCAGGACCTGTATATCGATGACCACCTTGCCATATAAGACTTGTTAACTACTATGATATGTAAACCATGAAGCAAAGATATATAATGAACTTGTACAGTTTACTATGCTAACTCCTAACTATTTTTGGTTACATCTCTCTCTCTCTCTGCCATAATTAACCTAACTCTACCCTAATATAACCGCCACTTTCTGCTTAAAGAACTTCTTCTAAGGCAGGGTTTCCAGCGTCCAGTGGCTCGGCATGCGTTAATTATAGGTTTGAGCTTAAGATTATTTTGTTAAGTTTTTGTTACCCACTAGTCTTTATTTAAATCCTTTGTATATAGTTTACTTTTAAGTTCGCTGCCGGTCCAGCCATTGGCGTGGAAACCTAATCGGATCGAGTCGAGGTCCGACCCGTGATCTGGAAAGGTTCTTCCACGGTTGCGGGCGGGCCTGGACCTCTCCAAATTGGACAACTCTCTGTGCTTTCTGTCCCCCGTCTCTGCCTCTGCCTCTAACTATCCCGCTTTCTGGTCTCTACAGTTCCTATCGTAGACTACTATCCACTCGTAGCGCTCGCTGACTCTCACTGCCTCTTACTGCCTCTCACTGCTCTCCTTCTCTGTCACCTAAGCTTCCACCTACCAGTCTTCTATCTCTGGCTAACTATCTCAGCTATCTAGATCTTGAAACCCGAGTCTTACACTGTCAAGCCTCCTGTAGCCCACTCCTTTCTGCAGCTCCCAGAACACAGCTTTATGATTTTAGAGGATCAATCCCTGAGGGAACCACCACTCGACACCGAACTCCGAATACACTCTTCAGTTCAGTTCCTTGCATTCCTTTTTTATGATTTTTGGAGAAACAGAGATCCAATTCAAAGACCAAACTGAAACCCATAACAAACAACTCGCCAGAAAATAATATAAACCAACCACGCACAGCAAATGCAATTGTTGCACGCACCGCCGTCCACGCATCCGCATCCACATCCGCATCAGCATCCGCATCCGCAGCACCCGGCTACAGCCGCCGCCGCCTACCAGGCCATGCAGGTGCATCAGCATCAACAGCAGCAGCAGCAGCAGCAACAGCAGCAGCAGCACCAGCAGCAGCACGCGGTCTTCCACCAGCAGGTTGCAGCATTTGCCGCACAACAGCAGCAGCAGCAGCAACAGGCGGCGCAGCAACAGCACCAGGCGCAGCAGCAACTGCACCAGCAGTTCCACTACCAAGCCCAGGCGCAAGCTCAGGCCCAGGCCATGCTGCAGACGTACATGCAGTTGCAGGTGAACAGTGCGGTGGCTGCTCCCGCCACGCCCACCAAGCCGGCGCAGCCCTCGCAGGTGCCGGTGCCCGTGCAGGTGCCCGTCTCCGTCTCCGTGCCAGCCGTGCCGGCGCAATTCTTCGCCGCTCCGAGCACCCCGCTGACGATCATTCCGGCGGCGGCGGTGGCCTCCTCGGCCATGTTCGCCACCGCGGCCACCCCCACCTCGGCGGCCACTACACCGACCAACAATGTAAATAATACAGTTAATCTATCTGCCGTAACTAGAACTACTACCACTACTACTAAGAAGCAGCCGCCGGCAGCAGCGGCTGGGATCCTGGGCGCCGACCCCGCCGACGGGCTGGGACTGGGCTTGGGTGCCGTTGCTCGGGGCGAGGGTGGTGCTGCCTCCCTGCTGGGGTCCGCACCACTGCCCGTGCACCCTCTCCCGCATCTCCTCCCGTTGATTGGGGGCGCTCTCGGTTTCAGTAGCGCCAGCAGCGGCTGCAGTTCTGCATCTTCTGATTGTTCTATGCCATCGCCAACTTCACTACACTTATCTTCTCCTAAAAAGGTTTGTGTGTTCACTAAGCGAAACTCTAAACAACTCTCCTCCCAGATCCTAAGTTCTTCAGTCGCTCTCGTGCCGAGAAGTAGAAGTTAGCTGCTTTCCTTTTTATTTTACTAACCACTAACCAACACACATCTGTACCCACCCGCTTTGCCTGCCATTTGAACTATCATCTCTCCTGGATGCCAACCAGAACACTCATCATCTCACACTGTACTGTACTAACTCTCGTAGACTCGTAGTTCTTATTGCTGTTGTGTGCTCTGGTTGTTGTACGTAGTTGCATCTCACGTTTCGTATTTATTTGACTGCCCTCTCCGATATCTGTAAGATCATTAAGTTAGCCCTAAGAGAACATGTATGCTAGTCATAGTACCATTATATTAAGCCCTTTGACCTTTGCAGGCTCTTGCACTCTACATATTATTTCTGCCTCTTGTTATCCTTTTTTTTAACTATTTAGTAAAGAGCCCAAAATGTATCCACCATTAAAGACAATAGTGGACAACTGCCATCAAAAATTTATAAATTTTTTTGATTTAATAGATGTCCTCCCCCTCCTCCTCCCCAGGTAGTTCTCCTAGATTGTCGCAATGAGCTGGCTCGCTGCATATTTTATTTATCAGCCATAACTATCGCGTTGCAGGCGTGCATTAGCCGCAGTTGTTTGGCCAGCACTTACGACCTGCACTGCCTCGGCCATCTGTTCCGCCTCCTGTTGATCCTCCGACTGTCCTGGCCTCCAGCCCGTATTGATTAGTCGGCGATGAAAATGTCGCTGCAATTTGTTAGCAAACTGCAGCGCGGAGGGAAAAACTGCCGCCGCCTCCTCCACTGCCACTGGCCCAGCTGTGGTCCGTGCCGGGGGCCAGGCCTTGTATTAGGTGTCCTGGAGCCTTGGTGTTGGATGTCGACGGTGCGTGTGTGTGCTGTCTTTGTGTTGTAATAGGGAAACCACCGCCGTTGCCTGCCACATTTATTATCGATTTATCGCGGCACACAAGGTGGAAAGGAGTAGTGGCTGCCACTGCCACTGCCGCTGCCTCTGCAATTACCCCCGACTCTCGTTAATGTTTAAACTGTACTTAAATGACTCTATTATGAGTAGCCCTTTCCCCGCCTCGCCGCCTTCAGCATTAAATTATCTGTAATTGATTTTGTTTAACACAAGCGCCCCTCCTGCGCCGCATCGCCCCCGTGCATTATCCATTAGCCCGATTCCGAATGTTGATTTTAGTTTTTGCCATATTTGGCTTGGTGTAATTATGGCTGTCATTCGGAGCAAAAAACGACGGCATTTTAATATTATTTTGTTTAAACTTGCCACCTGCGAGTGTAGCTACAAGCCACATTTTGGCAAATATTTGTGTCAACATCAATGAGCAACTGCCTGGCGAGTGCCAGGACATTTCCGGGGAAAAAGCTGGAAAACAACCCCAAGGTGCTAATAAAGACCGCGAACAAATCCCACAAGCCGCCGCCACACGATAAATAAGGATATTGACAATAAAACATGAAAGATTCTCCGCCGAGGGTAAATAGAAAATTTTTCAAATTAGTAGGAGGGCGCCGGGGGATTCAAATAAGTGTGTTAGGCGGCAGAAAGTTGGCGGGCAAGTGTAGTATGAACTCGCTTTGAAGTACCGGATGATTCGGAGTCAGTCAGGCTGCACTTCCAATAATATGCCAGTCGCCAGTGCCAGTGCCTGTGCCAGTCGGCAGCGTGGACGGCCCTCGGCCAACTTACAAAAGCACAAATAAACTTTTTAAATTTAAAAATTCATCAAACTTTCAAGCCGACCCCGGCCAAGTCAAACAAATTAGATGAGCGACGGGCGCGGGGTGCGGAGATAGAGTGCCGGACAGTCGAGCGAAATAACACAAATACGCATTATACGTACAGCGGAGCATGTCCTGTATATATGCGTAAAAAATTACATTAATCCGTAATCGAAAAACTTGACTCCTCGAACACGGTGCAAAAGTTTCCGCCTCGCGATTCGTAATAAGCGCTTTACAAGCGGCCGGGGCCCAGCACGAAAAAGTGTTTTCCAACTACAAAATTTCAATTATTCCCCGGCTCACGGGGGTCTTGTCCGGCAATAAAACAATTTAAAATTTAAATGCACCAAAGTGTCCCTTGTCCTTGCCAGCGTGTCCCCCAAAGTGTGCCAAGAAATGGGACAAGCAATATGTTGTCCAAAATAGGTGGGGGCACTGGCAGCAGAATCGCTTCGTGCTTGCAACAAATTGAGATGAGAAAATAAAATTCAATAAACTCTTGTTAAGCACGCAGCGATGGAGGTCATGGGGGGCAGCAGGGATCGGCAGCTGCGTGCTCCGGAGCAGGACAACGTTTTAAATATTGACAGCTTCGAAAAGAAGCCTGTTCGTCATACCTACCCGGACTGTCTCCGACTCCGTCTCCGAATCCCGAATCCGATGACGAGGCTTCCAAGTAAATAGATAAATCAACCCCAGAGACATGTACACCAGGCGTTTTTGCATTTATCAAAAGCCGGGTCCGGGCGCCGGAAGCAGGGAGCCGGGCGGTCTCGCCAGAGGTTGCGTAGGGACTATGTCGAAGGACGACAGGACATGATGCCGAGCATTGTTATGATTTATCCGGCCCTCAATCGATTTTCGTAGCACACTTTTTTGGGCGGGCAAGAGGTGCCTTGCTTCCCAATCATAGCGGCACCCACAATTGCGCTAATCAACGAGCTCTCGGTGTTCGAGGATTATGCGAGGACCCAGTACCAGGAACAGTGGTCGGTAGCCCGACAGAGGCCCACTGTGAGCCTTTTGAGGGTCCTGCTGTTGGTTTTCCTTGCACTCGCCTGTCGTTGACAAATAAATTAAAAAGTTATGACTAAAAACGTTTCTTTCTCGGCAATGGAATGAAATTTGTGCGCTCGGACAGCGTTCAGTGCTCACTGCTCAGTGCTCAGTGCTCTGGCGATGCCGCTGGCCAAATTTAAATTGCTTTTGTTGCGCTTTTGTAGTTGTTGTCTAGTTGTTCTCACTGGAGCTCCTGGCACTGCTCCTGCTCCTGCTGCTCCTGCTCCTGCTCCTATTCCCACTCATCCGGCGGTTGCTGATGATGATGATTTTCCTTTCTGCAGCGCAAGTTTTCTTTGTTGTTTGCACAAATAGTTTTGTCGCCAACGCGCTTCCATAAAAATGCTGCATATTTTCTTTTGAATGGCGCTCGGGAAAAATCTGAAAAAAATCAAATGCGAAAATGGTGAAAGTGTGTGTAGCTGCGAATTAAGTTTGCCGTTAAACGGCCACGGCTAAGCGCATTAAGAAAAGTTTTTGCATCCACTACTGCTATACCGTTCTCCATCTCCATCTCCATCCTCCTTTTTCGACCAAAACTTTTTCAAAATCATTAAAAGCTTAAATGCGGCGACCAGCGCAGTCTGGAATATGAATATGAATATTGAATGTGTGCCGGAATGAACTGAACCGAGCCGACGGAGACCATTAAAAGCGACCCTTTTCGCCCTTCGCTCCATCTCCAACGAGCTTGTAGTTTTTGGAGTTGTAACTTTGGCTTTTATGAGCGCAAAATATTTGCCCTCCAGTGCACTAATCCACCAAGCTCCAACCAGGATGGATGCTGCCAGAATGGAAAACTAGCAGTGTGTGGCATGTCAGCGTACGAGCACGAGCGGGGGCACAACCCCAATCCTCCGACCCTGGGGCCCGGGCCACTCACTCAAACTGGAGGCGACAAACTAACTTATTAATATGCAATGCACACTTTGTTGCAGTATTAATTGCAATATTAAATTTCCACTAATACTCGCTTAGCAGGACTTGCCTTGCTGCCACACTGAGAAAAAAACTGTCCTCAAAAGGGGGTGCTCACCCAAGTTGTAGACAGCCTTTGGCAGGAGAACTTTTAATCCCGTTGGTGATACCAATTTTTTCCAGTGCTGGCCAAAGCTGGTTCTGCTTGAAAAGTTTCGCCGCAACTTTTAGCTGAGTAAAGTGAGTAGAAAACACCTAGAACCAAGTAATTATTACATGTTTACGTGCGCCAGGACCGCGTGTCCCCACCCCTGGAACTCCGCAACGTATCCATTCCGGCTCCCCGGCAGGACGCGATGTGTGTGGGAGCGCCGGCTTCATTCGGCATGCGGCACGAGTGCGCTGAAAAGCGATACTAATGATAAGTTCTGCTTGCGAGGAGAGTCCGTCAGTGAAATGAACTCAATTTGCTACGTTTTACATTACCGATGCCACGGAGCCGGTGAACCCAACTGAACGGACATCATTTCCATACGCGCACGTACTGAGGAGAGCGGGACGGCTGGGAAGGCCGGGAAAGCCAGCCGGCAATGGCGCGGGCTTTTCCGAGTTTTCGTGCTCGGTTGCCCGCAGCTTGATGTATATAGTATGCGGCTGGGGAAATTCTGAAATTCTGCGTCTGGCAGCTGGAAATTGCACTTCTAGGCAGCCCCTATATACGGTACGGGGCAGCCAGCCAGCCAGCGAAATAAAAAATGCACGTGAAATAAATGTTTAAAAGGAGCAGGCACTCGGTGTTCGGCACTCGGCACACTCCGACATCCAATCCAGACATAATGTTAGCCCAAGTTTTCTGTTAACTAAATTTACACACTCGCACTTGCACTCGCAATCTGGGAGTATGCAACTGATTTCATTAACTGCAGTTGGAGTTCGAGTTCGGTAAACAGCCCTGGGAGATCCCAGTCGCCTCCTCCAGTGCCTCCTCCAGTTCTGCAAATTAATTTGTTCGAAATAAGTTGCGCCAGAAAGTTTTTCGTGTTTGTGTAACACACTTTCAGGCGCTCCTAGCTGATTAATAACCTCAAACGTAGTCTGTGCGCAGCCCGTAGCTTGTAGAACGGCCCTGTCTTATTATTATAATGCAGAAATGTGTGTCAGGTGACTTTGGAATACTGAATTATGCACTAGGACTCTTAATGGCAGTCGGGCCCGATTCAGAGTCCTGGTTCCGGGCTGTGACACATCCCAATGACTAATTCATGGCCCTTGGGCTAACGAGGTCTGGCTTGCAATTGATTAAATGCAGTGCCAGAGCCCCATTGTCACCTTTTGTCAACATCAAATTTTCCGCTAGTTTTATGTGCATAAATGCAAATAGCAGAGACACCAGAATGGAGCAGAATGGAGGACGGAACGCCGCCCAGAGGCGGACTTTTGATGAGTTGTGCAATTTCCAGCCAGAGGCGCAGCAATAGAAAATAAAAAGAAAATACTGCCATTGTCGCCTGGCATCTTTGGGCTATGCTCTTGCTGCCTCTCGAACGATTTCCCAGACATCAGTCGGCAACAACACCCCTTTTCCCACATTTCTCCGTAGTCGGTAGTCCGTAGTCCGGAAAAGCGGAGACCGAAGACTGCGCTTGATTGTCTGTGTAAATGCGGCGCCAATTTTTTACGCTCATAAATGCAGGCAGACCAGCAAGCCAGCAAACCAGCAAACCGGCAAAGCAGCAAAAGCGACTCCACTTGCCACTTTCCACTCAAGTTCATTGTATTTGCATGCGCCTACCCCCTGACTCTGGCTTCTGGCTGGCATTTTTTTGCTGTTTCATCATTCTCATCAGCAGACATTGCTCATACGCCACGTTCCTCCTTTCGTCAAGTCAACAAAAGCAAAAGCTGCAGTTCATATAATTTTTTGCCTTGCTTTGTCCGAATACGTTCTGTTCCGTTCCGTTCCGGGCTAAAACGTTAACAGTATTTTCAGCATTTTCGAGACAGTTTGTCATAATTCCATAGAATCTACTTGGCATTTTTTCTCGTTTGCGGGAGCGCTCCTTCTTCTGGCTTTGGCTTCGACTTCGGCTGTGGAGCTCCTCTTTTGACGTTTTATTGTGTCAACATGACAAATCGTCAAGTGTCAGAAGGGGCAGCGCCAGCGGAGGAGCTCTGGAAGATATACGGCCTTCCCTTATTTAATTTCAAGGTGGTCTTTAACGGGCTAAACGAGCGTCCTGAGTGGCGGGCGGGGGCCGGGAATCTTGAATAAAATATTGAAATACCCAGTAAGAAAAATAACTAAATTGATTCACCCAATCGTGGAGGATATTACTATCATCCTGTAAGCAATGGATTATCAAATGGACTTTATGGACTTTAGCCCTTATGTGCTACCCTTTTTCTTGTAGGAGGCCCCCGTATTTCAAATGCTCCACTTTTTATCAGTCTGGCCATAAATTCCATCGCTCAATTACAATATTTCGGCCTTCGGATGCAAATTTATGAGTATTTTCATTTCGATCAATTTACTCTGCTACTACTTCCTCCCCCCTGCATGTGGGTCCTTCGACACAGGGTCTGTGTGATTGTCGGACACCTCGGAGAAGGGAGAAATTTATTCATTGAGTTTTTACAGTCAACTACACACCTTCTCCTGACTGCGGTTAGCCGTCGCCATCATCGTGGTCATCATCCGCATCCTCATCCGCATCCGCATCCTCTTCCTTTGAGCTGAGCTTTGCTCCTTCCTCTGACGTAATCATTCATACTTCATCAAGTTGACCCTACTACGGGGCTCGATTTTCTATTCAGACTCTCCGACTCCGACTCCGACTCTGGTCTGCTCTGCTGGCATCGCTTCATTGCTATGCAAACTGCTCCCAATGGCTACGTTTAATGGTCAAGTGTGTAAAATTGCATAGCAAATCGTTGGGATGGCATGGCATGGCATGGTGGTTGGCATGTCTCAGGGATGGCAAGGAAACGAGTCCGGGACCATTGCTCTTAGATAAACATCTTTGCCATCTGTTTTCGTTCCACTTTGCTCAAGCTCTTTGGGTTCGTCCTGCCGTCCTGCCGTCCTATCCTGCTGACTGACTGAGTTACATATTGATGTGATTTACTACTCATGTCTTTGGGGCGTTCTCCCTGCGTCCCCGGAAAATTGTTTTGGAATTCAGTTTTGAGTCGATTGTCCTGTGGCATGATATACACGCCGCCAGAGCCGATTGGTCGCACATTTTATGCCTCTGATTGAGGACCAATTTGGACTTGTTGCCATCGTTTTTCTGGGGGCCGTAAAGTGTGCAAAAAATAAATTGGACTTCCACCTGGGATAAACGGTGTTCCTCCCTGCTCTAATAGAGCCTGGCCTCCTGAAATATTAAATACTTTTTTGCCAAAAGGAGTCCTTCTAGGACCGACTAGCTCCTCCGTCAATAAACTTCCAGACCGCCTGACAGCCCTGCCCTGCCATTGTTGATTTCATTATGATTTCGATTTGCATAACCGAATGCCTAACAACAATTTGGCACTGGCCCCCACGGTCCAAAGCGGTCGCCAGGGACTCCTTTTCACTGTCAATGGGGCTCGAGGAGCGGACTCGGTTCATCATCGTCTCCGGGCCGGGGTGGGTGTATCAGTTTTGGGGCCGCCTCACATTTCATTAGCCTGTCAACATTTGTGTAGTCGACAAGCCTGTGATGGCCATGTCTTTGACACTTCAGCCTGCGGCGTACGCTCCGACGCAGTTGCCATGGATGCGGCCTCTGCTCGTGCTTTGAGCTCATCCCCCTCTGCCCCTGCCCCTGCCCCTGCCTCCGCCTAGGCTGTGCCTTAAATAGTTAAACTGCTTAGCGAGTGTCTTGCGATTTGCAGACTATGCCACATGCTCCGGTTGCTATGCAAATCAATTTTCCCAGCCGGCAGAGCTGCTGTGTCCTTCTATTTGCGGAGCACGCCAGAGCGGAGTGGGCGGAGGTGTGTCCCGAGTTCGGAGTTCATTAGTATTTTGTTTAGTTAACTTTAGCAAGGAAGGCGGGCTTTTGAACTTTGATACCCAGATTCAGTAAACGCTTTGTGCTCAACCGGTTAATTTGTTTTAATTGCCATAATTTTGCCCTGCTGGGCTGGTCTACAGCCGTCTCCTGTCTACTTTGATTTTCATGTAAATTTAAAGCGCTTAAATTGCGGCGGGCACAAAAGGAGAAGGCGAATCAGGGAGGACTCAGGTAACGAGCTGAACAAAACAAAATCCTTTTTCAACAAAAGGAGTAAGGGAAATCATAAATTTTGCCCAGAAGCCATAAAAGTGTTCAGCTTGCTTCGTTTCGAGAGCTGAACAGCAAATATGCAATACGCTTGCTATCGATATGCTGAAATCTATGCTCCTGCCTCAGCTCCTCCTCCTTGCTCCTTGCCGTGCTCCGGCTCCTGCTCCTTTTCCTCTTAATTTTTTTGCCTAGACAAAAAGAATCCCCGGCGCACGTAAGGAGCTCGGAGAAGAAACCCCTTGGCCAGAGTATTTTATTTATTTTTTTGTGGCACACCCGCACACCCACATCCAGGCGTATTATCAGCAAATGGTATTAGGGGCGCCCTTTAAGTATGCAACAGTTTTTGTGCTCCTGCTGCTGCTGATATTTTATTTGGCTGTCTTTTTGGGCTTGTTTCGGTGTGGCCCTCGGGCTGACAGCGCCAAACAAGAGCCAAGACCCAACAGGCAGCCAATTAGGCGGCCAAAATCTGGTTAACTGTTGCTCGACTGGCACCCAGCCAGCGACCTCCGCTTTATGGCAGTTTAATAGGCAGCAACTAGCGAGCAGCTCTGATAGATAGGTCAACGCATTAGGCAAATCGTAAATGCTGGAAGTTGTTTCGGCGCATTCCTCCGACCACTTAACACAAATGATGTTGATACAGCCGATAGACAGGGCACCACCCCATCCTCCGCCGCACATAAACACACACTTTTCCACACGGCGCCATTGTTATGATTATTATGGCTGTTGTTGTTTGGGGGCGCCTTCTGGAAAACTTGCTATTTTTCTTCAGATACTTTCTCCAGCCTCCCTAGGAAAGTCGTTCAGCGTTAAAAGCAAACCCAAAAATGTTCTACAACTTTTTGTTTGAGTGTGCAGTGTGTGTGTGGGGGGTGGGTGTGTTGGAACAAGTTAATGTAAAAGTATTTTTATGCTTTGAAAAACATTTGCCCAGCCAAAAATTATAAAGAGAATAATAAGGGGATACCAAAGACCCAAACACGAAGCGAAAGGAAAACTGGAGGCAGAAATAGGCAAGCGAAAGGAAAGTGGCAAGAATCTGTGGTTCTCGTTGTTGTTGCAGTAATAAAATCAAACAAAACAAGCAGGAAGGTAGCGGGAACAAACTCCAGCCAAAGTCGGAGGATATCCTGCGAGCAGGAGCAGCATCATCAGTGCTGAAGTGGGGGATTCCCGTACAACCGTCGGCAGTCAGTCGGCATCATCGTCATGGATCAGCCGTATATGTACGTCATGGCCACCACCACCGGCACGTGTGTATACTCCACCGGGTGTGGGTGTGGGTGTGTGTGCCACAAGATAAATGTCTATTTAAATTGTCCCCGTTGCGCTACTAGCCGAGTCGGGAGCCTTTGTCGATTCCTCAATGGCACGGTCATGGCAGTGCCACTTGACAGCACCGCCCATCCAGCACCGAACCACTTGGGCACGGCTCCCAGGACGGGCAGGCTCCCCCTAGTTAAATCTTTATTGTTATCATAATTTGCTTTTATCCGTGCTCAGAGCCTGTCTCATGGCAGGTTACCTAACCAAAGCCGGGCCCATTCATTCCTCGTAAAGGAAAAAAACAGGAGCTGAACTGAAACCGAGCCAACGACGGCAGGAGTTCACATTTTTATCGTAATTGTTTTCTCCTGCATTCCTCCCAGTCTCCCAGTCGCCCAGTCCTGCCCCCCAGCTCCTGCGCGAGTGAAAAGCGGCAAAATGGAGCGTAAATAGCACAGGACGTAATAGCTCTTGTTGTGCCTGGCTCGCTTACCATTTTCCCGCCCGGCGCTGCTCCTCTGGCTATGCAAATCAATAAAAGTTGATAATTGAGATTTCTTTAACAAGATTTCGGGTGTCACACTGACGAGGGGGCTCCCGACTCCTGGCTGCGGCTCCTGTTGCTCCTGTCGATTTCCACGATGATGGCGAAACAGATACCGTCGGAAATATTATCGTCACGAGCAGAGCCCAGTCACCAGCCCAGTCGCCCAGTCAGCAAAAAAAGCTACTTTCTAGCCGTGTGCCAGTGACATAAATTATAATTAGATTGGAGCGGGAGTCCTTAAAAATATGAGACACAATGGGAGGAAATCGATGAATCATTAGAGGAATCGGCGAAAATCTATATCGTAGAATAATTACATTGCTCATTAAGTATTTTTCCGATTATTTACTTTTTAAATAGACTCCCCCCCTTTGTGTGTTATTTATAATTTGAAAAATACACCATCCCCCCCACCACTCTCACCTCAGTAATTGTCGTATGAAACTCGATATTGTGTGCCTTAGATTACCCAGAGATTGAAGTAATTATCAAGTGTCTTGGGCCTAATCTAGACCACATCGGAAACCCACATAACTAACTGTCTTTTTCCTTTTTCTTCCAGGTAAGGATCGATGAACAATTTATATACAAACTGAACTATCTGGTAAGCGATGCGATCAGTAACTACCCACACGTGCCCCTCACCTAGGTGCGGGCAGGCACAGAAGACATGAGGGGTCTATAGTTTTATAAAAAGTGACTATCAATGACTCAGTATCATTTCAAAACCATAATATTATTTAAGGGAATTTATATGGGAAATAGATTCGATCAAGATCGGGAAATATATACTTATAGCCTAAAAGGAAGCTACATCTGTTCCTGGTGGAAGCCAGCTCTATCGTCTCCTTCTGCGGCAAGCACCCGGCAATTGTGAGCCATAATTGAATTTTAAATAAGTCCTACCAGACACGCACCAGAGTCGATTGCAGTCGTATCCTTCTCCGTCTGGATGGCTTCTTGACTCGGAATTTGTCCGTTTTTTAAACTGTAAATAAATTTTATCGAATTTCTGCTCCTTCCTCCCGACAAAGACGTCTGCCAGTCGACTTCTCCGACTTGTGCCCGTCTTGTGACTACTGTTGCTGCGATTGGGATGCCGCATCCGTGCCATAAAGTATGCAATTTTATTTCAGAGCGCCCGGCACTTACCTGGCTATCCCTGAGCTCCTGCCTTTGTGCTGCCTCCTCGAACGGTATAAAATATTTAGGTTTACATTTCGCACACACGTCCCACTTCCGATTGGGGATCCTTCTGTCTTCTAAGCCGGCGCTTTTTCTGTTGTCCCGCCGCAGTGACTGCTCTGTGCCGGACAGTTCCATAAAAGGATTTACCCAGTCAAGATTTTCCTTGGCAGGACGCTGTAGGTATGCGCTGAGAGAAACTATGTGTTTCTGAAAGTCCATTTTAGTCAAAGGATTCAAAGAGTTCATCTCTCACTCTTTCGGAACTAAATCGTCCGCTAATAACAACACTTTTGTGGAAGTGCATTCACTATTTGCGCTGCCATTGTCATGACCAAAGGATCCTCCTCTGACCCTCTGACACTCTGACCCATGCACTCTGCCCAGAGCACGACCTGAACCTGCTATTTGTGCAGCACTTGTCCGGCGACCGATTCTCCAGCCCAGCTCCGATTACCGACATTTGGTTTTTCCTCACAGCAAATATAATTAAATAAATACAACACACAGACAGGCAGGCAGGATGTGCGGACGAGCTGCATGTGCATCATATTTAAGAGTTCAATAAGCAAACTTTGCGGAGCCAGAGTGCAGCCATTAGGTAATTAATTTAACACTTGGCCACACAGCCGGCCCCTAATTGGCTGCCACTGACCAATCGAGACAGATCCGACCCTGGGCGGAGAAGAAATAATAAAGTTGGACACAAAAGGGCAAAGGTATCCGTTTAGGGATGATTCGGGGCCATCAGTCGAAATCAAAGCAGTGCTAGTTGTTAATGCTACTTGCGGTATAATAGGAAAGCAATAGTTTACCGAAAAAATAACCTCGACCAGAAATCAAAAACGCTCCAATGGCGCTCCAGTGGTCAAGCGTGGAAAAGGGTCGTGGGTCGAGTCGGGTTGGGGTGGTCGAGTTGAGCTTTGGGGTCGACTGCCCACCGAGCTCAGTGAACTTGCTTGAAATTAATGTGCCACGTAAAAAGGGTAATTTCCGAGAGCCAGCAATGGTGCTTGACCAAGTTCCCGGCTCAGGCCAGGCCAGGGCAGGCCAGCCGGGCCAGGACTTGTTGCGTGTTCCGTGCATTTTTCTTCCGAAGCAGCCCCGTAGTCAAAGTGAAGTCAAGTGCAAAGGAAAGTAAAATATTTTCTTCTCCAAAAGAAACCCAAGAGCCAAAGGGGGAGAAGGAAACATCAAAATAGACAAGCTTCCAAACTTTTGTGACGTCTGAAAGGCTCCGCTCATTAAGAGACAGGGCGGCAGTGGGCGAGGATGCGCTTGGTAGTGGTGGCGCCTTTGGCATTAAACTCATTAACGGTAATTGCAACCTTTTTTTGCAGGCGGCAGCGGCCGCGCATCTCATTTTTAAAACGCAATTTTGTTAATTAATTTCGCACATGCCGCCGCCGACGCGTCGCGCCGTCTGAGGCAGCTTTCTCTCGAATTTCCACCACTCGTTAGCCGGCATTAGTCGATGATTTGGCTTTGAATGTGCTGGCAACCAGTGGGGAACACGTCCTTGGCTCATCTATCCGACTATCAGAAGAGCTATCTGTGTATCTATCACCCCGCCACTTGTAGCTGCCAAGCTCCTGAACAAAATATTTTTTAAATCTTCTGGTTTGCCAACAAAATTGTAAAGATGAACCTTAAAATATTCTTCGCTTAATTCTTCATCGATATTGACCCAAATCTGGGTCTGAAGAGCGTATTCCCTTTAGAAATGAATGGAAGGCCAAAGTGAGAGACTGCGAAGGTTCTATCTTCCCCAATTCTCATCCGATTCTAGAGCGGAATACCTTAAACGATTTCTGGATCGATTCTCCACCGTTCTGCATCAAAATCCTGAGACAAAATATTTTTTAGATTTTTTGTCCATTTTTCGTGATGGAATCCGTTGAAAATGGAGTTTTCCCCTATATGGTCCACAGTGATGGCTATATCTTCCCCAATTCTCATCCGATTCTTGAGCGGAATACCTTAAAAGATTCGTGGATCGATTCCCTATTATTCTGCATTAAAATCCTGAGACAAAATATTTTTCAGATTTTTTGTCCATTTTTCGTGATGGGATCCCTTGAAAATGGGGTTTTCTCCTATATGGCCCACAGTGATGGCTATATCTTCCCCAATTCTCATCCGATTCTTGAGCGGAATACCTTAAAAGATTCGTGAATCGATTCCCTATTATTCTGCATCAAAATCCTGAGACAAAATATTTTTTAGATTTTTTGTCCATTTTCTGGATACGGGGGAGTGACAATATTAGGAATCTAGTGAGGTATCTAGTGAGGTATTGCTGGCGATGCTTTTCGCATTAAAATCAATAATTATATGAGGAGGCTTTAATTTTCGCATCTCATTTTTAAAACGCAATTTTGTTAATTACTTTGGCACATGTCGCAATGTCTGAACCAGCTTTCTCGAACTTGCCCCTCTCGTTAGCTCGGCTTTAGTCAATGATGGCTTTGAATATCCCCCATCTAATGGGGGAAACAAGGTCCTTGGCTCATCTATCCGGCTATCAGAGCTATCCATCTATCCACCCGCCACTTGTGGCTGGCAAGCCAGAGTGCTTTCGCCGTGGCTTCTGCTTTACCATTTGGGCGCTTTTCGATTTCCAATTACGCGAAAACACGCCCGCAGCCCACTTCGGATTTGTATTTGGATTTGGCGGGAATAACGCGCTTTACCTCCGCTGGAATCAAAAGCCATGCGGAACCCGCCTCCTGTTGCTGACACTGATGATGATTGTCGCCGCGAGGGGCGGAGTCCGCCGTGGTGGAGGCGGTGGGTTCCACTGGAAAGAAAACCTGGTGCTGGCCAGGTCGAAATTTGAGTCTAAATATCAGCTACCGTGGGGGTGAAAGCTCATGTCCACCTGACTGTTGTTTGGTTTTGGAACATCTTTCGAAGTATTTAAAAAAAAATCATAAATGAAGTCAGAAACACAGTCTTTCTGTGCAGTGAGCTTTCACATTACCCCTGGCAGCGGAATAATTTGTCTTGCGGCCAAATGTTCTATTATCGGTGGAAGTGCCGAGTGCGTGTGCTCGAGCCCCTGAGAAGAGGAAAGTAATATCCTCACTTGTAGCTATCAGGTCTGGAGTGCTCGGGAGATGCCCTGCCCAGATACTACGGGCTTGTTCTCGGCCCTCGAGGCGGTTAACTGAATTTGAGCGAAAACGAGGGAAAACAGGACTGCGTGGCGTTTTGTAAAAAATTGGAAAGTAGACAAAAGAAAGCAAAGAGCCCAGAACAGAGCAGCTTAAGGAGCTTCCGTGATTTATAAGCATGTGCTCGCCCTCTTGGTGAGGGCAGCTAACCTTGCTTTTTACTTTCAACTCCGCCGTAATCTACAGCCCTTTTCACGGGTCAGGGCTGGCAACACACATACAGGTCTAACCCATATGCTCTAGCTGTTGTTGTAATCAACTTAATTGCAAGGGAACAGGGAAAGCCAGCCGGCAGGAGAACGCGAGCCAGAGCGAGAGGGAGTAATTAAGAGTAATTGCCATTAATATAATAAAGCCAAAGCTAGCCAGAGGCGGAGGACACATTCATAGCGCCCGGAGGCACGCAATGAAAAAGCAGCTCCGCCGCGGCGTAAAAAACAACGAAATTATTCATAGAACTGAACAGAATACATTTGATTATAATCTACGTCAACAACAGCAGCAGTAGCAGCAGTATCCAACAACGACAAGAAAGGGGGTTGTTAGCCTTAGACAAAGCTCCAAAATTGATATTAATATTGCCGCCTTTTTTTAGCCACCGTACTTTCAATGGAATGTGCATAAAAAAATTTGAACAAAAGACCCAAAACCGAAGCGGGGAAGAACAACATTTTACGAGCCATTGGTGCGCGGCCACGCCCACACCCACACCCCAGGAATGGGGCCGCAGAATGTTTCCTTGGCATTTTTATTTTTTTTTGCTTTTTAGCAACGGCTGGTAACGAAAAATATCAAATTAATTAGCAAAGCCGCTGACAACAATGGCGCTTTATAAAATTCCTATTTCGGGCTGCTTAAAGCTTGCCACGAATGTCCTTGCCTCTCGTTCCGCGATTTAAATCGAGATGAAATGAGGATACTCCGACTGTAGGTAATAATTAGGCTTGTGGATGTGTCCAAAAGGGATGCGATTTGTCAATCTGACATTGACAAACTCGTTGGTCGTGATTAGGAGAACATATGGGCTGTGCCTGGATATGGGTCTGGGTCGAGGTCAGGGTCTGGTGCCACAATGAGCTCCAAATGTAAACACAACAAATGCGAACCGCTCGACTGCGGTGTCCCAACTCGTTTCACCCAAGGCAGCGCCCCAGGATGTACTGCGAAAACTTTGTGTCCTTTGTGGGCAGCCCTGTTTGACTTTTGCTTAAACGCTTGAACGCCTTAATTATATTCCATAATTGTCTTCGAATCACATCGACATAATTAGATTGCAGCGCATTGTTGCCCTGTGCTCTGTGCTGCCGCGCTGCAACTTAACTGCGTGCAACAGAGTGTCCTTTATAAGCCAATGAAAACTATTCGCCGCCAAACAAAGGGAGACTCCAAAGAAAGGCGCCAGCGAGCGGGAAAGTGCTGCAGTCAAAGTTTTTAAGTGTTTATTTCAATTATTGTTTGGCTTCGTGTTGTCTGCTCTCCGCGCTAGTGTTTTTGGCTGCGGAAGGAGACAGCTGGGAGCGAGAGCTCGGGGAAATTTCATTTTCCGCACCACGCTCCTGCGTCTGCCCCTTCCTCGCCCCCTTTCACAAAGGGGCGTCAAAAACAACAAACAATAACAAAAACTAGTTAAGAAATGCAAAAGTTTTTAGCGCAAAAGTTCGCTCTGGCGCCCGGCCGGACAGACCTCCGACCCCAGCCCCCAACCCATTGTCCTTTTTTTTTTTTTTTTTTTTTTTTGTGTGAAGCTACTCATTTTTTGTAGCAGCGGAAAACAATGTGACTTAATGGCACTGCACACCAAGAGTGTTGCGGAAAGCCTTTCTCCCCCATCCAGCCACACATCGCCGCTTCGACACAGTTTAATTTTACGCTCCTGGTCGCCTTCTTTGAAGCTGAAACCGAATCTGAAACTGAACCCGGCGCCCTCGCGCTGCAGCAACAATGTTGCCGCACAGAGCCACCCCTGCATGGGCAGAGAGCAAAAGGCAAGTGGGTGGCAGCCACCACCCCTCCACTGGCCTCCAGCCCTCGCCAGCGTCTGTTTAGTGTTGCGTGTCGCCATATTGTTTGTTTTATGTCACCCGCCCCACAAACGCACTCTCTGCTTTATTTGCTCCAACTGCGGACTGCCGTATGTTTCACTCTCAGGTAATTGCGGTTTTTATTTCACAAAAATAATAATACCTGCACCTTCGGGGCGGTGGCGGTGGTGTCCTGCGAGCTGGATGGATGGCTGTCGGAAGTTGTCAGGCTGCGGCAGGGCGGCCGGCTCCTTAAAGCCCGGCCACTTTAAAGGCAGCAGCAGAGCGCTAATAAGACGACACACACACTGGCCAGAAGGCTGGGAGAGGGATACGTGTTGGTTTACACACAACACACACGCCCTGCATAAACCCTGTTAACTCACTTAACAACAAACAAAGCTGCAAGCAACGCCTGGACGGGCACACACCTCGCCTCGGGCGCCCGACTATGAGCATAACTTTAATGCTCATTGCTCGGCTTGGCTGGGCGCCCTGGTCTGGCTCTGTGCCAGATTTAAATGAACTGGGTCGCCGACGAACTGCAGATGAACCCCGCATTCGGCTGGCTGCGCACTCGGAGGACGGGGTGGAGGGCCTGTGCTGCGGAGGCGGGTCAGATGCACTGCAAGAAACGCTCAAAACTCTAATCTTTTGCCTCCAAAAATAAGTCCCTCAGTTTGCATGTGTCTTAATTACATAACGTCCGAGAGAATTCCGCAATGGCCGGCGGGCTCGGGCTCTTGGGCCAAACTGAAAAGCCGGTAGTCCCCGATCCGATTTGCGGGGCGTTTATAAACAATAGTTCATTTGTATTGATCCGGGGGCTCCAGGCCACAGCCCCATAGCCCCACAGCCCTCCGATGTCCGATAACCCCTGTTTCGCTGGCAACTAACCCGCATAATGTGCTTCCGCTTCATCGGCTGACCGATGTCTGCAAATGGGTGTTTCTGTGTTCGAATGGGACTTTGAGCGAGGGGGGAGCGGAAGCTGGAGCCAGTTGGGGCAGAAGGTCGAAGGTGAGCTGCCAAACTCGCCGATCAACCCAACTGCGTTGTGCTAAAAATGTTAATGCAAATCATTGGGGAAATCAGAAGGCCACCTCACCCCCGCCTCGGTACGAGTGCAAGTGAAAACGGTGGCTTACGATTTCGGCAGGCATCCTATTCGTGCAATTTGCAAGGGTTTCCCAAGTGGATCCATCCTTCCCCGGCCCTTCCACCATCTACCGAAGTCTTCATCCGACCCTGTTTGTTGTCAAATTTCGCAGCAGCCGCCTCCAATTGCAGCAGCAGCCAAGTTATTAGCATAAACGTGGGGCGGCGAGGAGTGGAAAATCCATTAAGGCCATCCACGGTGGATCCGGAATAGGCACTTGAGCGGCAGAAGGCCCTGCTTTTGGCAACTCTTTAAAGATTTATGAAGCGTCAAATATTTATTATGCCCGCTTTGCAATATAAGGCAGCAGAGCACGCGAGCCTCGTCTTGGCACGGAAACAGTCCTGTCGAAAGGAGAGCCACCAGCCAGCAGCCAGCCAGCCATCCAGCCATCCTGGCATCTCTCAAGCCTTTGGTCTTCGTCTTTCCTCTCTCTCCGCCGAGCGAACACTCTTTGAAATTGCAAAGCGACGCAAATAAATAAAAACACATAAAAAGTAGGCAAACGCAAAGCTAAAGCAACTGGGACCCAGATCCTGATGTTCCAGCTGAAGCAGAAGCTGAGGCTGAGGCTGGGGCCGAAGCCAAGGCTCCAACTCGGCACAGACAGCAGAGAAATAAAAACAAAGACTGAAGTAAAATAAAACGCAGGCGGGAAAATGAAATGAATGAGAACGCAGGCCGTTCTGGGGGCAGGGCAGCACTACACTGGGCGAAAATTACCCAAAAAACCAGTTGGAGAAAGGTATCCAAATATATATTTTTGTATCATAGCTCTTTTCTTTCAGTGCAGCGTGAGAAAACAAAATAAAATCAATGCTAGCGGCAGTCGGGTCTTAGTCACACTTTTGCTTTTGGGGCCAGGCAGGTGGGCAGCAGGGGGGGGGGGCGGTAGCCAAGGGATGTAGCTCTTCAACCCTTTCAAGAACTCATGAGGACGAGGACGAGGACGTGGCGGCTGCAGCATCAACAACCTCTTCGCGGGGCGTTGAAAGATGTGGCCCCAAATATGAAAAATCATCGCGTAGCTTTATAACATTTTTTCAGCAAAAAGCAACAGGAACAGGAGCAGGAGCACGTGTTACTACCACCTGTCCTCCACTCCAACCCGCCATCGGACTCGTTTGTTAAAGTGTTGAAATATGTCGAACATCGACGAAACCATTTCATCTGACTAAGCGCGGCGTCCTGGCTCGCTGGCCTTTGAGCAAATGCAAAACGCTTGGCATATTTTTAGGCGCACACAACCAGTGACTAATGATGATGATGTGTGGCGCCTCCGCCTTTCCCTCCTTCCCTGTGCCTGTCTGTGCTTTTCCTCGCCGAGGAGAAGTATCTTTTGTGCCTCCAACTAATGAGGCGTATAAATTGTACAGCCAGAAGTCTCCGCACTCGGGGGAAAAATTGCAAATTTAATGAGCTGTCTAAGCAAAAGACACTGGGCGGAAAGGGTTGCTGTTGCAGCAGGACTCGAGTATGTTCCTCCCAATGATTGGCTTTAAAGCAATATTCCATTTCAAGATCTGTCTAGGATTTGTCTTCAATCATAGCCTTCCTCAGAGCAAGCTGTCTACCTTTGAGGGCGACCCAGATCGATTTGTTTTCTGGTATTCCGTCTTCGCTTTCTCCACCGCAGCCTACTCCAAATCCCACTCCGACTTCCAAGACCCGGGGAATAGCAAACAAGACCACATGGCCAAACACGAGCTGGGAACAAAAGAAAAGCATTCAGTCCGGCGAGTCCGAGTCCGAGGCCGGGCCAACCGCAATTTGGTCATGTCCAACTCAATTTTGGCAACGTAAACTGCACCGTATGGCGGCGGTCGGAGGCAGGACCGGACCCCCGGACCGTGTGTTAGATATAACTTTTCCGCAATGGTTCGCCTTGCATGTACGAATTGGCTCTCGCCTGCCGAAAAATAAGCCAAAAAACGGGCGGGAATTATTTTTTCCCAGCCGAGCCTTGATGGCGGCTTCTCAGGCGCTTCAAATTTAATTAAACATGCACACGTGAGCAAATGCAAATAAATAAAAACTTTATGGCTTTCGGTCACAGCCACAGCCAGAGCCAGAGCCGAGCCGGGAGGAGCGGAGCACAGGCCAAAAGTGGGAAATTGAAAAACCAGCGAAAAAGCTGAAGAGGGTGTGCGTGCGCCTTGGCGTTTGGTGTTTGGTATTTCGTATTTGGCTGTTAGTTGTTGCATGGCGTGCTTATAACTTTAAAAATTTTGCACTAGCCACCAGGCACCAGTCACCAGCCACCAGTCACTGGCCGCGGATGAAAAATAAATACAGAGACCGGCCAGCTAGTTCGGTTTTTTTTTCTTCAAGAACGAGTAGAAAATATGGAGAGTTTTTTGGATAGTCTCCCGGGTTGCAGGTTGTTATTGCAACACGTTTTAAATTGAACGGCTTTTCGCACTCTTTATTTTGCACAATGTCATCTGGATGGATGATTTATGCAGTGGTAGATGTGGGCCGCAGAGCGGTAGTAACATATTTTAATTGAAATGCACTTAAGGACTTAGGCGCTTCCATCGCCGCAAACGCAAACGCATCCCGCGTGGAACACTTTTCAATTACGAGTCAAAAAAGCGGGGCAACTGGTAGGAGGGCAGCTCTGCATATGCGATTAAGGATTAAGCCGCATCACAGGGCAGGGCAGGGCAGGGCCATTCTCGTGCGATTATGCAGGCTGATGAATGTCGCTTCTAAATTTTACAAGTTCATCAAAAAACGCAAAACTCATATGCAGCGCATCCAAAATTTATGATGAGCATAATAAAACAGAACAAAAAACAATTTAACTTTTGCCGGACGTCGGACACAGGACGTAGGACACGGGATACTGGACACAAAGGGGTCAAGTGAGTCAGCCAGCCATGTAAATCCTGCTGTGCGGGATTTTTGTTAAAAACTGCATAATTCATATGCAACTGGAGGAGGCAGGCGGCGAGCGGAGCCGGCAGAAGCCGAAGCCCTGTGACAATCATCAGCACCAGGCTCTGAGCCAAGCCGCAGAGTCGGGGCTGCGTCGTGTCCTTTGCTGGCCGGGCTTGTGTATTTCATTTAAAATTTACAAGTTAACAATATTAAATATTAACAGTTATTTATGTATTTTTCGGCACAAATCAAAAATTTACATACATGGCAGAAAGTTCGGACTGGTCTCTTAACCCTTGGCCCTTGGCCAGCGTCCTGTGTCCTGCGTTGTGTGTCCTCCGTTCTGCGTCCTGGACGGAACAGAAGATGAATGTGTTGATGGATGTTGACGGTCGGTTGGTCTCGACAATCGCTTTTCATATGCAAGAGACATAGTATTTATATATTTGCCTTTTCCCACATTTTATTCGACAATATTTTCGAGCTCCATCCGACTGGCGGGTTCTGGCTATGGTTATGGTTCTGGCTCTGGTTCGGCTTCTTCTTTGTTGATTTAAATAATTTGCTTATGGCTTTGTGTGCAGTGTGTGTGCGGTGTGCAGTGTGCAGTGTGCAGTGTTGTGGGGAAACATTTTTGGCATATTATGTGTGCTTTGTTCATTGTTTGCCTATGCATTTTTGTTTGCTCGCCTCGGCTTTTCTCCGGCTTAAATAATATTCCATCTGGCAAACAGCAAATCAATCTTAATTTATTCAAATTTATTGCCGCATTCACGAGTGTTGTTCTGCGCTGAGCAATTCGAGTGGCTTTTTGTTCTGGCCAGGCCAGGCTAAGCCGTGTAACTCCGCCCAGTAATGAAGTTTTCGACAACTCCTTCGCAAATATTTATTAGTAATTTTGGCTTTGCATTTTTTGAATTGAATTCAATTTATATAAGCCCCCCCCCCCCCCCCCCCCCCCCCCATCCCGGCATATCCCGGCGCCAGACAGAAGGCCCATGTAATGCCTTTGCAAATATTTACTAATTCCTGACCTAAGTTGTAGACAAATTTTCGCAGCCGGAACGAAACTTTCGCATTTTCCAGGGCCGGGGCTCAGAACTTGGGCCGCCCCCTCCCGCCTCTCAGATATGCAAATGAGCCGGGCGCCCAAACTTGGCTTCTTCTATTGCAAAGTGCCCCCAAAGTGGCAAACAAGGCCCGCAACAAAAGCTTTAACCGAAAAAGTGCATCGCCCCGAATCAGGCCCTCTGAATCCCGAGTCCTGAGCCCTCAGCACTGAGTCCTGAATCCTGAATCCTGGCTGCGGTTGCAGAGTGCATTTTGAGGCTGAGCTGGGCGAGAAGAGCCGAGGCCGAGGAGTGAAAAATAAATGGAGTGTGTGACTGGCAAGTGGTCGGGGCCCAGACCCAAACATCAGGATTACATTTACACAGCCAGAGGTGGTCGGGTGGGTGCGGGGATGGGCACTACTTTTGGTAATATGATGACGGTGCCTGTTCACTGGTTAGCTGCCCTCTGGTCCCACTCCCACCGCCAGTCCCGCCTCCTATTCTCTGTGTGTGCTAGCCGCGAAAATGCCAACAAATCATTCCCAGGACAACCAGTCGGCCAGGAGCTAAAGACACTTGGAGAAATACCTAGCACTTTAAAAGTTCTTGGCTTTTAAATCCAAAAAAGAAGGTTTTCAACCTTGGAGCTGTTTCTCTCAGTGCATAAGACGGGCATCCAGCAGCTAACAGGAGGCAACATCATCATCAGTCTGCGCCTAAGCCGCATTTTGTGGATTCAGATGTTTCACTGGCCAAATCGCACACATCCACACGTCCTGGGCCGTGGCTGGGGCCCGGACCCGGTCCTGGGCAACAAACGAGGTGGTTGCTGCCAAGTGATTTCTGGTCTAATGTTTTTTAATGTTGCTCATGTTGCAACAGGGTGGCCGGAGCCGTTGACGCTGATGATATTGTTGCTGTCGACAGCAGCGGTTGCTCTGGTCATCTCACCGTTGTTGTCAAGTCACAGAGTCGCAGAGGCGACGGCAGAGCCCGGGATGCACCTGCAAGGACCTTCGAGCTTCTAGTGGGCCCGGGCTAATTTCGGACGGCTCTTTGAGCGGGCTGCGGGAGTGTGTGGACACTGGAGGGTCCATTAGCATTTGACAAAGTTGTTCGGTGGTTGGCCAGACCAGAAAACAGGAGCCGACTGTCCCCTCCTCCTCCTCTGTTTTGCGGCTATGTTGCCGAATTTGACACAACATTTGTCAAACCACAAAATGGCTGCCACAACGTTACTTTCATTATGCAAAAGGGTCAGCCAGACAAACAATGGCAGCATCGCTCTCGGACTGGGGCTCGGACCAGCCCCGCCCGCTCCATAATCTCCTAATGAAATTTGAATCGGTTATCCCGTTTAATGGTCAGGGCTAATAAGCCGAGATTCATCGTGTTTCAAAGCCGGCCTAACCGCAGGATCTCTCCGGGCTTTTTTCCCAGTGTGTTTGGGAGCATCTTTGGGAACCGAGCGATGGTCATGCTTTCAAATCGCATTACGGAAGATGCAGTCCCTGGCCAATCCATAATTCCATTGCCAGCGGTTGACCGCTGCAATCGTTCTCGTGCGAGTTGCGAAAATTTGCCAAAATGCAATTGTCACACCATGAATTTTGTTGGAAAATCAATGGGCGCCCAGCCGGTGGCGGAGGGAGTGGGGAAATCAATTAGGGAAACATATTTGGCAGGGCGCTGAAAGCCTTGATATGGTGATCGATAACTGGCGAGCCGTCAGCCCCCGGGCGGATGTGTGATGTGTGTGTGTGGCTCGTGTGTATTTGTGAACTGGGAAAATTATTTATTTACAAGTTAACGCTTGACCGCCGATGCTGATTTCCTCCGCCGGCCCATAAATATTTAAGGGATTTTTTTGTGCCCTCAGCACTGTTTATTTAGCAACAATTAGCAGCTTACAAGCCAGGCGTGCTATTGATTTCCATATTGATGCATAAGGATTAGCGTTTTATTCTGTCGGGCTTCTATGCAAATGGGATGCGAATGCATGCAGCGACCCGGAGCAGAGGTAATAATTAATAATTTAATTGCTTCTGTTTATCTCTTAATTAAAAGGGATTTATTTGATTTACAATTGCGGCGCAAACAAGCACACAACCAGCTCCGTAAAACGAGGCGCTTTCCTTTTTATCGCCTTTGCTAATTAAGTTGCGTAATTAATGGCCTCTGTTCGAGTTTAAGTGTATTTCGTTGACAATAGAAGTGAGGATACACTCCCACTCCCACTCCCATTTCCATTTCCACTCGAACTCTACCAGTCCCATCCACAAATCTGACCGCACCTTTATTGACAAGCTGACCACAGAAAGTGATTAGGGCGTCGCTTAATTAGATTTGATTGCTCAAAAGATTTGACAAAACCGATTGCAATAAAGCAAATTCGACATGCTAATCAAATTGTGTTCTCTTCTCCTTCCTCTACTTGCAGGTGAGTTCGCCCCGCGATTATGGCCAAGTGCCGCTTCAGTTAGTAAGTAGAATACCGAATACCGAATACCGAATTCCTCCCCACTTCAGAGTGCCTCCTTCAGACTACCCAGAAACCCAGAAATCTGGCTGTCAGCAGCAGGAGTAGCAGCAGCAGCAACAGCACGCCCTTAAGTGTGCTACACTAATTTAATTTCAGGGCATATTTGCAGTGAGTAGCGTTTCTGCCTTTTCTGCCTATTTGGCACAAACCTAATTAGCCGCGAAAACAATGGCAGTGGCTTTGTCTCCTGCCAGTCCTCGGGTCCTTCGTCCCGGCTAATTTTCATAATTGTTATTATAGAAATTCAGCGGCCATAAACAAAAGGTTAGTTACTCGCCTAATGACTCGCAGTCAGAGTCGTCCCCCTCCGCGGCCCACACTCTGAACTCCTTGATAAACATGTAAATGCGCTTATCATCCCGCTCGGCGAAACTTTTCCACCCCGGATCAGCGGGCTGAGCTCTCTATCAGTTGATTTTTGAGGCACGCAAAACCAAAACCGCGCATTCATAACCAGCCCGATGCCAGGCCGATGCGAAAACGATAGCCGTGGAGCCGTCGAACTTCTCAACTATTCCTGGCATGGGAGTTTACTGTTTAGTCACCCTCCCAGGACGGCAAACAGTCCAGCACTAATTAGGCCGGGCGTTGATTTTTATGTTCCCCAAAATTGAAACGGAATAGGCAGCTTCAGCCCCCCCCCACATCGGACTAGATTCCTTTGAAGGCTCTATCTTAAAGGCCACACACAACTTTTCAGCCGTCGGAGGACAGCGAGGAGGATAAGAGAGACAGTGGAAAGTCGGCCTATAAAGTTGGCGCTGAACTTTACAACTTTCGCAATACTTGGTCGTCGCTGTTTCAGTTGTTTGTTTTCGTGGACCACACAACTTCCCGGCCGAGCCCGGGAGGAAGGCCGTGCCCCGGACCAAGTGACGACTTCGACCGGACGCCTTTCAATTATTAATGCCACTGCCGGCTGGCGGCTTCTGGCTGCTGGCTGTTGGCTGCCTCTCTGTTCTCTATGCTGTAGTGTAGTTTAATTAATTAATTTGACAAAGTTTCGCATTGAACTTCAGCCAGCAGTCTGTGGCTTTAAAGGCCTGAGAAAGCGGAGAAAAGAAACATTACCATTTATTCCAGTGCAGGGCAAATTCTTGTGGCTCCCGACCCACTTTTTGGACTGGCCATTTATGAATAACCAAGTGGACTTTTCATTAAGTGCAAATAGAGGCGATGCCCTTCAGCTCAGTGCACACGTCAAGCACAATGCCTGCACAATGGTTTTGCGTAATATTTTCTGGAGTTTATTCCGCATGCATATCCACATTCTTTGGCAAATTCCTTTGATCGATGCTAGATTACGAATTTAATTAACAGGCGAGGAGCTGCCTTTGGCCAGCCTTCCTTTTTTGTACCTTCCCTGGCAGCCCCAGCCCTCCTCCTGTGGCTCAAATCGAAGTTGCTGCTGCAACAACAAAAGGGCCTGGCCCACGACCTCAAAAATGTTTATGCCGCACTTCCGCCGCCCGATGTTCGTTCGGTTGCTGTTGCCGCATGAGTTGGCTATAATTAAAAATGCTATTACTGCCAACTTCATATAAATTTTTAATTAGCAATTTTTGCTATTTTCCTACTTTGTTGCTGTGTTGGGCTGAGCAGCAGCTAACCCAGTGAACTACCCGGCCGCAGCTCGCCGCCCGCCTAGCCCAGCCCTGGTGGCGAACTTTTTAAATTAGCACTTTGTTAAACACCCTGACAAAAAGGTAGCATCCACGGCACATCAGCTACATAAATTGTTTTTTAAAGGATTTCGTCCATTTTCCCCGCTCCAATTGTCCTTTCCCACCAGCCAGCCCGCCCGAATTGGGGGGCAGCAACGCGTGCCACGGCAGCTGTTCGCACGCATTAAGCGCGGCTTGGTGGTGCGGCAGCTGTTATACATTTTTTAGATAGAACACGAAGGACGTAAAAAACATGCAAGGTGAACACGACCAGGGCCTGCTCATTGGATTCTTTGAGCCCGGTTATCTGGCGAGAGGCCGGCTGACTCCGACTCCCGGGCGGTAATTATTAGATTTTATGCATGGCCGACAGACTCATCAGCCGCCGCAGCCACAGCCATCATCCAGCATCCAATAAGCCAATGAGCCACCGCATGCCTTGCTGTGTTTGCGGCCATAAAGAGGCGCAAATATTGAAAATTATGGCCTATAATTCGACACCCATCAGGAGACAAAGGCGGGCGACACTCAAAGGGTTAACAGTTTAAATTAAAAGCACGACACACTCACATGTGGATGCTTTACGATTCAGCAGCTTTTTCATGCATTTTAATTAAAATTAACTTGCTTTTATTACGACATCCATAGCATCCAGGGGGGCTTCTTTCTAATGCTCAGTTCGGTCGGCCGCAGTCTCAACAATTAAATAAAGATTTTTATTATCATATGCCACCAGCAGCAGCTCACGTCTTTGAAATATCTGTGTGCGTGTAAATATTTAAGCTGCAAGCGCATAAAGTGTGCTGGAGCTGGAGCTGGAGGTGTCGCGTCGGCATATTTTAAAAGCTTTTTGTTACACCACCGCGTTTACTTAGCACACTAGTCGCCGCAGGAGCGGGCGGGCGAGGGCTCCTCCTCATATATGCAAATTTATGTGACATTGCGGCGAGCACGCGCTCAGCTCAAGGCTCGCCCAAAAGAATTTCTGGCTGCTCTCCGGCCCGTGTTGTGGGTTGTGTCTGCCGTCTGTGTGTGTGTGTCTTGGCATTTGTTTTCCGCTGACGTTGCAGTAGACATCCCAAAATGTATGCAAAGCTTTGTTTAAAGTGCCTCGCAAGTGTTGGCAGCGTGTGTGGCTTGTTGGCCGTTCCTGGGCCGCGACCTGCTCCTGCTCCCTGCTCCTGCTGCGTTTATGCATATTTAATAGTGGCTGCTCCTGCCAAGAGCCTCGAATTATCGTAACTGGCTGGCCCGAATCTCTCCAGCAGATTGCGCCATTCGGCATGCACTTCCTCCAACCTGTTGGAAAATATTTATGGAACTGAACATCAGAGGGGATACTTCCTCCTGCTTGGCATTTTTGCGAAGGCTCTTCACACAAAACCGACTAATTAAATGTCCCGCCTGCAAAAGTTACTCTCGGCCCCCGTGACCCCCGACTTCCTGGCAAGTTACACAATTAGCAGCTGGCAAACCGAAAGTTGCTCAAACATTTCAATGAATTCTCCAAATTCTACTGCCGCACAAAACTTTGGCCACCAAAAACCCATTTTCGGAAGCCGCTCCCCTGGAATTTCGCCATCGGAGCCGGGGCAGGAGCAGCAGGACTAGGAGAGCTCCCTCCTCCCGTGCCGATGCTAATGAATTGCTGTAACTGACTGCTCCTAGTTGGCCAGGATTTATGGCATGAAAATTCAAAGGTAAATAGCAGTCTTCCTGCCGCAGCCGTCCGGGCGGGGGAACTTTAATCAAGCGATCCTTTTGTTTGCGCCACCCACCCGCCACGTCACGCCTCCTACAAGTCCTTCTACTCCGTTGCGCCAGCCGCCCTCTTGTTTGCCCGGGCTGCGTGAATCAAGTTTGCATCAATTTCAATATTCCCACTGTTTTCATTTAATTTCAGCAACTTAAAACTTAATTGTGTGCTTCCTGGCTGCCGTTTCGTTTCACCCCCTTGCTTTTAAATTTGCAAAAATTAAAGCAAAGGGCCGGGCCGGTCCGGAGAGTCCTCGCAACAGGTTGCCGCACAATCTCTTTGGCAGCCAGAGGGGGGGGCGCCGAGATTGCAACGCAGCAGGTCCTCCCGGGTCGGGTCTTGTAATTTGCAGCACAGCCAGCGACAACGGCAATGATAGCTCCTGCCACCCACCGCCTTCCCACGCCTCGCCTGCTCCTTCGCCAGGTTATGAATGGCCAGTGGAGCCCGGACGGGGGAACATAGCAACGGAGCGTCGGAGCAAACCGACCCCTTCAGCTCCATCATTTAAAAGCGCATTAAAAAGTTTTTAGATTAATTTCGCTGCTGCTGCGTTTTGTTTTTGCCACTGTTTGCTGCTTGTACCCTCGCTCCTGCTGCTTTTTCGCTTAATGTACCGAATTTTAATCCAAAATCCGGAATTGTTGAAATTTAAAACTCGCTTGCCAGCAACGGAGAACTCCTCTCGAATCCCCCGCATTATTTGGAGAGCGATGCATAAGAAAAATATGCTCTGCTGCTGCTCCACTCTTATGAACAACAATCGCTCCAGTTACTAATAGGTTTTTCGTGTTCGCCTCCCAACCTGCAGCCTGCAACCTGCAACCTGCAACCTTCTACCTCCACATGCGTCTATTCAGGGGCTAACATGCAAAGAGCAGTTTTGATGCTGTACCAGAACTGGCACTGGCACCGGCAATTCAATAGCTTTTACCTTTTTCAATACACATTTGCCAAATCATCAATATTTTTCTCATCTTGTGCAGAATTCATGCATCTGAAAGTTGCTGCCAGAGGAGGATACACAGCCCCGCTCCCCCCAGGAGAGGCTAACAATGTTTGTGCTGTCTGTGTGGGTACTCCAGGGACTGGGGAGAATTGGGTGGCACTCGCTTTCACAATCATTTTCAATAAATTTATCTCCAATTTCAGTGGACCCTCACATACGCATCCGCATCCTTTGACCCGGCCCCTTGTAGGTCCAATTCCGAGCCGGCTCCCCCCCTTTTGTGGCATTCATGATTTTCTTTTGAGAAGCCCCGCGACTTGCAAGGCATCTGCTTATCCTCTTATCCGTCCAGGATAATTCATATTCCCCTTTGGAGTGATTGCGTTTGGCCCTTCCCCCAGCCTGCTGTTTACTTTTTTTTTATCATTTCATTCGGTCTGCGGCCTTCGCACCACAATTATTCGCAATTAAGCAAATTTGTCTAGGTCCCCGAATTAAAAAAAAAAAAAATCAAAGATTCTTGGGGTCCCAGGTCACTGATTAACAACCTCGGCCGGCGGTCATCCTACGAAAACAAATTGCTAAAAAGGCAGAATGCAGAACAATAACAGAGAGCGGCATGTAAATAAATAGGAAGAAACGGAAAGACAGCTAGGAAGCGAGTGGTCTACACTTGAAAAAAATAGCACTTTTTCTAGAATCAATTTCTACATAAATTCGAAAATTTGTACTCTCCCTTAGTAATATTTCTGTGAGTGATTGGAGCTGTTGGGTTCACATCCGGGTTCCGATCCGTCTGCGAATCCGAATGCGACGGGCTGTGGGGAGTTCATTTAACTTACGGCGCGTTTCCGATTTACCGCAAATTTCAAAACCAACAAACAGCCAAAAATTCGCCCAAAGGCCTGTACCCTGTGCCCCGTGCAGTTGCAAACAAAGGGGAAAGCCAGCAAGTAAATACAGGACCTTGGGGCGGGGCGAAAGTAAAGGATAGCAAACGAGAGTTCCTGAAAAAAAAAAAACATTTCGGGGGCGGGGGTGGGGACGAAGCTGGGCAAATTGTAAAATTCAATTTTCACCCTTTTCGAGCTCGTTTTTTGCGTTAACATTTTTAACTTTGATTTATGCAAAAATTTCCACTTCACTTTGCACACGGCCAAAGTTTTCCTTCTGGTCGTTGATTTGTTGATTTCTAACAAATATTTGTGAGCTTACCGATAATAAAAAAAAAGGGTGAAAGCAGGACACCCGATGGCTGTCAAAGGATATCGTGGGACCATCGTCAATGAATCATAGCGTCAATGCTCGTCCACCTTTCCCCGAGCCTCGAGCTCTCATTGGACTCTTTCATGTGCCGCCATCTCTGCCACCTCCGCCCGTGTCATCCGTCATCCCCGCCGCGCCGCTGCCATCGTTAGTGTCACGCTCGAACACTTCCGGTTCACTCAATCCGTAATCTTTTGTCTCCGGGCGAGCGTTGTCGGTCAGCTTACCAGTCTATCAGTCCATCAGGCCATCGGAGCACCAGTGCAACAGTGCACCAGCACCCGGCACTCTCGATTTAATTTCAATTTAAATTTCAACGCCAAATGCAAGGTGAATTATTCATGGCCGCCTTTCATTAGCCATGTCAGGGGCCATCATCATCAATGTTGCATTATTTTTAATGGCAATTATGAATATCATAGGCCATCGCCCACACACCGCTCCCCCTGGCCGTGTCCTTCTGGGGCTTTTTTCTAGCAAATTAAGTGGATCAGTCCCATAAGGGGTTCGCTGGGCAGCCTTTCAATAATTTAATTGCCGGACAAGACGCGGCGAAAAAAGGCCGGCTTAAAAACGTTAATAGAGCGGAAGCGCAGCACGAGCTCGCCCCGGAAATGGGACAAAAAAACACGGGGTGCCTCCGACGGGACTTCCCCCGCACAAGCGGGCGGAATCGGGGCGGAATCGGGCCATCAGGACACTGAGGGGCAGAGGCCCATCATCACCAGTTTTGTATGTTTATCTGTGCGCGAAAATGCATTTTTGCATACAACATAACCGCAACAGATGCGGTCGCTTTAATATAAATGCAGTTGCGAATGTCGGCCCGCCTCCGCCCGCTCCTCCGTGTTTTGGCCTTTTTTCTGCACTTGTGTGCGTGTGCTGCGGTCATTACAGCGAATTGCATTCACAATTTGCACGGGTGTGTGTGGTGTGGGTGTTGGCGTGAGTGTGGGTGGGTGTCTGTTTTTACGACCCCGTTTGTGCGTGTATGTCTGCCTTCCTGTCTGCCCTCCGCCGGCTGCCCGGCTGCTTGCCTGGCTGCCTGGCAGTTTGCAGTTTTTATTTTCCTTGGTCATTTCCGTTTTTGCCGGACCGGCTGTCCATTATGCGTCCTGTTCGGTCGCCCATCACCAGAGGAGGACGAGAGGGAGTCCCGCCCGGAACACGGCGAAATCCTACAAGAATGTGGTGGTCATTTGGCCGCCCCGACCTTTGTACTCCCCGCTCTGGAAAAATGTGTGGAAATCACTCCAACCGATCTATTCGATTATGGCCAATTCGGAACTGCTCTTGTTTTTGGCAGTGTAGTCCCGCCGGACAGACCCTTTGGAAGGGCGATCAGAGCTAGCACACAGACAAATAACGCTAATTATGGGACTTATGGGATGCCGATGCACCTTTAAAGCGGATTTCTTGCTAAATGCATTTTCGCCGAAAGCCGCTTTTCGACAAAGCGCTCCGGCAGGCTAATGAAGACCAAATGCAAATGGCCAGAGCCGCTCTCGGCCTGTCCTTCTGCGGCTCATCAATGCGCATAATCAAAGCGACAGTGGCAGTGGCAGTGGCAGTGGCGGTGGCGGTGGCGGCAATGCAGCAAGACCTTAAACTGAAACTGACAGCAGCATATTTGTCACATGATTACCATATCAAATAACACAGAGAACACATTTTCGGCGGACAGGATAGGCGGACGTGGACGTAGGGGGCCGTAGGTCCGGCATGGCGTCGTCATAAAGCAAATGCCGCGTTTCGCAACTGGAAACCACAAGCCCCATAATTCGGACGGTGCCGGGATGGTTGGCCTGGCCGTGGTGGAGCGATGCAGCGGTCGATTGGTGCGAGCCAAAGAAGCGTCCGACCATATTCCATCACATCCACCCAGCCCGGGTGCACTGCAAGAAACAGGTGGGCAATGGGGCATGAGACTATTAGTGGATGCTTCATAATTCAAAATATTATTTGTCCGCTGGACGGTTCAGCCAAATGTACGCTCCCCAGCTCCCCACTCGAAAGCCAGTGGCTATCTATTAGCCAGTAGGGGGCCCAAGTATTCCCCTCAGTGCACACATCCTTGCATCCTGCCGGGGTCGGACAAAGGCAGCCCGCAAGCGTGTGGCAATAGACAATGTCTATGCATATTTGTCATATGTGCAGCCCCTTGTTGTGCTTGTTCTGGCTCCTGTCCTCTCCCTGTCTGAAATGGAAACTGTTTAGAGCTGCTTTGGTCCTGGGCTTTTGGCTCGGCCTGGCAGCCAGATAATTTGCTTGAAAACCCATTTTCCGGTTGTTGTGCCCAGGCCCCCTCCTGCTCTATCTATTTACCTCTCATTCAGACACTTTGTAGCATTGTGGTCATTTGTGAGTGTGCTTGGGCCAGGACTGTTGACAAATTCACGGCCCGTTTGTGATCACTGTCACAGAGCTCAAAGGATCTTCCATTTTTGGGGCCGCAAGCCTAGATTGGTTGAGGGTTTTTTGCGACAGTATGGTACACCAGTGTTCGGCATGCCTCTTTATAATCCCATTGCCTGTTGCTACGACTGCCATTAAATACTTCTTAAAGGCTTCTTCTTCGAGCATTCTTCGCGGCCTCAAAGCTTCTTAGAACAAGTGCAGCCTTGTTGTCCTTATCTATCTATCTCGATAGAATACTTTTCAAGCCTCCATCTTCCAAACAATTCCATGTAGAATTTCTCTCAGTGGGCCCCAAAAAGCTTTCAAAGAACGTGCAGCCTCACATCAAACGTGGCCCAAATGTTGGCCGCTTGAGGAACGGAGCACTTAACGGCATCGTTGGCTCGGCTTAAGTAGTCGCCGAAGTTGCGCCACCAGGTGAGGTGGGCGCAGGAGAACTATCCACGGTTCTATCCACAGCTACTTTCCATTCCGTGTTCATAATTGCTAATGGAATATGCTGTGACAACCGCAATAATGACGAAGGAGAGCAGCTTCTTCATGATGTCGGTGATTACGAGAAGAGCGGCCGCTACAAAGTGGCTTTCCCCTCGTGTTATCCTGCCCCACACAGCCCCAGCCCCAGCCCCAGCTCCGTCCCGAGCCATTTCCCCGAGCGCCAGTGTAGCGCTCCATTCCATGGAGAAATTAATTTGCAACTTGCGAGACATTTGGCGCTGGCATCTATTTACATTGTATATATTACGAATACGGCTGGCTGGATGGCTGGATGGCTGGCTGGTCCGAGGTTATGTTTCCAGGTGGCCACAGCTGCTGGCGCCACCACCACTTTGGGCCACTCTCCCCGGGAAATGTGGGCTAATTTCTAGTCGCCCGTCACCTGCAGCTATTTTCACCTTTTTTTCACTCATTTTTTTGGCGTGTCTCCCAATGTTTTTGAACTTTTTTTGGTGCTTTGGTGGAGCCTTTGGTGCTGCTGGCAAAGTTTTTGGTGTCCGTGCGCCAGGCTTTTTGTTAATTGGTTCAGTCACCTGTCTCTTGATCTGCCAGTCAAGCGAACACGACCCGTGGCGTCGATGTTAGATGCTCCGAAGCGAGAGGATGGTGGATGCTCGAAGGCAGTCGCACCACCGACCACCGCCCATTAAAGTCGCACCACAACCGGACGGATGGACGAAGGCGACAACGAACGCCACGGCCACGCCAACAGCGGCGGCAGGAAACCTTCGCAGAAGGGAGGAAGGAAGGAAGGAAGCCGGATCCTAGGGCGCTCCATTTGCCAACCTGGCGGCCAATGAACGTTTTAGATTACAATAGGTTAGGCTGGAGCCCGAGCTGGAGCCCGAGACCTGGCCCGAGCACCCTGCACTCACATTAGCCAGTGGTGGCTCGACCGCAAAGTTGGCCAGCCGCTCCGCTCGACTGTCCGTCGTTAACTTAATTGGCCATCACCACCCACTTTGCGGGTTTTTATGACGACGCCAACGACAACGACGACGTTGGCCAACTTGTGACCCAAACCGAAGCCCAAACCCCACCTCACCCCACCCACACCCCCAAAACACCGCCAACAGAGCCAAAGAAACAACAGAAACACCACGACATCGGTGGCAACTTTGGCTTTGTCGTCGCGTCGACTGTCACATTTTTGACATTTTTATTCTACGCCTTCGTTGCTTAGTTGTTGTTGTTGTTGTTGTTGTTGCTGGCTCGGCTATTTTCTATTAGGGGCTCGTTGTTGTTGTTGTTGCCTTTATTTGCCACCTGGCCGTAATGTTGTGGCATTGCCTACTTTTAAGCGCGGCCGGGGCTTGCACTGAGCTCTGACTATTGAGCTTTGGGAGGTAGTTTCATGATATATGTTGTATCTATTCCATATCTTAGATAAAATATGATTCCATCCAATAGTGTATAGATGCTCTTGAAACTCTGATCCTTTAGGATTAAGAACTCGACTTCATTTTCTCGCAGTGTACTTTTAGGCGGCAGCTTTTCTGCTGGCCTGTCGTTAACGCTCGGTTTGGCTCGGCTTTCTATTTTTTTGTGATTAATAGGTGTGTTAATGGATGTCATTTTGATGTTTCCGTCAGACGCATGTCCTTTCTTGGCTATTCGCCGTCTCGCTCGCACAGTTTTCCCCGATTTCCCGCTGCCCGGTAATCCTCTGACCCTCACGCTTTCGGCCGCCCTGAGTTTTATGTTTAATTTAAGCATTTCTCGCTAATTTTTAAGGATAGCCATTAAATGTAGATAATTTTTTATGCTTTTCCCTGGTCTGGTCCCTGCGCCGAGTCCGTTCCCATTCATTTACCATTTTGTTGTATTCTTGTGCCCTAGGTTTATGGGCCAACCCACCACCCACCACCCACCACCCACCACCCCGCCCCCTTTGTGGGCGCGTCGTAAAGCGAGAATGTAACGAGCCGCCGTCACGAGAGTGTTGCAAGTCGGTGGGCCTGGACGGGTCCGGCTGGCCCGGTTATTAAAGCCTTTTATTTGCTGTCATAGACAAATCATTTAGGTGTCCTGGGACGCCCTTTTGCTTTTAATTAGTCGCGAATTCGTTGGCTGAAGTGCGCTCGAAAATCGATATGGCAGCTTTAAAAAAACGTGTTCTCCTCGCTGAACATCGCATAAAATGCAACATTTTTCTGGGCCACCCTCCATGCCACTCGCTTCATTTCCCCAAAACACAGAGTCCTCCCACACAGTCGCAAAGCCCTCCTGTGGCAGCAGGCGCAGTAATCGATATGTAAACATGCGAGTTTGCATTTCGCTGAATGTCGAGTGTGTGCGATGGGGGTGTGCGATGGGGCGGTGTGCGTGTATAAATTTAGACGCCGACAAGCCACCACGCTACAACAACTGCATAGCAACGACAGCAACAAGCTGCAATCGTGGCATGCAACATGTTTTTATATATAAATCAATTACTTACCAAACATGACGCGAGTGGCGGTAGCACAGGGGCCAGGGTAGGGTAGCATGAAATGGATTTATGGCTGTGGAAGCGGCATCCTTGCGTAGTCGTGCCACTTGGCGGCGCTATGTGCTATGTGCCGCAAGTCCATTAAAGTTATTCAAATTGTTCAGCAATTTGATTAATTCCCGATTGCGCCGGCCGCCGAGATTCGGAGACATAAATAACTTCGTTACTCGGCCGCCCTTTCATTCCAGCTGCCAGCTAAGTGAATTAACTATCTTTGGGCCATATCCTTCCCTGCACGCAATTGACGGCCCGAATCGAGTTATGTGGCACGAATATTTATTGGCCTGCACCCCCGAAACCCAAAAATTAGAATCGAATTAGTCAAAAATTGTAATTGAAGCAACAGATTTGTAAAGAGGCCCTGGGCCCCGCCGAGGGCTCGCATTTGTCAGCCGAAGTGTGGCCCTGGAATTGATATAAATGTCGGGTTGGATGCCCGGGGCTGGATGCCGGCGAGTAATGCGCTAAAATAAATTGCGAAAAATTACATAAAATATTTAAGCGCATTCGAGTGTGGCGCCATAAAAATGGCGGGGCATTAAAATGTTTTCCTTTGGCGCGGTTGAATGGAGGCGAAAGCGAGCGTCACACGGCGGGTGAAACCGAGATGGGGAGGCGGTGGCAAATAGACACCAAACAAAGGATACGCCTCCTCCCGCAAGGATATCCAGCAGCAGCCAACAAATTATTCCCACACACAGCCGCCTGAGCATTAGACTTTTAAGAATTGGCATGGCAATTTTTGTTCATTGACTTGCAACCCCGACACAACCTGCCACCTGTCTTGGGGCGCAGCCTTTTAAAGTCGGTTGCCAGCACAGGGGGGTGGCCAGCAGAGCAGAAGGGGAGGGGAGGGGAAAGGCGGAAAAGAAACCGAAATGCTCCACCCGGCCCAGACGCTTTTAATGCATTTTTTATTCGACTGCTGCCGCACAAAACGACAAGCAAATAGAGAAGGCCATAAAAATAAATAAGGCACAGGCTGGCCGGGGGTGCGGGCGATTCCCAGCCCCATATTAACACCCTCGCTTCCTCCGACCCGCCCCCACGGAGGGCGAGCGCGAGCACAGCATATTTTCGCTATTGCCGAGTGTCCAGCCGCCATAAATTTCAATGCTGTTGAATTTTATATGACCCCGGCCGGGCTCCAGGTCAAGCTCTCCATACACGGCGCTTTGTGGCCGTTTTTAAAAGGTATAATTTATTTTAAAGATCCCCTCAACACGAGGAGCAGGGCATGCCAGATAAATACAAAGCAGGACAGCTACTGGATAGCTGCCCGGGAGCAAAGCTGGGAATCAATATCCTGGAAAGATTTATGCCGCAAGGTAATCGCTGCAAAGGTCAGGCCCAGAATCTCCGTCTCGGCTCATTAGAAATGCTAAACGGCAAGTGCTTGTCATTTGCATTTATATATACCAATACACACGCACCCCCCACACACAACCACCCACCCTCCCAGCACACCCAACTCTTTCAGGACACTGCCAAAAAAAGGACTTCAGTCTTATGGCCTACGATATGTCTTATGGGCAAGGTGCTAGCTTCAACTTTTCTTGGCTAAAAGCAACTCCAGAAGTTGTTCTCAGTCTCCACATACGGCGGGGCATCCACATCACAGGCGAGTGAATATCTTAATAGAGAGCATGAGTCGCGTGGCGCGAGTGGCAAATAAAAAATTGCCGAAACTTTCGGCCGTGCGTAAAATGGTGTGGAGGGCCGGGGCGGGGAATATCAATGAAATTGTCATACACAAGTAAGTTCCGTGTGATAAAGAACCCGGAGGAAAAAATGCTTCCTACCTTTGCGGGGGCGGGCTGTTCAGCTGCATTAACTGTGCCACAGACGTGAAAGCGAAACGAGAATCGAGAACGAGAACGAGGACGAGGACGAGGAACGTGGGGCAACGAGCAGTCAGTGGCAGACAGTTGGAGATACAGACGCACAGATACCCGGGGAACACATGTTTTGAATAATTTATGCGGGCGGCCGTTCGAAATGTGCCCGCCAGGAGTTCCCCCGATTTTTCTGGATTTCCCCGCACCTGCCACTGGCAGGACGAGCCTAGGAAGGACAGGAAAAGTTTGCACTGCCGCACCAGTGTGTGGGAGCAAGGTGATAAATGCATAAGCAGGAAAAGTTTTTGTTTGCGCTTTCTTGCCTCTGCTTTGGCTTTCTCTGCCCCACCTCCTACTGGCTGAGGGGTGGACCTACTACTAATAGCGAAATTGCTACAAATCGTTTTGGCCAAACTTGCTCGAGTTTATATTCTCGAACAGAGACTGCCTCGTGCCGGCTGCTCCGCAGTCATTTTTTCTCGCCTTTCGACATTCTAATTTAGCCGCGTTTCAAATATTTATGCGAACAAATTGAAATAAAAAGAGTTCCCTGTCCCGGACCCGGACCCGGACCCGGACCCGTCTCTCGGAAGCAATAAAAGCCAAAGCGTAAATATTTAGTGGTATCCGACTGGCAGCTCTTCTATTTACCCGTACATACCACCCCCCCTGCCACTCTGGCACTGTACAGGTATACATACACTTTCAGAGTCCTTACCCGCTTTAAATAGGGAAAAATATGAAATAAAGTGGTTCTCGAGGAGGAGGATCCAGCCGCACTTAGATACGACGAACATTTCATATTAAGCTCTGGCTGAGCCGGTGACTCTTTCTTGTTGCTGTGGTTTCCGAGCCTCCCATCCTCTCCAGGTCCTCCTGTGTTTGGCAAGAACCGCAGCTGTTACGCTTTGGCGGCATTCTGCTATAATTTATTGCCTCCTCCGCCCGCCATCCCGCCCCCTGGCAGGTGGGTTAGTGCCTGGATGGCTGGTGGATCGGCGACTGAGTAGGGTTCTGTCCCTGTATCTCTGTGTCTATGCGGTCCTCCCAGCTACAAGTGGCGTTTATCAACTGACAACTAGCTGGCAAATATCGGGACTGCGAGTGAGGGGTGGGTGCTGTCTCATTTAGGCCTTCTAATTGGAATTTATTGGGTGCGTGGGTGCAGCTTTAAAGGCTTAAAGTTATGCCCCACGAAAACATATTCAGTGGCAGAAACATCTGTGGCATTAATTGTTGTTTCAAGGGGATCACCGGATGCTGCGAGGAGCTGCAGTTTTCCGCTGTTGTTATTGTTCCCAATATATGCAATATTTTGCGCCAAGGCAGCCTCCACTCCGCCCACGCTACCTCGTTCTCATATCAATATCATCGACAGCAGCTGAATCATAACATCGACAGTAGGAGGGGTCGATGGTCGACACAAATGAACGGGTCCGGAGTACCAGCAGAATATTGAGTCGTAACTGTGTCGCGAAAAGCACACACTCGAACAGTGCTGCTCGCAATAATAGGGTCCCTCTGAAAGAGTTCAGTCCCCCTGCCAGCTGCTAGCATTATGACCCGGGCTGTACAGAACGAAAGCCTTTAATCGCCGGCAACATATTTGATTTTAATATTCATGTGGCGTCCTCATAAATTCACAACAAAGAGCGCAGGGACGAGCCACGAGGCCGCGCCACGTATGGGGGCATTAACACACAGGCTCCACCCCTTCGGCCCACAGTGCTGTGTTATTATCAACTCGCCGGTTTCGCGGATGAATTAAATCCGAGGCGGGTGCTTCTTTGACATTTTCAGGCTTCGCAGGCTGGAGCTGCTGACTCGCCCACGCCCGTGGCCTGGCCGTTTGTGGCGAACGGAACGATGATAGCTGGCGGGCACAAATCACGAGTCATGCCAGACGCGGCCGAGTGCCCATTAGAAGCGGCATTTCAGTATTTCCTTCTAATTTGGGTATTTTTACTCTCGCCCGTGTCCAGGCAACCCTCCGGCGCCGTCCTTATAATAATAGTGCCCGAAGACCCCTCTGACGGCGTAATCTAGCCGTACTTCCGATTACACACGATCCGTGTTTGCGCCGCTCAGCTGCTTAAGCTCCTGGCTTGGCGCCCCTTTAAAAAAGCGCCTTCACGTATGAAGTAGGGTGTGAGTTTCATGCGGGCACTTCGACGAACCACCCCGTGGTTCAGTGGCCGGCTCTCGTGCCTTGAAAGAGAGGCAAGGACACACTCGCAGGGCTACACAGGGGAGGGAGGCCTAAACTCCAGCCATGCATTAAAGTTGAGAAGCCTGGAAGTTTCTCGACAGAAATATTAAAAACTTTCGCTCTCGGGAAGGCAGTTGTAGCTTAAAATATCAAATATTAAAGATGTGGCACGGCCTTTCTCTTAGTCCATGGCACTGCTCATTACAACAACTGCTCTCCGTGCGGAGCTGAAAGGCATGGTGGGGTGCTGCTGACGGCACTGACACCCTTTGCTTCCGCCAGCCCACCGCCCGTCCTTCCGTCCGTCCTTGTCCCAGCCGGCTCTGTCAGCGTGGAGCACTTCAAAAACTTAACCGTTAGGCATGTGCGTGATTATCTTTCTGCTGCTGCTGCTCGGACAACAACAACAAGTTAGGGGGGTGGTGGTGGGCAGCAGCAACCCTCGAAGGCAACAATTGCGCGCTGACCCAGTTACCCGGCAACGACAACAAAGGCGCCAGCAAAGGAAACGCACTGAAAGAGAGACAAGCCAGCGGAAGGAGAGGAGGTGGTGGAGGCGGAGGCGGGGACTGAAAAGGCACATGTCATCATAGAAATCAGTGAGTGCCCAGAAAACTGCCCACGCCCTCCGGCAGTGGGGCGTTGCTGGAGCGGGCAGGGCAGATCAAGGGGGCGGGGCTGGGAAAATTCATTAAAATGGCACAGAGGCGAGACAACAATGAAACGGTCCACTTGGGTTCGTCCTCCTCCATTCCACTCCACTCCACTCCCGTCCGGGAAAGTGGACAACGGCTTATCGTTCTGGCCATATGTGCCACGTTCTGGCCACTCACACAAAGGCAATGGGCAGAAGGGTGCTGCAGCACAGGACTAATCAAATATTTAGCATACTTTTTAGAAAGCATATTAAAATAACATTTCCGGTCAGCTTGGCAGAAAGGAAATCGTCGCAAGCCCAGTCGTCGGTACGGGGCATTAGCCCGGTTATCTGAACCGTGTAATGCACACCAGCTTACAAACTGGGAAAAGGAGGTCCCACACAGCGACCACGTGGGGGAGTCCCCGTGGCATGCGAGCGGGCGCCTCTTGAGGGAGCGTTAATGTGCCATAACGAATGCATTAGAGACTCGTACTAAGTAAGGCGAGCAGTTAGTTTCTGGCGGGAACCCTTTCCGCCCGAGAGTGGGGCATTTAAAATTTAATTACCCGCTACGGTAAGGCAGTAAGCCGGCATCCCCCGAAGCGGCGAACCCCAGTGTGCATTACCCTGCTTGGGCAGAGCTCGCTTTTTTTCCCCAAAAAACGTGCTACAGTTTTCCGACTCGGAAAACATATGTTCGACAGCAACAATGAACGCTGCTGCTGATATCATTACTCTCTCGCGGCACGCACACTTGCACACGCAGACGCAGGACCCAGGACCCACTACCCCGCCCTCTGTTTTCGGGCTTTTTGGCTGCTTTTTGGATATTATCAAGTGAAGTGCTTTTGCGGCTCGGGAGCGAGCCGTGTCCTGGTCTATCGCCCACACCCTGCTCCTATTACCACATGTGGTTTTCGTATTTAAGCTAATTCCTCGACTGGTGGGGGGCGGCGAATGCGGCCCATAAAAATAAAAAAGCCAACAACCAACACCAAATAACAAATAACAAATAAGAAACAACAAAGCAGAAAGCAGGAGCAAAGCAAAGCCATCAGGCAAAAAGCAAATAAGCCAGGAGCAGGAGCGGGAGCAGGAGCAGGAGCGATGATAAGCCAAGTGGCGAATTCAAGCGTAGTCAGCATTGATAGCGGATGTTGCCAGGAGGGGAGGTTGGTTAGCACGGGCAGGGGGTGGGGCATAAAGGTGCCTACTTCACACAAAATTACCCTTTTCAATTTGTGCGGTGTGCGGGGTGTTCGTCCTTCCCTGGCTCGTCCGCTCCCACCGCTATCGTTTATTGACTTTTTGTCATTGCCGCTAATGCATAGCAGCAGGATCTGAACAAACACACTCTGCGGAGCCCCACCATCTGCTCCCCTCCCCTCCACACGCATCCTGGCCAGGACAATGCCGCCAGCATCAGCAGTAGTTGAAGTCGCAGCTACGGCTGTAGCAGCTTTATTTTTATGGGGCGCATTACATTTAATGTTTGGCTTTTCTCAGTTGCTCCCGGAGCTCTCTGGGAATCGGAATCCAGCTCGGCATCCAATTCAGACGCCACACTGCGGGAAAAAGAGTGAAGTCTAACAATCTACTATATTTATTTGGTCTTTGAGATTATACTACATACTTTCATTATTTATTAAACCTCTAGTTTATAAAACCTCTTCCCTATGGTCCTGACTTTGGTCCTGACTTGATATTCGCGTTTTCAGTGGAGCTGCAGGCTCCTTCTCCTTTCTCCTGCTTGTGTGAGTGCGGTAATTAAGTGTCACATGTAATTACAATACACTCATGTGCTTTGTAATTAGAGTTTAGCATTGCAATAAAGCAGGAAGAATGGAGCGAAAGGAGCGCAGCACATCCAGCCAGGATGGCTAATTCAAATCATACTAATAGTGATTTTTGGGGCTAACCAAGAGGGAGGGCGGCGGTTTATTGTTTATGAACCCGATCCACTGGGAGTGGTCAGGAAAGCTTAGCTAACAGTGGATAATCACTAGCTGCAGTAGTCCACTCACTTGGATCCTTGTTGATTTTCACCAAACTCGAAGCCCAAACCAGCCCGGGAGAGCAGTGCAAACGGCCCTCGAAGCTGCGGGCCTGGGGAACCGCTGTAATTTATTTAACTTGCGTAAACATTAAATATTTATATTGTTCTCTCTCTCTGTCTATTTTCTCTTTTTATGTACCGCTACTGCTACTCGTTACGTATATATTTCATCTACCAACTACACACCACTACCACTGAACAAAACCATCTGAACCACCTTCAACTTCTGTCTGTGCCTGCCCTGTGCCTGTGCCTGTGCCCTGTGCCACAAATAAACTACATAACTTGCAAAATAAAAACATATTAACCGACTGCCTGCCTGCTCCTCCTCCATCTGCATCTGCATCTGAATCTGGATCTATGTCCATTTGTGTGTCTCTGACTATCCGAATCCAGCGCGGAAGCGACGAACTTTTGAGTCAAGCAGCAGTCATGGCGCCTGCCTCCGACAACAACAACCAGGACCTGGCCACAAAGAAGGCGAAGTTGGAGCCGGGCACCGTGCTGGCCGGCGGAATCGGTAAGTCTAGCTCTCCTCTCTATACCTTTATCCTTGCTACCTTCTGTCTCTCTGTCCGCCTCTTGCCTATGTCTTTTACATTTTACCTTTTACCTCTTGCCTGTTACCTGTTACCTGTTACCTTTGTCTTGGCTAAGCTCTTCCCTTAGCTTCTTCTCCCCTGAGCGACGCTCGTGCCAAGTGCATTTTGCAGCCATAGTCTTGGGCCTTGTTGGGTTTGTCTGCCAATTAACCAGGCCCGCCGGGACGCTAAGCCACACACAGGAAGAACAGAATAGAATATGCTGGCTGGCTTGAAAGTGTATAATATCAGGGGCAGAGTGGGCTAGTTCTCGCAGTGCAGCATTAGACTTAAGCCTTCGACTTGGCCACAAAGTGTTCGAGGCACTTGAGCAAAGTCCGATTGAAGGCGACCGCGCTTTGATGCCCATATCCAATTAACCCACTAATTAGCATGGAGGGCGGGCGGGTCGGCAGCGAAAACATTCGGCTCGCACCAGCTTTGTGCTACCGTGAAATTATTACGCTAAAATGTTGGCGTCCGCTCAGAAAATAAGCTGCCTGCCCCCAGCAGTCGGTGGCCAGTGGTCAGCACAGGCTGACTTCTGCCACGCACTGTGTAGGCACATTAATTAGCCCCACTACCTACCCGCCCCTCTGCACCACGGATACCCGCACATACCGAAAAGCCACCCTGCATATGGCAGACCGCCGCAAAGTAATAAAGCTAATCAAAAACCGCACACCGACCCAGAAACCCAACAAAAACATAGCGAAACCGAATCGAAACCAGCAGAATGAACCACACATTAGGCAAATATTTGACAGGTTCGTAGGCGGCAAAGGACTCTGGCTGCAGCCGCCCACAAAAATCCAGCGAGCCACAAAATGATTGGCCATGCAAACAAATCAATAGGCTACAATTTCCGCTGAAATTCAAAAGTAATCGTCCGCCTATCCAGTAGGATGGAACGGGTGGCGATTGTTTTGCTTTTTTGGTGCAGGGCGAATTTAATTAGCGCGACATGCAGGTTCAGAGTTCAGAGTCGGCAGGGGGCAGGAGGCAGGAGGCCTTCGATATCCTTTTCCGGGCGCGCTCTGCCTTCAAAATGCTTTTGAAATTGTGCTGTAATTAACAGAATTTGTCGCCGGCAGCCACATTGCCGGATGCTGGGCGAGTATTAGCCAGGTGGAGGGAGCAGGGTCCACGGCCAATGGGCTGGAAGGACGGGGAAGGACAATCGATGGAGAGCGAAAAAACGTACGCAGAAGCGGAAGCAAAATATTTATTTATTACTTTACAAAGGACTTTTCTATTAATTAAAAAGCAACAAGCAGACAGACCGCTCGCACGCACACCCGCCGCCCGTCCAGGTGGAGGAAGGGGAGCTGTTGGCTCTTCACCCTTCACTTTTGACCATTGTTGGAGCGCAAAGCGCACAGACGAAGGCCTTCGGCCAACGGCAGTTTGGTGTCCTGGCCCGGCCAGCTCTCGCACCCGACCCCCGACCCTTTTTTGACACCTGCCACCTGCGGCCATTTTAATTTTCCCCGCAAAGTTCTTGTGCAAACACACACATACACGCTCGCAAAGAGCTCTGGCTCCGGCTCGGGCTCCGGTCCTGGCTCGGGCTCTGGCTCCATTAAAGCCGCGCCCAAAGGACGCAGGACATTGTCGATGCGACGGTGAGGCAGAAATTCGTTTTTGTGGGGAACGCCACTTAAAGTTCTTAGCGCACACAAAGCCACAGCCGATGCCAAAAATAATAACAAAAGAAATTGCTAAATAAATGTGTAAGGACACTTTTATTGCGCTGCAAGCGCCAATACATGTTGGAGGGTCCTGCCACCAGGACACGAGGGAGGTGGCTAACAAAGGCCAGACAAGTAAATAGCTGGCATCCAAAAAGCAACAATGAGCATTGTGTGCCTCTGCGGTCGAGCCTTAGATAAACACACGCACCACACCATACCACAGTATAGCACACCACACGCCTCCCTCCGCCCTCGCCCTCACCCTCGCACTTTGTCAATTGTATTTGTGCTCCACAGCAAACCAATACATCGATGGCTGGGCACACACACGCCCGCGTCCGTTTCCGATACACGGCTTAGCGCAGGACATGCAACAAATTTTTCACGTAAATGTAATAAAAACACTTTGGCATGTGCAGCAGTGGCGGCGGCAGTAGTTTGGGGCAGAGGCTGCGCGCCACGCCCTGCCACTTGACGTGAGTGGCTCGAGTTTCGGCGGGGTGTTGTGCGTGTGTGGCGGTGGTTGGCAGGAGCTTAAAGGCCTCGCCGGCAGAGTTTATTCAATGCCCGCAACCCGGTCTGCTAATAAATAGTTTCGCTTGATTTATTTGATTTTTTATTATTAGGAATATTTTATGCCGAGTGTACGAGCCCCCAGGGAGTCCAGTCGCCAGTCACCACTCACCAGCCGAGGGATCAGATCTACAGTCAGAGAAACCGTAACAGGTTCTGGGCGGGCCCTGATCGGTACACCCGGCCAGTTATCCTGCCAATCTACAGCAACCTTAGGGTCCTGGCATTAGCTCCGAGCAAGCAGATGAATGTTAAAAGTTTTCGCTAGAATAATGGCCTTTGGCGGAAGGTAGCTACCTGGCCGTTTCTCTGCGTGGAGGACATTGCGTGGCCATGTCGCGTGTCCGAGGGAAACATCAACAGCGTGGCCAGGACTTGCTTTTGTTGTCGGCACACACACTCGGCTCACTCGCGCCATAGCCAATTCAGTTTGTTGTTTATTGTTACGGCATCCATGCATGCACGGCCACCACGCTGTTTGTGTAGTCCACCAACATTTGTTTGTTTATTGACCGATTTTGGAGGCTTAATGGTCAGCTCACCACCTTTGGCCCGCCGGAAAAAGAGAAAACAAGGACGCCGCACAGCTGTTGCCCCAGCCATGCGTGTGCAGTGTGTTCTCTAGCTCTTAGCCGCTAATTCCTTGTCCAGACGGCCTCGGAGAGTGCTAGAAAAAGTTAAAATTTGTATATGCAATCGGCGCTTTTATTATGTCCTCCGACTGTCGACCTTAGGTCCTCGAATCAGCTGTCGCACTCCCGCCAATTTATGGCTCAATAGATGGCCCATCCCTTGGCCCAGCACTTAAACGCTTTTATTGCCATAACCAATAAGTCGACAGTTTGGCGGGCGGAGTGTCCTGCGAGTCCTGCGCGTGCCGTCCCGTCCCGTCTCGGAATATCATTTGCACGTCTCCGGGCTCGGACTCTGGGCACTGCGTTGCGTGTAAATATTTTTGCAGTCAATAAAATAATATTGTCATAATTCCGTCCCATCCTCACTGCTCGCCACTTTCGCCTCTGCGCAAATATTGAGACTGAATTGAAAGGAGTATAAAAATCCTGCCAGACCAAAGTCAAACAGATTGTCAACTGGTTTGACTCCCCATGGCTCTGGCTCTGGGCCTGGCTCGGTCTCTGGCTGGATGATTGCGTGAGAAGCTATTTATGGCAGTCAGTGTGCTCGAGTGCGGTCAGTGGCAGCTGACTTTGGCCGAGCCGTGGGCAAGATTAAATTAAGCATACGCCCTGTTGCCGTGGACTTTGTGCAATTTCCAGTATTTGAATCGGTAGATGGGCTTCAATTGGAATTCATTCTGAGGGCCTAAGCTGCATACCTAGTTTTTCAGAAAAGCTCACTTGCCTCAGACAGTACTCTCGCCATTCCTTCAAAAGGAAAGAAAGGTGTAGACAGCCCTCTTTGAGGAGGCCGAGGCGGTGGAAAACTACTTTCGTAATTGAAATGTAATTAAAATCCGTAATCTCTAATCGAAACTCAGAGGAGTGCGTTGACTTCTTACGCGTCTCCCAGCCACCCCTCACGGTTTTTAATGAATTGAGTTTCTGGAGGTTAGAGGCCTGCTAAAAATCGTTATTTTGTGGAATGTCTGGAGCAAAAAAAATTAACAGAGCAGCTGGAACGAAAAGCAAACAGAGGCAGTAATGCCCGCCGGCATTGAGTTTCATTTGCTGCCAAAAAATTATGCCATGATTGATTATGCGTGCGGCAAATGTTTAAATTAAAGAGCAGGCCCGGCTCTGGCTGAGCAAATATCATTAAGTCGTTGTGCACACACACTCCGAAGGAGCTGGGAGGGGCACCGCTGACGACGACGTCGCCTCGGAGCCAGCCAGACACGTAAGGACACAAGTTTGTCCAACAATTTAAAATTTATGATGTGTGAGCTTGTAAAAATCTAATTTACTGCCGCATAATTAAAGGCGCTCGAACAGCTTTGTCTGCTCGTGTGTAGACCGAGTGAGCTTGGATATTTATTCAAATTATATATGCGACTGTTGACACACCCTCGGCAAAGTTTGGGGGCGGAACCGAGGCACAACAAACACTGGCGTCAAACTCATATTAAATCATTAAATGCCGCCATGTAAGCATAAATTTAATTGTTATTAACAATCAGCACTTATTTGGGCCTGACCGCGCCCACAGGCCTCCCCCCTCCAGGCGCATCCGCCCCCGGGCGAGTCCTTTTCTTTTGTTCGAGTCGCTTTTTCCATTCATTTTCATTTACATTTTTCGTTTGGGCTTCTGTGTTTGCTTTATGAATTTAAATTGTCATTAATTAACTTCGTGGTGCCTGGTGGGCGGGGGAAAAAGGATCTGGGGGGGCGCAGGCTCGCAGAGCATATTATTACACATACGCCGCAGTGGTCGAGGACGGACCGGCTGACCATTCATTACCAACTCACCCGACCATCATCGTCCGAACTCAATTACAGTTTGTAAACTTTTCAATTAGCTATAAATAGTTTATTTATGTATATTTTCGTGCAACTCATGGCGAGTGTGAGTGCGAGTTGGAATGGCTTTCCCTCCTCCTGCGCTTCCTGTCCGGATTCCTTTCGGCGCGTGCGGTCATTAATACTGTTGGGCTTTGGCCCTGCGTCCTTGCAGCTCATTTCAACGTCCAGTGAAGCGAATGATTGCTATTCATATCGTCGCACCGGGCATTGACAGTCAACAAGCATCGCCCGGCAGCATCATCATTATCGAATGCAAATTTTATCGCTGCACTTTTTCCAGCCAGAGTCCTGTTGTTAATGCATTTTGGCCCTGTTGACTTAGCATTGTATTATAATTATCCTGCCAAAGAAGCAGCTCCCACTGCGGCAGCTGTTTTGCCGTTTTGCCGGCCACGATCATGGCTTTCTGCCAATTGCATTCGCTGTTTGCTCCGCAAATATTGGCGCTGACAAACAATGCTTTCCGCTTTTATACTATTCCACTCTCGATGTTAATTAAAAGGCAGCACTGCCACAACTGGCGCAACAAATCCGCCCTGGGGCGGCTCGCCGGTTGGCAGTTTTTTCTGGTAGTCCTAGTTGCAGTTGTAGCTGCCGGGCTCTCGCCCTGAACTTCCGGTTGACGTCATCCGCTGTCTGCCGTCTTGCTTTTCAATTATTTGGAATGCCCTGCGAAGGACCCGGAGGATCCTTTTTTTCACACCATCAGTTGCTGCGATTTGGAACAAATCTACCAGAACCATAGAACCATAGAGTGGCTGGTCGCAACGTCAAAAACGGCCACTTTTTTATATTTCCCCTGCTTTCCGCTGACAACTTCATCATGCATGATAGATACTTGTACATTTTTTCTCCGCAGTCGTCCCTTTTTCGGCTCCGGCCAGCGGCGTTTGATTTGTTGTTTGTCTTGTGCAGGACATTTCCGGCTGCGTTCCTGCTGCTTTTATTTAGTTTCGATTTTCAGTTCTATTCGCTGTCGTAGTGGCAGTCGTAGCCCTATTCGTTTTCATTTTTTGAACGTTATTTATAGTGAGTTTTTTGGCGGCCGCCGGGGGCAGGGCGGTCGGAGTGATGGAGCAAATCTCATCGCTCTGCAGTCGGCCATTGATTTTTAATAAATTTGTGAGCTGCGCCGGGCTGCGCTGGGCTGCGTCGAGTGTCAAACTACAAGGACCGCACAGGTCCTGGCCCTCCTGCATAATTTCGTTTCGGCTTCATTTCCGTTTCGAACTAATCAAAAAGTGTAATTTCCGATTAGTTGTATTCAGCATTGACCGGAATAGGAGGGCTGGCTGCCAGTTGGCCTCTCGAGAGTGCACACTGCCCCTCGAAGTTGGCCCGACTTTTTATTGGGGCTCGGGGCACAAAGCCTTTCCCAGAGTGGTCGAGTTTCAGGAGCAGTGGCCCGCTTTCTTGCATTGTGTGGTAAACTGGCACATTGACCCTTGGAGTCTGGCTCCAAGGTGAGCAGCGCGAACCGATTCGAGTAATGACCCTTTGCGTTATGAGTTAGGGGTGTGACTTCCCAAAAAATGTAGCTCACGTCTCTAAAGCGGAGCTATTAAAGTTTTAAAGTGTGGAACCGGTCTTTATTGGAATTCCAGGCCACGTCCAATCGTGGCCTATCTCTGGCCATGTGTCGGCTTGTTTAGCAAACACGGGAGTGCGAAAATCGGAGGCAACTGCATTTAATTTGCATATGAAAAGCAGACTGTCCTCCTCCTCTCCGGCGGACGGAAAAAAATTTAAAAAAAATGGCAAAACCAACACATTACCAGGTGTTGACTAAGCGCTGGAAAAAATACTCCGATTTGCCAGAAAGACTGCTGAAATTAGTCGGCCGTTGTTCATGAAAATGTGCTAGGATTTGGGGATTTCGGGAGCCGCATTACTGCAAAATAACTATCAGAGCTTAGAAATTAACAATAAATATAATTTCGGGAAACAATAGCGGTGGAAACCGAACTGGTTCTGTTTTTTGACAGTGCTATCGAGAGGGACATGTGCCGGAACGAGGCTGCACTCGTTGCCAGGGCCAAGAGCTGCCTAAAATCCCATTTGTTCTGCACCACTCAGTGGGCTGTGGGTGGCCAGCCGCTTTATTTATGCAAAAATAACAAACAAGTGCTAGGAAGGTGGTGGAGGTGGGAGGAGCAGGAGCACCAGCACCAGCAGCAGAAGCTGCAAAACGACCACGACGAGCTCCTAAAAGCCTCAAACGTTGTCTGTGTACCGGACATTGTCGCCGTGTTGCTGCTGGATTATTCACAGCCGTTGAAAGTGTGCAATGAATGAATTTATGGCAGTGCCCGCCTCCAGTCTCCAGCCTCCCGCCTCCGCCCCTTTAAAGCGGGCTTAACAGAGCAAAGTGTATACAAATGTGGCAGCGTTTGGCCATGTTATCAACGTTTTTATTTCTGCCACGTCCACGTCCACGTCCCATCCCCTGGTGCTCCTTGGTGTGGTGCAACAAAGGCAGCCGGCAAATAAAACCCGAAAATAAACAAATTAAGTGAGGCGCGGAAGCGGAAGTGCAGACGGCACTGGTGGCCATTAAGTGAGCCGGAGATGGCCCGAAAACAGGCAGATAGGAGGACGGTGGGCAGGAGAGCAGGAGAGACCTGCAGGGACTGTCAGCTGTTAAATATTTCAATCGGTTAAACAACCTTCGCTCACTCCCATTTTCTTTCCTCCAATTGCAGCCAAGGCCTCCAAAGTCATCCACTTGCGCAACATTCCAAACGAGTCCGGCGAGTCGGACGTGATTGCCCTGGGTATTCCGTTCGGGCGTGTGACCAACGTGCTGGTGCTCAAGGGCAAGAACCAAGCCTTCATCGAGATGGCCGACGAGATCTCCGCCACCTCGATGGTATCCTGCTACACAGTCAATCCGCCCCAGATGCGCGGCCGCATGGTCTACGTGCAGTTCTCCAACCACCGCGAGCTGAAGACGGACCAGAGCCACAATGTAAGTACACAACTGTCTACGCTTTTTTACATTATATTGTATTCTTGCTTAAAATCCTTTGCTATGTACATGTTTCACCTGATTATTCAATGCCCATGCCTACCTTAAGATATCCGCTACCCAAGTCCCCACGGGGGTTTCCTTATCGAATTGTGGATCGATGTGGGAGATACCCATGAGAATTCCGTGGTAGGGCCTATATGGGCCACGTTGAAAACTCTATCTCTGCCAATAGGCTTCCGATTCTAGAGGGGAATACCTTAAAACATTCGTAGATCGATTCTCCACCAATCTGCATCAAAACATGAGAGGGAAATATTTTTTAGGTTTTTAGTCAATTTTCTGGGGGCTCCCCATTAGAATTCCATGGTAAGGCCTATATGGGCGACCACCACCCCACCTTTACTTACCATTATTATGTGTTATTATTGCCAGGATTCGTTAGCCATTCTGGGTAAATGATACTCATCTAAGGTATAATAATTTATTTAATTTCTCACTTGACGCACATCTCTTACTGACTCGCAATGATGAGGAATCATCCGTCGGCCTAACTTCTTTGGTGAAAGGGGCAAAGGCCCCAAAACCCCTATTTGGAATTGGGAAAAGTTCCTGGCTTAAGTGTTATTAATGTGGCAATTAAGTTTTCGGTCTTTATTTGCGGAATCTATGGGCAGTGTGGGTGGCGATTGGGCTGGCAACCCTCGTATTTATATGCAAATGTCGGTCGGCTGCGAGCGGACCTCTCTGATTAATTGCACTTCTAGGATAGGCCGACTTAAGCCCGTCTCTTGAGATATTTGGACTTGGACCCATCATAAATGTACGAGCACACACGGCTCTATTTGTGGGTGGTCTAAACCAATTTCTAATTTTAATTTCGTAAGCCACAAAGTCACTGACAAAGTTTAAAAAGCTTTCAAATAAATACACATGGCCGCACAAACACAAACACCAGCACCACCATCAGCCCGGGCTCTGCCACACACGTGTCTGACAAAAGCAGTAAAATGCATAGTTTTTGGGGTTTTGTGGACAACCCACACAGAGAAATGCCGTAGAGGACGGTTGAGGAAGGGGGTGGTGGTGGGGGATAGCAAAAGGATACATAAATACAAATGAAACCACACGCATACCAAGGAGACAAACGAATAAGCAGACGGACGGCACGCCGGGCGGGCCTTGAGCCATAGCCATAGCCAGAGCTGAACCAGAGATGCCAGCTGCTTAGCTCTCGAAGTCAAAAGCATATTTTGATTACTTAAATGAAAATGGCGATGGGGTGGAAGGGGCTAAAGGGGCTAGAGGGGGAGACAGAAAGCCACAGGGCCAAGAAAACCCAAAGCGAGCTTGTCACCTTCTGTGGGCTGTGTGCCACCTGATGGCGATGGGTGGGTGGAGTGGGTGGTCGGGCAGCAACCCCCGAAGCAAACTACTTAAAAAGAGATCGCAACAACAGCAGCAGAAGCAGCAGCAGCAGCAGCAGCAGCCAAAAAAGGTTAAGAGGCTGCAGCAACATGGGGCCCAACCCAGGTGGCAAGCTTTTCAGCGGCGTGTGTGCCGGAGGGGTTGAGGACTCGGATTTTTGTTCGACATCGCGTTTATATGGGAATCATTACGGGTTGCAACACTGTGGGCTTAAATATATTCAATCCTGCACAGCGAAGACCGGACAAGGCGAGAACCCTCGCCATAGATTGCGGCGCCACTGCCGCCTATGACTCGGATGACACACCAGCAACAATGGGGCTACACACTCCAGGCCAGACAATACAGTTACATTTCACTGATTACCTTT